>NC_137893.1:145404572-146004572 GCF_963455335.1 Martes martes | reverse complement strand
GGATGAGCAGACAGCGGTGGAGGTGGGTCTTCGGGAAAACCGCCATCTCCAGCCCTCCTGGGGCAGCACGTTGCTGGCGGACTCCGGTCGTCAGAACTTCCGCCTAGGAGATGAATGCACAGGAGATCCCCAAGTTTCTCCAACCCCCTTCTGCTGCGTCCTCCCTCCAGCTCTTTCCAACTTGGGATGCTCTAGATCTTTGCACCTGAAGCCTCCCCCTTGTCTCCCACTGCAGACTTTCTGTCGGTCCGGACGTTGGCACCGCACACCCACCATCCGGTCTGGTTAAGTATGTACACCACCACATCACAGGCCCTAAAACCCCAAGACAATCCTAGGAGAAGGGAATTGTGAGGCACCGTACCCTGTAATGGGTTGCCTGTCAATGAACAAGTCTTGGAACCACTGCTCTACAAAAAGCCTCTTTTCCCCCAAATATGGTAGTTTGACATTCGATTTCTGCAATGACCATAAAGACGAAGCAATGCAGGCAGAGACAGAAGCCAGGGGCTTGAACTGGAGGAGAAAAGAGGAAAGTCGAGAAGAGAAGGCACAAGAAAGGGGAGCTGGAGAGAGCACAGGGTCCAGGCTAGAGGGCCCAGGACTGGGGAGGAAGGACAGCAGATGCCCTCCTGGCTGCTGACTCTCTCAGGAGAGCCAGGGCAGGCGCAGGTACTGACCTCGGATCTTGGAGGGAAGAGGCACCAAGGAGCCTGGCGACCGAGTGACAGAGCTGTTCCCGGGCCCAGGGGCAAAGTTAAAGGGCAGGAAGAAGGAAGGGGGAAGTGCTCTCAGCAAAGCCTGCCCCCAGGCCCCAGATGCATTTACTTTGGTGGTGGGGGGTAGTTTCCCAGAGACATGAGGGGTCTGCATTTGTGGTCTTCAGCTCAAAGACCTGAATATATGTGAATGAGCTGGACTAAATCAAAGGCCGTCGGGTGAAAAAGGAAGAGGGTCAAGACAACACTAAAACGAGATCCTAAGGCCTTAAACGAGTTCATTCACCGCTTCAAGCTCACTTCTTCTACCTCTAAATTAGGAATGTCTACTAATGCCTTCTTTGGAAAGGCACTGGCTTAAATGAGATCACGCAAGTAAAGTGCTCAGTACCACAGGGGTTTAGAAGAGGGTGAACTGTTATCCTACTGTGGACGTGAGTTGAAAATTTAAAGGCAGGCTGGGAATGCGTGTGTGATTCAGTTTTCAAGGCCTGGAAGTTACCTCCCTGTAAGCAAGTCGGCCTGCATTTCCTTATTTTGGGCTCAATTTCTTATTGTTATGAAAACATTTAAAAATATGGAAAAAACATGTTGATTTTTAAAATACTTTATTTTTATTATTGTTGTTATTGAGAGAGAGAGAGAGAGAGAGAGAGAGAGAGAACGAGAGCTGAGGGGTAGGCAGGGGGAGAGGAAGAGAGAACATTAAGCCGGAGCCCCACCTCGGGGCCCATCTCGTGACCCTGAGATCATGACCCGAACCAAAATCAAGAGCTGGATGCTTAACTGTCTGAGCCACCCAGGTGTCCCTTTAAGATTTTATTTTTAAGTAACCTCTGCACCCAATGTAGGGTTCAAACTTATAAGCCTAAGATCAAGACTTGCATGCCCTCCTGACTCAGCCGGCCGCCCAATCCTGGAAAAACTTTTTTTAAAAAGTAGAAATTACTCATAATGTCACCAACTAATGATAGCCTCGATTCACATTTTGGCAGAATCGACGAAGATTTGCATAATTTGAAACACTGTTTATGCCTACTCCTTATCATATCGTCAGCTCCTATAACTCCCAAGAGGGTGGGACACCGTAGTGAGTTTTTGGGTGGGTGTTTCCTTTTCTTTTTTCTTCGTTTTTGCCCACTATAACTAGTGCACTTTATACATAAGTCTTTGTCCACATCTTTGATAAATTCCTGACAAATTTTCTGATAAATTCCCAGAAATACAGTCATCAGGTCTATAAGTTGAATCAGGAGTGTTTTGCCGAAGTTCCCTCCTGAACTGATCACACCCTTAATGGAAATGTCTTTCTGATCTAATTCCTGCCAACGCTTAAGGCCAAGATGGCCCACATCTCTAATGCGAGGGGTGAACCTGGTTAAATATTACTTTGCTAGGCATTTATATGGCAGTGAGGCTGATTCTTTTTCATATTAACCATTTAATATATTCTGGAAGTGATCTTTTCAGGTAAATTGTCCATTTTCGCCCCAGAAAGATTCTGCTGTTGTTTCTTGTCCATCTGTATGCACTTCTTATAAATCAAAGATGTCAGTCCTTATTATACTTGTGGCCCAAATTCCTCATCACCCTAATTTGTACTTTGCCTTTTAATTGAGACTATGAGTAAGACTAACAGAAGAGCAGGACTCCAGCTGACTTGCCAGACTTCCAGGATGACTCTTCCCAAGTGCTCATCAGATCCAGTCACTTTTTGCTTAAAAACCCCTACATGTTCCCTTCGTGACCCCAGCACCAACCAAGTTCAGACACTACAGTGTAGAAAATGCTGTAGGATCTAGCGGTCTCCCTGCTTCCTTCCTCTGGGCCTCTTCTCCCTCCCCTCTGAGGACCACCCAGAGGCTCTACCCACACCTTTTCAGACCCCCAGATGGCCCTGCTTGTTGCCTCTCTTCCTAGAGCATCTGCTTCCTCTTATCTGCAGACAAACGCCTGCTCTTCCCTCAAAAGCTCATTTAAGGGCAACCTCTTCCAGAAGCAACCATGTGCCACCAGTCTTCTAGACCTTCCTTCCTTCCCTGGTTGCACCTTCCTGGGGTCCCATCTGAGCACCGTAACCAAAGGGGGTTTAGGAAGGAGCTCCCAGCACTGCCCAACTCAGGTTAAAAAAACACCTCGGGGGGTGCCTGGGTGGCTCCGTGGTTAAGCCTCTGCCTTCAGCTCAGGTCATGATCCCGGGGTCCTGGGATCGAGCCCTGCATCGGGCTCTCTGCTCAGCGGGGAGCCTGCTTCCTCCTCTGTCTCTGCCTGCCTCTCTACCTACTTGTGATCCTCCTCTCTGTCAAATAAAATAAATAATCTTTAAAAAAAAAATCCAAACAGTTAAAGAGCTTTTAAGAAAAGTGTCAGTCCCGCTCCCCCTCTCCTCATTCCCCAGAAACAGCTCCTCACCTGGTTGTTTGTTTTATCTGGCATTTATCTACATTTTTTTCAAGACTTTAACATAATTTTTTTTAAGATGGGTTTATTTACTTGAGAGAAGGAGAGAGTGTGTGCACATGCAGGGGTGGGGGCAGAGGGACAGAATCTTCAAGGAGATCCCCCTGCCCACCAACTGAGATTATGACCTGAGCTGAAACCGAGTTGGTTGCTCAACCGAACTGAGCCCCCCAGCTTCTGTCGCTTTTTCTCGACATACCCATTTTTCGATATTACTTTGCAGAGCGCTATCAATGAAGTCAATGACAATTTAATTCTTGTGACAATTAACTTCATGTGTCAACTTGACCGGACTGAGCAATGTCCAGAGAGCTGGTAAAGCTTTATCTCTGGGTGTGTCTGTGAGAATGTTTCTGGAAGAGACGAGCATCTGAATCCGCAGACAGTTAAAGCAGATTTCCATCCACAATGTGCATGGCCCTCATCCACTTCACTGAGGGCCTGAAGAGAACAAAAAGACGGGGGGAGGACAGTCTGGTCTCTGCTTGAGTTGGTGGTTGGGGGGGGTCCTCCATCTTATCCTTCTGTCAGACGTTGGCTTCTTGGTGCTCAGGACTTGGGGTTTGGACTGCAGCTACGCTCCCACCCTGGGCCTCCAGCTCGCAGGGGGCAGATCAGGGGGCTTCTCTACCTCCATAATTACGGGAACCAGCGCTCCTAACACATGGTTCTCTATAGATCTGTATATATCCTCTTGGTTCTGTCTCTCTGGGGAACCCTGATACAACAGAAATAGATCCCTTCTGTTCAATGTTTCCAATGCTATTGGTTATGTAGCTGTGATTTTTATGGATCTAAGTATCACATCAGATGTCATTTCTTTTCCTGTACAACTTCTTCTGCTTTTTGGGGACGGAGGAGGGAAGACAAATGGTTTGTCTCCGTTCCTTTGCTTACTTTTCTGTGCTCTCATCAGGCATATTTCCCACCCTCCAACAGCCCGAGTACCGTTTCCACCGTGAAACACACGGGATGATTGATCAGCACTCGGTCATCCCCGCCACACCCAGCCCCTCCCAGAGCCGGGCTTCCTTATCTTACCTGGGCCTATGCGTCCCCAGAGGGTTTTCTAAATAGCAGATTTGGAGCCGGTCGACCCGGAGCAGGATCCGAGTCCTTCCCCGGCTGCTGGTCCGCAGAGCTTTACCTCCATCCTTACTCAGAAGCCGCAGGTGAGGCAGCGGCTCCGGGCTTTCCATGCTTGTGGAGATGGCCCTGAGGGGCGGCTCTGGCTCAGGGTCTCGGGCTTCTTTCTTTTGCTGAACCAAGCTAGGAGAAAGGATGAGAGCAAATGGGCACTGAGCGGGTGTCGTACCGAATGCAGCGGCCTGCGAGGGAGCTTTGTGGTCAACCGCTCTTTCTTGGGGCACACATGGTTGGCACGCTGGTAATAATCAGAAGTGACCTAATGGTATTGTAACAGTGATCCCATTCCCCTATTTACCCAGCCTGTGTTCAATTTACAACTGCCACACCAGGCTTTGCATGTAGGAAAGGCAGCTAGAAAGGAAGTGGGGAGACCTGGAGATGATACAGACGGAGTTCTGTGTATTAGAGGGGCTCGTGGAGGCAGATGGAGATGAAGTGTGCCCTGGGGAGCAAGAAGACACCGAGGTCTGGTTGAGTGGGGACATCTTTGAGTCATATTCCTGGAAATGCTTTCGAAATGGAGAGTTCCAGGAAACACAGAGCAGGAGCAGACAGGGAACTTTCTGGAGTCAGCCAAGTGCAATTGGACCGAACAGGCGAAAATAGGAGGATCCTGGGAAAGGGTCAGGGTTGCGTGGGCCACTGTTTGAGTTCTTTCTAGAATGTACCCCCTGCCGCTTTTCCTGCTACCTGGTAGGCAAACCCTCCAAAGCATGGCTACATGCATTCACCCTCTGTGGGGAGGCTATAAAAACCTGAAAAAACAGAGTTTAGCCCCTTTTTGGCTGAGGATCTTTCAGGGCGAGTATCACAGGAAAGTGTATGCATGCAGGTGATTTTGAGAGACAGACAAGACAGACACACACACGTACACCCACACACAGAGGGAGACTGAGGAGGTAAGGACGGGAGGGAGGGAGGGAGGGAGAGTGAATGCTCGATTCTGAAGGCTCCTCTTTTTTCTCCAAAGAAATGAGACACCATGCTAAGAATCGTCTATTATCCTCACGAAAAGACCTTTTCCAGCCTGTTCGCTGGCCTCCACTCCCAGCCGGTAGCCACCACCCTCCTGCCTGCAACCCCTTCCCTCCTCAACTTCTTTCCTAATTATCAGCTACAGATGAGTGTGCCTTCAAGTTACTCTGGGAGAAATGAGTTCACTAATCTTAGGGTCACCTTCCAAGAGGCCTATATGTCTCCTAAGGAGAAAGCTGAGGCAATTTACGCTGTCTTCTCTCTGCCCTTATTGCTAAAATGCTAAAAAGTATTTTTCATTTTCATGTATCCCGAGGCTTCAAATTCAGTAAGCAGAAGCCCAGAATCCCAGAGTAATGAAGAGTCACTGATGTATGTACAATTGTGGTTCTTCCGTTCTGCCATAACAGAGAAGTTTTATGAGATGCAAAGCCTTGTTTAAAGAAAAATGTGGGATAACCCCAGAATTCTCCAAGCTCTTTTAGGAGTTTCTTTGGAAAATAAACAGAACTAAAGTAATTAAGATTTAAGACGTGGGAAGGAGGATGGAAAGTGCTTATGATTCACACAATGGAGTGACTGTTCCCTTCTGTGAATACCTGATTACTGAAAACCGATCAATAAATCATGAACAAGAATGCACTTTGTTTTTAGTTTAAATTCTTAGAAATCTGCAGGAAGTTCCTTTTGGCTCTGGATGTTAAGAAATGTTGCTGTACATGGGGAACTTACCCAAAAGACTGGAGCCAACTTCGGGATGGATGGGAACGAGGGCTGGGAGGCGATGGGGTTCTGACTTATCTGTGGTCATGCTGGACCCCACCAGCTAAAGCCCACCTGTGCCGGAACCCAGTTGAATTTGATGGTACTTGTGACAGCAGCATGGATCCCGCACACAGTGGGGGGGCTGGGAGGTGGGGTGTTTCAATGAGAGGGCATGGGAGGAACTTACAGGATTTCAGTTTGGTTGGGGGTTTGGAAAGGTTGCTCTGGATGGATGCTGTTGGAAACCAGGGAACTGGGATCCAATATTCCAATTTTTATTAGGAAGTAGAACAGAGCGGGTTAAAATTGGAATTGGTAAAGCAGCAGCTAGCCGAGACAGGCATGTGTGGTCCTTTTTGTGGTTTGCACGTGGTCTTGTATTTTTGTCTGTGCTCCACCCTGATTACAGAGGGGAGGTGTTTTGTCTCCACAGTTATGGAATGGTCTAGTCTGATGTTGACGGCAGCGGTCATACCTGCTTTTTGCTTTCTCAGAGACCACAATCTCCTTCAGATCTAAAGGTATTTGGGATTTTATAACCTTGAGAATCCCTTCCAATTTTTTTAAAACAGTTACTTATTTATGTAATGTCTATACCCAATGTGGGGCCAGA
Source organism: Martes martes (assembly GCF_963455335.1). NCBI lineage: Eukaryota > Metazoa > Chordata > Mammalia > Carnivora > Mustelidae > Martes > Martes martes. The sequence continues at coordinate 145,997,891 of NC_137893.1, read as the reverse complement.
ACTCAACCTCAATCAAGATCAAGAATTTTGGGGGCGCCTGGGTGCTCAGTGGGTTAAAGCCTCTGCCTTCGGCTCAGGTCATGATCCCAGGGTCCTGGGATCGAGTGCCGCATGGGGCTCCTTGCCCAGTGGGGAACCTGCTTCTCCCTCTCCCTCTGCTGCTCCCCCTGCTTATGTTCTCTCTCTGTCAAATAAATTTTAAAAATCTTAAAAAAAAAAAAAGAACAAATTTGCCTGTTTAAAAAGAAAGATCAAGAATTATATGCTCTTCCGACTGAGCCAGCCAGGCACCCTGAATCCCTTCCAATTGTGAAAAACCTGGAATCTTATTTCTAGATTCTGGATTGGGATGACTTTTGACTGGCAGTCATCTTAAAAGGTATGGAATCCAAGCACGTCTAAGGCACAAACACCCATGACAAGCAATCAAACTCATCCTTCCTCCCTGTGTGCCCCTCCCCAGCCCCATTTCACTCCAAAAGAAAAATACTGTCCAAATGAGAAGCCACAGGCATGTGATGACCAATGAGCAGAGAATCAATCTTAAGATGAAAGAGAGAAAAAAAGAAGACCCAGAAATTCTGATGATGCAAGGTAGCAGAATAGGCCACCCCAAACATGCCACTTTGTCGCAGAAATTCTTCTGAGCTGAAGGTAATTTAGAAGCAGCCATCGCAGTTAGAGGCAAAGACTTCAGTATTTTAGTTCTGAATTCTGCAGCGAAAATGCATTTTCTTTGGAATTATCCATTAAGTGCATTTAAACTCTGCCAGAAAAAAAAAAAACTGTTTTAATCTACTTTTTGTATTTAATAGTTACTTGTATAAATTAAAGGTTTTCAAGTTAGGAAAAAAATAACAGGGTGCCTGGGTGGCTCAGTCTGTTAAGCATCTATCTTTGGCTCAGGTCATGAACCCAGAATCCTGGGTCTGAGCCCCACACTGGGCTCCCTGCCCAGCCGGGAGTCTGCTTCTCCCTCTGCCCCTCTTCCCTGCTCATGCTCTCTCAAAAATAAATGAAAAAAAATTTTTTAAGATTTTATTTATGCTGGGGTGCCTGGGTGGCTCAGTGGGTTAAAGCCTCTGCTGCCTTCGGCTCAGGTCATGATCCCAGGGTCCTGGGATCAAGTCCCGCATGGGGCTCTCTGCTCAGCAGGAAGCCTGCTTCCCCCACCCCTCTGCCTGCCTCTCTGCCTACTTGTGATCTCCGTCGGCCGAAAAATAAATACAACCTTTAAAAAAATCTTAAAAAAAAAAAAAAGATTTTATTTATGTATTTGACAGAGATCACAAGTAGGCAGAGAGGCAGGCTGGGTGGAGGTGGGTGGGTAAGCAGGATCCCTGCTGAGCAGAGAGCCGGATGTGGGGCTCGATCCCAGGACCCTGAGATCATGACCTTAGCTGAAGGCAGAGGCTTAACCCACTGAGCTACCCAGGTGCCCAAAATAAAAAAAATCTTAAAAAGAAATAAAAAGGAAAAAAACAGTCAACACTGCTTTTTACCTTCCCCCTTTTCTGCCTAAAGGCTGGATATAAATTCTCCTTTTACTGGAGACTCACATATACCCTTCCAGAGAGGAACCAGAATAATCTGCAAACTTTTCTGACTCCCTCCCTTCTTTTTACCTTCCACAGCGGCCTAAATTTGTAATCCTTTGTCCTGTCATTTCTTTGTAAATTGACTGTCCTTTATTGAAGATGGTAAATAAGTTGGAATTCTAAGCTGCCATTCAGAGTTAGTTTCACGTAGGTTCCTCTCTTGTGATGCTTTAACTGTTTTTCTCTTGTTAATCTTTTTGCTACTGTCCTAGCTGAAAACCTAAAATGGGGAGGGGTAGTTCCCCCCCCACAATAATCTAGGGATAAAGAGCAGGGTGCCCCCATGATGTACCCCTCTGGCATTATTGATTATCTAAATTTACTTAGAAAACATTGAGTTCAAGGACACTCATACCCTCCTCCGACCCACCGACAGCAGGAAGCAAATCTCCCATATGAAAACAATACCCTCCCTGTACTAAGAAGTAAAAAGGCATCCACATCACCAGAGAATAGGGAGTGGAGAAAGGCAAGAAAGAGGACAGGACTGGGTGGGATTGTTCTCAACCCCAAGGCTCTCTGGCTCTCAGCAAAAACAGACATTGACGCAAGGCCAAGAAAAGATTCAGGCAGTGTTTATTGAGTCTCATGCCCCCGAACCAGGGAGGCAGCACTGGGAACAAAGGCCCGGGAAGTCTGCAAAGGGGATGAGGCGGGAGAGCAGGGACAGCCCAGCTGGGAGGGGTGGAGATCCGGAACGCTGCGCGCAGGCACAGCGCCCGCAGGTAGCGTGTATCTCATTAGCATGTCAGGTCTCCATCCCGGGGCCAAGAGTGTTAGGACTGTCCGAGTATTACGATTATCTTTAGGATTGTCTGGAGGAAAGAGCAGGTGGAGGGTCAGTGCTGGGGTTCACTGTGGCACAGGCTGGTTTAGTCCGGATTCTTCTGAAGAGTTCTTTCTGGCAAACATCCCGCTTCTGCATCCCCGAAATACACTCCTCAAAAACAAGTGGTTGGTTCAGCCTTTTCTTTCTTCTTAGGTGATACACAGAACAATGGGCTTTGTGATTAGGGTGGGGTAAGGTCCCAGAACTGCTACCACAGTTCGACAGGAAACTGCTGTCGTCTAGAAGACAAAACTTAACCAAAAGATTAAAGAGGCAGGGCCTGAATATTAACAAAACGATGACCACAAGAGAACCCAGGGAAGGGAGGAATCACACAATGTTAGGCAGAGTGTCTCTGCCTGTGTCCCATAGTTCGGGCAGTGTGATTACTGAACCCATGCAACCATCTGGTTCGTCTGTAAGTCTCCTGAACATTTGGTTCCACTTCCCCAGAGCTGTTGATGTAGGCACAGCAAGTGTTGTTGACTTCCGCACAGATACCCCCTTGTTTGGCCAGAAGATAATCTAGAGCTAACCGAGTGTCAAGCACATTAGCCACGGAATCCAGGGACTCCTGGAGGCTCTCTAAGCTGTCACCAGTGTTTGTGGCCAGGTTTTCTATGAGCTGGGTAAGGTTTTTTAAGGTTGTTTCATGATAAGCAAACCCCCTCCAGGGGGCAGCCAGTCCTATGGCTTCTCCAGTTGCTGCCAAGATAAGCCCACGTGCTCTCCTATGTCTGGTTTGAGAGGTGATGTTATATATAGTGGCGCCTAATCCCTTAGGGCCCAATCGTCCCAAAGTGCATTCTCCCCGGAAGTGAACATTATCTACACACGAATAGGCCACTGCCTGAAGAGGCCTGGAGAAGGAGGAATTAGGGCTCCCTTCATAGGGTAGCTTATTTTGGGGGGTACCACAGAGAAACAGATACCCTGGTGGGGTACAAGCTTGGCGGGGTGAAGAGGAGTTAAACCAACTTCGTAAAAGGCGACCCCAGTTAGGCGTACTCTTGCATCTGGGGGACAGAGGCCCTCCATCCAGTGGCCCCCCACCGAGCTCTGAATCCTCTTCTACTCCCTCCTGGCTATCGAAGGCAGATGGGGTCTGATAGGTGAGCCTCCAGGAAGGGGTTGCTGTTCCTTTCCAGTAGGTACAGGAGAAGTTAGGTTGGTCGCCTGGGGAGAGGAGAGAGGAGTCCACACACCAGTGGGTCTGGTTGGGAGTACATGAAGAGCTTGAAGAGGAAAATGACATAGGATAAACGGAGGGCAAGCTTCCCACATTGGTAAGACAGGTGTGCGTCTGGCAGGGGCAACAGGGCTGTCCTTGCTGTCGACAGAGAAGAGGCCGCTTAACCTGGAGACCAGTTTGGTTCCAAGAGTCTGTAAGCCCAACACACTTCATATCGTCACGATCATCGAGTTCTACTACTAGAAGGGCTGTGCTCCTAATGGGACCGGAAGTCAAGGTGAGAGTAATATCCTCATTGACAGGTACAAACTGGAGCATCGGAACCCCGTCTTGTGGGGGAGGATGACAGATCCAACAATTAGAGAGGTTATTTCCTGAAGCCACAATGCTAGAGAAGTTGACAATTGCGTTTTCTCTCCAGGTTTCCCCGCCTTTGTTATTTTCTTCCCAACTCATCCCCAGGAGAAGGGCCAAGAGAAGAGTCCACTTCATCAGTCCCATCATTGGTTTCGATCTTCTAGACCCCACAGGGGAAGAATGGGTCTTTCCCAGGGAGGAGAGATGACCCGAAACAGTACTCACAGAGAAGGGAAAAGTAAAACAAAGGCAACAAAAAGCAACGTCAGCAAACCAAACCACCAAGGTTTAAACACTTATCTGACTCTGAGGGTTGCTTCTTGAACAAGTATTTGAGGTCTTCCACAGGCTCACTTGAGTCCGATGGTTCTGGGCCTTCCGGGCATTTCTGAGGATGTCCAGGAGAAAAAGGTTTTAGCCTAGAAAGATGTACCCGCCTAGTGATTCCTTGCAGCTTAACTGCTCTTGGGGTGGCTAAAATCGGTCAAAAGGGGACTTCCCACTTGGGAAGCAACTGATCCTCCAGGGAGCCCTCCAGGGAGGACCTGATCCCCTGGATTAATTTGCACAGGTTGGGGGGCGGTGGTGGGGAGGAGAAGGGGTCACTTCTAAATGACCTCTAGGGGGTGCTGGTAGCATGTGATTAGCATAATCCACAATGGCCTTTTGCACCTGGCCCAAATAAAATGATGCAAGCTCTGGCTTATGTTCCCAACTAGTAAAATATCGGGGGTGAGGAGGGGTCTCCCACGTCATGTCAAATTGGCTGACTCTTAGGTTAGTCTTAAGGACTGTGGCAGTCCTGGGTAGTATGGTAGGAGGCAAGTGGACCCAAGGCTCATGAGTTTCTTGACACTTTTGCTAAAGTCTTTTCTAGGGTATGATTCATCTTCTTTTCCTTATTTTTAAAAAAAGATTTTACTTATTTGACAGACAGAGATCACAAGTAGGCAGAGAGTTAGGCAGAGAGACAGAGGGAGAAGCAGAGCCCCTGCTGAGCAGAGAGCCTGATGTGGGGTTCGATGCCAGGACCCTGAGATCATGACCTGAGCCAAACAAAGGCAGAGGCTTACCCCACTGAGCCACCCAGGCGCCCCATGATTCGTCTTTTCAACCTTCCTGAGGAATAGGGGGGCCAGGGAGCAGGCAATTTATAATTTATTCCCAGGGCCGCTGAAAGGCTCTGGGTGATTTCAGCTATAAAAGGAGTCTCTTACTTTGGAGATACTTAGAGAGCCCAAACTGGGGAACTTTCTTTTAGTAGGAATTTATAGACCTCCTGTGCCTTCCCAGACCGGGTGGGGAAGGCTTCTACCCATTCAGTACAAGTATCAAAAAACACAAGGCGGTATTTGAGGCCAGCTCATGGTGCAGCAGACTAAAGACTACTTGGCCCACTTTCCACAGGATACATCCCCTGGTGCTGGACTGGTTTTAGAAGTGGGGACTGACTGGATGGGTCTGTAGTTTGTTTTGGGTGTATAAGTCATAGGCAAGGGTAACTTGTTTTATAGTCTAAGTCCCTATCCTGACAATACCTTTTGCACCAAGTCCTACAGGAAGTCTCTTCCATAACGGGTGGCATCATGGTAATATTGAATGAGCTTTTTTTGTTGTTGTTGTTGTTTTTAAAGATTTTATTTATTTATTTGACAGGCAGAGATCACAAGTAGGCAAAGAGGCAGGCAGAGAGAGAGGAGGAAGCAGGATCCCTGTTGAGCCGAGAGCCCGACGTGGGGCTCGATCCCAGGTCCTTGGGATCATGACCTGAGCCGAAGGCAGAGGCTTTATCCCACTGAGCCACCCAGGCGCCCCACTGAATGAGCTTTTACTGCTGGGCTTTGGGAATGAGAATTCTTTCCTCTCTCATAAGCCACTCAGTGCTTCGTTCTGTGTATTCCTCTCTCTTTGCCTCCTCCTGTTCCAGCAGGGGGTTCTGGGGGTTGCTGGGGAACTCACGGTGTAAACTGAGCTGGCTCCTGAGCTCAGGTGGCCTTTTTAAACAGCTGATTGGGGGCGCTTGGGCAGCTCAATCCCTTAGACATCTGCCTTTGATTCAGATCATGATCCCTGAGTACGGGGATCGAGCCCCGCACTGGGCTCTCTCATCAGCGGGGAGTCTGCCTCTCCCTCTCCCTCTGCTGGTTCTCTCTATCAAATAAATAAATAAAATCTTTTAGGTGCCTGCGTGGCTCAGTGGGTTAAGCCGCTGCCTTCACCTCAGGTCACGATCTCAGGGTCCTGGGATTGAGCCTCGCATTGGACTCTCAGGAAACGTAATGCTATGGCCCGTCAGTCCTGTATGCTAGAGGTTATTCGGGTTTGGATCTGCAAGTCCGAGTAAAGTGAAACAGAAGGGGATGAGAAGACAGTATGCAACCAGAAATGGTTTTGTTAGTATTATGACATCTCAAGAGGAGGCCGTTGCAGGAAAGGAAAATGCCGGAGATGGGGGCATGCAATAAGGGAGTGGGGCCGTAAATTTATGGCAGCATTTATCTGGGGTCTGAGAGAGACCAGGAGGTAGGAAACAAGTGAGATTGGGTGCTGGGGTTAATGGAACTCTTTTTAACTGTACTGGTCAGAAAGTTTTGGAATCTGTTCCGTTGGACATCAACCATCCGGGGGAACGGGAATGCCGACGAAACCTGAATCAGTTAAGGGGAGGCAGATCCAGCAAGCAGTGTTTACAGAAGCCGTAGAATTAAGCCAAAAGTGATAGGTGGTATTTAGGAGTTGGCGAGTATAGTTAGCAATAGGGGGACCAGGGGGGGCACAGGAAGGAAGAGGAGTCCATCCCCCCTTACATCGGAGTGAGAGTATAGCCAATGGGTCTTTTCCAGTGACATTCAGCCAGAGTCCCCAGGACCTCTGTTGATCCCAATAAGCACTTTTGCACCCCCGTGGAGTGAGAGACAGAGTTGCTGCTGGATTTCCAGTTTTAAGAGGGGAAAGAGTGAGATGTGAGTCAGTTTTTGTCCAGGGAGCGAGAGTTTCACATCCCCATTGGGAACAAGAGCTATCTGCTTTACCACCACATCCTGTTGTCGTCTCCTGGACACACGTATATATTGTCCCCAGGGCGACATAGGCTTGACCAGGGCCAAGGCAGGAACTGACACTGTGGTACTTGGAAGGCAGGACACTGGGTCGGGGAGGTGGTCTGGTTGCAACAATTTCTTGCCCCCTCCCTGCCCCCCAGATGGCCCCATCCATTCCCTAGTCAGTGTCCAGACGTGGATACTGGCCTGAGTCTCTAGGGTCTCCAAGAGGAGAGTAAGTATTACTCCAGGCTGGATTCCCCAGTTTTGAGTCCGGTACTTTGGGGGGCCTTTTTGAGAGTAACTTTTAGGGGGTTCGATGGCGATGGATGTGAAGTCCAAGAGGTCTGGTCCGGATTGGTCTTTTTTACTAATGAGTGGTGGATCCATGGTGTGAGGCCAGAAACCTTGAGGGCAGAAGGGGTTATAAGTATTACTGTGTGGGGGCCAGTCCACAGTGGATGGATGGGTGTATGTTTCCAATCTTTTACCCAGACTTCATCCCCAGGGCGAAAGGAATGGATGGGAGTTCCTAGTGATACAGGGGCTCGCTCCAACAGGTGGGCATGTGCTTTTGTAAGGACCTGTCCTAAGGATTTTAGTTGGCTTTGGAGATGTGTATTCCCTAAGATGTTGCCGGGGGTGGGGATTAATAAGGGGGGGGGGGCGGTCTGCCATAGAGTATTTCAAAAGGAGAGTATCCACGTTTCTGTGGAGACCAGCGGGAATGGAGAAGTGCTAAGGGGAGTAACTCTGTCCAACCCAGGGAGGTTTCGGCATGTAATTTGGAGAGGGTTTCCTTTAGGGTATGGTTCATGCGCTCTATTTTCCCTGAACTCTGAGGTCGACAGGCCGTATGGAGTTTCCAGGAGATGTTATGGGCTGAAGTTAGTCTTTGTAGAACTTCTGAGATGAAGGCAGGGCCATTGTTGCTGTGAATGGTGAGCGGGATCCCATATCGGGGGACAATTTCCTGGAACGGTACCTTGGTGACTTCTTTGGCCCTTTCAGTTTGAGTGGGAAAGGCTTCAACCCATCCTGAAAAGGTGCAGACTAGGACAGAGACATTTGATGTCTCGGTGAGGGACCATCTCGGTGAAATCTACCTCTAAATCTTCAAACGGTGCTGTCCCTATGTGCTGTAGCCCAGGGGGCAGAGTGGGTCCAGTTTTGGATTATGTTTAGCACAAGTGACCCAACGGTCCGTGACCGACTTACACAGTGTTTTGAGTCTGGCGATGTAGAACTGTTTTGTCAGAAGTTTTTCGAGTCCTGTTCATCCCAGGTGCGAGGTTGAATGTTGTTCCATGACCACACGAGGAGCAAGAGCCGCCGGAAAGAACAATTGCTCATCAGGGAGAATCCACCATCCTTGCAGGTGCCGGACTGCTCCTTCGGTCTTGGCCCAACTATCTTCCGCAGCCGTGTATGTGGGATTTTTTATGGGGAGAGTGACGGGAGGTGGCAGGTTGTCTGTTTTGTGCAGCTTCCCTGGCCGCTTGGTCAGCTCGGCCGTTCCCGGTGGCGGGTTCATCGTCCCCTTTCTGGTGTCCCTGACAACGAATGACAGCTAGGCTTTGGGGGGCCCATACCATCTCTAATAACTGGAGGATTTCCTTTTTGTTTTTGATGGTTTTTCCTTCTGATGTCAGGAGCCCCCTTTCTTTGGATATTGCCCCATGCACATGTTAAGGTGGCAAAGGCGTATCGAGTCAGTGTATATGTTGATTTTTCTGTCCTTTGATAATGTAAGCGCCCGTATTAAGGCCCAGAGTTCAGCCCTTTGAGCAGACCATCCTGCAGGAAGGGCTTTAGCTTCCAGGACCTCCGTGGCTATGGTGACAGCATAACCCGCTTTCCTTGAACCATTACTCAGGAAGCTGCTGCCATCAGTGTATAGGGTGAGGTCGGCGTTTGTTAAGGGGCAGTCCTTGAAGTCCGGACGGATGGCATATATTTCAGTAATGATTTCCAGGCAGTTACATTCTGGTTCTCCTTCTGCCGTCAAAAGGTATGTGGCTGGGCTCAGAGCCTGTACAGTCTACAAGGTAATGCGTGGATTTTCTAGGAGTAGTCCTTGATACGAGTGAGCCATTTTTGACCTTGGCTGTTCATTAGAGTTACTAAGTGGGGAACCTTTACGGTTAGCTGCTATTCAAGAGTGACCTTGTCAGCTTCTTTGATAAGGAGCATGGCGGCTGCCAGGGCTTGCAGGCAAGGGTGCCATCCGGAAGCAATGGGATCTAATTTCTTGGACAGGTACACAACTGGCTTTCTCCAGGGGTCTGAGGGCTGCGTTAGAAGCCCTAAGGCTGTTTTATCCTTTTCATGGACATATAGGCAGAAAGGTTTTCTGGTGTCGGATAGGCCCAGGGCTAGAACTTTTCCAAGTAGGTCCTTAAGTTCCTCAAAGGCTTTTTCTTGTGTGTCTTTCCATTGTAAAGGTTGTGTCTCCGTTCCCGCTAGCAGATCGTATAGGGGCCTGGCTATGACTGAGAACCCCGGTATCCAGATCTGGCAGAATCCTGCGGCTCCCAGGAACTCGTGTAGGTCCTGCTTAGTAGTGGGCTGCGGGAAGCTAGTATTACAGCCTTTCATTCTACGCTGCAGGCTCGCTTCCCTTGAGTTATTATGAATCCGAAATATTTAACTTCTTGTCTACATAGCTGAGGCTTTTCCCAAGAGATTCGATATCCTCTCTTTGACAAGTGTTATAAGAGGTTGCCCGATGGCAGGTCTCTTCAGTCCAGCTGGTGATGAGAAGGTCGTCCACATACTGGAGGACTGTGCAACCAGTCTGGTCTCGGGGAAAGTCAGCCAGGTCCGAGGCCAGGGCTTCACTGAATATTGTTGTTGAGTTATTGAAGCCTTGTGGGAGCTGGGTCCAGGTTAGCTGCATCTGGCACCCTGTGCTGGTATCAGTCCATTGGAAGGCGAATAGGGGCTGGCTTATTGGGGCCAAGCAAATGCAGAAGAAGGTGTCCTTTAAATCAGGGCAGGTGAACCAGGCAGTGTCTGGTGGGATATGGCTTAAAAGGGTGCAGGGGATGGGCACTACTGGATGTACGGTTTAAGTAACTTGATTTACATCACGCAAGTCCTGGACAGGTCACCATTAGGTTTCTTGACTGGGAGCAGCAGGGTATCCAGGGGGATTGGCACTCAGTAAGGGTGCCTGCTTCTTTCAGTCACTGCAGATGAGCCTGTACGCCCAACTGAGCTTCCTGAGAGATTGGATATTGTCTTTGCCGCTGTGGTTGAGTTCCAATTTTTAGTTCTGTAATAACAGGCCCGCCGACAGCAAGCTCAGGTTGGTTATCTTCTACCCATACATCGGGGACTGCAGTCTGGAAGGCTTCAGGGTTGGTTTCAGAATGGTCTTGTTCAAACAGTCTCCATTCCTCATCTCGGGGTGTGTTTAGGGACATGATAATTCCGGGCTCTGTGGGGCTCAGATTCATGGGGGCCTGTCCTGATGGCTCGAAAGAAATCTGAGCCCGTAATTTTGCAAGTAAGTCTCTTCCCAACAGTGGTATTGGGCAGTCTGGGACATATAGGAATTCATGGGAGACTACATGTCCTCATAGTTTACAGGCCTGGGATTGGCAGAAGCGTTGACTTGTGGCTCTATCCCCCGTGACCCCCATGATGGTTATGGTTCATCCTGTTAGGGGTGCCACTGGGATGGTCACTACAGGGTGTTCTGCTCCAGTGTCGACCATGGAAGTGATCTTTTGGCCCCCAACGTTCATATTAACTGGGGCTCTCGGGGGCGTAATATCACTGAGCCCGGTCTCCATGAATCTGAAGCTATACTGGCCAGCCCGATGAAGTCAGGACCTAGGTTTACCTGGGTCTTGGGTTGGATGGAGGGCTTGACTGACCTGGGCTTTTGAATCGGGCACTCATTTTTCCAGTGCCCTACACACACTGGTCCCTTTTGAGGGTTCTGCGCTGCCAAGGTCACGTCTCCGATCGCCCTGTTGTTTCACATGGTTGGGAGACCTGCTGAACGGCCGCAGCTAGCAGAGTGACTTGTTACTTCATTTCTTTTCAGCCTCTCGTTTGGCTTCGGTGTCTCGGTTGCGGTAGACCTTGTTTGCTATTTCTAGTAGTCGAGTGATGTTCATCCCAGCAAAACCCTCAAGTTTTTGGAGTTTGCTGCGGATGTCAGCGTGACTGAGCCACAAACGCTGCATTTACCATTCGTTGATTCTCTGGTGCTTCTGGATCAAATGGAGTGTGTATGTGGAAGGCCTCGCAGAGCTGCTCATCATAATTACCGGGTGCCTCTTTGTCCTGAGTCACATCAGCTGTTTTTGACATATTAGTAGACCTTTTGGCTCCTTGGTGGAGGCCCCGCTGGATAGCGTCTTGGTAGTGCTTGATGGCATTCCGTCCTTCCTCTGTGTTGAAGTCCCAGCCAGGCCGGTTGCCCGGGGCAGACTCTTGGACCCATCCCTCTGGGTTTAAGGAGCCGACTGGTGCCAGCTCTTCGAGCCATTTACATGCCTCCTGGAGGATTCTTTCCTCAGTGTTGAACAAGGTGTGAAGGAGCTGCTGGCCATCTTCCCAGGTTGGTTGGTGGGTCTGGAACATGGACTCCGTAAGGTTGATCATTGCCTGTGGTTCTTCCAAATAGGCAGGAGTGTTATGCTTCCAATTCAAAACGTCTATGGTGGTGAAGGGCTGGTAACAGATAATGGGTCTGCCTGATTGGGGGGTGCCATTTACTCCAATTATGTAAGGACCTTGAGTTTCTCAGAGGGGCATCCAGTAAGTGGGAATTTCTTGCGTTCGGAGGCGATGTGTGATGTTCTGTGGCTCGCGTTCTGGGGAGGGGTCCCCATCAGGAACAATCAGTAAGGAGTCTGAGGAGGGGTCCCCATTAGGAACAGCTGGCAAGGAGGCTGGTGCTGGTTGAGGGGTTACTGGCATCTGGGGAGTTGGAGGCGATGGGGAAATTGTTGCTGTTGGTGGAGCCAGTGGCATCGGTGGGGCGACTGACGGCATAGGAGGGAGAAGGTGGAGAGGGTATGTCTGGTGGTGAAACGGAAGGTGGTGGTGTGTTGGGTCCTACTTTGGGTGCAGTTGGGAGGGCTGAGGCAGTTGAGAGGGTCGCAGGCCCATAGGTTGGCGGGAGCTCGTCGTCCGGGTCCCCTTAATGTATAGCCTTATTTCGGATGCCTTTAGTCAGCTGTGCAACAGGAATCCTGCCCTGTCCCTTGCCATTGGCACAGAACCATAACCGGGGGGGAGGGTCCTGGCTATCTCTAACCAGGAATCGATGTATGGGAACTGGTCCGGCTGTCCTGGGTTTCCCGTGACCACACGGTAAACACGTTGGACAGTGGGGAGGTCTAAGGGTCCTTCTGAGGGCCAACCAACATCAAAAGTGGGCCACTCCAGCTCACATAGGGCTCTCAGTTTTCCTGGGGTCATATGTACCCTGTAGTCAGCACTAAAGCCTTTCCTGAAGTTTTTAAGCACGCAATCTAAGACAGTGGGTTTTCTGGGTTTCCCACCCATCGTGAACGGTGTCGCAAACAAAGGGTGGGGTACTTTCAGGTGCTGTCCTGCTCGTATCCCTTGAGGGACTTAGGAGCGTCTTAGCTAAGGTCTATTCGGATAAGCCCCGGACCAGGCTACTCCGTGGAGTAGATGACTGTTATGCTGTATGATGCTCCGCGAGGCTCAGGTGCAGCCCACTCAGACTCAGACTGTCAAAGCAGTGGAGCTGTACAGACACATTCATACACCCAAGCGTTTCTTCAGGTTCAAACAGGCTGGACACGCCCCGAGGGTATCCCGGACTGATGGGAGGTGATCAGTCTCCTCTTCCACCCTCAGGGGTGGGTCTGGCTTGGATAGTGGCCCCGGGCTTACCTGGTTCAATGGGAGGATCCCGTCAATTGTCCCGGTCTCCTATTGTTGGTCCGGCAGGGCAGAGGCAAGCAGCGGCTGTCCAAGAGAACCCAGCCTTGGGGCCGCTGAAATCAGCGGGGCGCACCTAAACCCTAGGGTAGGTGCTCCGTTGCCCTCCGCGGCCCGTCTCCTGTCCCACACCGGTGGCACAATGGGCCAGCGCGGTTGGGTTTCCCGGTCAGGGAACCAAATGTTGCGGAAAATCTGAGGCGACCGAGGAAACTCAAGCGGCACGCAGAGAGATGGGAGAACACAGCTTTATGAACGCCAGCAGGCTCAGCGGGATCCTTCCCAAAGTCTGAGCGCCTGGCCTTTGTTGGGACAGTCATTTATAGGTAAACTAGAGATTTTTCAGTTTCTCACTGCTAATTGGCTCGGAAATCTTGTGGTAGATCTTAGAGCTATGCGGAAGTGACTTGGTGGAGAAATGCCACGTCACTTTCGGCGGCCTTTCATCTCAGCGAGGTGGCCCTTGTGGACTTTCCGCCTCAACCAATCTGGACGGTCGAGGGATTTGTCTTGAAGGTCAGGTCTGCTAGAATATGTCTGTTCCATCGTCTCCACACTCTGACGCTGGAGACCCTCATCTTCTGCAGACGGGAGCAGCACAGCAGGGTCGAGTCTGGCATACTTTAAAAATAACATCTGGCTATCTAGCAAGAAGGCCTGATACTTAGTTAGCCTTCCTTCGGTCAGCCAATGGTGCCCTTTAATTTCTAATACTGTCTGAACCTGATGGGGAGTTAGATGGTGACTCAGGGTCAGCTTAGAGGCCTCACTCACTAAGGGAGCTGGGCTATGCCCTTGTAACTGGGTCTAGTTATTTTGAAAAATAGGCCGCCAGTCTCTGATCAGGGCCCAGCTTTTGAGTTAGGACCCCCAAAGCAATCCCCTGCCTCTCACGGACATACAGGTAAAAGGCTTATCCAAACTGAGGAGCCCCAGTGCAGGGGCCCCATCCAACTCAGTTTTCAAGGCTTTAAAAAGGCTCACTAACAGGGTGCCTGGGTGGCTAAGTGGGTTAGCCTCTGCCTTCAGCTCAGGTCATGATCCCAGGGTCCTGGGATGGAGCCCTGCATCCGGCTCTCTGCTCAGCGGAAAGCCTGCTTCCCCCACCACCCCCCACCTGCCTCTCTGCCTACATGTGATCTCTGTCAAATAAATAAATAAAATCTTTATTAAAAAAAAAAAAAAAGCCCACTAGCATCAGTCTTTTGTAGGGGTCCCCTTTCGTCCCCCTTCAAGGCCTATAAGGGGCTCCACCATTAGGCCATAATTAAGGAATCAGAGCTCGGCTGTATCCAGAAAGTCAGAGTCACTTTCTGGTTTGGGGAACAGGCAAGGCGCTGATGGTCCTCTTGGGATCCATGGCCTGGTATCAGAGTGAAGCCCAAATGGTGGCCCTGTTTTTGTTTTGATGGGGTAGCCCTATATCCTCCCTTAGTAGAAAATTTAAGGTTTCTCCAGTATTCTGATCAGAGGCCTGCTTGGTCAAACTGGCTATGAACCAATCACCATCATACCATAAGAGGATCCCATGTCTCACTCTTAATTCCCATCATAACTCTCTTGCCAGTACCTTTCCAGATAGGTGATCTCTAAAGTCCAGATGTACTAAGCAGTCCCTTGAGTACCAGGGGTTTTTCATTCAAAGGCTAGTAGATATTGACTCTCCTCATAAAGGAATATTCAAATAGTAATAATAATATAATAATAAAGGCATCCTTTAGGTCTAGGACAGTGAGAACTCAAGCATAGCCAGGAACCTGGGTAAGCAGAGTATATGGGTTGGGTACTACTGGGTGTGTGGGAACAATTCCTTTATTTATAGCCCTCAAATCCTGTACAAGGCAAAATTCTCCACTGGGCTGCCTCACTGTGAGGACTGAGGTATTACATGGGGCTTGATAAGGCTCGATAGTCCATATTTGAGAAATTTTGAAATTAACAGCTAGATTCCTCTTAAAGATTTATTTTATGGGACACTGTTTTTTCCAAGGACAGTGTGCACTTGGTTTTAACTTTATCTGACTGGAGAAGACATTTTTAGCTTACCCCGGACATGAGTACCCCACACAAATGGATCTCCTTGGTTTTGTGTTCAGAGCAGTATTTGAGGGCTCAAACCTGGGACCATTCAGCAGTGCCCATGGATGGATTCCTGGTTTCTATTCTATCTCCATTTTAAATTACCGTTTTGAAGATAAATTGTGGTTCCAGAATTGTTTAGCAGATCTCTCCCCAACAGCAGGGACCTCAGAACGGAATGAGTAAAAACACTGGATCAGGCCCCGCAGGCGATAAGGAGACAAAGCTGTCTTACCTTTGGCTATCCATTCGTCTGTCCGTCCGTCCATCTGTCCATCCCAGTTCCCACATGGCCACAGTTATAAAGGGGCCAACAGGGTGAGCCAGGACAAAGGCGGCAGCTCCCATATTCACCAGGAATTTAGTTTTCTACCTGCCACATCAGAGATGACCCCAGGCTCCACCAGTGTGATGGTGAGGGGCCCAGTGGGTATGGGAGCTGGGCACATCCTCCGGCCTCTTCTCTGTGGTGGGGTGGCCCCACATCTGAGAGAATGGCCAGGATGGGGCCCACTCCCTTCCCCTGGCCTTCCCACCTGCCACAGGCACATTTTCTCCATCCAGGCTGCCTCTGCTCTGGTCAGATGGTTCAGGCTGTGGTCTTCCGGGCTTCCTGGAATCACCCCAAGGTGACGGCTGTATCAGGGAAGCCAAAATCTGTGCCTTGTTCACTAACCTCTTGTCTGTATTGGCCTCCTCTGTCCTGTCTCAGTTATTCAAAACCTTGAAGGCCTCCTCCACCAAGGCTGACGGCAGGGTCTGACAGCGGTCCTCTAACTTTCCTAGCTTCCCCCTAATATCAGAGGCAGTCAGGACCATACAAGGCTCGGCTGCCTCTGGGTCTCCCCTGGGGTGTGTGTGGGTGTGTGTGTGTGTGAGCGCGTGTGCAAGGCCTCTAGTCCTGGTTTAGAAAGACAGCTAGAGGGGCGCCTGGTGGCTCAGTGAGTTAAAGCCTCTGCCTTCAGCTCAGGTCATGATCCCAGGGTCCTGGGATCAGGCTCTCTGCTCAGCAGGGAACCAGCTTCCTCCTCTCTCTCTGCCTGCCTCTCTGCCTACTTGTGATCTCTATCTGTCAAATACATAAATAAAATCTTAAAAAAAAAAAAAAAAAGAAAGACAGCTGGATTCTCATCCTCCTCCTGAGTTCTGTCCCACACTTGGTCGTAACTAACTGGTTTCCCTATGTGCTTCCTCAACCCTTCAGAAAGGCAGGTAATAAAGGGCCTCACCAGCACCCTGTCGGTTCTGCCCTCAGGATCCCACTGTGGGTCCCAGTCAGGGACAGCTCCTACCCAAAGTGCTCTGTCTCTTGGGCTGGCAGACCCCTGACTGTCAGCAGAATGCCCAGCCTTCCTAAGGATCCCGTCCTGCTCATCTAGGGTGCAACAGTGAGATGCGACTGTGATGCCATCTGTCAGCTGAGGGATGTTAGATTTAACTTAATAAATGCATCCCTAAATGGGAGACGGTTTTTTGGAAGAATGACCAAACGTTTCCTTACATAGCCCCAAGTCTGAGGGAGAAAGAGACAGGAACCCCTCCCTCGGGTACGGCACTTCCCACGGGGAACCAGATCCTGATGGGGCCTAAGTCTGTGGTCCCGCTGGGGGTGCTAGTGAGGCTCACTCCAGAGGAGGGCGTGGAAGCTCCATACGAATAAGGAGGTGGGGAGCTGGTGGAGAGGGAGGGGAGGTTGTTGAGTCAAAGTTGCAGGAGTAGAGGGGGTTGGAAGGGGACTCCGGTGAAGGAGCACTAGGTCCCAGTTGACTGGAATGGGGGATCATTTAAAATGTCTGGTTTCAACCCAGCAGTGAGTGGGTTGGTGCCTGTGGTAGCAACAAAGGCTACCACAGTCTCTACAAGAGTCTACCAAAGACTCTACAAGAGTCCCTGAATCTGGGGTCTTGGTATTTCTCTCCACTTCTGCGATCTTTTGCAAAACAACCCCAACTGCAAGACAGTATTAAAATTTAATGATCCATTTTGGGGCCACTATTCCTGGCCCTCCAAGTTATACTGGGACCAGTGCTAAAAATAATAATAATAATTTCCTTTTCTTCAAACCATCCAATTTAAATTGATCCCTTCCTAGAAGGGAGTCCTTTATCACATCTAAGGTGTTGCCCAGCTTGGGAAGTTGAACAAAATCTGGTGACTTATAAAAAAAGGTGAAAGCTGACCAGCAGATGTAATCCATGGGACTTCAGGTCTACAGGAATAATGGACCTCCTCTCGTCCCATGTGGGCCTTTGGTAGAGGCAGGCCAGTATGATGAAGGAAGCCTGATTTCTTAAAAAAGGTGGCTCTCCAGTACAGAAAATGATTAGTCCTCAAAGTCCCTGAATCCGGATCAAGATCTGTATTTCTTCAACCACACACCACAACCAAGTCTGGCTCACCAAGAATTTCCCTTCCCTCTTTTTTTTTTTTTCCCCTCGTGTTTAGCCCGCCCCCCTTTTTAAAAAAGATTATTTATTTATTTATTTGACAGCCAGAGATCACAAGCAGGCAGAGAGGCAGGCAAAGATAGAGGGGGGAAGCAGGCTCCCCGCTGAGCAGAGAGCCCCATGCGACACGGGGCTCGATCCCAGAACCCTGGGATCACGACCTGAGCCAAAGGCAGAGGCTTTAACCCACTGAGCCACCCAGGTGCCCTTCCCTTCCCTCTTAAAAAGAGTAACAAGTTGCCAGAGGTTTCACCAGACAAACAAAAAGGGAATAGAAAGGATGGTCAGGGACAAGACAAGACTGATGGTAGGAAGCTCACACCCCACTTTCACAAAGACAACAATGAGATTTCTCAGAGCGATACCCCTGATCGGAGAGACAACAGGCTAAAGAACACAAATCTGAACCCCCAAATACTGAGAGTCTGGATGTAATTCCAGGTTTTAAAGAAACTCTGGAAAAAGACCAGCCAGAAGGAAAGCTGGGGAGGGGCTAAGAGCGACGGGGGCAGGGGACAGTCAGAGTGGGCTCAACTCACCAGTGACCAACGCCAGGGAAGTGAAAGTCAGGGGACCCAGGACACTCAGGCTGGGCTCAGCCCACCAGAGGGTCCCCCAGTGACCCGCAGGGGACCAACACTGGGGCGGGGAGAGTCAGAGGGCGGAGAGACACTCAGGTTGGGCTCAACCTACCAGAGGGTCCTGGGACCAACACCGGGGAGGGGAGAGTCAAGGGTCAGGGGACACTCAGACCGGGCTCAACCCACCAGAAGGTCCTCCAGTGACCCGCGGGGGACCAACATCAGGGAGGGGAGAGTCAGGAGGCGGGGGACACTCGACCTGGGAACGCGAGGCCAGAAAACCTTCCTCCGCCGGAAGATTCAAACCTAAGCGACCGATGGGCAAAAAGAGGCGAAGCAGTGCGCGAGCCCTGACCGAAGGGGCAGAGTCGCTGAGGCAGGAAGACAACTTACCGCCGCCGAGACGCCGAACGAACGCTCCAGGCCGCTCACCAGTCCCAAGGGTCGGAGGGGCTCCATCCGCCGTCTGCCGGCTCTAGGTCCTCGGGGACTCACCGGGGCTCCCTCTCGGGGTCCCTGCGTGTCGCCAGCATACGTTCCCGACCGCAGGGCTCTGGCTTTCAGCGCAAACAGAAACTGACACGAAGCCGAGTAAAACGCGGCAGGGTTCACTGGGGGCTGAGACTGGGAGCAGAGGTGCCCGCCGGCTCCCCGACCAGACGGCGCTCGGCAAGGAAGCTGAGGCGGGAAAAGAGGGCGCCCGGCTGCCAGGGGCGCAGAGCCGCGAAGCTGCGCAAGCGCAGTGGGCGGCACAGCCCCCGCCCCGCCCGTCACATTAGCATGTCAGGTCTCCACCCCCCGACCGCGAGTGTTCGGATTCCACGGAGGGAGGAGCCGGTGAAGGGTCAGCGCTGGGGTCCACCGCGGCCCAGGCTGGTTTACGCCGGTTTCTCTTGCACAGTTCTTTCTGGCAAACATCCTGCTTCCGCGTTCCTATGAGATACACTGCTCAAAAAAAAAAAAAAAGATTGCTCAACCTTTTCTTCTTAGGTGACACGCTGGGAGCCTTGGGCTTTGTGGTTAAGGCAGGGAGGGATGGGGTCGGAATGCAGCCCCTATTCTATCTCGGGACCACTTTTAATGGCAAAGTTAGGAAGGGTCTCCTGGGGGTAAGTGATGGACTTCCTTGAGGACCAGGAAAGAATCAGAACGTTTTGGGGCCACCTGCCCGGGGCGCCCGCATGACTGACCTCCTAACTCCATTCATTCCCCTTCTCATTTCCCATCTTGTTAGTTTGGAGAAATTTAAATGCTTATCCAAGTGATTTTTTTTAATTTTAGAAGCGATTTCCCACAGTATACCCCCCAGCCCAACTCCCCACCCCTCCCTCCACCAACACACACTCGACTCTTTCTCAGAAAGAGCCAAAACCTTTCTGAGGTGGTCAGGGTTGAGCTCGGCATAAGTGAAATCCTCTGATGGATACACAAACCTGCTCAAAGCTTTACTGTACAGAACACCAGAACACTGCAAGGCTGCAAGTTGCTCAAAATCAGCACAGGAGTTATTGGTGACAAAGGGAAGCTGAAGGGACCGCATTTTAGGAAGGCTCCATCTAAGCTGTTTCTCTGCCAGGCCCCGCGTACTCATGTTCTGTATCTCACCTTTCATCTGAGTGAGCCAAAGAAGCTCTGTTCCCACTCCAAGGGGGAGGCAAGAAAGTGCATCATTCTGAGTTTCCCCCTAGGCCCCTGTACACCAGATAACATGAGAAGAATGTTTCAGGACATTAGCTTCCAAACCAACCTCCGTTTTCACTGGTGTCAACATCCCCGACCTTTGGTGATTTATGGAATAACACCTGATGCTTTTGATTGGACCCTACCCTGGATTCCTTAAGGAACACGCACCCGGGGCCCCTTTCCAACATAAATCCCCAAAGGAAGAGGACACTCCCTTGAGTCTCCCAGACACTCTGCCTGCTCTACTCTTGTCACACTATCCCGTAAATGCTGCTCTCACTTTGTTCCCAGCTCACATTTGATTTCTATCCTGTTTGAAGCCCAGGACCCTCTTGGCGGGTCTTTGGACCTGGCCTGCCTACTCATGAGCAGCCCTGGTTCTCCGACTGGACTTGTGGACCTGTGTTTTTGGTTAAACCTGCTGAAATAATATTGTAACGAGAACCAAAAATAAAAACACCACATTCACGTTGATAACCCAATCTTCCATCTTACCAAGTCAGCTAGTTCAGTGCCCCATACTTTCCAGAAGGTGGCCATGTGTCACTGCCTTAAGTTTTTGTTTTTTTTTAAGATTTTATTTATTTATTTGACAGAGACAGACAGAGAGGGAACACAAGCAGGAACACAAGCAGGGGGAGCGGGAGAGGGAGAAGCAGGCTTCCCACCAAGCAGGGAGCCTGATGTGGGGCTCGATCCCAGGGCTCTGGGATCATGACCTGAGCCAAAGGCAGATGCTTAACGACTGAGCCACCCAGGCGCCCCTGCCTTAAATTTTTAAATATTCTTTTTTTCAGCCTACTTTTTACAATTGGATTACTATCACTTAAACCATCACTTCAGATACCTGATTCCGTTCCGGGATTCTCTATCCTGGTTCTCAACCTAGGATTTGCAGATTTTGGCTGGGGTGAGGGGGCAGTCCCTGATATACTTTCAAGAAGTCTGCGAGGTTAATACTATTTACATAATAACAATATTATTATTATTTGTTTTTGCTCTCATTCTTTCACTAGTGTACAGTGAAGTTTCTAGAGATGACCCAGCCTGTGATACCCCAACATTCAGTGCAGACACGCATGTGAGGGTCTAGCCCATCTTCTAGTAAAAGCCAGATATTAGATTTGTAGAAAACTTAAAGAATGCCACACTTCTCAATACAATTTATTTTGCCTTGGAAACAATTTTCATAAAACGTGTTTTTTACATTAACTTATATGGGTTTATTATTGCTATTTAATATGTGTCATGAATACATTTTAAAATGTCTCAGTTTCCACTTTGATGCTATAAACACTGGCAGATAAACCCAAATGAGCAAAAGCTCTTTGGGGTCCTCAATAACTTTTATTTATTTTTTAAGATTTTATTTATTTAGCAAGAGAGACAGCGAGGAGCAGGAGGAGGGGCAGAGGGAGAGGTAGAGGGAATCTCAGGCAGATTCTGTTCTGAGCACGGAGCCGGATGAAAGGCTCAATTTCACAACCCTGAGATCAAGATCTGACCCAAAACCAAGAGTAGGACACTCAACCGACTCAGCCACCAGGGTGCCCCCCCTCAATAATTTTTAATGTCTAGAGGCAGCCTGAAGTCAAAAAGCTGGAAAGTGCTGCTTTCCCCCTTGAACCTAAACCTGGAGATCTACCTGGTTCAGTACTCACCTACTCAGTAGGGGCCTTAAACCTCAGGCCATACTCAGAACGGAGTACTGACTCCCAGTTTACTGAGGGGACACCTGAGTCGGGCCGAGATGTGTCTTCATCCTTCTTCAGCTCAGTTCCAGGCTGGGAGAGCTCTGCTGTACATGGTCTGGAAAGCTCAGGGGAGGGGTGGAAATGGGCCGGCAGCTCCCGAGCCCCTCGGCTGTGAGGATGAGGCTCTCACCTCCCCCGCTGCTTCTCCAGTCCCTGACCTCCCGCTGTGGCTTCCCTCCCCTCAGTTCTGGGTCCGCAGGGAAGGACGGCCCATTTCCTTCCGGGGTGCTGTGCTCTGGTAGCAGAGACGGCCAAGGCTTCTCTACTTGGCTCTGAGGCCAGGAAACTCTTCACGGTGGCTGCGACGATGAGTCCCTGTCCTGTGGAGGACCAAGCCGCCCTCTGGCACCAGGACCCCCCGTGCCCCTGTGAAGGCTGGGCAGATGAAGAGGGGGCTGTCATCAGACCCCAGCCTGAAGAAGGGCCTTAGGGGCCCAGAAAAGGGTGAACGGGGACATGTGTAGATGTGTGATCTGTCCCTCATGTTATAGAAGGAGATATCTCCAGCTTCATAGTCCAGAAAGATGCCCACCCGGCGAAGACGCTCTTTCAGGGGGAGAATCTTCTCTGGGGAAGAAAGGGCCCGGTACTGGTTTCCAAACATCTCCAGGGTCCAGAAGCCATTCTGCGGGACCAGTAGGGCCTCCCCTTTCCTCTCAACACTGTCTCTGCAAACCCCCACAGCCCACACCATCACGTTTTCAACCTCCACCTCCCAGTAATGCCTCCCTGAGGAGAAGCTCTCCAGGCCCAGCACACAAGGCCGGCAGTCGAATCTCTCCGGGTTGTTGGGGACACTCTGCCTGGAGGGGCCTCGTCTCACGCTTCTCCGGTCCTCTGTCAGGAAGAGCTCAGGATGAGCGGTGTCCGGATCCAGGACCACATCGGCTGCAGAAGAAGTCTCTGGTTTAGGCCTGGGGTCTCGGGGGATGGTGCTATTCCTGGACCCCAGGGAGGTCCCAGAAAGGTGGTGGGAGACCCCTGTGTGGCAGCCTTTTCCACGAAGGCCCCTTGATCACAACTCCCAGGCAGCTGGCTCACAGAACCCCTGAGACTGCACTTCCGCCCCGTCTGACAGGAGCCTGGCCTCAGATAGGGGATCATCTTGGCTCCAAAAAACGTGGGAAGTTTAGCAAAGGAACCGAAATTCGTGGCTCCCGCTTTCTCTCAACATTCTCCACTCTGCTCCCTTTTCTATTCAAGACATATGGTCTCTGGGACTCTCTTTAGTCAGGAAGGTTCCAATTTGGCTTAAACCAACCAAGAGGCCCACCCTGCCCCCTCTCCCAGTGAAGCAATTAATGCCAATTTCCCCTGCAGATTCCTGGGTAGTCAAAGTTCCTTTCATTGGTTCTCCGGATCCCACCAGTTTCACCGGCTGACTACTGACTGAGATGACTCCCAAGGGCACCCCCTTCCCAAGGGAAAAAGGGAGGGTCCTGTCTCCACAACCTGCTTCTGCATGGGTCTGACCTCTCTGGATGTAGGGAAGGCTTCCGAGCCCTGCCATTCTGCAGATCTCCCACGTACTACCACCTCCCTCCTACTCAGCTGGTCTACACTGCTGTCATGTGAACGTGATTTTCTCCTCTACCCACGTTGTTGAGATGTCTGACTGGGAGTTTTGAAATTCACCTAGAGAGGAAAGGTTGGAGTGCCACGGTAACTAGTAAAGCCTGGATTCCTGGGTGCTTTTGAGAAGAAGGGGAGAACTCGTAAGATGCAAAGTGCTCGTTAGGATTAGGCTCTGGTAATGATAGATGAAATCATGCTAAGATCGCCTGGGTTCCCTGATGGCAGAGCTGGGACCCAGGGCTGCAGGGGTGTGGCTAGCGACCGCATCCCAGCCCCTACACCGCCCAGTGCCCCCTGCCCATTTCCTCTAATAGGTCCTGCTGGCTGGCCAGCAGGGAGAGACCTGAGGGCATGTCCAGGGCGCTCACCAGCATGGAGCAAGGTTCTTCTCCATCCTGCAATGGGACAGACAGACAGACGAGCCTCAGGAGCTGCTGGCTAACCGAGCAGAGCACAAACCTGCACGGACTACTTCAGGAAATGGTACACTTACGTAGTTCTTCAAGTTGCTCTGACAAAGAAACAGAAACCAGTTCATGTCTTCAATAGAAGAAATCAGAGAATCTGAGTTTGTGTTCAACGAGGGAGGGTGGGCCCTTCATGAACAACCCCTCCCCCGCCGCCTGCTGCTGGAGATTCCAGAAACAATCCACGCACTGGGGGCTGGATGTTATGGGAACTTATTAGGTTTGTGTCTGCTCGGCAGCATGGTGCTGAGTCCGCAGAATGGGAGCAAGCTGGTGGAAGTGGGGGTGGTCCCCAGACACCACGGGTCCAAGCCCCTTGCGGCGGCCTCTGGTCATTTCCTCCCTGTTCCCAGGCTTCCAGCTGCCAGAACCGTGGCCCTGTGGGACAGTGACCTATCCTCCCATTCTTTTACCTTTTATTTGACGTTCTTTCTCTTTTTCCATCTGGTCTGTCTCCAGTTCCTTACATGCAATTTCTTTCTCTTCTTTTTCAACCTCTTTTCCCCTGTGGAGTTTCCTGATGAGACAGATGCTCCCGGCGGTGAAGAGAAGCAGAGAAGGCAGGAGAACAGCGAGGCCCGCCGTCCAGAGAAATGTGCTGGGAGCAAAGGATTCTGAAAAGGGAATGGGAAGAGTCCCATTCAGTGAGAGAAAGGAGACCCCTGATGACAGAGCCCCTCACGATGCCCATGGGAAGTGCTCCCTGGGGTCCCCGCTCTGTTGGCTCCTCTCTCTGAAATCCAGGACAGAGACCCTGACTGCACTGGCTCATCCCACAGCAGTTGCCAGGGCTGGGAGCCCAGGAGCCAAAAGAGCAGGGACCCCTGGAGTCACCATGGGAAGGACCAGGGTGAACACAGCCACCACCCGGCACAAACCACCATTCCTTTTTGCCTGAAAGCTTCCAATTCCCCAATCCCTGCCTCTGTCCACACCCTCTGCAGTCTGTCAGCCCAGCAGGCTGAGTGAGATCCTGCTACTTCTCTGCTCAAAACCCTGCAGGAGGCCCTGTGTCTCACAGACTCACCCAACTCTCCCTGCCTGACCACATGCCACACCTGCCCCTGGGGGTTCCTTGAAGCTGCCAGACATGCTCCTGCCTCAGGTCCTTTGCATGTGCTGTTTCTGCTTCCTGGGTTGCAGAGAAGCAAGCAACTCAAGTATCTGCACAGCTCCTTCCTTACTTGCCCAACCGCCATCTTTTCAAGGGAAGACTTCCGTGACCATCCTCTTTATAATTACAACTCCCCTATACCCTAGCACTCCCTGTCCTCTCCCCCAGTTAAGTTTTTCTACAGTACTTATCTCCATCTGATATAATCTAGTTAAATTATTTCAGTTATAGCTCTCTGCCACCCTAGAATGTTAGCCCCATGATGGTAGGGATCTTTATGTATTCTGTTCACTGATTTATTTTTGGTCTTGAGAACAGTGCCTTGAACACAGGTGATACTTTGTTAAGTATTTGTTGGATGAATTTGTGCATGTCCGTAGATAGAAAATCCCCCCCTCCCTTGAGAAATGCCAATAGCAGGAAGGGAAAGATGCAGCAGGCAGCCCGTCTGAGTGTACGGCTCCCTTGCCTGTACCATTCTCCATTTACAATTGTTCTAAATGTTTAAAAATGGCTGCAGGGGGCACCTGGCTAGCTCAGTCAGGAGAGTGCGGGACTCTTGATCTCAGGGTATTATGAATTCAAATCCCATGTTGGGTCCAGATATTACTGAAATAAATAAACTTAAAAAAAAAATGCTGCAGGATAAGGACCAGGACAGAGAAACAACTCTCAGAGAAGACTTTTTCTCCTGGAGATAAGACAGGAGGAGAGGCCTTGGGGTTCAGGGCCCCTTGCTTCTATCTCCCCATCCCTGTTCCAGGCTCCTATCTGTTTGAAGACCCTACCTCGGCGTGATGAGCCTCCAGAGGGCAGGGAACCAACCTGGGATGAAAATCACGGTTTCTTTCTCCTGGCCAAGCAGGGTGTTGACCACGGAGCAGGACACGTTCCTCACCGAGCAGTCCCTGATGACCACCACCGTAGTGACCGTGAAGAGGCCTTCTGCGTCCACCGTGTAAGCCTCCTCCAGCACCGGCATGATCGCACCGTGAGGGTCCCTCCATACCACATGGGGCTCTGGGAACCATCCTCCGGACGTGCACTCCAGCCTCACACCTCCATCGTCCTGGCCCTTCATTTCAATGAGCGGCTTAAAGCCCAGGCCTGGGGACAGAGACCAGGAAGCAGCTAACAAGGCAATGGTGTCTCAGCCTAAGTGTCTTAGATCAGCTCTCCACGGGGAGAGCCAAGGAGAGGGAAGGCAGCAAGGGGCCAGTGGCCAGAGAACTGGTTGGGTGTATTCCCCGCATTCCCACAGTCCACCTTCTATGAAGGGATAGAGGGGGGGAAGGAGGGATGGAGGAGAGGAAGGAAGAAGGCCCTGGTGCTGGACATCAGGAGACCAATATGCCAATAAATCGGGAGCTCTCAGAGGGCAAGCTGACAATGCACTTGGCTTCGTGCTCCACCCGCGACCCCATCACAGTAGCACACACCCGTCTGTCTCCTACCAAGTGACTGCTGATTAATTCATTCAGTTAGAGGGTTTGCTTGTCTCACTTGTGGGTGAGTCTCTCTGCTCTGACTCGAAACAAGCAGGTTGAGGATTTCACTCTCCGTCCTGGGAGGACTTCTCCACAGCGCCGGTCTCCCAAAGCTTGGGAATAATCTGATAAGGACAGAAGTCTGCCAGGCCAGCAGAATCTTGGGAAACTTTCTGACCTCAGGACATAGTCCCTTCTCTCCCGGCTTAGGGCTGCAGGTGACCACAAGTCATCAGGAGTAGTTGGTTTTTGAGAGAATGGAAAGAACTACAATGCAGAACCAACCCCTACCCCAGTTCAGAGACATGTTACCTCCCAGGGTCTCAATTAGCCAGGGGATGTCCTTATATCTCTCCCCAACATCTACCCATTAGAAAGATCTGGGTGCTCCTGGGATCCTCAGGGTTACAATATCACCTCCTCAATGTCAGCAGAACATCACAAAAAATCCCGAGTCCAGGCTCTTCCCAACTTATTCTTGTCTTTATTTATTTATTTATTTATTTATTTTTAAAAGATTTTACTTATTTATTTGAGAGAGAAAGGTCACAAGTAGGCAGAGAGGCGGAAGCAGGCTCCCCACTGAGCAGAGAGCCCGATGTGGGGCTCGATGCAGGGCTCAATCCCAGGACCCTGAGATCATGACCTGAGCTGAAGGCAGAGGCTTAACCCACTGAGCCACCCAGGCGCCCTTATTCTTGTCTTTAAAAGGCATGCCTGGGTGGCTCAGTCGTTAAGGGTCTGCCTTCAGCTCAGGTCATGATCCCAGGGTCCTGGGATCGAGAGACCTGCTTCTCTCCCTCTTCCACTCCCCTTGCTGTGTTCTCTCTCTAACTGTGTCTCTCTGTCAAATAAATAAATAAAATCTTAAAAAAAAAAATCTCTAATAAAAGAGATTAGTGATGCAAGACTAGGAGACTTCTGCCCCTTCAGCCAGGGGTCTAGAGATCATCCAAAGTTCTTAATGAAATTAAATTAGATTTTATCTTAGAACAGCCCAGCAAAATAAAATTCTTGTTTATTGTTGGACAACACTTCCTCATCCAATCTTTTTTGTTTTTTTTTAAGATTTTATTTATTGAGGCGCCTGAGTGGCACAGCCAGTGAAACATCCAACTCTTGGTTTCGGCTCAGGTAGTGATATCAGGGTCCTGAGATCAAGCCAAGTGGGGCTCTGCACTAAGCACGGAATCTGCTTGTCCCTCTCCCTTTGCTCCTACCCCCACTCTCTCGAATACATAAATTTAAAAATCTTTTTTTTTTTAAGATTTTATTTTTTATTTATTTGACACAGAGAGAGATCACAAGTAGGCAGAGAGGCAGGCAGAGAGAGAAGAAGCAGGCTCCCCGCTGAGCAGAGAGCCCGATGCGGGGCTCGATCCCAGGACCCCGAGATCATGACCTGAGCCCAAGGCAGAGGCTCAACCGACTGAGCCACCAAGGTGTCCCTAAATTTAAAAATCTTTTAAAAAATATTTTATTTATTGATTTGAGAGAGACAGAGCAGGCCGTAAGTTGTGGGGGAGAAGGGCAGAGGGAGAAGAAGACTTCCGGCTGAGCAGGGATCTGAGGTGGGACTCCATCCCAGGACACTGCGATCATGACCTGAGCCAAGAGTAGACTCTTAATCCCTGAGCCACAGAAGCCTCATATCCAAACTTCTTTTAAGTAATTCCTTTGTTAAGGCGATCCAAAAAATTAAAAGACAAAATGAAAACAAATTAAAAGACAAGGCAAAATTAAAGCAATCATGCAAGTCTCAGCACCACCTGATCCATCTGATTTTTGCCAAAAAGAAATGAACAAATACAAAAAGACAACTGCACACTGAAAGGCTGCTGCAGAAACTGAACTGTGATTAAGACTCCAAAAAAAAGAATTCGGCAAGTTGGAAGGAAATTCTACAAAATGGGGTTCCATGGGGTTCAGTCAAGGCAAGTTTGAGACAATAGACTTAAGGACAAAATCAACCAGCCAGTGAACCAACCAACCAACCAAACAAATAAGCAACAAAAACAATAAACAGTTCTACAACTCAGTTCAGACTAGGGCAGGCCTGGCCAAGGTCATGTTTACAGGGAAAGAAGAGAGGGTTCCTGCCACATACATACCCATCCTGGTGAGCCGTGCAGTGCTGCTACGAAGAGTCAGGACACCAGGGTTGAGAAACCCTCCCGCCACAATATTTCAATATTTTCTATTAATCACATATGCCCTTCTAGGTGACAAAGATGGCGTCTCCTACTATCTGTGAGTTGAGGGCCCCTGGCGAGGGCACCCTGTCCTCTAAGCCTTACTTCCATTGGTCAGATTAACTGAAATGCCATTGATTTATTTAGGTGTATTTTAAAGCTCTTCCAGCCTTCAAACATTTCTTTTAAAGTATAATACACTGGCCCCAAGAGTGAGGTCATACCTTAAAACCATTATTAATAAACTCCTAGAAATCCTGGTTTATATGCCACTTCTATTCTGAAGGCTTGCCCAGATCCTCTGGTCAAATTCTCTCATTTTCCTGTGGGGCCAATGGGCTTGATACTTTATCATGCTTTAAAGAAATCATCTGGACATGTCAGCCACTCTCACTACCGTGGCATTTGTGGAAAGGTCAAAAACGACAAAATTACTATCAAGATGAGGGACATCCCTATGTTGTCCCCATGCAGTTATGGACAGTGGCTCTTCTCACTCTGACAGAGTTTGATGAGAAAGTCTTTGGTCCCCTCTCCAGACCCCGGCTTCCGGGTGCTGTTGCTGGGACTTCATGCAGGGGTCCTCTGAGCCCCCGAGGGGTACAATTCACTCTCACTTTGTTCCGGTTGTGCTCCCCCGCCATCCCATTAGGGAAGCTACTCTCCCAACCCCCACCTTGCACTCTCAACCCCTCTCTGCTTTATTTTCTCTACAGTGCTCATCACCAGCTAGGATACAGTTTAATTAAATATATTTTTTCTTAAATATCATATTGATTGGCTCTCTGCACTCTCCAGAACATGGGTGGTAGGTAGTATGAGGACAGGAACCTTCGCACCTTTTCTTCAGTGTTTTGACCTGTTACTTGGAACAGTGACTTAAACATAGAAGTGGTCTGTTAAGTATTTTCTGAACAACTTATCGAATGTCTGTGATGTGAGGGAGCACAAAAAGAAATTTTCCCACTCTGAATTTTTTTTTTTTTTTGGCCTTTTTAAAGCTTATGATCCTGGGGTCCTGGGATCGAGCCCCACGTCGGGCTCTCTGCTCAGCAGGGAGTCTGCTTCCCCCTCTCTCTCTGCCTGCCTCTCTGCCTACTTGTGATCTCTGTCTGTCAAATAAATAAATAAAATCTTTAAAAAAAAAATTGTCATTTCCCCAGGCAACGTGGTTGGGATCGTAGTTCCCCTCTCCCATACCAGGAGGACCACCATGTGACTTGCTTTGGTCAATGCGATACGAGTCCGACGGACATGGAGCTCCTCACAGGCAGTAGGTATTTGACAGGCTCTCTTTCCCTCTGCTAAGGTGAACGACAAAGCTCCAGATCCCTGAGGGAGGTCCGTGAAAACCAGAGTCCCATCTGACTCCAGAGGACATGTCTCACGAGTCAGAAACAGACCTTTGTTCTTTTAACGTACTGGGTTCGGAGGGCTGCTTGTTACCAGTGCATCTCCTAGCATGTCCTAACACACACACACATCAACGATGATGAAAAATACGGTCCGACCACAGGCTCCGGCTCAGGCTCAGGCTCAGGCTCAATCTTGTGCTCTGAATGGAGCCAGTGCAGGCATGATATGAAGACCACTTGCAGCTTTCAGGGGACAGATTCATTCATTCATTCATTCATTCATTCATTCACTTACGGTTTCTTGAGCAGCTCTTATGCCCCAGATTCTGTTCTAGACATGGGCTTACAACAGGAGCAAAATAGTAAATATCCGTCTAGCAGAAGGGACATAGTAATAAACAAGATAACTAAGTAAAATGCATACTATGTAGAAAGCTATCAGAGGGGCACCTGGGTGGCTCAGTGGGTTAAAGCCTCTGCCTTCGGCTCAGGTCATGATCCCAGGGTCCTAGGATCGAGCCCCGCATTGGGCTTTCTGCTCAGCGGGGAGCCTGCTTCTTCTTCTCTCTCTGCCTGCCTCTCTGCCTACTTGTGATCTCTGTCTGTCAAATAAATAAATAAAATCTTTAAAAAAAAAAAAAAAGAAAGCTATCAGAGCGGAGGAGAAAAGGCGGGAAAGGGAATGAAAAGAATCTGGGATGGGGTTTCATCCTCCCAGTCATGGGAACTGACTAGAAAGAAGAAATGGTGGGGCACCTGCTTGGTTCTGCTGGTTGAGTGGCTGTCTTTGGCTCAGGTCATGATCTTGGGCTCCTGGAATTGAGCACGGAGTGAGGCTCCCTGCTCAGTGCAGAGTTTGCTTCTCCCTCTCCCTCTGCCCTTCTCCCCATACCCCCCACACGCTTATACCCTCTCTCTCTCAAATAAATACAAATCTTTCTTAAAAAAGAAAGAATGGATTGAAATCAAATGTGAAACACTTGTCTTTGGACTTGATGAAAAATCTATGAAGCATCATATGCTATTGCTAAGAGTGTATACTGGCACCAGCATTTTATTTATTTATTTATTTATTTATTTTTTAGATCTTATTTATTTATTTGACAGAGAGATCACAAGTAGGCAGAGAGGCAGGCACAAAGAGAGGGGGAAGCAGGCTCCCTGCTGAGCAGAGAGCCTGATGCAGGGACTCGATCCCAGGACCCTGAGATCATGACCCGAGCCAAAGGCAGCGGCTTAATCCACTGAGCTACCCAGGTGCCCTGGCACCAGTATTTTAGGAAACAAATTTATAGGGGCACCTGGGTGGCTCAGTCAGTTAGGTGGCTACCTTTGGCTCACTCAGGTCATAATCCCAGGGTCCTAGGAACAAGCCCCACATTGGTCTCCCTGCTCAATGGAGAGCCTGCTTCTCCCTCTCGCTTTGCCAGCTGCTCTGCCTCCTTGTACTCTCTCTCTCTCTCTGTGTCAAATAAGTTAAAAAAATACACTTAAAAAGAAATTTGGAAAACAAATATATAGTATCTATTAAAGAGAAAGAGCAGGGTGCCTGAGTGGCTCAGTCAGTTAAGAGTCTACCTTCAGCTGGAGTCATGATCCCAGGGTCCTGGGATGGAGCCTTCCATTGGGCTCCCTGCTTAGTGGGAAGCCTGCTTCTCTCCCTGTACTGCTGCCCCTGCTTTTATATCAAATAAATAAAACCTTAAAAAAAAAAAAGAATTATATGTAGGAGTTAAACACTCTCTCTGGCTCAAGGCTACAGTGGAGTGCAGTGTGTGCTTCTCAGGAACTGATGCCCACAGTGTAGCAGGGCAAACCCACTCATTTGGTCCTTGGGGAGGAGGAAGCCACCTTCCCTGTTCTTGTTTTGTTTTTTAAGATTTTATTTATTTGACAGAGAGAGAGCAAGCATAAGCAGGGGAAACAGCAGGCAGAGGGAGAAAGAGAAGCAGGCTCCCAGCTGAGCAAGGAGCCAGGACTCTGGAATCATGACCTAAGCCGAAGGCAGATGCTTAACCCACTGAGCCACACAGGCTTCCCACCACCTTCCCTGTTTAAAATGTGCTGGGCTGCAATAGGGCCTGAAGTTAGGAGAGAAACGTCCCCTAAGGGTCACCCTGAAAAAGCAACCAGCAAAATGAAATGACGCACCTGCCACCATCAGGCGTAGGATGGCCTCGTCGTAGGATCTGCCTTCTTGGAAGTAACAGTGGTAGATGCCGTTGTCGTGGGCTGTGATGTTGTGTATGACGAGCACCACACTCCCCGTGTTGATGAGGTCGCTCACCAAGGTGGTTCTTCCCCGGTACTCCTCCATCTGCTCCTCGGTCCTCTCCCGTCCACCCTTATACACAAGCACTGCCGGGGCGAACTGAGCACGGAACCAGCGCACCTCCATGTGCTGTGCGTCCTTCTCGGGGGACAGGTGGCAGCGGAACATGGTGTCTTCTCCCACCATGGCCAGGACAGGGTCAGCTGGCCCCACGACAGTGAACGGGGCTGTTCAACAAAGGAGCAGAATCAGAGGGCACAGTTATCAAAGATTTAAAGCAGGAAAGGAAACAGATATTGCAGGGGACAGAAGTAATCTTCCTAAGGCCACGGGGGTTTCCTGAGCAGAGGATTCTGGGGGCAGGCCACTGAATTTGGCTGGCAGCCACAGACCCCTGGTGGGGGTACCCACTGGAACACATACATGCTTCACATACGGAAATCCGCGGGACCTGGGACCCGCTGTGACCACAGAGTCCATAGAGCACCTCCTGCAGACCCTGTGCGTATTAGATTTTCCCTAACACTCAAGCTGTCCCCCATGGCAGCCACAGGCCAGCGCCCACTGGAATGGGCTGTTAAGTGTGAAATACACACAATTTGGAAATGTTAGAGTAAAAAAGGTCAAATAGCTCACTGTTCATATTTTACGTTAATTAAAAGTTTAAATAACAATATTCTGGTTATTTGGGGTTAAACAAAATGCATTATCAAAATCTATTCCATCTGTTTCTTTTTGCTGTTCTAAAGGTAGCTACTGGAAAACGTAAAATTGTATGTGCAGCCCGCCTTTGTGGCTCTCCCCGGGTTGCTATCTGACAGTGCTGGTCGACATCTGGGGAGCACGTGCAGAATACGAGCTGCCAGACCCCAACCGCAGGACTTCTCTCTTCCTCTCTGTAGACTGCAGTGCGGCTCTTTCCCCTCTGAAGAGCTGGCGGGAGCTCCAGGCAGGAGCCCCTACCTGAGAGCAGGCCCAAGCAGCTGACGAACATGAAGGACAGAACGGAGCGGGGTGCGGAGAAGTTCAAAGCAGTGGCTGCCCCCATCTGGGCCTAAGACTGGGCTCCCTGGAGAAGCAGCGACGCAAGGCCTGGGGGTGCAGACGGGGAGAAATTTGGCACCAGCTCTGATCGAAGTCAAACTTTTCTGTGACCTGCACCGGGATCCTCAGCGCCCCAACTTCTGTGTCGGGCAGCGCCCTTCCTCTCCCGGTAGTCTGACTCCTTAAACATTCCACGGTTAAGCTGATGAGGGAGCAGGAGGCTGGCTGAGGACAAAGCAAAAGCTGGCACCTTGCACCCCCTCTCCATCTGCTCCCCTCGGTGATGTGTGTGGCAGTCCTCAGGTACCCCTGACTGCCAAAACAAATAGTTAACTTGCTGAGATCACAATCCCGCAAGACAGGAGTCTCCCTTGGTTTACAAATGTCCTAGAGATCTATGAACAAAGAAGTTACATTAGGCAAATAACTCAGTTCCTCAAGCCTTAATGTCACCCTCCCCTCCATGAACAAAACTGAAGGAGGCTGGGGTAGAAAGAAATGTAAGTGAAGTTAAGTTTCTTCTATACCTAAATCTCACTAACAAAGATGCTTGATAGCAGGATTATGACATTCCACCAGGAATCTCCCAACTATCTTGATGTTAATGGCTTGCCAAAAGATAACATTGATCAAGCCTCCGTTATCCCTGCACCTTGGAGGCCTCCTTTAACATATGAAAGCTCCATCGAAACCTCCCTTTCTCTCACCTTCCCCCAATCGCAGGGTACATAACCTGCCACCCCTCACAACCCGGGGCAGCAGCTCTTCCTGCCCACGGGTCCTGTCCCCGTGCTTTAATAAACCACCATTTTGCACCAAAGATGTCTCAAGAATTCTTTTTTGGTCATCGGCTCCGGACCTCAGCCCACCGAACCTCACCCAGGTTCTAGAACTTCATCAAAGCCACAAGGCGAGGATCCAGGAGGCAGTTTTCGGCCCTCTCCAGCTCACTTCTCTAACCAGAGTTGAGTCTCTTCAGGTGTCACTTGATATCATCCCACACCCTATCTTGTCCCCCCACTCCCAACCTCCCCTGGAATACCGCGGAGCACGGGGAGGTAAAGGCAGAGGAGGGCCGCCCCACTCCCGAGAACCCCCCCCCCAGTTCACTCCCCACCTACCGCCCCATCCTCGTCCAGGAGCGCTGGCCCTACCCTCCCTTTCCTACCTTCTCGAATTCCCCTCTGCGTTTTATCTCCTCCGACTTTCAAATGAAGATTTTCCTATTGTCCTCCTCCCTCTAATCTCATAATCACAATGGGGAAACAAAACTTGCCAGAGAAAAAAACCCTTTTCTTCGCCAGTCCTTTGTCTCTGTGTGTGCAAACGCTGGACCTGGGACCGGGTCCACTGTGACCACAGAGTCCCTAACTGTCACTGAATGGTCTAGAGCCCGGGGCTGGCCAGCTGTGTGTCAACCAGCCAATGGTATCCCTGAGCCTGCTTTCTCACCAGTCACTAGGCAGAATACACACTATGTTTAAAATCAGACAGCTGCGTGTAGCTTTTTGAGATTCCCTGGATGTTTAAAAGTCCTTTTTCTAATTTTGAGAAGCAGGAAAACCCCCAGGAGTGGCCTCTGTGTGTAGACTGATGAGTGTGTAGTGGTTAGAGTTGGGGAGGTGATGAGGGAACAGAAGCGGACTTCCTCCCAAAGCCCAAGGAACGTGTGTTCCAATTGCTGGGGTTGTGGGAATGCTACTGAGGGCACTGGAGAGAGAGGGAGGGAATGCAAGAGGGGTAGGGGAGCTGCAGTAGCCATTATGGACGCCCTGTTATTCATTCAAAAACCGCCGAGAGGTATTGAGGAGTGAGAGCCCCGTTCCAGGGGGGCTGGAAGATGGCACCCAGCAAAGGCTTTTTCCCTTGGGCTTCATGGTCTGCTTGTGGATGGTCCGGTTGAGCCAACACCCCCACACCCACACAGTGCTCCCCTCCCAGAACCTAATCCGGCTACTGTACAGCTTTCTTCTAGAACAATCTTCCAACGCACATTTCTCAGTATTTCCCCAAGTGCCTACATGCTTCCTCCAGAGGCTTCCAGATCCCTCCTGATTCACTTCAGAACTGCACTGGCCTTGTATCCCAGGGCTCAAAGTCCTGACACCCGTTCTCCCGCACCCCCTCACCCCCGTATTGCTCTCCATTTCAGCCTCTGGAGGCCCAGCCTAGCCTTCCTGTCCCCACTCCTCCGAGAATAGCTCCACACGTTCCCAGGCGGCAGTGTTCTCAGACTCCTCCGACTCCGGGTTCTGCCGGCTACTCCATCCTGTCCCGATATTGTTGTGTACGTGGGATTGATGAAGGAACAGAAGGCAAGCTGGGGACAAAGCAGAAGCTGACACCCCGCAACCCCCCGCCATGGGTTATGTGTGACAGTCCTCGGGTACTCCAGGCTGCCCTAAAGGAAAAACAAATAGTTAACTTATAGAGATCACAGTCCTCTGCAAGTCTACCTCAGCTTTTTACAAAAGCCTGAGCAAGAGCTTCCAGAAGGAAATGTAAATACAATTAAGGTCTTTGTAACTTGCAGGCCAGAGGCCCAGTGTACTGTTCCCCCAAATTCCCAACCATCTAAATGCTAATGCCTCACTTGAGGGGTCAACAACCTTGACAATGGCAAGGCCTCGGGTATCCTTTGAGTCTTTAGCATATGAAAGTTCTTTCTGAAAACTCTCTTTTTCCTTACCTCCTCCAACCCCCTCATACACAATGAGCCTCGTCTCACAACCCTGGGCAGCAGGTCCTTCTGCCCATAGGCGCTTTAATAAACCACCATTTTGCACCAGAGATGCCTCAAGAATTTTCTTGGTCGTGGGCTCTGGACCTCACCCCACTGAACCTCACCAATATTCTACATCCCCATCAGCACGAGTGTACATCTTCACAGGGACTGGAGTCCGTGTTCCCCGGGGGCAGACACTAGCCCAGAGTCCTCTCTCCCTTACAGGGCCCCGCCCTAGCTCTGCACTCAGCTGTTGTTCAATGCCTGAGTGAGAAAGCTAAGTGGGAGGGCCCCCCCCCAACGTTATCCAACCAGACACCACCTACCTTTCCTTCTCAGGACCACACCGTGGATGAGAATTGCCCTCCGGAACCTCCCACACGTTCCTGCTACAGGTGTGACGACAGGTAGCGCAGCGCTGGGCCATTCAGTCGAAACCAGCAAGTCCTCCTGATGAGGGAACAAAGTCTGGCTGAGGACAAAGCAGAAGTTGACCCCCCTGCAACCCTCCCCCACCCCCACTCCTGGGTGGGACATATGTGACATTCTTTTTTTTTTTTTTTAAGATTTTATTTATTTACTTGACAGAGATCACAAGTAGGCAGAGAGGCAGGCAGAGAGAGAGGGGGAAGCAGGCTCCCCACTGAGCACAGAGCCCAATGTGGGGCTCAATCCTAGGACCCTGGGATCATGACCTGAGCCGAAGGCAGAAGCTTTAACCCACTGAGCCACCCAGGTGCCCCTATATGTGACATTCTTTAGGAATCCCCCAGCTATCTTAATGTTAATAATTTGGTAGAGGGGAAAAATGACCTTGACAATGGCAAAGCCTCAAGGCCTCCGGTATCTTGTAGGTCCTCTTTAGCATATGAAAGTTCTATGGAAACCCCCCTTTTCCTTACCTCCCCCAACCCTATCCTACCAAAACGCGCCACCACTCACCACCCCAGGGCAGCAGCTCTTTCTGCCCACGGATCCTGTCCCCTTGCTTTAATAAACCACTATTCTGCACCAAAGATGTCTCAAGAATTCTTTCTTGGTCATCGGCTCCGGACCTCACCCCACCGAACCTCACCTATATTAAAGAACTTCATCACTCCCTTCTGCCCGGCCTGGGTGGGGTGTCGGGACCAGATCCCTGTCTCTGTGCATTGGGCTGTGGGCAGCAGGGCCACAGTACGTGGACATGTATTGGAAGACATAAGGCACAGTTGCTATGTGGATGGGGCTGGAGGGGGGACCCGACAGATGTTACCAGGCGTTCCCTACATTCGAGGCAGACCCTTGTAAAGAACGTTGTTGATGTATAATCCCATGTCCCCTCGGTCCACGTCAGGCGGACAGTTTCCTGCGAGGTAACAAGTTCCCAGGTGCCTGCTGTTGGTTCTCCACCCGAGAGCTTTCTCTAACACTGAGGACGCTTGCTCCTGCGCTTGCCACCCCAAGGGGCAACCCTCACCCAAAGGGGGGCGGGGACTGTGGGTAAGTGGCCCGGGCTCCCCACCCCTGCCAGAAGTGTTCTGAGTGTACGGGGTGGGACTGGGCCCAGTTGACCAGACAGTGACCAACCAGCTAACATACCCTTTCTGCTACTTTTCACTTAGTTGACTACCCCCTCCCCGCTGCCTTTTTTTTTTTTTTTTACTTTTTTTCCCCCTTAATTTCTGAACTTGGGTTTCGGGGCACCTGGATGTCTCAGTTGGTTAAGCATTTCCTTTTGGCTCTGGCCATGATCCCAGGGTCCGGGGATCAAGCCCCGCTTCGGGCTCCTTGCTCAGTGGGCAGCCTGCTTCTCCCTCTCCCACTCCCCCTGCTTGTGTTCCCTTTCTCACTATCTCTGTCAAATAAATAAATAAAATCTAAAAAAAAAAAAAAAAAAGAATTGGGTTTCCTGGGGTCACTTCCCAAGTAGACTGCGGGCACCCAAGTCCTTGACTCAAAAGTCAGCTTTTGAACAAAGAGATGGAATTAGGTAGAAATTTTACCAAGCATTGTATCCAACAGTTGGAAGGATCTTTTCTGGAGAAGTGCCCTCTGACATATAGACCTGTTCTCTACAGAGAAACTTTCATGTGTCATTTCCTGTGAACGAATAATTGATGTCCTTTGCTCCTTTTTCTCCTGGGATGTTTTCTATTTTACGGAGATTAGCTCTTTCTCTAAGATACGAGTTGTCTGTATTTCTCCCCCATTTTTACCATTTGTCTTTCTTAAGGGTCTAATATTGACCAATTCTCATCGCCTAGCAGAGATTCTGGCCCAAACAGCTTTGTGGGGGAAAGAAGACCGTCTGGAGCAAGGAGGCTTGGGATGACTGCTCTGTGCCCCACATTCGCTGTGAGGACCTGAGTCAACTAAGTCAATAGCAGATGAACCTACACCCTCCGTTACAGAGCCTGGCTCAGTACACCGCCCCCGAGGCTGCCCAGGGGCCCCTCCTCTTGAGACACTGGCTGTCTTTATCTGGCCCAGGAGGGAATTGGGATGACACAGGACCTGTCTGCCCCAGAGCCCTTTTCAGGCTCACAGCTGATGAAGTTCTAGAACCTAGGTGAGGTTCAGTGGGCTGAGGTCCGGAGCCGATGACCAAGAAAGAATTCCTGAGACATCTTTGGTGCAAAATGGTGGTTTATTAAAGCACAGGGACAGGACCCGTGGGCAGGAAGAGCTGCTGCCCCGAGTTGTGAGCGATGGCAGGTTATGTACCCTGCGGTTGGGGGAAGGTGAGGGAAAGGGAGGTTTCAACGGAGCTTTCATATGCTAAAGAAGGCCTACAAGGTGCCAGGATACTGGAGGCTTGATCAATGTTATCTTTTGGCAAGCCATTAACATCAAGATAGTTGGGAGATTCCTGTCTTGCAGGATTGTGATCTCTGCAAGTTAACTATTTGTTTCTCGTTTATGTCGGTCAGGGGTGCCTGAGGAATGTCACACATATTACCGAGGGGAGCGGGTGGAGAGGGGGTGCAAGGTGCCAACTTTTGCTTTGTCCTCGGCCAGCCTCCTGCTCCCTCATCACAGCTGCTGTTCTGCACACAGACCTGCTCTATTTGCCCCCAAAGGTGCTGCCTTGGGTGGCGGGCTCTTTCTCTTGG
Organism: Martes martes; assembly: GCF_963455335.1. NCBI lineage: Eukaryota > Metazoa > Chordata > Mammalia > Carnivora > Mustelidae > Martes > Martes martes. The sequence goes on along the minus strand of NC_137893.1, from coordinate 145,959,070 downwards.
CACTCCTCCACCGGGTTTGGGGCTGGGTGACTAAAGCCAGCGGTCATGCGCTCCAGAAGGATCCTGCCATCTTCATAATGCTTAACTTTAATACAAAGTGCTATCAGAGGGGCTCCTGGGTGGCTCAGTGGGTTAAAGCCTCTGTCTTTGGCTCAGGTCATGGTCCCAGGGTTCTGGGATTGAGCCCCGCATGGGGCTCTCTGCTCAGTGGGGAGCCTGCTTCCCTTCCTCTCTCTCTGCCTGCCTCTCTGCCTACTTGTGATCTCCGTCTGTCAAATAAATAAAATCTTTAAAAAACAAACAAAACAAAACAAAGTGCTATCAGAGCCCAGCACTGTCGAAGGAATAATAAGCCTGTGTTCTGGGGAGCCTCCTGTTTTGGAGAGACTCTCAACGGGCATCAGACAGCACACTCACCTTGGATAATGCAAGAAGGGTCTCCCAAGGAGCTGTTCACAAAATGTGGGCTAGAGCTATACTCCAGGGCCAGGAATGGCGTAGCTGGCACCAGCCACCCCCCAGGCAAGGAGGAGGAGAAGAGTGTAAGGACCTATTTTATATTTTTATATTTTAGCAAGAGGCTTTCACTGAGGTTAAACAAAAACCTTGTTGTTTAACCCTTAAACTGTCCCTGCTCCCCTTCCCCCGGGGGATTCACTTAAAAACAAGTCGGGGAAACCAGCTCCAGGTAACAAAGCCCAGATACAAAGGTGGGTCAGGCCAGGTGGAGACATCGGTCAGTAGGGGGTTGCATACTGTCTCCCTAGCTACCAAGGAGTATGGGCCCCCGCCCTTTGGGAACCCTTTTGGCGCCAATCCTAGTCAAGGTATAATAGGCTGGTTCAAATGTCTACTAGGGTAAATTGTAATTCAATTGGTCACCTGTGCGTGGCCAGGCCCAACCGCATGGCCTTTGCCCTTAAAAGCTAGACTGTGAAACAGAGAAGGGTCTCCCTCTCTTGCAAGAGGTGCGGCCCCGAACGTTCGGTTAGATTCTTGATGCTTGGCGCGAAATAAAGCTTTGCTTGACCTTCGCTTTATATCAGTCTCGCTCCTTTAATCATGGACCCATTATTGGGGCATAACAAAGAGGAGGCTCTTCTGAAGACCTAAAGAATCGAGGCACACAGAGAGGATCTCTGAAGAGGTGTTGTGCGCAACCTCTGAAGGGGAACATGTAGCCAGTCACAGGCGGCCCAGGAGGGAGAGAGCCTGGGGGCACAAGTACCCAGACTTCTCTCTCTCCTCTCTCTCTCTTCGAGCGTCTGCTATGGCTCCCTATGGACCACCCGGAGCCAGAAGCCACAGGCAAGAGGGTGCCGGAGGAGGAGGAATGCGGCCCTGAACACCTGCCCATCAGCCCGGTCTCAGGGTTCTGTTGAACACAAGTGATTTCACGGGACGGCAACATCAGACCAGAGCACTCCGTCACTATAATGGATGGAGATGACACAAGGTCACTCAACAGCGGTGTGTGAACGTGGAGGAAAACATGAACGCCGTCCACGCCGCCGCGGGGAGCAAATATCCCGCCAGGAGAGAGGCTTCGGCAGACTGCTGACCCTTCACCCGTTACAGCCTTTGCCTCCCTGCACAGTCTTCCTCCTCCATCAGACCTATTAAGCAGCTGGATAAAGAACACCTCCCCGACCTCCCTGGGAGCTCCCAGTCCAGAGCAAAGCCCGGCTTCCATACGCCCTCCCCCAAATTCCCCGACACAAGCCCAGGCTCTATGCCACGACCTCTCTGACACCCTCTTCTGGAGACACCCGGCAGCTCCCACCTGGCCCACACTTCCCTTGCTGCAACAGGTCATAAAGACCACCTGCCTGGCCGCGGGTGTGTGCCTGCGGGCCTTCGGCTGGAGAACCTTGGCTGCCTACAGGTCAGCCTCCTGGGGCCCACAGCAGTGTGCACACAGAGGGCCACAGAAGCTACTGGGAACACAAGTGAACCCTTAGACCCCATGGAGCAGAAAGAGAAAGTTCTTTACCTGATACTATAGGGTCAGGAGGAATTCTTCCTGGAAGAAAACCTGTGTCTTTCTCAAAGGCATCACAGAAACAGCTGGAAGGTGGGGGAAGGAGTTCCTAGTGACGAGCCAGGAGACTTCCGAGGTGGATTTGGAGCCTGAACTCTGCATCTGCCCCCAGGTCCCACGGAGACATGAGCCAAATCCCCGGAGGCCAGGGTCTGAGAGGGCAGAGAGTACACTCAGAAGGGACCAGCTCTGGACCGTTGCTTAGTACATAATCTAGCCTTCCACTCAGCCCCCTATTCTCTCTCTCTGATAGACCTCAATCCTTATTTTTTGTTTCATGCCTTTTAAAGTACGTGGCAGACATTGGTGCGTTTCCCCCGGATACTCAGCTCACCCGTCAAGCAGAAAAATGCAGTTATGAAATGCTCCAGGCACCAATACAGCACTCGAAATGTGTGTAGGAATACCTTTCCGCTGTCCGCTCTGAATGATCAGTGGGTTATTTTTATCTGGGGATCCACAGCTCCTAAATGCCTGGCCATTCCTGACATTACTGGCAGTGGGGCCCGAGGCACCTGGCCACGCCCAATGACAATCAAGGCTGCCTCCACCCGGGCTTCTGGAAGCAAGAGGGCTCCCTTCTGTCCATTCCCAGCACCTGCAGGGAGAAGTGCTCCTCCAAGAAGAGACCAGATGTCCTTGAGGACCCGGAGGGCCCCACAGATCCCTCGAAGAATGACAGGCACAAAAACCATAAAACTGTGAAGGACTGAGGACAGGGATGGGGTTGAGTTCAGAGACACAGTAAAATAGGAGTGGGCACGGCATGACAGAGTGAGGAAGCGCGAGTTAGCTCGGAATGTAAAAATCCAGCCTGTCCTGTCGGCAGGCTGGGATAACAGACACGTTTGCTAAAGCCAACTGCATAGCTAACGGGGAATACTGTCTCTCCCCATGTCATGCGGCCCCCACAAAGACACAAATGAGCCCCTTCTCTGAGTGCTTCCTGCTTTTTACTCGCTGGGAAACGTGATCTTTCAAATCCACAGGCTACCAAAAGCTTCAAGCCTGAAATCCTATCAATGAGAATGAAACATTCCATTCTTGCCTGGAGGATCCCGTTAATTTGACACACAGCAGCAGCCTGATTTCCAAACTGGATATTAAACTTCAGGCAAGGACTGGGGAAGGTGCATTTCCCCCCACCAGCCCAGATACTTCCTGACAGACATGCCAAAGCCCTAGACTTGTTGATAAGGTCATGTGCCCAGGCACATGACAAGGCGAACGTCACCAAATTCCTCTAATGTCCTTTGCATCGGGACGGGTTCCTGAGCTGGGGAAAGTGAGGAAACTTTTGTAAACATTGCCTCCCTGAAGACCGGTTGCTATGTCTGTATATTCCAGAACACGGAAGGCATATATATTGCTTAGACTATTGTTAGGTGCTATAACAATGATATTCCAAAATGTTAGGGGCTTAATTCAACCGTAATCAACGTCTTGCTCACTTAATTGTCATTTGCTTCTGGTTGGCAGGTAGGTTTTGTTGGTGTGACCCCTTATCTGGGAGTCCCCATCTCTCACAGCAGAGTCCTCCACATGGGGCCAGAAAGAAGAAAGAGAATATGACCATCTCCTAAAGGCTTTGGCCCAGAGGTGACACACCTCACTTCCATCCATATTCTATTGCAGAGAATCAGTCTGTGGACCAACCCCCTCCAAGCTGCAAGGGATGCTGGGAAATGTGTCCCGTCCTGGTTCCCCTCTCCATCCCCCACCACTGCTGGACAGCTAATCACCAGAGATAATGCTATATATACACTGGAAGGAAAACATGAATTTGGTGGATAAGTTCCTCAGCCTCAGTGGGGAAAGCTGTTGTTACTCAGAGCACACCTGAGAGGCAAGCCCCACTCCAGAGAACAAATAAACCTTGGCAGTCTCTTCTGCTTTGTTTTTGTGTTTGTTTGTTTGTTGTGGGGCTGTCTTCAGCCAAGAGAGAGGTACTCTCCAGAAATGTTGTTCTCAGCTCTGGCGATGGTAATTTCCAACTGACAGAGTCTGAAGTCTTGCACGGACAGGCTAATCCATGCATGGAATGGAGCGAATACCTTTAGCCCCTATTTCTGTTTGTTTTAAAAATAGACCTTACCTGAGGCCAATTTGTGGAATTTGAGAAGTTTGACTTCAGGATATCCAGTCTCCTCTGGGTACTCAGTTTCAAATGCCCAGGCCCTGCTGACTTTTTAACCCTACCCCTTATCAGATGAGCTTCTGTAAGGTGAAGCCTCTTGTATTTCGCACTGGTGTACTTGAGCGGAACTGGGATGAGTGCCTGAAAGACAGGGGTAGGTACCCAAACCACTGGCTGAAGAAACAGAACAAAAGAGATGAGAGAGTGAGGGAGATCGTCATTATCTACCTTAAAAACTCATTTGCTTTACTTTTTTTTAAAAGATTTTATTTATTTATTTGAAAGAGAGAGTGAGAGGGAGCAGGAAGAGGTCAGAGGGAGAAGGTCAGAGGGAGAAGCAGACTCCCCAGGGAGCTGGGAGCCCAATGTGGGACTTGATCCTGGGACTCAATCCTAAGACTCCAGGATAATGACCTGAGCCGAAGGCAGTCCCTTAACCAACTGAGCCACCCAGGCACCCTGCTTTACTTTTTTTATCCTGCACTTGTAATCTGTGATTTCTAATTGATGAATAAAAGGCTACGTTCCTCATTAAATAGACTTCATGAAATAGTGAGCAGGTTGGAAAATAGGTTTTCCCTTCTCGTCCCTGGGATTATCCCTTATCCAGATTCAGCCCTGGAGTTAAGCAAGGGTCCTCTGTCCTCAGTCAGGTTCCTTCCCACCCCCTACCCCCCTCCCCCACTTCACGCTCAGCAATGATTATGCTGCTCAAAGTCACAAAATAGGAACCCCAGATATAGCCAAAATAGTCCCCCAACTAATCAGTGGCAAGGATTTACCATTCTTATATTAAAAAAATAATAACGGAGGTGTCTATTGTAACCATGCCTCAAAACAAACACCAAACATCTCAGGGGATGGTATCAAGCCCATCTAGAGCTCTGGCCCACTTCACCAATATTCCACTGGCCAAGCCCAAAGTTAAGGAGGTGTGGCATGGGTGGGGGAGGGGGGACTGGGTGGCTCAGTCGTGAAGCGTCTGCCTCTGGCTCAGGTCATGATTTCAGGGTCCTGGGATAGAGCCCCAAGTGGGGTGGGGTCCCTGCCCAGAGGGAAGCCCGCTTCTCCCTCTCCCGTTCCCCCAGCTTTGTGTTCCTTCTCTTGCTGTCTCTGTGTCAAATAAATAAATAAAATCTTTAAAAAAAAAAAAGGAAATGTTGCACGGCAAAGACACAGGGCTGACAACAGAAGAATTGGGGGGAATTGGTCCTATGCACGACAGGAGAAGAGCTCTTACCACAGAAGTAGCATGTGTTAAACACAACACACACACACACACGCGCTCGCTCGCTCGCTCTCTCTCTCCCAACACCAAAGGAAACCCGCTGAATTACTTTTCTCCTAGTGGCCTGCCATCTGCGCATATGCTCAAGCCCGAACTGGAAAGTCATCCCTGCTTCCATCCTCCCCATTTCCACCAGCATCTAACCCACCGGCCAGTCCTATCAGCTCGACTTCCAAATAAACCCTGATTTACATCCTGCGACGGCAGGGTTCCCACCAGGACGCAAGCGCGCGCGACCATCTCCGGCACAGCGCGCAGCCGCCGTCTCCCTCCTCTGCACTTGGCCCTGCCCCGCGTACCTCACATCACGGGGAAGGAGGGTCACCATGGCAGGCTCCCCTCATGGCCCCCAGGAGTCCTTGTGTCAGGGTAGGTAGTGACTGAGACTCTAACGGGATGCCCGGAGGCCAGCAAGGAGGAGGCCACGACCGGCTGTGGGGAAGGTCAAAACCGGCTGTGTGGAAGGTCAAAAGCCCCGAGAGAAGCCGGACCCCACCAGACAGGCCCAAGATGGCGGCGCCACGACCGGAAACCCCTGAGCCTGCTTCCGGCCCCAAGTAATGACTCTTCCCGCCCCCTCGTTAACAACTGCCAGTAAAAGATAGAAACCCGCCCCCCCAGGTCGTGCACATCTCTCCTCCCGTCCCCATCTCACCAAGAGTGTACTTTTCATTTTAGTAAACTTTCCACGCTGTCGCTTGTCCACTCTGCTGCGTGTCTGTCCTTGAATTCCTCCTCCTAACACGACCAAGAACCTTTGGTGTCTCCTTCAGTTCTGGCTGGGTCAAGGCCCCAGGGCCTGGGGTCTTCCCAGTTCAGCTGCCAACACTTGCAGCTTAAATAAGATCCAAGTTCCTTAACCATCCTCCAGAGCGAGCTTCCCTGAGATGTGGGTCTCCATGCCCCGATGGGGATCTCATTAAAATATAGCCTTGACTCCGTAAATCTGGGGTGGGGCTTGCGACTTGGCATTTTGAGTGAGCTTGGTGCTTCAGGCTCATGGACCCCAGTGGAACATCCTCTGTGACCTGTCCCCACCTCCCATCCCCCCACTTACCCTTCGGCCACCTCCCTTCAAAGGCCTTCTGTCCATTCCTTTTCTCAACCTCAGCACCATTGACGTTTAGACCCCGACGGTGGGGAGCCGTCCTGTACGTGGTCTGATGTTTAGTAGCCCCCCAGGACTCTGCCCTCTAGGTGCCAGGAGCATCACCCCCCCCCCCCGTTTGTGTTAATCAATTATGCCTCCCTATGTTGCCAAATGTTCCCCGAGGGCGTGCAAATCATCTCCATCCTGGCTGAGAATCACTGCTCTATCTTACCTCTTTTCAATTTCCTTCGGGCATCTTGTTCGTTTCTTGACACTGTAGAGCGCGAATTCTGTCTATGTCTCCGTAGGTCTCAGTCGCCTCTTTCCGTGGTGCTTTGAACAGTCTCTGATACATTGTAGGGGTTTGCTAATTATTTGTGGAATGGATCAAGGTATGTATCTGTTCCCAGATGAATTCCTTTTTTTTCCTTCCCAAATGAATTCTTAAAGTTTTGTGCAATTTTATAATTCAACAGTGTACGAGGTAGATGTTCATGCCATTTTTTTCAGCCTATTTTAAAAATTTGTATCAAGGAAAATTCCGAATATACACGGAAGTAGAGAAAATAGTAAAAAGAATCCTTTAGGGGACGCCTGGGTGGCTCAGTGGGTTAAAGCCTCTGCCTTCCGCTCAGGTCATGATCTCAGGGTCCTGCGATGCAGCCCGGCATCGGGCTCTCTGCTTGGCTGGGAGCCTGCTTCCCTCTCCCTCTCTCTGCCTGCCTCTCTCCCTACTTGTGATATGTCTGTCAAATAAATAAATAAAATCTTAAAAAAAAAAACAAAACACCCTATAGATGTCATTAAAAAAAAAAAAGGAAAGAAATGGACTTAATTAAAGTGTAAGATCGAGTAAAGTTCCAGCAGTCTGGACGGCCCCACCTCAACTTTTTCTCTTCATTTTTTCACGTATAAAGTCTGTTTTCTGTTTTAATCCACAGTATTTCAGGTTGAACACAAAAGTGCGTAGGAATCATGATCCAACTGGGTTTTTGTTAGGAGAAAAGGAAACAGTACCATAACCCATTGTAAAATGTGTCAAGGAGAAAACCACAGGCCTCAAATGGGGACACTTACCAAACCAGGGCTTTAGACCTGACCGAATTGCACTTTTAATCTCCCCCAGAAATGAAGTCTTAACAGGTCAGTCAGAAACCTTCTGGCCCCACCAAAACGAGGGGGTCTTCTCCCAGGGCCCTCTCCAATCCCTCCACACAGACCTGGGTCCGAGGCAACTTTGCCCGAAACAACCCTGCCTTTTGTTTTGCTAATAACCTCCTTGCCCCACCCTCCTTCCTATAAAAGCCTCCCATTTTATAGCGCCCCTCGGAGCTCCCCCTACTTGCTAGATTGGAAGCTTCCCCATTGAGGGCTCACCCAAGAGAGCCAGTTAGATCTTCAAATTTATTTAATTGGATTTTTTATCTTTAACAGACATGAAGTATCCTAACTGCCACCCAAACAGTTACGTTTTCCCCCCAATAACTCGTTTCCTCCTTCCCCTGCTCCCTCCACCTCTCGTCGCCTCTTGGGCGGACCTCCAGCTGCCTCTGTCCCCCCTCCCTCCCCCTGCTCCCTCCACTTCTCCCACGGCCTCTCCCTCCGCTCTAGTCCCACTTGGTCATTTTTAGGCTTCTCCGCCCCCCTAGTGGCCGCCACGCGTGTCTGCACGCGCCCCGCGCCGCCGAGCAAGCCACCTGTCCCGGGAGTTCAGAGAAGGGTCCTGGCAATGCACAAGCCATACGCACCTTGGGGATCCTAAGAACTGAAAGACGGGGGTTTTGCCGCAAGAACGTTGTAATAGAATTAGAAGATCCCGTGAATCTGTTTGGATTCTGTGGGCCACAAACTCGGGAGTTAATGTAGGGGCTCCCTGTTTCCTCGGAATTGTATCTGACTTGGGGGATGAAGAGAAGAGTTGTGAGCTGTGCCCGCGAGGCGAAGAGTCGCTGGCTCTCGATTGCCATCTGGAGGAACTGGGACGCCCAGCCTCCAGAACGGTGGGAAAGAAACGTTGGTTGCCCCCTCCCCCCCTCCCCCCACCCCAGTCTGTGCTGTCTTTGCTCTCGCTCCCTGAGTGGGATGAGACAGGTGTGTTTCCAACAGAAAAAGGAAACAGACTTAGATAAACCGACAAGAGCAGCCTCTGCCACAATAATGTACCTTGTATTCTGGATCGCAGCAGGTCCACAACCAAGGGAGAGATGTGTTGCCAGTCTGAGAGTCTGCTTTCCTGAGCGGCTGCCAGCCCTATGGGTAAACTCCCCAGTGTTTGTTCTCGGTAGGGAGCAGTCCACCTGATGTGGTGGGGAGGGGGTGTGGTAACCCCTGGGAGCATACAATGTGGAGGGCAGGAGACCTCCCACACAGAGCCCTGAAATGGCTGTGTCTTGGCTCTTAATTTAGTTAGTTTTGATAGCTAATAAATAGACGTATGAATAAAACATATAGTACGCTAGAGGCTGCTAAGTACTATAGAGAACAAGAAAGCAAGGAAGAGAGGTGTGCAGAGAGGGAGGCATAGAGCTTTGCTCAGAGTGGACGGAGAGGCTGACAAAGACCTCAAAGGGGAGGGGACATGCTCTGAAAAAATCTGGTGAAAGAACAGCCCAGGCAGAAGGAACAGCAAGTGCAAGGGCCCTGAGGTGGGACCAGCCTGGAGCAGGGAGATATTGGGGAAATGAACTAATCCTGCCAACAAAAGATATCTCTATACCAATTAGAAGAGGGAATCCAATTTATGACTTTCTTAAACACTATCACATTTACAGGTGTATAAGGTAGCACAAGAGTGGCTGAAAAGTCTGGAAAGAATTCACACAAATTTATACAGTTAAAAATAATTTACCTGGTAAAATGTATCCATTCAAATTTCTGTTTCCCCCAAGAGACAAAGGATACACCTTGTATCTTTTGTATAGCTCATGAATGGTATGGGTTTACAGCCTAGGGTCAGACCTCGAATTGTAAAATCAAAAAGTGTGACCTCATATTGAACATATTGTGTTTTTAAGGAGATGCACTAAGGAAGGAAGGGTGAAGAGGACATTGCCTCCCTTCTCAAAGATACTTCCGTGATTTTTCCCTTACTGAGGCCAGTATGGCAGGGACAGAGCACAGAGGGGAAAGAGGGTGGGGAGACGCCAACCTTACCCACAACACACCCACTGGTGGGCATTTCTCCGCATCCAAAAAGGGGACAGTGAAAAGTCATCATGTTGCCCCTCTGTGGCTGTCTTTTCTAACCTCCAGTTCCTCCTTATGTCTGTCCTCTGCCTCTCTCTTTTAATGAGTTTTGTATTTTTTTTATTGTAGTGAAATATACATAACCCAGTTTTCCATTTTGACAATTTTTAATTGTAAATTCAGTGGCAAGAAGAGAAATGACATTGCTGTGAAAACATCACCACCATCCATCTTCAGAACTTTTTATCATCTTAAACTAAAACTCTGTCCCCATTAAACAACAACTCCCCATTCCCACCTCTCAGTCCCTGTGACCACCGTTCTACCTTCTGTCTCTGAATTTGACTATTCCAGGAACCCCCATGTAAATGGAATTCTCCAGTAAAATATCACAAGTACAGTGTCTGAGTCCCTGCTTTCAACCTTTTTGATTATCCACCTTGAAGTAAAATTGCTGGACTGTATGGCGATTCTATGTTTAATTTCTCAAGGAACCACTATACCGTTTTCCACAGTGGTTGCGTCATTGTACATTTCCACCAGTGACGCAAAAGAGTGCCAATGTGTCCATATCCTGCCAACACCCAGTGTCCTTTGTCTTTCTTTTTTGGTAATAATCACCATAATGGATGTGAATCTTTCAATTTAGTTTTAAACACACAGAATTACACTTGACCTCTGTTTTCTACCTCAAACACAAATTTATGTTGACATGGCAGAGGCAGCCCGAAACTTGGCCTGCCCAGCAGGTGGGGGAGGCTTGAGGGTGAGGAACCAGGAGAGAACCCAGCCAAGAGGGGGGACCCCTCAAAGGAGGTAGGGGGGGTGGTCGGTGTTCAGGTGAGCAGTCAGGAGATTTCAGCAATATGTCTTTGTCAGAGAGGGTGTGAAGATCTCAGGAATGAGGTGTGTGACAGGAGCAAAGACATTTGGAGCCCCGGACAAGCTACTGAAACGGTGGCAGTCTGTCAGCAGGTGGGTGATGGTGGGCAGGAGATGGTCTGTGGGAGGTGTCTGGCCAGAACCAAAGGGCTTATTCCTGGAGCTCTCCAGGACTAGATCCAAGTTTCTGGAATAGGTACTAGGTAGAAACAGAAAACATGGACACAAAGACAAGGCCAGCTATCAGAACTGAGGCTCAAGATCAAAATAAACTATAAAGGTGATTTGGTGCTAAGACCCCGGCTTGGAGGGATCCTGAAAACTCACTTGCCTGAAGCCTCAGATTGGAATAGGATAATTAGCAAAACTGAGTCTGCAACACCTGGGATCATGGGTCTCTAGGAAAGAAAGTGCTATGCCTGCAGCAAAACAAAGCAAGGAGTGACAGAAGCAACTTGGTGCTCCGGGAACGTGTTTGTGAGGATGAATAACACTTTAATTTAAAAATATTATGCCAAACCGCTCCAATACAGAACGCCCCCCCCTTTTTTTTTTTTACTAATTTTTAAAATTTTTTACTTACTAAAAAAAACAATAGTTCTACCATTTGTCATAAGCCAGTTCATTTAATTCTGTTTGATGACAGCAAACTCTAAATCCACGGAGGAAACTAACAAGTGACAAACGTAAATTTTACACAGTCTCTGCCAAACCAGGCTGGTGATGTGTGTAAATGCTTTTAAGAATTCCAGCAAGCCTTAGGGGCACCTGGCTCTGGCTCAGTGGGTGCAGTGTGTGACTCTTGATCTTGGGGTTGTGAGTTTGAGCCTCATGTTGGGTGTAGAGGTTACTTAAAAGAATTATACCAAGCTTTATAGTGATAGTAGTTACACTGACATTTATTCAAAGTTTATCTACTTGTTTAATAACCTCTACACCTGCCATGGGGTTTGAACTCACAACCCACAGATGATGAGCTGCATGCTCTTTCCACTGAGACAGCCAGACACCGCACTTACGGTTATTGAGAGCTTATTGTGAGCCCGGTAGACATCATTCTAAACATATATAAATATATAAACTCATTTAGAGCACACGATATGTATGAAGGCAATGCTAGGAGGCAGGCACTACTTTTACTATCCCCATTTTACAGGTGGGTGAGGAAAGTATAAATGACAACTCTCAGCTAACAACGATCACGGTGAATTTGCCGGCAGCCGCAGGCTTGTACACCCATTTTTTGGTAAGAGGCCTCAGATGCTCCCAAACCTTTGGTGGTTTACTTTCCGAAAGGCCGGTTCATCCCACCTCCCAGTGCTGTGGGCTCCGACACATCCCTCTCCCAGGTCCCTAACCTCACACCGCGCAGCCCCCGCCTCGACCTCCTTCCGCACCGGCTGCAATCTACGCTCGGGAAACAAATTCGAACCTCGCCCCGGTCGCCCTGACCCGCGCGAGACAGGACACGCGGTTTTTCTTTGCTACCTCCCCTACCTCCACGCCACTCCAGAGCGACCGCCCTTCAATAAATAACCATATTTCTAAAAAGACAAAATGTCCATTTTTCTAAAAAGACCAAAAAACAACGAAACTCCCTCAAACATCTTTTTCTTTTTTCTTTTTTTTTTTAATGTATCTGGAGAAAACCAAGAATGAAAAAGGATCGGAAGGGCTGTAAATAGAAGCAATTGGGAGGCCGAATCGGGGAGTGATCGGAGGGACAGCATTTTGATGGAGGAGGCAGTCAGGCACTATATTTATTCACCTACGTGATCTTCACCGCGTGCAGAGGATTAATTTCGTGGATCAGGCTGACAGGTAAAGAAATCGGGGGCGCCCTCGAGGACCTCGTGGCGCAACGGTAGCGCGTCTGACTCCAGATCAGAAGGTTGCGTGTTCAAATCACGTCGGGGTCAGTAGTTTTAGCGTCTGGGGAAGGTCCGGGTCTGGAAAGTGAGATACGAGAAGGAACAGAGAGAGAGGTGCCTTCTCCGCTTTCTCTCACGTTGGCTATCCTCATTTAAGTACTTTTAAAAAGTAAATAATTGGTTGCATACAATATCGATGTTGTATTTTGGGGCTTTTTTGGGAAGCTCATAGAGACATTTTTACTCTTCTATTGCAAATGTTCTGAATTTCACTTTTCACCATCTCCTCCATTAATAATCCCAAAGCTGCCGGCCTTCACTTCTGAGCTCGCAGACCCATTTCTTCATCCACATATCTTTCTAACCTTCTGAAACTTGGCAGATCTTTTCAGACAACTAATCTGCTTCTAGTAGGTGACCTCAGCTCACCTGCTGCACACTTGGCTCAGCTTTTCCATGCCGGAGAGGTCCCCTAGCCAGCCCACCCCTGGCTCTCTGGGATTCCTTACCACTTCAAATCACAGAAGAGGTCAGTTCCTTTCCAGACCCCGAAAACCTGAACACAGTTTTGTTTGTCAAATTGAGACTACAGGGAATGAGAGAAAGCCTTCTGGGCTAGAAGTTCCGTGAATCCCCTAAAACTCTGTGTCAAGATTATGTGCAGGAATGTGTGTCTTGCTCTCACCTGGGGCTCCAGACTTCTGTCCCCCATCAACAGATTATGAACCATCGCGTTACAGCATGGAACACACATTTACGCCATCAGCGTCTATCATTTTGTGTAACAGAATAAGTTTAAGACACGGCATTTGGGATCTCAGCGGACATTGTGCTATCATGTACACATTCACGCAGCGTGTGGTAACAGATGTCCCATCTAAGCATGCCTTGGAAACATACCCGCAATAACCTTTTCCCATTTCTTCTTAACCCTTCTCTTAGGAGTTAGTTCAGGCTGAGTGGCAAATCACTACTCCGAAGGGAAAAATGAGAACCCATTTTTAAATTTTTACAGATTGAAGAAAAAGACAAGGGTGGGGAGGGTAGACAAACCAGGGAAGAGCTGAATATTAACTATGTGGCTGTTAATTTCTGCAGCAGAGTGGCGCAGCGGAAGCGTGCTGGGCCCATAACCCAGAGGTCGATGGATCGAAACCATCCTCTGCTAGGCATGACCCTTTTCTCCCCAGGGCGATCTACTCCTTTCAGCCCTGGGAAGGAAGAGATTAATTCTTGTTACAAATCTTGTGAAAGGTTTGACTCTTTAAATTATGTCTATGTAAAAAGGGTAGAAATAAAACCCCAACAAAATTTGCAGTATGCCATACAGATCTTTGGTGGTGTCAGATAAGCCCATTGGCATATTTTATTAACATACAGAAAGGTGCTCTACATCATAGATCATGAGAGAAATAAAAACTGAGACAACAGTGAGATACCACAACACCACTTGTAGAATGTCCAAAATCCAGAACGCTGATATCAAAGGCTCGCAAGGATGTGGAGCAACAGGAACTCTCATTCTGAGAGCACAAAATGGTATAGCCATGGGGGAAGAGTTTGCCAGTTCCTTACAAAATTAAACATACTCTTACCATTCAACCCAGCAATTGCACTACTTGTTATTTGCCCAAAGGAGTTAAAATATATGTCCACGCAAAAACCTGAACACAGATATTTATAGCTGCTTATTTGTAATCGCCAAAACTTGGAAGCCATCAAGATGCCTTTCAGTAGGTGAATGGATGAGTAAATTGTGGTCCACCAGGTAATGAGATATTATTCAGCATTAACAAGAAATGAGCTATCAAGCCATTAGATGACATGGAGAAGCCTTAAATGATATTACTAAGTAAAAGAAGCCAAGCTGAGAGGCCACATGATATATGATTCCAAATATATGACATTCTGAAAAAGCCCAACCTGTGGTGAGACCCTGAGTGAATAGCGGTTGTCAGGCTGTTTGGCAGAGGGAGAATTAATAGGCAGAGCCCAGAGAGCTCAGAGGAGGGGGGGGGGGTGGGGAAGGGCAGTGAAAATGCACTGCGTGATACTATAACGATGGATACGTTTCATCTTGCATCTGTCCAAACCCATAGAACTATAACACCAAGGGTGAACTGTAATGTACACTATAAACTTTGGGTGATTACAGTGTGTCAAATTAGGTTCATCAATTGTAACAAATGTGCCACTCTGGTAGGGGATGTTGATGGGGGGGGGGTGCTGTGCATGTGGTATCTTCCTCTCCATTTTGCTGTGAACCTAAAACTGTTCGGAAAAAGTACATCTTGAAAGAAAGAGGAAAAGAATTGGTACTTAGAAATACTCTTTGCAAAACTCCTAATCTTTACTTTCAAAGAATGATGCATTTGAAAGGTCTTCCTTCTTGTAAGTTTTTATCATCTAATGAGAGTGCTAGTCAATTTTGAAAACAATCAATTTAATGATGTGATTTAAAGAAAATTTACATATGTAAGAAAGGAGTAGAGAACTATCACTGGTGGCTGTATTATTAACAATTTTGTCACTTTGTGTAAAATGATGTTACAAAAGAAATTTAAAAAGAAAATTTGTATGTATAATTATAGTGGCCTAAAACAGATGAGAATTGGGGACCGCCAAAATAACGAGCCAGCCAGGAGTCGAACCTGGAATCTTCTGATCCGTAGTCAGACGCGTTATCCATTGCGCCACTGGCCCACGCGTGCTCATCTCGTTTACACTTATAGAAAAAGGAAGTAGTGGATTTGCTATGTTGCTCTAAATATGAATGTGTGAAATCTTTTCTTTCAACTTCCTTTTTTCTTATTACCAGGATTTCCAACCCCAAAACCTTAGAATTCAAACAAAAGAGTTCTATTGGTTCCTTTGCTTTTGTTCACTCATACAGTGATTCCTTCGTGGTCAAGAACTCCATTTTGATGTAACTTGAAAAAGTCTGAGGGAATGTTCTAATGTTTAAAAGTAGGCTGTAAAAAAAAAAATAAGTAAATAAAAGTAGGCTGTAATTGAAGATGAATTACACCGAGCGGAGAAGGTGCAAAGATGTAAAAGGGCAAACCGTCGTAGTCGGCAGGATTCGAACCTGCGCGGGGGGACCCCAATGGATTTCTAGTCCATCGCCTTAACCACTCGGCCACGACTACATCTTTCGCGACTGTTTTTCGATCTCCTCCATGTTACCATATATCACGTATTCTAGACTACTTCAGGATTTGGTAATACAAGAGAGCGAAGCAAAGAATCCCCGTTAATGAAGCCAGAGAGGAATCAACCAACTTCCATTCCAGCACATGGTAAATTGAGAATGCTCTTTGGGTCTTATCTAGAAAACAAATCAGCCATATGTTGCAATAATTCTCTTTAAATTATCCCCTTTAAATAATCCTTTAAAAATCCTCATATTCTTGCTGAAGTAGGAACTTTATCCTCAATAAATAATCCGACAGATGTCCTTACAGATACCCTATGTCTTCAGACACCTAATCCAGGGCCTGGAATAAGGACTCAAGAAATGTCAGCTGCTATTGTAAGCATCATTTTTAAATTTGGGAAAGCGGAACCCATCAAAATGTTCCACAGGGAAACCTGTCTCCTATTTTTTGGTAAAGCTCAAAATATTTTAAAGCATTCATTCATTTCTTCATCCTTTCAAAAATTTTATTCTGAGCCCAATCACGTGCCAAGCACTCTGCTAGGTGCTGCTCATTCAGTGGAGAGCAAGAAAAATACAGCCACTTCTTGAGTGATTTCCAGAGTAAGCAATTATGGAAGTGAACTTTTACAAGTGAGTGTGACAAGTGAGGTCCCGTGGGCCCAGTAGCCTGTAGGAGTCATGCTCAGCCCCAGGCGCAGACATCTTAGATGAGTGCCTGGAGAGTCACTCATTAGACTCTAAGTTTCATGAAGAAAGTGCCCAGTTCTACCTTTCCTGCCTCTGAATGGGTAAGTGGGTACTCAATGACTATATGTGGAATGAATCATATTTAAGCTCAGATCTGAAGGATGTGTAGGAGTTAGCCAAGTTGGAAAGGGGTGTGGTGTTCTAGACCTAAGCCTCTCAGAATATGAAGAAAGTTCTGTCTTGCTGGAACTTTGTTTTTTGGAGTGATCCAAGGAGGGGCAGCAATGAGAGAGCTCTGTGCCTTTTCTTTAGGGCCTCTGTTTAAATAGGACAGTTTCTGCCAAGGCTTTTTTTTTTTTTTTAAATTGGAACTTACACTACAAAAATTTTAAAACATATAAAAAAGTCGAAAAAGTAAGGGGTTATCTGTATACCAACCACCCCGATTCAACAGCTGTTAAGATTTTGCCCTATTAGTCTTATATACCGTCTTCTTCGGGAATATAAAATTCCTTTGCGGACATCACAATGCATCCCACCTACACATGTACTGTGTATCAACCACGCCCATGTCTTATATAACCAGGATACCATTATCATAATGAAAAACCCCGGTGATTCTTTATAAAAACAGCTACTATGCCAGCCTTATTTAAATTTCTCTAAGTGTGTTTTTTGGAGCTGGGGTTTCTGACCAGGATCGAGTCAAAGTTCATGCATGCATTGCATTTGATTTGTCATATTTCCTTCGTCCGTTTCAGTTCAGAACAGCGTGCCAGCTTATCGTTGCTGTTATTGACATTGACTTAAAAAAAAAAAAATTCAAGCCTGTGGTCTTGTAGACTGTCCCACACTCTGGATCCGGCTCATTGTTTCCTCAAGGCAACTTTCAATTTATTCCTTGACCCTCTTTAAACTAGAAGTTAAGTCAAAATGATCGATTAGGTCCGTTTTGGCTAGATTAGATTCCCGTTAAAAATTGGGGCTTGACTTACTCACTACAGTATTTACGTCACTCGAGGAGGCACTTGTCAGAGGCCCCCTCGGAGCTTTCTTTTACCCTTTGGAATCAGCAAGTAATCTTGAGGTGGTCCTTTAACACCTTGCACGCGCTGCTTCCCAAACCCCTAAGGGTCCTAAGGGTTTTGAGATCGTGAATGCTTTTTGCTGAGTGATTTCTCTGGGGATCGCAGATGGGGAGTCATCGAATTCCACCACTCCCCTACATTTGTTAGAGGGCATTGTGACGCTCGACCTTTCCGCTGCCTTTCCCCCAACCCCCCCCCCCAGTCTTTCCTGGGGTTCCCACGGCAGCTTCACGTCCCCCGGTTTTAGCAGTCGGGGATGCAGGTGCGCAGGTGGGCGCGTGCGAGGCGTCGGGCAGCTGCAGGCGTCAGGACTCCGCGGGCTCGCGGGCTGAACCCCGGGTCCGAGCCAGCGCCCGGAAGACCCTGACTCTGTGGGCGGAGGGGAGCGCTGAGCCGGACCGGGTGCGGCGGCTGGCCGGGAAAGTTTGCATTTCCGAGAAGCCGCCAGGGAGGGGCTGCGGCTGGTCTGCGGCCGCAGAGAAGGGGCTGCACTGCCGTCGGGGGGCAGACCCTCGGGGGAGAAGGGGAACAAAGGAACAAAAAGAAAGGAGGGGGAGTGGAGGAGTCAAACCCGGGGGAAGAAGCTATTAGGTTACCGTGAAAAGGAGAAGATTGTGTTTGCCGACTTGAACCGAGAAAAGTGGACCGCCGAGGCCACCCGAGTGCCTAAAAGGGGGAGTAAAGAGCCACAGCAACCACGAAGGGATTCGAACCCTCAATCTTCTGATCCGAAGTCAGACGCCTTATCCATTAGGCCACGTGGTCCTCCTGCGAGCTGAGGGGGATGTGTGTCTAAAATTTGTTGAAAGAAAGTAATCTTGGCGGTAGAACAACCACCAAGGGAAATTATCACTATAAACCAAGGCATTTCCAAAAATCTTCCAGTCTAGACTTTTAAGTCGGAGAACACACCGAGGTTTCCCGGAGGGAGGTGGGTGGGGCTTTGGGGGAAACAGGGGATGGGGATGCAGGAGACGCCTGTTGTGATAAGCAGGGGTATTACACATAAGGGACGAATCACTGAATTCTACACCTGAAACTAATATTAGACTGCATGGTAACTAACCGGAATTTAAAGATCTTGGGGGGGAAAAAAAAAAAAAGAAATCCTACAGTCTAGTTGGAGAAACCAGTTGAACCTAATGGTCAAAAAAAACCATGGTAAAGTTATAACTGAGATAACCAACAAGGAGGGGAATACGGTGCGACAATAACCAGTAAGACAAAGCTTTATCTTCGGACAGGGATCTGGCAGAAAAGGCCACAGCGAGGAGGGGACGCCTGAGCCAAGGGCTGGGGGTGGGGGGAGGCAGGCAGAGATTGTGGATAAATGAGAGAATTCACTTCTGCACACTCCAGAAACCCCGCTCAAAATAACTCCAACAGAGAAGTTCAACTAGGACAAAAACAGCTGGGGAGAGGAGATCACAGCAACCATAGTTTGTTATCTGGGAGGCAGAGGGAGGTGTGATAGATGACTTGTCAGATCCGAAAAAGCTGAATCCTAATTAAGTCGTGTGGAAAAAGCAAAGAGTCGGTCAAATGGTCAGATTTATCCATAAACCCTCTATCCTCATGCCCCAGGGCCAAGCTCAGGGATGGTCACAGGGGTGCTCCATCTGGAAACTTCCTGTTAGGGGCGGGTTGTGTGTCCTCCTGCCAGCTGCCTTCACCTGCTGAAGCCCTAACCCCCAGCACCCCAGAATGTCACTGTATTTGGAGGCAGGGCTTCCAAAGACATAGATAAAGTAGGGTGAGGTCATAGGGGTGGGCCTGACCCAGCATGACTGGTGTCCTTATAAAAAGAGGTTGGCGCGCACACGCACAGAGGAAGACAAACCACGTGGACCCAGGGAGAAGAGAGCCATCTAGAAACCTTGCTGACAGGGTTGATCTCCTGCTTCCAGCCTCCAGAACCCAATCTGTGGCCCCGAGTTATAGAAGCCCGAGCCCACTCATCATCCACTGCCCTTCCTCCACCCTGGAAGAAGACTGGATGTTTATTTTCTTGAGAGAGGAAAGTATGTCATCTCCAGGCTGGGAAAGTGATGCTCAAACCTTCCCCTGAATCACAATCGCCTGGAGAACTTGTTAAAACGCAGGCCTCCAGGGCCCACGCCCAGAGCTTCTGACTCGGTGGCTCTGGGGTGCGGACAAAGATGAACATTTCTAACAAGTGTCCAGCTGATGCTCACGCCCCAGTTCCAGGGAGCGCTTTCTGAGACTCACGAGGCTGGAGGGAGATCCTGGTCTGACTTGTCGCTCGTGGTCTTCTACACAGACCGGAAGGCCCATGCATTCTGACTGAGAGGAGCAAGTGAGAATTTTAGGAAGAGATGTTATTTATCTATTTTTATTTTTTAAAATTTAAATTCAATTAATTAACATACAGTGTATTATTCGTTTCACAGGTAGGGTTTAGTGATTCATCAGTTGCAAGGAGATGTCGTTTAAACTTGGCTTTGGAGACTGAGCTTTTCAGCAGGTTGAGGATGGAACTGGTGGAGGCTGAGAAAGGAGGGAGGTTGGGCCTGGCCAGGGTGGGCACTGCAGGGCTGGGCAGGGCTGGGGGCCTGTTTCAGAAGAGGGAGGGGTCCAGTGAATTGTAGGAAAAGTAGTAGTGAGAAATGTATAACGATTATGACTCTTATTTCACTGTGGATCTAAACCCAATATGTATGGGATTTGTCTCCAAACAGAAGAACTTTAACAAGTGGAAAGACTGAGCATGAGAAAACACGGAGTTCCCACCCCCCCCACCCCCGCCCAAAGGAAGCATTTGGGTTTTTGCGTCGTCTATATTGAACCTGGTCGATTCCTTTCTTTTCTTTCTCTCTTTCTTTCTTTTCATTTCTTTTCTTAACAAAGCATTAGAGGAGTTATGGATAGAGGGGACAAAAATGATGAACTCCACCAATAAAAAGACAAATCTTTAGAACCTGAAGGAGAGGAGAAAGGATTAACTAGGATTTAAATCCTAATCTAGAAGAAAAGAGACTCCTCACTGTGGCCTCGTGGCGCAACGGTAGCGCATCTGACTCCAGATCAGAAGGTTGCGTGTTCAAATCACGTCGGGGTCAGTTGTGGGTCTCCTTTTAGGGGGAAGAAGAAATGAAAAGCAACACCGTTTCCCTCAGAAGTACCATACCAAGTTGATTTATATGTCTCATTCTGTCCAGTTCTGTTTTCTTCTGTTGTTAGGATTTGGAGAAACCTACTTTATGGCCCAAATTCTTCTTTTAAGATCAACATTGATAGCCTTTTAATTTGCTGCTGTGGCTTCCTGCCATTCTTCCCCTTCAAAGCATCCTAATCACAGCTGCCAAGTAAATACTGTAAGTTCTCTGTTCCGAAGAAGAGGTGAAAAGATAGAGTCTAGAGTAAGATAGAGGCGTGTGAAAAACCTCCTGGCTTCCACCTGCTTCATAGAATCCAGATTCAGAGTTCATTACCTTCCTGAAACCCAAGCTCAAAACTCACTTCAGTAAAGATAATTTTCATCGATCGTCAATGTTTTTCTGTGTTGGCTTTTTCTCCAAACTACTGAAAAGTCCTTAAAAACAGGGGCCATAATTCCTATTTATTTCCAGGCTCCCTTTGGCTTTTGATTCCAAAGCCCCACACAGACCTCAGCAGGATTTTCTTTACTATTCTCACTTCTGATGACTATCCCTTCCTTGTTCAAGCTTGGGTCCTCATAGCGGAATGACGATAGGTCTTTTTTCCAAAATAAGATAACTTGTTTCAAACTTGGATTGAGTGCTGTGACCTAGTAGTTAACTGAATTGGTTTGCATCATAAAAATGAGAGATTTTCAGAATTTGTTTTCATTAATGATTTAAAGGCGGTGGAGACGGGATGGAGAAAGAAAGACTTTGTAAATCTATATCTGTATATCTATAGATATAGATATATATTATTAACATATAATGTATTGTTTGTTTCTGGGGTACAGGTCTGTGATTCATCAGTCTTACACAGTTCATAGCACTCAACATAGCACATACTCTCTCCAATGTCCATCACCCAGCCACCCTACCTTCCCCTCCCACCCTCCAGCAACCCTCAGTTTGTTACCTGAGATTGAGTCTTTTATGGTTTCTCTCCATTCCTGGTTTCTTCTTGTTTCATTTTTTCCCTCTCTTCCCCTATGATCCTCTGCCTTGTTTATCAAATTCCACATATCAGTGAGACCGTATGATAATTCTCTTGAAGGAAAGACAGTTTTTTATGTTGGGTATTTATACTTGTTTTTCACCTTCAAAAGCCTCCAAGGGCCACATGTCAGTTTCACCTTTCTTCTAGGTCACAAGTTTTTTCAGAGTGTTTCGGTATAGCTTTTTCTTTCTTCGGATTTAAGGAATCCGGGAGAAAAAAACATACCATGTCAAAATTTTACTAAGGCAGAGACAATGGAACTGTAGCTATGGGGACAACTAAAGAAGGACTATGCACGAGGGCATTGGTGGTTCAGTGGTAGAATTCTCGCCTGCCACGCGGGAGGCCCGGGTTCGATTCCCGGCCAATGCAACTTCTCGTGTTTTTATAAACACTGCAGAGGTAACAAAGTATTTTCGCTGAAAAATTACAAACTAAAAATACTGTGATGTGTTTCTTGTATCCGAGTATGGCTGAGAGAGATCAAAGTTAGCCTTCCTTTTTCAATTTCACCTTCATAAATTATGCCAATAGGCATGCATTTTGTTTTCTAATGACCCGAAACATCATCCTATTGGAGCCGGAGGACACTCCGACCTCAGCTGATTGGTCTTTCGGGGCCGAATTGTGAGCCGCTAGTATTTGAGGGCGGAGTGTAGCCATGTACCGAGATCAAGGTATCCTTATTGTCTTGGCAGCGATCACTGAAAGTAACTAGAAAATTCAGAAAGCACCAAAATTTACCGTATTGAAATATAAACCTGAAAAAAATGCAGTATTCCTCGAGTGAGCAGAGTGGCGCAGCGGAAGCGTGCTGGGCCCATAACCCAGAGGTCGATGGATCGAAACCATCCTCTGCTATCCTTCTTGTAACTCTTTTGGTTCAAAAGCAGATTTTCGAAAAAGGGAGTGAATAAAGTTGGTCACTATCAGAAAGGGTCTGTGGACCAGTTCTGGATGAGTAAGAATCCCCAAGGTAATTTGTTGCAAATCCCGTTTCCTGTCTTTAACAGAGGCAAATCTCTCCAGTGTGGCGGGTTAGTGTGTTGAAATTCAGTCTCTGATTAGGGGACCATTACACCTGTTAGGGACTGATGCCACCCTAGCAATCGCTTTGGTATCTCGCAGGTCAGGCAAACGTTACAATTTGTCATAACGTCTGTTACCAGCTTCTCGATATTAAAAATCGTGTTCTTTTTAGTGTGATGGCAGGTACTCCAGAGCTGTTGTCATGAAAATCACAGAAATGTCATGTTGTAAAGTGGAAAGGTGTTATTCCTCATGGGAATATATCCAGACAATCAGTGAGCAGTCGTGTAGTCGTGGCCGAGTGGTTAAGGCGATGGACTTGAAATCCATTGGGGTCTTCCCCGCGCAGGTTCGAATCCTGCCGACTACGAAGAAGTGTTTTCTTTCCAGGGGTTAGCACTCTCTGGACCAATTTTGGAAACTGCAAAGCTCACAAAATAGCATGATATACACCGTTTTCCCGGGTATTATTATATTTCTCCGTGAAATGTAAACAGGCAGTCTAGTCCTTTAGTGTAGCAGTGAGTGAAGAACAGTTTTGAAAATGATTCTGGGAAAACACTAGGCATTTCTGAGACCACTGTATAAAGATGCTGGAAAAAATGCCCAGGGTTAATTCTTTCTTTAATTTGCTATTTCCTTATCTGAAATCCAGCTTGGGTCTGACTTCTGAAACCTTGCTTGCCTCTTACTTCTTCCGCTGGACGTTCTTGCAGGGCATTACTACCCTACTCCTGAGCACCTTTGGTGTTTTGGAATCAATATCTCAAAACAGAAATTTCCAATCTTTCCTTCTTCTGGATCCCTCCTATCATTCCACTGGGTAAACCAGAATTGCAGAGAGGAAGTACAGGATAGAGAATTTTCAAAACTGTTTTCAGACCTTGGCTAAATCTCATTAAAAAAACAAAGCTGTTTTGCTGGATAAAACAACACATACACAATACTGTATATGCAACATAAATAAAAGTCAATGTAACAAAAATTTATCTTTTATTACACTTGCAATCGATCCATTACGGAATGAAGATAATCAAAAAGAAGAAAGTAAAAATACTTAGAAATGTGAAAGTTCTTAATCCTTGAAATTACTAGAAAATTCCCATGCTATATTTAATTTTTTTTCTTGCATTTTCCATATTCATACATGTCCTAAGAGATTTTTTGGTGTTGACAGTTTCTTCTATAAACCCATAGGTAGCAAATGTTCACTGTCCAGGTTAGGAATTTAGTATATGCACAGTTTCGATTTTTCCAAGAATGCCGTACTAAGCCCTCCGTGGACCCTGGGGAAAGTTCCAGGCAAAGATGAGCTCTGTTGGATTTTTCCCCCCCGCGGAGCAAGTTTATTGCCTCCTTGGATTCTGGGACAGCGAACCTTCTCCACCTGTCCCGGACAGGTACTCAAGTGCCACTCAAAGGCCACTCACTGTAAAGAGCGTCCAAAAGTTTGCCGTGGAGACCAGTTGTCCGCGGCCCCATGGTGTAATGGTTAGCACTCTGGACTTTGAATCCAGCGATCCGAGTTCAAATCTCGGTGGGACCTATCAACCTTTTCGTGTCTTCCCTCTTAAGTTACACCTGCGCCCTAACTTGGCCAGAGACACTTGAGCCCTTGCGCACCTCACTAGCGCATCACGGTCGGCGAGACGACACTGCAGGCGACACTGTTTTCTGCGCTTTCTTCTGGAATTCTGCGTCGGTCGTCCTGTGCCCCTCCTCCTTCGCTGGGGAAGCAGGTTATCCTCCAAACGCCCTAAGTACTGTTTCACACCCCAGACCTCAGTTCTGGGTTCGGGTTCCATTAGTTTCAACATGAACTTGACCTTGAGAAGCTCCTGATGCGTGTGCGCCCCAGTTGCTTTGCTGTCTGGGATACAGCAGATTTTCTATTAATACTTAAGAAATTCACACTATAGTTCACAACGTGTTGAACACAGTGACAAACTCTGCATTGAATATTCATAGATATTCCGTCAGAAAAGTACAAATGTGGCCCCATGGTGTAATGGTCAGCACTCTGGACTTTGAATCCAGCGATCCGAGTTCAAATCTCGGTGGGACCTGCTCTGATTTTGGTGACCTCACCCCATGTTTCAAATCGCTATTGCATCCTAGTGTGTGGGCAGGATCTTTCCACTCACAATCTCTCCATCCAAAGAGTGACCTGTAGTTTCTTACTCTCTTCTCACTTTGTGAAGAATGACCTTTTTATACCACCTTTGTGTCCTTGTAGAACACTCACACTGACTCCCTGGGATGCCAAAGCCCATCTGATCTGCTTTAGTCTTAAGGCCCTAACCGTTTTCGTGCCAGCACCCCCTCCCTCTTTTCTACTCCTGTATCTCCTCAAAATGTAAGGGCCCCGTGCAAGAATATGCATAACAATTCCATCAGAAAGCTCCTCGGTAAAGGACTCTCTGGTGATCGCTTCTTGGCCTTTTGGCTAAGATGTAGTGTAGGAGTCTATGGTGAGCACTGTGGGCTCTAAACCCAGTAATCTGAGTCCACATCTCTTTGGGACCTCAGCAACCTTGGCCAGCTTTCCTTCTGTGGTTCTCCTAACTCATTTACTCACCTTCTGGAATTCTACACATGCCATTTACTTCCAAATCCACAACCAAATCAACATAGAGTCCCTGGCCAAGAGAAAATGGTCTCTGACTACTCCCCCCTCTGCCCCACCCCCCACCCGTCCCCTTAGAATCTCCCCTCTTGGTGCCTGTTTTTGCTTGGCCTGGTGCCCGAAGTCGGTCAGATCCACCGGAGTTAATTATGTGCTTCCGTGATGAAGAGTTCATATGTCACAGGCCCCACCTGTGACTTTTCCTACGAGGTTCACGCGCATCCTCTGTAGACCTGAAAATGTCCCGACCATGGAGAGAAACCCCCACCATCATAGTCATTTGAGAGTTTCCACTGTTTGCATACAAGAGGCCCTCCTTTAATGTGTCTTTGATTGAATTTATACCCGCACACCTTGAAGATCAACTGACCGGATGCAAGAGTATCCATGTCTTCCCTTGAAGGTCTGTTGTCACAGAGGTCCCAGGTGTGACGATCAGCCCTCTAGACATTGGACCCTAAATTCCTTCTCTTGACTCTCTTTCATTCAAGCATATCCTCCAGTGTTCTCAGTGACAGCAAAAGAAGAGCCCCCAGAAACTCCAGTGGCCTCTAAACATCGTTCTAGAAAAAGCCCTGCAAACTTCCTCATCGCTAAGCCCCAGTCATGGCAATGTTTTAGAACATCAGAACGTTTAGGTAATGTATTAATTTCCTACTGTGGCTGTAGCAAATGGCCACAAATTTAGTGGCTCAAAGATCACAGTCTACTTTTCTTACAGTTCTGGAGATCAGAAATCTAAAATCAAGGTGTCAGCAGGTTTTCTGGAGACTTCAGGGAACAATCTTGTGTCCTTGCCATGTTCAGCTTCTAGAGGACTCTTCCCTGTGTTGCCTCTTGCTTTTGCAGTCATGTTTCCTATTATTTCAAGTTAACATTTTTAAAAAAATATATATTCATTTATTTGACAGAGCAAGATCACAAGTAGGCAGAGAGGCAGGCAGAGAGAGGGGGAGAAGCAGGCTCCCTGCTGAGCAGAGAGCCCGATGCGGGGCTAGATCCCAGGACCACTGAGATCAGGACCTGAGCCGAAGGCAGAGGCTCAACCCACTGAGCCACCCAGGCGCCCCCACGTTTCCTATTATTGACTCTGACCTTCCTCTGGGTATCCTTGGAAAGTCCAGGATAATCTTTTCATCTCAACTTAATTTAAATCCTCAATTTATTCGCATCTATAAAGGTATGGTAATGGATTCACAGGTTCTAGGGATTGGGATTTGGGCCTTTGTTAGAAGCCGTGGTGCAGCCTACCACAGCCTCCAGTACTAAATAGCACGTGTCTGTTAATGCTCTTTGGATTGATTCTGCTCATGAGGTAAAATTCAAATTTTCAGAGGTAAAATTCGGATCCAGGTTCCACATGCCTTTTTTTAAAGAGACTCTTCTATAGCGGCTCCCTGGTGTGATGATCTGGCAGTCTTGGGGTACCTTGTGTCCCCCCCTTCTCAATGGCCTTCCCTCCCTGCCCCAGGCTCTCTGGACCTTCAGGCCTTCCTGAGTTTCCCGGTTCTCTCTCCGGCGTGTAGTTACCAGCAGGACTGGCATGAATTACCGCAGCACTGACACTTCAAACAAGATGCTCTTCACCTTACAGTTGCTCTGGGTCTCCAGGGTGAGCATCGCTGGGTCCTTCTGCTTCAGTGTCTTTTGTGATTGGCCTTCAAGGGACGGGCCGGACTGGGGTCATCTCAGAGCTCGGCTGGGAAAGGATCCATTTCCAGACTCACACTGTGTGTGGCAGGATTCAGTTGCTCAAAGTTTGTGGAACTGAGGTCCTCAGCTGCGGGCTGGTTGCTGGCTGGAGTCCATCCCCAGGGCCTTGCCACGTGGACCTTACCAACGTGGCGGCTTGTTTTGTCAAAGCATGTGAGCTGAGAGGGCAACCGTGCAAATGTTTTGGTAAAGTCGGAAATCACAGTCTGTTGTAATCTAATCATGCGAGTGAGATCCTATCACATTTACTGTGTTCTGTAGGTCAGGAGCAAGTCCCTGAGTCCAGCCCTCACTGAAGGGGAGGTATTTCACAAAAAGTACATTTACCACCCTGGGTTTCAAAGACTCTAGAGATCCCAAAGCTGAATGGCCTTCTGCTATGACTGATACTTTGCAAGCAGCTATTTATTTATTTATTTATTTGCTTTGTCAGTGATTGCTATATCGAGAGCAATTCCCAGTACCTCCCAATTGGGAAAATCACTTCTAGGTGTTAGCTTTTATAGTTTTCCTTTATCTGTCTTCCTTTACAATGAAGCCAGCATTGAAGAGCTGGACTATCACTCTTCTAATATCACTCCTGACAAGTGAATCAGAATCTCAAGGTGTAATGCCCAGACTTGGCTATTTTCTGAAAGTTCCTCCTGGATTTGAATGTGCTGGAAGCAGTGAGGCCCACTGAGCTGATTTTTCCCTGACCACCCAATTCAGCCGGCTACCACTCCATGGAATTTGCTACTTTCTGACATAGTGTATGTTTTGAGTTTTTAATTATTTGTTTCCTATTTCTGCCTAATTCACTTTCACCGGGATAGGGGATTTCATGCATGGTGTTCACTCCTGTACTTAGAACAGGGCCTGGCACATACGAGATGCTTGATAAATATTCTTGGAAAGATTGAATCAATGAAAGAATCAATGAACTCTTCAGATTAATGCCGGTCATCGTGTTTGACCCTTCCCAGCCCTAACAGCACCAAACCCAAATACGTTTTTTTTTCTTTCCAGAAACATTTTAGAATCTGTCACTCTCTTAAGCTTAAGAACAAGTATAACTTTGTATTTTTCTTTACCGGTTTTATAGGTATTTATTATACCGATTTGATAATTAATGTTTGTTATTTATTAAATCATTCCTTGGTACCTCCTTAGAGCCCGCAATTTGAATCCTGATCACGTCATAGAGCCGTGCGCACACGCATGCAGAGTTATTGTTATTATTATTTTTGTTTAATGACCTTGAATGTTGATGAGAAAGAGAAAAGCAGCCAGGGACCACTAGTTTTCCAAATTTAGCTTCATTCTATTACCTTTTTCAAGATAGAATTTATGAAGATACGAAATCACAGAATTATGACCTTCCTTCCTGACCCAGGACAAAGTCCGGCTTCCTTGTCCCTTCCCTCAATCACCCAACAGAAGACAAATGTTACAATAAGTACCCCCCCCCCCGCCTTTTTTTTTCTTTTCAAATTTGAGATATAATTGACATAGAACATTGTGGGAGATGGGCAGCATGTTGATGCTTTTATATGTTGCACAGCATTACCTAACACCTTCATCATGTCACAGAATTACCATTTCCTTTTTGTGTGATGAGAATATTTAAGACATGGTCTCTTACCACTTTATATAATGTAGTATTGTTGACTATAATCACGAGCTTGTGCATCAGCTCTCGAGAAGTCACTCATCTTCTCACAGCAACTTTTGTTCCCTTTGACCCCCCAACTCCCCAATCCCACCCCCCGCCCAGACCCCGGTAACCACCATTCTACTCTGTATTTTTTTTTTTTTCTACTCTGTATTTCTAAAAGTTCAGCATTCAGCTTTTTAATATTCTGTATAGAAGTGAGATCACACAGTATTTGTTTTTTTGTGTGTGACTTGTCTCACTGGGCATAATGCCCTCAAGGTCTACCCACATTGTCACAAAGGACATGTTCCTTCTTACGGTTGAGTAAGACTCCACCGTCTCTGTGTAGCCTTGTAGTCCGAATGCGCATGTGTGCACAGCTTCCTCTTTCTCCATTCGTTCACTGACACTGGTCGTTTCTGCGTTTTGGCTATTGTACATAATGCTGCACTGGGCATGGGATGTCTCTTGGATATCTCTTTGATATCATGAAAGAATGTTGTGTTTGGTCAACAATAGAGCAAAGATATCTCTTTGATAACCTGTTTTCATCTCCTCTGAATAAAAACCCAGAAGTGGGATTGCTATCTTTAATTTTTTGAGGAACCGCCATACTGTTTTCCACAGTGGCTGCCCCAGTTTACATTCCCACCAACAGTGCACCGGGTGTCCTCTTTCTCCACGGAGTTGCTAATGCTTCTTCTCTCTTGACGTTTTGGTGAAGGGCATTCTAACAGACGTGAGGTGATAGCTCATGGTGCTTTTGACTTGCATTTGCCTGACTACTGGTGATGTCGAGCAGGCTGGCCATTTAGATGTTTTCTTTGGAGAAGCGTTGTTCTGTGAAAGGAAGGTCCACACAAATGACCCCTGAAAGCCAAAGGAGCTGGGAGACTGAAGGAGGAGGCCAACAAGTCTAGTTTGACATAGTTCTCTAGCCATTTTTAAATTTGACTTTTTTTTTTGTCGTTACTGAGTTGCCCGAGTTCTCTCTCTGTATATTTTGGATATTAACTCCTTACCCAACACATGGTTTGCAAATATTTTCCCCTATTTCACAGGTTGCTTTTTCATCTTGTTGATTTCTTGTTGCTGTGCTGAAGCTGTTTAGCTTGATACACTTCCCACTTGTTGATTTTTTTTCTTTTGTTGTTTGTTCTTTTGGTGTCATATCTGAAAAATCATTGCCAAAATAAACATCAATGAGCTACCCCCCTTATGATTTCTTCTAGGAGTTTTATGGTTTCTTGTCTTATAACTCTAAGTGGATTGTCTTCAATCCATTTCGAGTAAATTTCTGTGAGTGGTGTGAGATGGAGGTCCAGTTTCAATTTCTGCATGTAGTTATCCAATTTTGGATAAATTCATTATTTGAGTTATATCCAATGGGAAGGTTGTCTATGACCTTCATTATGTTGAGGTACATTCCCTCTATATCCAACTTGTTGAGAGTTTTTTTTTTTTTTAATCATGAAAGAACGTTCTGTTTGGTTAACAATATGGCATAATATGTGAAACATGAAAGGACGTTTGTATTTAATAAAGTCTTAAAACTCCCCCTTTAACTGAGATCCTCCAAGGTCTCTCCAGGTGTGTGCCCTTCCTAGTCGCGGCAGCAACAATCCCAACTTAATCCAACTGCAGGTGTGTTCCTGGTGGTCTTTGTCTGGAGGGCATTGAAATAGATAATAATAAAAAATGACAATAATAAATTATCTTCTTAAAATCAAATTTACCTGTACAAAACAAACAAAACAAATCGAAACAAAACAAAACAAAACTCCGTCCGATGGCCCTAAAATTCTTTAATAAAGCCCGAAATCTCTGGCCTGACCCTGGGGACCAGTTCCAGTGGATCTGACCTTCACCTCCCAGCCCCAGCTCCTCACCAGCCCCCGCTGGCACTTCTGGGAGGTGATGGCTCTTTCTAAGGAGCGCTGATGTTCTCCACGGCAGACATCGGAGAACCCTGCCGAGGAGGATCCTGCAACAACAGGTACAACACAGCTCGTTTCATGGTGGTTTCAATGTCCATGGCCTAAAGGAGTGACGAAAACCAATTTGATTTCTAAAACCAAAGCACCCACGAACTCCATTCTTCCCTCCCCGCAACCCCTTCCTCCCGGGAATATAGTCTCTTCTTTATTTTTTTTTTTCCTTTATCAAGGCAAGAGGGCCACTTACAGAAAGCAAAGAGGTCTTCTTTATTAATAAAAGCATATAATCAATAACGGAGATTGCAACACGGAACTGCGCTCAGCACAGCCACATAAGACTTATCTGAGGCCTCCCCTGCAGGTGACGAGGTGGCCGAGTGGTTAAGGCGATGGACTGCTAATCCATTGTGCTCTGCACGCGTGGGTTCGAATCCCATCCTCGTCGGCGGCTCCCCCGCTGCGCCGGTGGAGTGAGGTTTTAGCTCTTGGCGAGCGAGACGGGCGGCGGGCTTTGCTGGAAGCGGTTGGAGAAAAAAACCAAAAACGGGCGAAGCCGCTGTGACTAACTTACCTCTTTAACCGTTTTACGGAGGCTTCCGGGGCTGTGGCCTGCGTGGCAGAGCCGCACCGAACGCGCTCCCGCGGCGGGGGCTCAGGTCCGCCCCCGCGGTCTCCACTGAGGCCGGAAACCCTGGTTCCCGACCGTCCGACTTGTCCCGCCGCTCGCGCAAGCGGCCCGCATGCTCCTGCTGCCCGCGTCCCCTCCGAGGCTGCAGGCACCGCGCCGCGGGCGTTTCCCCTACGCCCTTCCCTCGGCCCCCTCCGGTCTCCCGCCCCCCAACCGCGACCTCTGCTCTCCCAGCGGCGGTCCTGCCTTCCGAGGGGTTGTGGGCGCGCAGGTGATGCTCGCGCCCCCTTCTGGCAATAATAATAATAATAATAATAATAATAATAATAATAAAATCCTTTTGCAAGGCCCAGATCTTAGGTTCTCCTCCGGTGAATTCGCAAAGAAAGGCACCATTCTCCTCTTTTGTATTTCAGTTGAATTAACTTAAATCAAAGATCTCTTACAAGGCTCCAGCCTCTACTGGTTTCTCCCTTCTTTGTTCCTCTTCTGCCAGTTACATCTTAATTTGAGCACATAATCCCATAAAATCTCTCCTGTCTCCTCTTTTCACTTTACTGTGAACTAGAGCAAGGGGTCGGGTACACAGCGTGGGATCACAAAATTCGAAGGGACTGTAGAGATGATGTGTCTAAAACGTCCCCCTTCTAGCACCTGTCCCAGGGGATGAGGAAACGGAGGTAGAAACCAAACTAATTGTTTTAGAAAATCATATAACGAGCCTTTCCGTATTACGGTTCATGGAAACCAAGTTCTTTCAGATCCGCTGGTTAGGGTGATGAGATCTTTCCAACATGTTCAAATCCTGCGACTGACTGTGACTTTTGATGTCTAGAAAATTCTTCTGAAGAACATCTGTCATGATCCAAAGCCTCATGAAGATTGAGGCTTACAAAAGCATGAAATTTGAGGCAATATCTGATTTTGAATTTCATCTAACAATATCTGGTTTATACGATATACATAGTTTGAAGATGGTTTACAAACTCCTAAATAAAAGAAGACCACTAAAAACGATATCATGTTAAAAAAAATCACAATGGAAAAATTTTTTTTTAAAGATTTTAATTTATTTATTTGACAGACAGAGATCACAAATAGGCAGAGAGACGGAGGAGGGGGAAGCAGGTTCCCCCTGCCTAGTAGAGAGCCGGATGAGGGGCTCTATCCCAGGACCCCGGCATCATGACCTGAGCTGAAGGCAGAGGCTTTAGCCCACGGAGCCACCCAGGCTCCCCCACAATGGAAAATATTGATAAAATTCTTAAATAAAAATTTAAGACTGTCACATGGCTCAAGACATCCCATATCTCAACGAAAACATAGCACGTTAAGATACGGCAAACTGGAAAATTTTGTCACTCCTGTGACATGCAAAGTTTGTCTCCAACTTTTTAACCCATCTCCCCTTAACCTGGCCAGGTGATGGATGAAAGGAAGATATCACAAAACTGTTCATTGCCCTTATGTCTGTGATATTTAGTGCTTCAAAATTCAAGATAATTGATCTTCTGCCAAAGACTATGAGGGACACACTATAGTTGAACAAAGTTGGATATATTGTCTTGTTGCAATGAGGGAGGCGAAAGATCACAGTGATCTAGCAAGTGACTCAGTAACTCTATGATTGGTTATCTTAATAATTCTTGTGCGGAAGGTGAGAAGATCAAAGTAGGACACATGATTATGGACAGTGTTTTTGCGTTTATCTTGCTTCCTGGGGGTCACAGAGTGACCTTGCCTTTGAAATTATTTAAAATTATTTATGTTCCACAGGAATTGACCAGGGCTTAGCTGTGAGGGCCAGGCCAGCTCCTGGCAATGCCAAGGCTGAGCTGTGAGTGTCAAAGCTGGGCCTGAGTGTGAGGCACTGCTCTTCCCTTTCTCAAAATCCATGTAATTCATACACTCAGAAGCTCATTTTTAAGATGAAATGCAATAAGGTGTAAGATAATAGAAAAGGATGAATGATTTCTAGAATTCGTAAATCTGCATTGACCCCTCAAATGACTAAAGTATCGGCCTCGGTTTTTTATTTCTTCCTGTATCCAAGCCCTCTGTCTAGTAACTTTTCCAATGCTCTTCAAGAGTCACCCCTGGTCTATGGGCTGGGGCATGAGGTTGACTTTGATCAATGGGATATTAGTAGACATGAGTCAAGCTGGGCCTTTAAATATGTTTGCGCTGTAGCGCCTGCTTCACACACATCTGCCGTCTTCATGATTTCAGTTCTTTCAAGAGTATGTCCTTTTTCTGGTTTATAAAAGGATATTTAGTGTACATGGCACGTTTTGTGAGGAAGGGACAGTGAGTGGCTTCACATGACATTTACACATAGCAATTGTTTTTAGTCTGAGAAATCTCAATGTGTGGGAACAAATGCTCAAGCCTCAACTTCTGTACAATTTGGACTCGACAGCTGACTAGGGAAAACCAGAGTCATACCAGACATCTAAAAAAGAGGCTGGGGGAAAGGAAGACGTAATTATTACTTTGTTTTAATATTCATTGCTTTCACCCAGTGAAAGCATCCTGCACGTGATCTGAAGGAACTGTGCTTCACTATGAAGTCAAGAATTGGAAATTACTTTTTCTTCATCCTAAATTATTAAATTCAGGTATTTAGGCACAAAAATGTGTCTTTGTGTATTTTGTGCAGCTGTCTTCTCTGTTTTCCTGCTTGCCTACACACTCTGTAAGCAGCTGGGCTCTTTTCATGACCTTATGTTTTTCTGTTCCGTAATTTAGGTTTGAATCTGGGCTGTTGTCATCCTTTTTTGACGGCAACAAAAGCAAAGGAAAAAGGGAAGTTAAGAAGGAAAAGGAGGGGAAGAGTGAAAACCAGTAACACAGACTTCAGCAGCCAGATATTGCAAGGATGTGCAGACTCAGACTAGAAGACCAACGTGAAGGAAAAGGCGGGGGCGGGGGGGGGTGGTGGGAGGAGGGGAGAAACCATAAGCTCCCACTGTCCTGGCCCCTGGGGTCTGGCCTTGGTCTGGGACTCAGCAAATCTTAGAGAGCGGTCAGTTTGCAGAGCTGAGGTCCCTTGAAACTGTGAAAATGAAACTCAGGCGCTTGAAATCCAAATTTGAGGAGAGCTTGGGAGCCCTCAGTTTCTGGGACGGCCTTGCTCCAGTTTTGACTCAGCCTGTCTTGGGTCTTGACACTGGTTCTCCCCAGGTCTTTGAGAAGGACCTCTTTAGAGTTGAAACTGGAGGGGATTATGCTGAGCGAAATAAGTCAATCAGAGAAAGACAATTATCATATGGTTTCATTCATAGGAGGAATATAAGAAACAGGGCAGAGGACCATCGGGGAAGCGAGGGAAAGCAGAGTGGGAGGTCATCAGAGAGGAGAAAAAACCATGAGAGATTCTTACCTCTAGGAAACAAACTGAGGGTTGCTGGAAGGGAGGTGGGTGGAAGGATGGGGTGGTGGGGGGATGGGCATTAAGGAGGGCACCTGATGTGATGAGCACTGGGTGTTATATGTAAGTGATAAATTATTGAACACGACATCTGAAACTACTGGTGTACTAGAAGTTGGCTAGTAGAACTTAAATTAAAAAAAAAAAATTAGAGTAGGAAAGAAGAAACGGATTTGGAAAACAGGTAACAAGCGATTCTTCCCAGCATGTGAAATACAGCAATTTTGGGGAGCGCATAAAAAAGGTTAACCACGAAGGGATTCGAACCCTCAATCTTCTGATCCGAAGTCAGACGCCTTATCCGTTAGGCCACGTGGTCCCCAGGTGTGTGTTTCTGCCGCAGCACTTAGAAAGTA
The DNA here is from genome assembly GCF_963455335.1 of Martes martes. NCBI lineage: Eukaryota > Metazoa > Chordata > Mammalia > Carnivora > Mustelidae > Martes > Martes martes. Next base: position 145,924,127 of record NC_137893.1, on the reverse strand, counting down.
TAATGAACTTTCCGACCCGTCCCGAGTTGTCAAAGAGCACCCCGGCCACCCGCGCTTCTCGCTGTTGAAGAAAGGGAAACGAGATTATCAGGGTTATTTGGGGCCACCGAGTCGGGACTCATGAAGGGTAGGAACTGACAATTATTTCGGTCTTGGGTTCTCCAGGGGGAGAAAAGTCATGGACATTACCACTCCTGAGCAGAAAAGCTGTTCATGGCACCTGAAAGCTGCCAAAATACTGCATATTGTCTCCATTCCCTATTTTGAGACTCTAGGTCCTTGGAAGGTCCTCCTGACAGTTACCGTGCAAACCGCACCCAGAAGGCAAGTCTTAGCATCTGCACCATTTTCTTTCTCGCTGTCCTGCATGGATACCTGCAGGGTCCACTTCTCATACTCCTCTGGGACTTTCTCTGATTGTTATAATGTGACATCAGAGCACTTTCCCCCGTGTGTCTCTATCTGTTTGGAGAAGAATAGCAATCTTTGGTTGGCTTTTGGCGGGGGTGGGGGGGTGGGGGGGTATAGAATGGTCCAAGGTCATTAGTGTTATCTGAAGCTTCCACATATTAAGAAAAGGAACTATAGCAGGATTACAAAAATTTCGACTGTTAACAATTCTTACAGTTAATAGATGATTCAACACAAAAATGTGTTGCAATAAAATCATTTTTTGTATGGACAAGGTATTTATAGAGTTCATAATGTTCTGTAGAGCGCTTGGCCCAGTAAAGGGATAGAGATTTCAACTTACATTTTGGATGACTTTTTTCGAGTTCATCAGTGAATCTGTGTGACCTCATGCACGTTGTTTGGGGATAATGTCGACTATCTACGCATATCGAATTACCTTAATTTTCTTAAATCCCAGGCCTTGGGAGCTTTGGCCCTCTTGGCTCATTTGTGATGTTAAATTAGCAGCTTCTGGAGAACAGAAATGGAGTCTTTTATACAGTCTTTCTTTCCCTATCCACAGAATTACATCTGGCAAATAGTAGGAGCTCAATAAAAATGTGCTGAATTTCTCAAATACATATATTTTTGAATTTTGCATTCATTTTTAATAAGGGTATTATTTAACTCAAAGATTCTTTTATCCTGCGAAAATCTGATTATGGACTTGTTCTCTTTCTCTCTCCCTGGAAGCAGGAAGATGGTGGCTAAACCATCATGGTTAGTGTTGGGTTAAGTGTAAGAGGAGATCTCCAAGGCTCAGTCACCCAACCCGGTGGCGGGAGACACAATTTTCAGGAAGATCACTGGCAAGGATCTCCAGCCAAAAGAATTCTTGAGCATGACTGGTGTCTTGGTGTCAATGACCTTTCCCCTCAAGCGTCAACGTCCTTTCTGGGGATACTTAAGAAACAGATATCTCAGATATCTGTAGCAGAAGATCATGATGAAAGCCTTGGACAGTTAATGATCATTGACGAGAAATGTGCTGCTCATATGGGCCTGGTTATGGCTGTGAATGATGGTTGGGGCCGGGGGAGTCAATCCATCTATCATGTTCAACTGCATGTTTTTGGAGGTGGGCAGATGAATTGGCTTCCTGGTTTAGCGGGCTGAAGGGATAATTTTCTCTTCTCTCTGCAGTGATCAAGTTTGCAAGTTCCAATATGTTAGTCCACTTACTTGTGCCTGTATATGCAGAAGTTGAAGAAATAATTAAAAAAACCCCTATACATTATAAAAGACATTATTGTATAGTTTATGATAAAAACAAATAAAAAACAAAGACACAATCAAAGAGCAGAACATAAACTTGAAAACTGCAGAGATTTTTTTGTTTCTGACTAGAAAATTTGATAGAATTACTCCTTTGATCAAACTTGGTGATAGTTTCTTACTGCCCATAGAGGCATAAAATCGAAAGGTGTTTGCACTGCATACTAACTTCCTTATGATTGTCCCTTTCCTTATTTTTTCTTCCACAGCTCAGTATTATGTTGGAAGACCTTAAATTTCAAGGACTCCTTTGACATCTTTGAATCTTACAGGGCCCCAAACAGTACTGGGAATTCACCTGTTCTCATAGGATATGCCTTCTACCTCGTTAATTCCTCTATCAATCAGATCAGGTGCATCCCAGGCCCTCAGCCTAATGGATTTCGCCTCCCTGTTGGTTCTGGAAGGAAGAAAATAAGCCAGTTCCATCTTTTGAAGGAAGCCAGCGGTCACTCTTCTCTGTCTGCTACAAAGCTTACCTCCCACAGCCCTTGCTGGTCACTCGGGAGTGTGACCTTAGCCAACTTGCGTGCCATGCTGTGTCCTCCCCCTCCAGGCTGTGAGTATATGTGACTGGTAAACAGCTACCCATCTCATCTGCCCAGTGTTGAGCATGGTGTGTCCGGCCATCTGGCATTGTTTAGGGCGGAGGACCGCTCCTTCACCTATAGGGTGAATGGGAGGTGATCAGAATGCAGCCATTTTACTTTTCTCCCCAAATCCTTCTCCTCCAATCTCCCTCACTGCCATGCTTGAGCACACTGAATGTTTTGTAGTTCTCTAGAGACTCTTAACCGTTATGCCTCCTTGTATTTATTTATTTGTTTATTTCCCTATCTAGAAACCTCTTCTTGTCTACCTTGCCAACCTCTTACTCATTCTGGTTTCTACTCTAAATCTACCACCTTTTCCAAATTGGTCCATTGTCAGGGCAGAGGTAATGCAGCAAACCTATTTTACTCAAGTTTTCACAGATGTCTGTAGCCATGGTGATGACCCTTGGTCACACTCTGTAAACTAAAATACTGGAATGTTAATTACTTAAGTACTGTTAATTACTTAATGTTAATTACTTAATTACTGCATCATGATGCTATCCTATGTACCTGAAGCAGTGGGTCACTATGAACCAGGTTGTCAGAATGCTTAATCAGAATATCTCTTTCCTGCTGTGTCTGCACTTTCCCCTGTGCTGTAATAAATCTTTGAGTATATGTTCAGTCATGGGAGTCCTTCTAGAAATTCATCCAATTACTGGTTGATCATGGCGCTACCAGGAACAATCATTTTTCCTTATTCTCACTACACTGGATGTATAATCTTTTAAAAGAAATGTCTTATTCTACTATACATACTTGTTTGAAAGCATGTCTATAGGCTACTTAAATACTTTTCTTTGTGCTTAGCACAGTATCTGACACATAAATATCTGAATAGAGATCTTTTCTGAGAGATATATAAAAATACACTTTAAAAAATGAGCATAGATAGCAGTCCTGTTAGAGACTGCGAAGGAAGGCAGCAACGACCACATAAGTGGTTTTCTCAGGTCAGAGTTCCATCGTGGCCACCAAAACTTTACACTCTGGCTCAAACCGTTATTTATTTACTCCGAAGATTAAGACTCTCGAGTCGCAAAGGTTTGGCACTGGGATGGCCCGGTAGATTTCTTGTCTATCTCTCTAGCCCCACGGCCACAACTACGTAACAATTAGGGCTTTCTGAATTATGTATAGAAGATTAAACTTATCTGGACTTTCATCCCTGCCCTCACTGCCACACTCAGCTTATTTTAGCGTTTCCCCGGCCTCCTAGGGCAATGAGACTGTCGTGATAACTGGTGGCAACAATAGCACTATCACTTGGGCAACCACTAGAAATAAAGTTTATTATGGGAAGACATATTAGTTAATAATAACTGTCCTTTACCGACGTTCTATTTATCTCTAGAGAACGTAAACAGTTTCACTTTTATTTTCAGGAAATAATTTAAACTCCGGAGTTAGACAAAACACAACACAACACAACACAACACAACACAACACAAACTTAGCTCTGTTTTCTTTCCGTGTCGTGACACTAAGCCACGGAACTTGAGCTAAGAGGGTGTGGTAACAAAAAGCACGCTAGCAGAGGATGGTTTCGATCCATCGACCTCTGGGTTATGGGCCCAGCACGCTTCCGCTGCGCCACTCTGCTCCCCGGCGTAACTGTTTTCCTAGTCATACCCTTAACTGTGTTCTGAGGCGGTTCCTCCTATTGGAAGAACTCGTGCACGGTCTTCTGTTTGCTTCAACCCCTCGGCTCCCACGAGCTGCCAGTTCTCTTAGGAGTAATATCGCTACCAGGATCAAAGAGAGAACAAAGTGGGCGCAGAGAAGGCAACATGAGCACCCTGTTAAGATTTCGGACGCAGAAGTGAGAGGCGGCGGGATACACAAGAGAGAAGGACGAGCTTTAATCAACAGGGGAGGAAGGCGCGCTTCCGCTCGGCGGGCGAACATTCCGCCTCAGGGACCCTGCCCAGGCGCGCGTTCGCCTTCGGGAAGAACACTCTCCGGGCTGGGTGATGGAGGTGCCGCCTGGCCGCGTGAGCCCGGCGCCGAGGCCTGCGGAGGGAAGGGCCGGTCCCCGGGCGCGAGAAGGCCGGGGGCGCCCAGGCCCACGCAGACGCCTGCGCGATCGCACAAGGCACGCCATGCAGCAAGACAGTCAGTGCCTAACGCTCCGTTCTTTAGTCTGACGCGGTTCAAGGGGTCCGAAATCCCCAGGCGGGGACCCAGGGCGCTGTAGCTGTCCCTGCAGAGGGCCCGGTGGCTGAGGGGGAGGAGGAGCCTGTCCGCTCGGGCGCAGCCCCCGTGACGTCACCGAGCCCGCCGCGAGGGGCGGGGCCGGGCAACGGCCGTTCCCGCGCGCGCGCTCCCAGTCTTCAATTAGGTCCGCAATCCGCACATATAAGGCGATTGCCCTAAGTACTGCTATGCATTCTCCGAAAATTTCCCCATCGCTGTAACCATGTCTGGTCGTGGTAAAGGCGGAAAGGGCCTGGGCAAGGGGGGCGCCAAGCGCCACCGCAAGGTGCTGCGCGACAACATCCAGGGCATCACCAAGCCCGCCATCCGGCGGCTGGCCCGGCGCGGCGGCGTCAAGCGCATCTCCGGCCTCATCTACGAGGAGACCCGCGGGGTGCTCAAGGTGTTCCTGGAGAACGTGATCCGCGACGCCGTCACCTACACGGAGCACGCCAAGCGCAAGACGGTCACGGCCATGGACGTGGTCTACGCGCTCAAGCGCCAGGGCCGCACCCTCTACGGCTTCGGGGGCTAAAACCCACCTCACCCGCCGTGCTTCTCATCCAAAAGGCCCTTTTCAGGGCCGCCCACATGTATCTTGGAAGAGCTGCAACCTTAGTTTTTCCGTTTTAAGCCTTGGTGTTTGAGTCCTTAAGGTTTCGAGAGGATAATAGAGGTTACAGTTACTGCTTGGCGTGTTAATTAGCCCCATTACTTTCGAACTCGGGAGTTCACTTCGTCATTGTCCTGTCTCTGCTTCGCGGTAGTCGGGTCTGTTTAAACCGCCCCCGAGCGTGTTTGTGGCGGCAGAGAGCTCACGTGGCGTTGTCTGCTTTCCCACGGAGCCTCCTGTTCTCGAGTACTTCGGGGATAGAAGTGTTCGCTCGGATCTTGATGTCTAGGAAGTGCGGATACCCGGCGGGCAGGCTGCGGGTCAGCCTTCCCCGCCGGGCTTCCGTGCCCAAGATGGCGGGGCGGGCGAGGGACAAAGGGAGCCAGGCGAGCGGCGCCCGGGCGGCGGGGGAACAAAGAGGAGTTCCCGCGGGACGGCCGGCCCCGCCCCGGTCTGGGGTTGGCCCCGCCCCGGTCTGGGGTTGGCCCCGCCCCGGTCTGGGGTTGGCCCCGCCCCGGTCTGGGGTTGGCCGCGCATTTCCCGCGAGCTCGGAGGTCCCGGAGGCACTCCCGGCGGGGGCGGGGGAGGGCGGGCGGAGATACACTCGCGGGGAGACAGCGAGTGTTCAGCAGAGCCCCCGAAATTTTCTGAGTTTGAAAACCTCACGTAGATAAGGTTGTTACATAATGAGCGGCACTTTTTAAACCCTGTACATAAAGGCATCGGGATTCTTCACCCCAAATTACTAAGTGTAGGGAAGGAAATAGCCCTCTTCCTTCAAGGTCTTCTAGCTGGATTAAAATTTACACCAGACGTATGAACAGGAGAAAAAAATGCAAAGTTTTATTACCTGCGTGCAGAGGCCCAATAATGAAATTGAGACTCAAATGACTGAGGCAGGCAGTTTTTGTACCTTTTAGGCAGAAGACAATATATTCATCGGTGAGGAATTATAGGATTAAAAACATGTAAATTAACCTTTAATATAACTTTTTTTAACCTTTATATAACTTTTAAAATTTACTGCACCGACCTTACTTTCACTTTTACAAAGAGTAGGGAAAATAGAGAATAGAGAAAACTGGGACAGACTGATGATACGAACCATAGATGAGCATTTGGAAACCAATGATTTGTTCGAGTCCTTCATTTCAACATTGAAAAAAGTGTCTCTGAATCAGCTCAGCTAATTGGCGAGGAGGGACAGGGTTAAAACAGATTTCCTGACAATGTTCCTGTGATACTTGAGTTTTCGCGTCCGAGAGACCACCAAAGAGCCAAGCACCGATGCAATCACACGAGGGTTTATTTGACAAGCTTAAGCTTGGGCCCAAGTATACCCAGCACAGCGGAGTAGGGACTTGGACCCCGAGCCAGATTACAGTCAGAGTTTTTATTTTTATTTTTTTTAAAGATTTTATTTATTTATTTGACAGATAGAGATCACAAGTCACAAGATGACAGAGAGGCAGGCAGAGACAGAGAGGAGGAAGCAGGCTCCCTGCTGAGCAGAGAACCCGATGCGGGGCTCGATCCCAGGACCCTGAGATCATGACCTGAGTCGAAGGCAGAGGCTTAACCCACTGAGCCACCCAGGCGCCCCCAGTCAGAGTTTTTAAAGGCAGAGTAGGGGTGGACTTGGTGGTGGGTGAGGACAAAGGGGATTATAGATGATGTAGGTCTCCAAGGATTTTTGGAAGCAAGGTCTCCAGGACCTTGAGGTGCTAGCTATTGTTGGGAGAAAGTTTATTTATTACCAATAATAAAAATCTCGTGAGACCCTTTAGATGTATATCAGTGGGCCATATGCTTGGGAATGATTCTCGACACTATCTTGGAGGTTTAGAGATAAAGTTTCCTGAAGGAATTGTTAAAGTAGACTTACAGGATCCTGGTTGGACCTGTTGGAGTAGGGGGTCCGTCAGGCTAGGATTGTCCTTAGCAAAACCTCAAGGTGAGGGCAGTTAAGTCCCCAGGGGAGAGCCACTCTGTCTGTTTCAAGGGCTTGTCAGTTGGTAAGGAATTTTAATGATTTTCTTCTGCCTCTGTTTCCCACATCAGCTAAACTTGAGGTGGGAGGGCCTTAATTTTCTCGGCCTCCACATTTCCCCCTGAACAATTTTGACCCTTAAATCTTTAAGGTAGTTGAAGGTGGAAGGTCTCCTCTTCTGTGACTTCTTCCTGCTGAACAGGGGCGTAGAGTTGTCCCTACCCACTCGGGTCAGCACTGGTCAGTTGGGGAATGTGTAGGGGAGTTATGAAAGACAGAGGCAGCGGAGTCCAGGGGAGACTGCTCAGGTGATCTTCCCAAGTGTAAAGGATCACCTGTGGAAGTTATGACAGCGGAGGAGTTGAAGTCAGGTGAAAAGACATGGGAGAAAATAGCAAAACATGATTAGTGTTACAAAAAGAAAATGAAGCTCAAATAAGTTTTTTGCTATTTGACAAAAAACCCTTTTCCAGTACAGGGGTTAAAATCAAACATTAAAGGAGAGAGAGAATGTTTAAAGTGCTAACCTGAGTAGGTCAGAACCCAAGAAATACTTTGTGATCATCTGGAACATCAAGATGGCTGCACTTATGTCAGGGCTAGACTCGAGGTGGGTACAGCCTTGTTTTTCTTGGCCTCCACATGTAATACTGTCTTGATCCACCTAGGCTAATTATGCTGTGATAAACAATCCCCAAATCCCAGTGATTTACTATGATAAAGGTTCATGTTTTGCTCGTAATGTTTGACTGTGGGTCATTTATTTGGTATAAAGATTTCTTATTTTGAGGTTATCTGAATTTCCTTTGAGTGTATCAAAGGATAGTTCTTCTATGAAGTGAGATTGATAGCAGTCTTCTAAGTTGTTGGCAACACAGCAGCATGGCCCTAGAATTCCCTAGTCTGGGAAAGGTTATGGACGGCAATTTCACGATTCTCTTCTCGCTTTAAAAGAGCAGCTCCTTTTCTGAAGATGATTCTTCAGACTGGCCAGACACTACAGTGAGATTAGGCAAAGAAAACTGGAGGCATGAGAACAAAACAGAAATAAAAAGTTCCTACTTAGCTCTTGTGTTAATTTCCAGGGTCCCTTCCTTATAACTCAACATCCTGTTCAATGAGGTACCCTTAGTACTAGTGAGACATGAGAAAGTCCCTGGAAAACGAGACACATGTTACTTGAATTGGCAGGCAGAGGCAGGGAAGTCTCACAGCCCAGGTTGTCCTCTAAAGTGTTCACAGGGTCCGGAGATATTCTAAGGAGTGGTTTAGACTGTTAGTAGGGGGATATAGATCGCTCATACTGCCAGACAAGGAAACCCAACTAGTGTCACTTGCTGGTAGTTTTTGTGGCCTACTGCCTTGTTCAAAGCCTCAAGACTCAGATTCTAATATGGGCAGGACCATGGGCACCTTCCCATGGGACCTGGGCACACCTAAACCAGAGGCTTTAGCTATGTTAATATTTTGGGAGACTTTCCTCTGAGTAGGTACTGTCCTAAATGCTTTACTGTGTTCTTTTACTGATCATTCTGCAATTTCACGTGGTAGTTACTGTTTATTATTCCCATTTTAGAGGTAAGGAAATGCTTGGGAAGGTTTAAGAAACTGGCCCAAATTTCGCGTTGAAACAGTCCATCAGGAATGTATTGTGTCCTACGGGATTCTTCCTTAAGGCATGCTTGTATATGTCTTTTCATGAACTGTTTTCAAATGCACTTAAAATTAGCGTTGGAGAGCCTGAAATGGATGCCTTAATTACCTGTGGGGCTCAGAGAATCTTCTTCACAAACCCCATTACAAACCTGAGTCACTTATGTAGGAAACGGTTGGGGTTCAGAGCTGATGCCCAAGAAAGAATTCTTGAGATGTCTTTGGTGTAAAAAGGTGGTTTTATTAAAGCACGGGGACAGGACCCCTGGGCTCAAAGAGCTGCAGTGGGACCATGAGACTTGGCCCCTTATATGCTTTCAAGTTGGGAGGGGGTAAGGGATAGCACAAGCTTTCAAGGTATTTTGGAAAGACGGTTTTCAGGACCTTGAGGGAGCTAGCTATTGTTAGGAAAAAGTCATTTATTACTACTTAGTAAAAACTCATTCATGAGATTCTTCAGGTATATTATCAGTGGATCATATGTTTGGAGGATGATTGCTAACAGATGTCTTGGTAGGGGTAGAGAAAAAAGTTTCCAAGGGAATTTTTATGTATTGAAGTAGGCTTACAGGATCCTGGAAAATTGCCATAATGTTAAGCTAAGATTGCCTTTGGCAAGGTATTAACGTGGAGGCAGCGAAGCTCCCAGAGGAAGGTCACTCTACCTGCTTCAAGGACTTGTCAATAGGCTGTAGGAAGTAAGGAAATTTAACTTTTTCTTTTGCCTTTCTTTTCTTTTCTTTTCCCACATCACTTATATTAATGTTCATAGAGATTTACTTTGTAGAGATTTGTACATAAAGACGTAGCTAGTAAGTAGAAACAGATTTCTGGGCTGTTATACATTGCCACTGCTCATGGTTTCCCTGCTACAGCACAGTGCTCAGAAAAGTTAAAGTTGCTGCCTGGTGATCCTTAATTTCCATATCTCGTTTTATACTTTGGCTGGCTTAAATTGTGCTGCGCATCAAAAGTGCAAGTGTTATCACCTGATCAGTTTTACTTTTCTTTTATTCTAATGGCCGGTTTTCCCTCTGAGCCTGTTACCCCATTCCTATGATTGCAACTGGCCTCTAGCTTGAGAAAAAGTCAACAGTCCTTAGATGGGGATTCAGATCCCATTTTTATATATTTACGTAAGGGGCTACTTAACCTTAATTCCTCAGGCCATTCCCTTGTAAAATGGGAGATTCCATTTTGTATGACTGCAGGCTGAAATCAGGCAAGGACAAGCTCACGAATGGTAATTCCTTTCAACTCTTCTCCCTTAAAATCCCAGGGAACGAGGATGTGACTGAGGACAAGATCATTTGGGACACGGAGAGGTTTAGGGAGAACTCTGGGACTCCATGGGGCTGAAAAGTGAAGAGGCTGAGAAATTGAGGCAGATCCCTCTCTCTTAATGCCTCCCCCGCAACCCCCGCCCCCTGCCCCCCCACCTCTTCCCCACCGCCCCCACCCTCCACCCCCCACCCCCGCACGCCAAGAAATCCCAGATGGAGACTTTTCACTTGCTTCCTCCCCCTTCATGTTTTCCAGTTGTAGGCAGGGTCTCTTAAACCCTTGTGTATTCAGCCGGGTAAAAAACTAGTGGAAAAGTTTCTCACCTTGCCAAGAGGCAGTATTTAGCTACGTTAAAATGTGCGGAGAACTTAGTGGAAATGGAAGGACGCGCGTTTGAGAGACTGGCAGACACCCACTGTGGTCTAGAAATGCAAATTGCAGACGGTACACTGCTCCATTAGATGCCGCTGTAGCCACTCTCAAGCTCACAGAAAGTTAGCAGGAAAAAAAAGAAGGTGGTTTCGTTTTCTCAGGAATGCTTACTCTCACTTGTTTGGACTTAGGGCAACTCAAAACCCGGACGGTTTTCCTCTAGTTACTCCCGATCTAGAGTAATGGGAGAACAACGAAAACTGAAAACGGGAAAGCAGGCTTTCGAGGTGGGAGCATCATAGGTGTGTGGCTCTTAGTAGCTACGGAGTACCGAAGCCGAACGCATTGTAGTCCGGGTACTTACAGATTTACTCCTTGCTGACCGTCTCATGCCGGAGACAACTTATGTCCCGATAGTTAGCGGCAAAAATTAAATATTGTTTGTCCTAGCTATTTTCACCAAGCTTGTAAAGTTACAGCTCTCTAAGTGACAACGTGGGTGGCTCTTAAAAGAGCCTGATGACGTTGGTGCTGCTGGCAGTGGCAAGTTCACTTGGAGCTGGTGTACTTGGTGACGGCCTTGGTGCCCTCGGACACGGCGTGCTTGGCCAGCTCCCCGGGCAGCAGCAGGCGCACGGCCGTCTGGATCTCCCTGGACGTGATGGTCGAGCGCTTGTTGTAGTGCGCCAGGCGGGACGCCTCGCCCGCGATGCGCTCGAAGATGTCGTTGACGAACGAGTTCATGATGCCCATGGCCTTGGACGAGATGCCCGTGTCGGGGTGCACCTGCTTCAGCACCTTGTACACGTACACCGAGTAGCTCTCCTTGCGGCTGCGTTTGCGCTTCTTGCCGTCCTTCTTCTGTGCCTTGGTCACCGCCTTTTTGGAGCCCTTTTTCGGGGCCGGCGCCGACTTAGCGGGTTCAGGCATAGCACTGATATAACAACTCTACCAGAAAACGAAAGATACACGCCCACGGCCCAGCGCCCTCTTATTTATTTGGTGCGTATGCAAATTAGGGATTGCAGAATTGGGCTTTCTGATTGGCTTCTGAAATAGCCTAACCCCTGATAGGCTCCTTGATTATTCTAAACTCTCATTGGCTCTTCCCCCATATTTCCAACTTTAAGTAAATTGACCTGGCAACCGTAAACGCCCTATGTAAATTAGGAGGCGGGTTGATTTGGATGGGCCTTTTGAGTGGCTGGAGTTTGTGTTGGGCGCACGGCATAGGCTGCTTTACCAAACCGCCACAGACTATAATAGTCTAGCTTCTGGCCTCTTGAGGCGCTGGTTTTCGCTTGCTTTTTGCTGCGTTGTTGTTGTGCTGAATATGTCCGGACGTGGGAAGCAGGGCGGCAAGGCGCGCGCCAAGGCCAAGACGCGCTCGTCGCGGGCGGGTCTGCAGTTCCCGGTGGGCCGCGTGCACCGCCTGCTGCGCAAGGGTAATTACGCGGAGCGGGTCGGGGCCGGCGCGCCGGTGTACCTGGCGGCCGTGCTCGAGTACCTGACGGCCGAGATCCTGGAGCTGGCGGGCAACGCGGCGCGCGACAACAAGAAGACGCGCATCATCCCGCGCCACCTGCAGCTGGCCATCCGCAACGACGAGGAGCTCAACAAGCTGCTGGGCCGCGTCACCATCGCGCAGGGCGGCGTCCTGCCCAACATCCAGGCCGTGCTGCTGCCCAAGAAGACCGAGAGCCACCACAAGGCCAAGGGCAAGTGAATCTACTTGTATACTGGTGTGTCCAGTTAAAACCTTTCTCACCCAAAGGCTCTTTTCAGAGCCGTCCACATTTTCACAAAAAAGCTTGTAGCCAAATCTAAGTCTTGCTTCTCTATTATGTAGGCCCTAAACGGTTATAGTTTGGGTGCGGCAACGACAGTTTACTTACTGCAGTTTACTTTGGCTGTCTAACCCTACTTTGTGGCCCAGGAAAAGGGGACTTCCTTAGTATGCAAGCAAGGGTTTAATATAACTGAAGGGAAGCTAGTTACAGTGATGTTAACGTTTACAAAACCTTGTCCCTAGATGGACAGTTTGACTTCGTGCTCCCTGAGTGGTGTTTAGCAAGACATGTAGACTTAGGGAAGCGAGAAGAAAGGGGGTAGTTAATTAAGTGAACCGCTGTGGAAGGGGTGCTAGCCTGGATTGGCTTAACCATTAAAAGCAGAGCTGTAGGACCAGAAATCGGCGCGAGCTGTTTCAAGGAGGAATTGGATGAAGCTTAATTAGCCCCCGTACGGGAGTCGGTCACCATTTTTTGCACACTGGTGCATCCGCTAGGCGTTTTACCTGTGGTTTCCCAGAGTGGAGATAGGAAGGGTCAGTCCAGGCCACTCAAGGTTCAGTTCAGTAAAAGTAACCATCTAAGAAAACAAAAATACATGTTTGTTCTGAAAGCGTTGCCCTCCGAATCTTAGGCCCCATTACGTAGACCCCCAGAATTGGCATCTTCTCCGATCCCCAGGTGATTTCTTGTTTAGAATTTGAGATGAAGCAGAATATGAAGCTAACTTCTCGGATCGCGGACTACAATAAAGACGGAGATTGGAATGTTGACTAATTCATCCAATCGGAGTCTGGTAGTAATTCACCAATCACATCGTTCCCTCTTTAGCCAATGGTTTTATTGCGCGGGACTTTTGAAAAATGCAAGACCAATCGGAAGGTTTCTGAGTCTATATAACGGTAACGTCTTCAGCCTTACTCGTCAGTTTAGCTTTATTTCTGAGCTCCCGGTGAGATGGCCCGCACGAAGCAGACGGCGCGCAAGTCGACCGGCGGCAAGGCCCCGCGCAAGCAGCTGGCCACCAAGGCGGCCCGCAAGAGCGCGCCGGCCACGGGCGGCGTGAAGAAGCCGCACCGCTACCGGCCCGGCACGGTGGCCCTGCGCGAGATCCGGCGCTACCAGAAGTCCACCGAGCTGCTGATCCGCAAGCTGCCGTTCCAGCGGCTGGTGCGCGAGATCGCGCAGGACTTCAAGACCGACCTGCGCTTCCAGAGCTCGGCCGTCATGGCGCTGCAGGAGGCGTGCGAGGCCTACCTCGTGGGGCTCTTCGAGGACACCAACCTCTGCGCCATCCACGCCAAGCGCGTCACCATCATGCCCAAGGACATCCAGCTGGCGCGCCGCATCCGCGGCGAGAGGGCGTAAAGCTTTCCCACCCTTGGCCCCATTAACTCAAAGGCTCTTCTAAGAGCCACCCACTTGTCTAAGACGGCTGTAATAATGACTGCGAACGGTCGAGGTTTTAAATGCCTTTTGAGGTTATCTTTGGAGTTGGTTCCCGATACTTAGACTTGGCAGGTGGCGTTTGTTTCCAGAATTGCAAACTCCTGAGCTGTCTCCATCCCTTGGCCCTTCAAGCTTACCGGGCAGATGGTAATGTATCTTCTGACTGAAGAAATGCTATGTAAATCGCATCTGGTAGCCTGAGAGTCGCTTTGACTTGGGAGGGGGAGTATCCACTTTTAGGCTGTATGCTAGTGTAGGTAGTTCTAAGCTTCTCCGGGCACAGGTGGAAGGTGAGGTTCTTTATCCACAAGAGGTTGAAGGTCGCTGTTGGTTTGCTACTGCTCCTTGCAAGGGTGAGTTCCCACAAGTTTGGACTATGACAGCTGAAAAGAGCTATGTATGTGGTCATGTTTGGTTGTCTTTTCACGCCTGAAGCCAATTTGCTCAATTCCCATCTCTATACTTAAAAGTGAAAGTTTGGGCTTTCCTTTAACATAACCCTTTATATGCAAGAAAGCAGGCTGGTAGTTGACTTAAAGATTGAGAATTTCTAATGAGCTTACTGGGAGCAGAGCCCAAGACAGTCATGATGGCTTTTACACTCTGACCCATCAAGTGTCTAACCACAGTGACTTGGACATCAGCTTGCTAGAGATGAGGATCATCAGAAAACCCCCTGCTCCCCTCCACGGGGCTAATCAGGATCTACACTGTACCAAATTCACCTCATGTGTTTGACACTAACACTAGTGAAGAATCCCATTTTAAAAAATATTTTTGGCCTCATCAAGAAAGCAACTGTGAACTCGCACCAGGAATGAGCATTTGTAAATAGCATGTTTATTTATATCGGAATTAAATGTTCTCTAAGTCAGTTGCACATAAGAAGAACTTGGGAAGATAGTTTGATTTAATACAGATCAGTGATCTCAATATTGAGTGCACATTACAGACCATTGGATGTTTTATAAAAAATATCTTTACCTGGGGTCCAATCAGTAGCATTTTAATTGTAGTCTGGGGGTGATCCCAGGCAAAAGTAATCAAAACTCAGGTGCTTTCAATAGGTTGCTAGGGTCGAGAACAGATGCTATATAAATTGTAATCATGTGCTCAGCTCCTGTTGGATTTGACTCCAGGTTTAGCAAGGATTTATCTACAGAAGGAGGCTTTCTTTAGCTTGCTTTCAGAGAGAATGTCATGCTCTCCAAAAGATGATTTTCTGGCCTGCTTGAGGACTGTTAATCTCTGCAACGAATCAAACAATATCTGGCTTTTTAGCAATTTCTTCGGACGGGGCTCTGTATATAGACTATGTATAGACTCTATGTGAGTCTATGATGACATCTGCTTTGGGCGATTGGCAATGCCAGGTTTTAAGGGATGCTACAAAGAGGAACCTTCTGGACTTCCTGGCAGACAACCTGTGGAGACCTGTCTATCTTCCCATTGGACACAAAGTGCTGTTTGCTTATTCACCTGGTTTTTCTCCATGGCCATTATTTATTAATCGATTTGTCTTTTTTTTTCCCCCCCTAGCTAATCTTTTCATTTTTTTAAAAAACTTTTTTATTATGTGACATTTCACAATATTAAGAAAGCAGAAATATTAGCTTCATAAACTCTGTGTACCCGCACCCAGTTTCTACATCACCAACACTAGCCAGATGTTTTATCTGTATCTCTTCCGCCCACTGCCTTGATCATCGTAAGGGAAATGGTATCATTTTCGCTCTCAATACTTTAAAACATGTCCACCATTTTAAAACCTCATTATGCCATGACGATTCCCCCAACAAATATTTCTTAACATGGGTGAATTTAAAAATTGTTTTTACTCCACATATCTTTGTTGAGAGTTTGTAATGTGTCAGATGATTTTCTGTGCTTTGGGAATATACTCAGAACCATCCAGACAGAATCCTTTGCCCTTGTGGAATTTACATGTGAGTCTAGGAGGGACGATACATCAGATAGATGCCACGTGTAGTATGTTAAACGGTAAGTAGGAGAAAAATAAAGCTACAATAAGGTGTGTCATGGGGAGCTGAGACTTAGATAAGGCCACCTGTGCAGATGACACTAAGAAGATCCGGAATCAGTGGAAACTCAGACTTGAAAGATGTGGAGACCCTGGGTGGCTCAGTAGGTTAAGCCTCTGCCTTCGGCTCAGGTCATGATCTCAGGGTTCTGGATGGAGCCCCGCATCGGGCTCTCTGCTCAGCAGGGAACCTGCTTTCCCCCACCTCTCTGCATGCTTTTCTGCCTACTTGTGATCTCTCTCTCTGTGTCAAATAAATAAATAAAATCTTTAAAAAACCCAAAACCTTAAAAAAAAAAGGGGGGGGGAGGGTTGCTGAGCTGCCCAGAGGCTTCCTGCAATGGGCAGGGCACAGTTGGAGGAGATGAAGGCAGAGAAACAAAGGGAAGACGATCAAGTAGGGGCTTGTAGACGTTAGCTCCGACATGTAAGGTCTTGAGAGGAGTGGAACACAGGACTTTCTGTGTCTGTTTCTCATATAAGCAGGTTCTGCTTTAGGTAGTCTCCATTGGGCTCCAGTACAAAAATTAGGCCCCAGTTTTCTTCCTGCTTTGTGCAATCCAGACCTTGAAAATAGAAGCTGACCTTGAGCATTTTATAGTTAGAAAAGGGAAAATCTCTGAAAGTTAGGGGTTAAATGCAATTCATATCCCGGTCTTTCAAATTCACTAGTTTGTTTGTTTGTCTTGCCACAGGCAAAATGTTTACCCTCAGGCAACAGACTCCATTTATTCGGATTGCAAATTCAGGATTACAAATGCAAATGTCTTCAGGGTCTAGGCAAGAGGTTCTTGGGTCAGAACCCGGGGTGAGCTCCCCACCTGTACTACACTGGGGCCGCCAGCAGCGGTGTTTCTGGGGGAATCCAAGGCCTCCGATGGCCAGCTTCGAGCTCTGGGTAACAGCTGTTTCTGTTACATCATTTGCCCAAGAGGGGTGTTAATGAAACCTGCTGTGGAAATTGTGTAGATAAAAGAGCTGTGACTTCATTAGTTCAAAAGTGTGCTTTGGTGCCTACATTGATCATTTTATTTCATCCACCCAATAACTCTGTGGGTTAGGGGCCATTAGTGGCCCAAATACAGTGTCGAAGAAGCATAGTGAGGGGAACTCCTTCACACAGGGGCTCATTTGAATAATTCAGTCATGGAATTATTATCTCTGCTGCTAGAGAATGGAGGACCATTTTTTGTTACCTGCATGGTTTAATTTTACTCCATCCATCCAACCAAAAAGTTTTGTTACCTAGCAACTCCAGCTTGAGAAAACAGAAGACGACCCAGTTTGTCCCACATTGTTCTAGGGGCTGGAAATAGAGCAGTGAGGAACGTGGGGCAAGTTCCCTGTGTGGAGCTCACAGATGTTCTCGCTGTGGGAGACCGGAAATAAACAAAAATCAACAAATACAGTATTTTGGTAGGAAAGAGATTGAAGAGATTAAGAAAACAGGCCAAGAAGATTAAGGACTGCGGGGGAGTGGGAGCCATAGGTGGTGGAGGCTTGTAGTTTTAAATAAGGTGGGTGGGGAAGACTTCACCACTCAGATGCCCCGGAGCAGGGGCAGAACGCCTGGGAGGGAGACAGGTCTGCACACACCTTTGAGAGGATCCTTCCACGGAGAAGTTACAGTGATGACTAAACAGATCCTAGTTTGGGGGCATACTCAGCGGTCTGATAGACAACTAGATAGAACCGGGTCGTCTTCTGTTTTCTCAAGCTGGAGTTGCTAGGTAAATTCAGTATTGCTTCACATGTTTTTAGTGTTTTTAAAAAGTGTGAGTCCAGGCTCCTGAGCACACCTAACTTGGATGGCGATCCAAGAGGCAAGGGAAGGAAAAAAGGAATGTTAATCTCCTGGAGGACCGCCAGCCTGATTCAAAGATAGCAGTTTTTTTTTTGGTAATTTTTAAGTTTTTTAATTAACATATAATGTATTATTAGCCCCAGGGGTACAAGTCTGTGAATCGCCAGGTTTACACACTTCACAGCACTCACCATAGCACATACCCTCCCCAAGTCCATAACCCCACCACCCTCTCCCTCCCCCCTTCCCCCATCAACCCTGTTTGTTTTGTGAGATTGAGTCTTGTATAGTTTGAAAGACAACAGTTATTAAGGAAAAGAGTATTAATTGTGTGATAATTTATTTAAAATAAAAAGTAAGAGATCTGAGGTTCCAAATAATCACTGTCATCATTTTTCAGAAGGAAGAACACAGAAACAGAGTGGTTCTTCACAATGCCTAAGGTCACCCAGCTGGTAAATTTCAGCCCAAGTAGTGGGCCTCAAATCCCTCCAATATTAAGCGTGTCTTATTGCTGTTCTGTAGTTGTGTACCTTATCATGTCCTCTACGAGATAAGATTTCATGTGCTAGATAACAAAGACCAGGCCTGGTTCACCCTTGTGCTTTGATTGAATGATATACGTCCAGTTGAGTGAGGTAGGCATTTCAGACATGGGAGGTTCCGAGGAACATGTCAGGGTTTCTCAAAATGCGAGAGCAGAGCTTTTAGCACAAAGGCAACACTGACTCTTACAGGAGGTTTGACACATAAAGAATGAGTTGACAAAATGAGTCGAAGGAGTTGAGAAAATCCACTAAGATAAAAGAGCATAAAAGCCAGGACTGAGGCAGGGAGGACTTGAATTTGTATACTGGATGGTTGGACTGGGAATGTACATTAAAACCAGTGGGCTGCCACTGGACTCCAAACTCAGCCTGATCTTTTTCACGAATCTGACCGTGGAGGCCTTCCTCCACTTTCCAACATGTTTTCTTGATCTCCCAAGACTTGCGCTGAGTGCCTCTAGCTTGACTGGGATTCCCAATAGCGTTGGGCACTCTGCTTCTGAAACAGAAAATGTGATTCTAACTAGAGTTGTATCGTTTTATTTTCTTCTTAACTGAAACAAGTACTGCCAATATTTAGAATTCATTTGTGTTGCACAATGAAGCCCCAGTGTCCTCCTGTAGATGTACGAACTCATCAGTTTCCCTCTTGTCTTATTTATAATGTTTATAATTTATAATTACCTACTTAAGCAGGAATTACCTACTTAGTTCCAGATAAGTAGTTGTCTCCTGAAACGGATTTTCCTTTCTTAGATACTAATCGAACTCCCCAAGTTTTGTGGCTGGTGTGGCCATTGACTATTTGTGGCCAACGGTGCATTAGCAAAGGCGGTGTTCCACCATTCTCAGGATTTCAGTCAATGGTGGGGCTGTCTTCCTATCCTTTTCTCCTTCCTTCAGGATGGGATATGAACAAGATAGCTGGAACTGGAGTGGACATCTTAGACTAAAGTAGGAAATTACTTGTGTGCTAGACTAGTGTGTAGTGTCGTCAAACACACTACGAGGCACGCCATTTTTGAGGCACATGACCTCCCGTGTAGGCTGACAGGGACATCCCAGGCAGCCATACATTTGATGTGGGTGTTGTCTGCAGAGGACAAAGGAGGCTCATGTGGGTGGGTGGAACATGGGTGGACAATTTAAGACTACATAAATCCTGACTGCCTCATCGGTATTTGGTGTCTCACAAATCCTTGGCACTTCTCGGTCCTTTCCTCTCTTCCTATCTACGTGTAGCGCATGAGCTCTGCTTTCTTTTCCCATGTGTCACATGACTTCTGGGCTACTAAATTATGATTTTTGGTAAATACAGCTTTTGAATTATCGTCTACATCTCATAAAATTCCTCGCTTACCTTTTTAACACTTCTTAGAAGTGTTTAACTTAGGAATCACCACTTAACATTTCTTGTGAGTTTCATCCATCCAATTTTTGATCTTGTCTTGGTCCTCAGTAGCAGAATTTAATAGCAGAATGTATGAGACTATTCTCAAATAATAGAGCAAACACACATTACACACAGGGAGGGGAATTCCCTCAGGAGAGCGGGGCCCCATTCCAGGCCTGAGCTATGTATCTGTATGTGAGAAACAGACTTTTATCTAGTTTAACCAGTAACTTCCAAGAGTATCTACTACTAACTCATAGGGGTACATAAAATACAGTCCTTAAGAGGACCAATGGACCAGATTTGCTATGCTAGCATTCCTTTCTGCATTTCAGCAAGATCAGATCCTGTATTTTAGTAAGGCATGCCACTAGGACTTCTCAAAATCCTCATGAACCAAAGATGAGACATGGCTAGATGAAAGTGTAACTGTATAGCCCCTGCGGTTAACTATAGTCCGTAAATACAAACTCTGGGTGTCTTTTTCTGCACATCGATTCTCCTCTCTCTTGCTGTCTCCTTTTTCCTTATCATTGTCTCTTACTCCACCTTCCTTCCAGAATTGCTTTTCAAGATTAAATCCATTCAGCTTTGGCAATGCTAAAGTGATCTTCAGACAGAGGCTTGCCCCTTCTGTTAGTCTGTGCGGTTGCTAAAATGTCCATTCTAGACAGGGAGCCCTGTGAGGTCAAGGATTGTTTCTATCCTGCTCACTGATCTTTCCCAAGTACCTGTCACTTTCTGAAACTTAATAGGCTCCAATACATGAGGGAATCAATCCAGAGTCCTCGTCCTTCCACTTGACACATCATTTGGGGAGGAATTTGATATATGATTCTAGAATACTCTGTACTAACCACCGTCCTCCCTGCCCCAAACTCCGTGACCCAACAGGGAAGTGTCTAGAAGGGTGGACTTGTCAAAAGTGAGGACAGTAACTAAAGTATCGTGGTTGAGTTTAATCTCAGGGTAATTTATAAATCTATAGCTGACATTATATTCTGGCTAATGGTTCCTATCAAGCCTCTTAAGGGGAGACTACCCATGCCTGGCTTCTGCGTTGACAGCCAGACATTACCCCAAATAAGAGAGGTACTGTCCCAGGCTGTTTGCTGCTGCATCTTTCCCTTCTCCTTCCTCCAAGTCCTGTTTAACCTTTCCCAAAGAAGCCTGAATGCCTCTATTACTTGCAGAATAATAGCTAGTTTTGAGTGAGTTATCCTTCAAAAGACATCCTTTCTTTTCAGTAAAGTTTCCCCCTCAACCACTTCCATTTACTAGAAAGTTAGTTTCTCACACTTTCAGGTATACATGTTCCTGTTTTCCACTGAATAGGTTTCACACAGACCCAGCGAGCACGGCATGCTCTCTAGACAAGCTTGTCTATAGAGGATGCCCAATATATATTCAACTTGTAGCGACTACTCAAAACTTTCACAGCTACAAGCCCTGAAGAAAACTCTGGCTTGGATGAATTTCATTTTCTGAGATTCTAAACCAAAGTTCAGCAACTGAAACTACCTTATCTTCAAAGCAAGTTGTTTTTTGATTTTTTTTTCCTGCGTTTGCTAAAGCCATCTCTGCCCTAGTAAGAAAAGCTACTGAGAAAACAAAGATGGGAATATAAGAGATAGAAATTTTAACTTGGGTCACAGCTTTTCCTTAGTACGAAAACAGTTCAGTATTAAAGCTCTTTAAGCTGAAAGAGTGAGTGGCTCTGAAAAGAGCCTTTGGGGTTGGATACTAAGAGGCTTACTTGGCGGGTTCACTTGGAGCTGGTGTACTTGGTGACGGCCTTGGTGCCCTCGGACACGGCGTGCTTGGCCAGCTCCCCGGGCAGCAGCAGGCGCACGGCCGTCTGGATCTCCCTGGACGTGATGGTCGAGCGCTTGTTGTAGTGCGCCAGGCGGGACGCCTCGCCCGCGATGCGCTCGAAGATGTCGTTGACGAACGAGTTCATGATGCCCATGGCCTTGGACGAGATGCCCGTGTCGGGGTGCACCTGCTTCAGCACCTTGTACACGTACACCGAGTAGCTCTCCTTGCGGCTGCGTTTGCGCTTCTTGCCGTCCTTCTTCTGCGCCTTGGTCACCGCCTTCTTGGAGCCCTTCTTCGGGGCCGGGGCCGACTTGGCTGGTTCAGGCATGATGAAGATCAGACGCCAAAACCTACTAGAGTGAAAGCTGGGAGCCGGGTTGCCTACTTTTATATGGCTTGTATGCAAATAGAGACTTAATCTGCCTTAATGTCTGATTGGAGCAAATCAGCCAGTAGAAATGCCTTACGCAAATAAGGAGACTTCCTGTCTCCTTTCTGATTGGCTGTTTATGTGGCTGCAACTTTAGACTCTTTTCTCTATTAGAAAAAAGTGTTTTCAAAACAGCCGAAGTTTAGTGTCTCGTCAATGTTAACTATTTATGAGCCTTGTGTCTTCCCAAGTCCCAGTCTAAAGAGACAAAAGTCTGCTATAAATTTATGACCCTCTTTTCCCGCCAAATTGCAGTTACCCGGATACTCAATGCAGGAAAGAGAACACAAAAATTAGCTGAATATTTTCAAAGTTATGCCATGGCATTCCCAGTTTGATCAAAGTCGGCAAAATTTGAGGTTTAAGGCTCAGAGGATCGTCACACTTCAACAGCGGTGCGATTTTTATTCCCTAGAACCAGCGTCTGGAAGTGGTGTCTGGAAGTGGCGTTCGGAGTTATGGGATAGGGTGTTTCCACTGCAAAAAATACAACGTTTCTTCAAGGTCAGAAGCTTTGAGAAGTGATAAAGGACGAAACTGGACTGGGTCAATCACGTCCAAGAGCAGAGCTTCTGAAACCGCTCAGGAACTATACATTTTCATTTGTGTGTCTTCCTAAATTTAATACCGAACAAGGGGATTAAAACAAAACCGATTAAGGTAGTCTAAAACAAACTACAGGCTGCATAAGGGACGGAGAACTGTAAGTGAGAAGATAAGAAGCACATTTCAACAGAAGACTTTCTTAAGTGAGTCCTGGTAGCCAATCACAAGACTCACCAAGTTACTTAATTCACGGCGCGGAATTTGAAGATTCGGACCAATCAGGAGGACGTTGCCTTTATAAATAGGAGCCTGCACGAGAGCCCTTTCAGTTGTAAATCGTGTCTTCAATCTCTGGGCATGGCTCGCACGAAGCAGACGGCGCGCAAGTCGACCGGCGGCAAGGCCCCGCGCAAGCAGCTGGCCACCAAGGCGGCCCGCAAGAGCGCGCCGGCCACGGGCGGCGTGAAGAAGCCGCACCGCTACCGGCCCGGCACGGTGGCCCTGCGCGAGATCCGGCGCTACCAGAAGTCCACCGAGCTGCTGATCCGCAAGCTGCCGTTCCAGCGGCTGGTGCGCGAGATCGCGCAGGACTTCAAGACCGACCTGCGCTTCCAGAGCTCGGCCGTCATGGCGCTGCAGGAGGCGTGCGAGGCCTACCTCGTGGGGCTCTTCGAGGACACCAACCTCTGCGCCATCCACGCCAAGCGCGTCACCATCATGCCCAAGGACATCCAGCTGGCGCGCCGCATCCGCGGCGAGAGGGCTTAAGTCTCTGGAAGGGGAGCGCCAACTTTGAACCCAAAGGCTCTTTTCAGAGCCACCTACAATTTCGGCCTGAAGAGCTGTGCCGCACGAGTGGGATTTCCGCCCTCCCCGCACCCCCCACTCTCTACCGCCCCCCACTCCCAGTGTAGTGGGACTGCTAGGGGTGGCGGCCAGGGCTGCTCGGTTGGCGAAGGTGTGCCTGTGCGCTCTCGCTGGCTGCCTACGGCCCTGCTCTGGCCTTTGCCCGAACCCTCGCCAAACGATGGGATCCTTCCCTTGACCAGCCCGTGTTTCCTCGGAGGCCGATTGCGCTGCGTTCGCAGCAGAGCGTGTTTTAACAATCTTGGTTATTTCCTTGCAGCCGTCCATGTGGCTGAGTATTTTAAAAAGGGTTCCTAAAACGCCGGATTTAAGTGCTTTCAGGTTAGTTATGAAATAATGCAGTGGCAAGTTATGTATCCAGTCCTGAAAACAACAGCTCCCGGTTTAGGAAATCTACCGAGCATGATGTCAAGGCCTGTCCCGCAGCTAGTCAGGGCCAGCCTGCATGCAAGGTCAGCAGTTGATACATTCAGACAGGCACATGAATACATAAAACGTAATCATGACTGCAACTTGCCAGGAATCCAGGCATGGATTTCCACATTTCATTCTCCTAGGAGAAAGAACGGATCCTCGAGCAACCTGGAAAGCATCCTAGGGGTTTACAGCGTTTGCCAACGTTTGCTGGGGCATGTGCACACCTGTGTTCAGGAACCCATGCGGAGTGGTCCCCGAGAGCAATTTGGTGGCAGTCCATTTCTTGACCGAGCAGTACATCCTGTAGTAATGGTCAGCTCTTCTGTCCTGGAAATAGACATCTGGTACCTCAAGCGTGGGTTTTGCAGTTTTCAGAGTTCAGCTTGGAGCCGCACCAGCAGCAGCAGCGCGGGTGGGCAGCAGCCGGTACGGGCAGGGCACCACTACCCAACGTGGGGGCTGGAGTAGTAGCTGAGTATCTTCACACCAGGAATTCAGAACTTGTTGCAGCTCATAAATGAAACCTTAAGGTTGTGCAGAATGTGACTGCGCCTTCGTTGTGTGAGAAACGGAGTTAGTCATTAGGGCAGAACCCAGCCCTTGCACAGGTAGTGGTGCCTAACCCCTTGTTACTCCTCAAAGAACCAAGGAGGCAACAGCTCTAATGTTTCCTCCCAACAAATTCAGAATCCTATAAAAACCCTAGAGCCATGGAGGATCTGTACATCATTCAGGTTTCACAGACATTAGTCGTGGGAACTCCTAGCCTCATCCCAGGGTTTATCCCTCGTTGTGGGGATTACTAAACACTAGAGGATTGGGGGGAACTAAGTGAACAGCTCTGCACATCAGTGAAAACCCAAGTCCCATGACAGGAACCACAGGACGAGGATACTAGCAGTTTATTCAACAAATATTGGAGGTTCTTGGTGAGATAAATCACCTGCTACAGAACCCAGAAGTCAGATTTTGGAAACAACTGAAAATGTCGCTCAATGCAATATTTTGGAAACTTGACACAAACTTGCAAATAATATGGCAACATATCCTGTGGTTTCTTTGTGACTATTGAGAGGGTTATAAGGCCCCCAGTCATCACGGTGTTACTTTTGCATTTTAAAAAATGTAACTGTAAGGTGGAATGCTAGAAACACAAAACAAAACTGGCAAGAATGGGGTGGGGGGGGCACAAAACAAAAATGTTGTACATGAAAACTCATAACAGCTTTGTTTGCAATAGCCATAATATTAAGAAACAGCTTCATAGCTTTCAATGGGTGAATGGTTAAATAAATTCTCATGCATCCATGCATGAAATGCTACTCAGCAACAAAAGGGAGGCTAGTGATACACACAACAACCGGGCTGGACTCAAGGGGATCATGCTTAGTGAAAAAGGACTACTGGGGAGGAAAAGTTTTCCTCTACCCTTGCAGGTTCTTTGGCTGTACAGTGATACAAAAACAGATTAACAGGAGAAAAATTTAATCATGTGTGTATGGTAAAACCAGTGAGAGTTGAAAAGACCGGTAGTCTAGGTAACAGCATTTTGCCAATATCAATTACCTGGCTTTGATATTGTAACATGCACTGGTTATATGGGATATGACCATTAGAGAAATGGGTTCAAGGGGATCTAGTCTCTACTGTGGCAACTTCTTGTGAATCCAGTTACTGCAAAATAACAAGGTAAAACAAACAAACAAAAAGTTGCTGTGACAATTATTTAGTGATTGCTACTTTGCAATGCTTGGGATTCTGTGGTTTGTTTAAGAAAACAATGTGCTTTCTGCATCCCCCCCCCCCCCCCCAAGCAGCAGTTTTTTTGCTTTCCTCTGGCTTTTGCTTTCTTCTTCTGGTGACTTGTCCATTGGGCTGACGTTTGGTTCATTTATGCTGGTACGTGATGTTTTATATATTGTTGCCCCTACCTCGAAAGTAAATGGACTTTCAGAATTTGATATTCCTAATCTCCAGATTTTTTGATGGGGTACTTGGCTGAGCTAATCCATGCTCTTTTTGAACATCATAAGTACGCAATAAAAATCATTTCTTATTTGACAGTTCTATTTATTCTAAGGACACCATTTATATTTTCTTAAAGCTAAGCTACCATGTAACTAGCTCAACACGTATACTTTTCCTTAGGGTTCATGATATCTCTGCTTGTGTTACATGCACTAAGCCCACAAAAGGGCTCTCCACCTTCTGTCCTCTATATGAGAAGAACAGACTTTTGACAATTTACATCCTCTTCCTCTGCAACCCTTCATTGTTGAAATACATATGCTTAATTTGTTAGGTAAAGCACACTGGACGTATACATGTGTTACATTGGAAATGTTTTGAAATCCTTCCAAAATACTTTGTTTTTAAGAATAGAATTCCTGGGCAGTACGAACTTATTGTTCACAAACTAGATGCCAGTCATTTGCTTATAATAACTCACTTACCAACTGCTGCTGTACCTTCTTACCGCAAGGCTACCGAAACTCAGGTAAATCAACAGACAGGTTCAATGTTACAGTTTGAAAGCTGCCACTCACTGATCCCAAACCTGAAGCCTGGCCTGCTGCTCGTATATTTACGAATTCCTTTGCTTCTTGGGGTTTGGGCTTGATTAAACTCCAGTGTGGCAATGATCCAAGAATATATATGGAAAAGATAAATCGTTACACACACGTGTACATATATACGAAGGAGGTCATTTCTTTGTTGTGCATGTCTGAAACTTGTGTTTAGAGGCTCTTGTTTCCCAAATACCAGTAAGTCACCCTATCCCGTGTCTACTTTAGGCCTTAGAAGCAAACGGGGTGAGGACTCCGAGCGATTTCCTAATTTTTCTGGTGTTTTAGTTTTCACAGAGTTCTGCACAGTTGTTACGAAAGGGACTGCTGGGGGCTGGTATTAAGTCCCATACAGTCCTTCGCTTGTAATTCCCAGGGACTACTTACTGTGCCTGGTCGCGGCAAGGGCGGGAAGGGCCTGGGCAAGGTGCTGCGCGACAACATCCAGGGCATCACCAAGCCCGCCATCCGGCGGCTGGCCCGGCGCGGCGGCGTCAAGCGCATCTCCGGCCTCATCTACGAGGAGACCCGCGGGGTGCTCAAGGTGTTCCTGGAGAACGTGATCCGCGACGCCGTCACCTACACGGAGCACGCCAAGCGCAAGACGGTCACGGCCATGGACGTGGTCTACGCGCTCAAGCGCCAGGGCCGCACCCTCTACGGCTTCGGGGGCTGAGCATTGTCCTCTCCTCACCGGTTCCCTGGTTTCTCACCCAAAGACCCTCTTCAGGGCCGTCTGCTTTTCTACTAAGGATCTCTCACTTGCCCCTGGGTGCTGCTGTGGGGTTGGGGGTGCCTTGGTACAAAACGTTGAAAGTTCATGGGCACCAACTGTCACCTGATGCTGTTCAGTGTTCGTATCAGCTGCTGCGAATGTAGCATCGAACACTTTTCAGGATCGACAGGCGTGAAGTGGTGAAATCGCTACAGCACGTAATGAAACGGGGCGGGGGGGGTGGTTAGACAGGTTTGCGGAGGAGGAATCTTTTGGGCCACCTGCAGACACGACAGTTCTGAGCGCCGCTCGGCCTCTCTAAGGACGCTAAGCTATAGTTTAGCTAAGTTTGCTACAGTGTTTTCTCTAGTGTTACAAGTTTTATTTTTTTCAGTATACATTTGTATGTGTGTGTTTGTAAGTGGTGGAGTCTCCCAGCCATGTTATGTTCTGCCTAGTCAGATCTGTTAACTTCAGAATAAAAACAGTAATGAGCATAAACCTTAGCATACGCCATGTTGAATGCATTTGTTGCACAGAGTTTTGTCCTGTGTCAAGCCTATTTTTGATGAGATGGTCAAAGATTAGCAATGCTAAAACCTTTTGTAAAAAAGCTGGGGAACACTAGATTCAAATGATGTCCAAGTATCTCCAAACAATGGTATTTGCAAAGGAAAAATATATCTTTAAAGGGGAGAAATGCCTCCTTCCTCCTCCCCACCCCCAACTCCTTCCATCCCCCCAACCCCGTGTATTAGCTAAGTGTTGTAATCTAGCGCCACTAAAAGTAACCGACCACCTCTGAGTCTTCCCTTGTGCGTGATAAATATAGAGCCTCACCTTGGACAGAAGTGTAGGAACCTAATCATACCTCAAGCTGCTGTTTACAGAGAGTACAGGGGATAAGGAGTCAGTTAAACACCATCACATGGGGAAGACATCAGACCGGAAGGCGGGACATTATATAACACAATTTGTTTGGTTTCTCCCAAAGGTCAGTCATAACAAAAAGGTGGAGGAGTGTTCAAGATCAAAAGAGACTCAAGTAATAGAGCACTGAACAAGATGGGTTGATCGGATCCTGGCTATCTATAGATAAAGCTATAAAGGCCATTTTGGAGACAAGTGGGGAAACTTGAATGCAGACTGGATATTAAATCATTCTATGAATTAATTTCTTTTCTTTTTTCTTCTTCTTTTTCTTTGTTTTGTTTGATAATGTTAAGATTATGTGGAACATTCCCTTATTCTTAGGAGTTAGATACTGAAATATTTAGGGGTTCAAGCCTCATGATGTCTCCAATCTACTTTTAAATGGCTTGGCAAAAAAATGTATATGCACATAGACATATACTCAACAGTAGTAAATTGTGCTCAGTTATTGAATTTAAGTGTTGTTTATAAAGATAATTGATCAACTCAGCTTTTATCTTTTTTGTTTGAATATTTTTATAATAAAAATGGGGGGAAATGAAACAGGTGACAAAACACGTTGAAAATGGATGTGTGTCATTATGGGAGAGGCTGAACAGGTGAGTGTAATGATCTGTGTGCACGCAGAGAGGGGACAGACACAGGAGGACACTCTGTCCCATGATGTGTGTCAGAAGCCTGTGTCTTATTCCCCTCATGCTGACTCCTTGAACAGAAGTGGGCTGGAGGGCAAGGACATGGACCAGGTCACTTCTGGCCATATTGTCGAAGAGTAGGTTAGCCACTGGAGTAAAGATCCAGGGGGACAGTGAGTAGTTAAATGCCATGGAGTTTGGGAAAGAATTTCTGAAGGAGGCCCTGCAGTTGCCGGAGTGAGGAAGGCCCCTCCCATCAGCCCAAAACCTGGGCACCAGCCTGCTTCCAATTACTCTTTGGGATATGGGGCCCGTCCATACTCTTTGTGCTGTGGAGTCGCCGCCTTGCACTAAGGTCACTGTTCAGTCAAGGTCAGGACAGGTGACAGAGAGCCTCCTCACACTGGGCAACAGGAGGAGCGTGTTCTAAAGAAGCAGAAATCAGAATATTGGTTATTTTCATCTAAAGGCACTTGAAAAACGTAGATGCAAGAAGGGGGCTCTGACCTTCCTTATGTTTCCTTCCAAAAAGCAGGAGATAAAATTCCCAAGGGAAAGGTGCCCCTTCCTGTCCCGGGAGGAAAGAACATTCTTCTCACCAGAGACGGGAACGGAGATGGACAGAGATCTGTAAAAATGGACCTTGTTAAAATACTCTCATCTTCCTTCAGCTACCCTTTACCATTCAAGTCACTGGTCCATAATTTCCTCTTTTCGCGCAACCGAGGCTGTACATACACAGGCCTAACCACTTCTTTGGGTCTTCGTGTTCTTGTGAAGACTCCAGAGCATGTGGAAAGTAAACTTTGTATTGTTTTTCTCCTGATAATTTTGCCTTCCCTACACATTGGTGTTGGGAAGCAACTTTAAGTACGTAAAATACACAAACTCGACCAGAACATATTTGAAACCATTTAATCCATTTAATACCTTTTTTTTTTTTTTTTAAATTTTAAAAACTCCAAGTGCTTAGTTGCAACAAGAAAGACTGACTCTGGTTGATCAAACATGAAAGGTGATGTTTTAAGGGGTAGATGACCGCGTCCTGGGGAGGGCTGTGGAACCAGCCCTGAAGACTCCCAGGTACAAAACTTGAAACCATGCTTGGAATCATTCCAGGTGCTGAGGTCACAAAGGCCACCGCTCAGCGTGTACTTGATGCCCTGGAAGCCATGGTTGCTGCTATTGCCAAAGTCTGGATCCTTCTATCAGCTCCTCTCCCAGCGGAAGTGAAGCTCCAGTCTCTGCTGTCCCATCCTGCAATTCTGAAGAGAAGTCTTTCGAAGGGGACAGTGATCCACAGAGCCAGGCCACATGGCTCCATTTTAGCCATGAAGGAGGCTTGACCGTTGTTGGGAAGCCTGGGCACGTGAAGTCTGTTCTAACCTGGGAACTGCACAAACTGATGAAGGGAATAAATAGATCAGTAGTTTACAAACTTTTTGTCCTACAAGTTCCGCAGTAAAAAACCAAACCAAACCAAACCATATATACTTGAAACTAAAATTTTATGATGTGATATTTTCATTTATTACGTGAGATGGTGTTTTGATATTTTCTTTATATTATATTATACTATTTTTTAAAAAGTCCACATCAAAGGATATGATGTAGGAAAGATCAGGACTTGAAGCCGATGGCCAAGAAAGAATTCTTGAGATGTCTTTGGTGTAAAAACAGTGATTTTTTTTTTTTTAAGATTTTGTTTATTCATTTGACAGACAGAGATCACAAGTAGGCAGAGGAGCAGGCAGAGAGAGAGGAGGAAGCAGGCTCCCTGCCGAGCAGAGAGCCCAAAACGGTGATTTTCTTAAAGCATGGGAACAGGACTGTGGGCAGAAAGATCTGCGCCAGGATTGCAAGGAGTGGCTCGTTACATACTTCCGCGTTGGGAGGGGGTTAGGGAAGCGTAAGTCTTGAGTTTCTAGGACCTAGCTGTTGTTAGGAAATTTATTACTGTTTAGTAAAAACTCAGTCATGGGACTCTTCAGATGTATATCAGCGGGTCATATGCTTAGAGGATGATTGCCAACGTGTATCTTGGCGGGGGTGGGGGCAGAGATAAAGGAATTTTCCTAAGAAATTTTTATATGTTAAAGTGGACTTACAAGATCCTGGAGGTCAGGCTAAGATTGCCTTTTGCCCTTAGTAAAGTATTAATATCGAGGCAGCTGAGTTCCTAGAAAGGAAGGTCACTCTGCCTGTTTTAAGAACTTGTGAAAGGGCCGTAAGTAGTAAGGAAATATCATTTTTCTTCTGCTTTTGTTTCCCACAACAGATGCAGGTAAATCGGAATTTTAATCTTGTATTCAGAAGGGCACTTAACAAATCTGAATAAACGTACCATTTTCACTCAGAGTAAGTTAATTTGGATTAACTTGGATGATTAAGTATTTTCTGTTGCAATAACTATTTTTCATACTGTATCAGTGAATATGCTAAAAACACCATACCATACATTTTTAGGAAAGTGAATACATTGTATTTTAGGAAATACATTGTAGTTTAGGAAAGTAAATACAATTCATACATTGTAGAAAAAGTCAACCCTAGTTACAGAACTAAAGGAACAGTTTTTTTGTTTTGTTTTTTTTCAAGTAGGCTGCACACCCAGCGTGGAGCCCAATGTGGGGCTTGAACCCATGACCCTGAGATCAAGACCCGAGCTGAGATTAAGAATTGGACACCCACCCAACTGAGCCACCCAGGCACCCCAAGAAATAATTTCTTTGGCATCACACTTAAACCAGATATGGGCCCCCCCCACGCCCCACCAAATTGCTGCTAATCCCTCTTTTATATTCTTTCTCCTATAACTCATACCAGCAAAATAAAGCTTAGGAGTTCTATAGCAACATATGACTATTCCATTAAATAGTGATAGAAATCTGGCTCCCTTTGATTATATAGGAGCCTATGACAGTGGCATTTTTGTGAGAAAATTTTGGGTAAAATTATCCTCTTTGAAAGGTGGACATTAAAATAAAGACCTTTGAGAACAGGAAACAGGAGGCATCTTTATTTTAGACATACAGATTGGGACTCATTAAATTATTTTTATTACAAATTGAGAGTTTACAATCTGTATCTAAAAGTCTGCAATAGTCCTTTGTAGCCACAAGCCTGACATTTGTCTCAAGGAAAATGGTAAGAGAGGAAAAAGTTCTAGGGGAGCAGATAAAATTATTAAAGGAGAGGAATTCATTTAAAAGTTTACTTGTGGGGCGCCTGAGTGGCTCAGTGGGTTAAGCCTCTGCCTTCGGCTCAGGTCATGATGCCGGGGTCCTGGGATCGAGCCCCACATCGGGCTCTCTGCTCAGCAGGGAGCCTGCTTCCTCCTCTCTCTCTGCTTGCCTCTCTGCCTGCCTGTGATCTCTGTCTGTCAAATAAACAAATAAATTCTTTAAAAAAAAATAAAAATAAAAGTTTACTTGTGGGGCACCTGGGTGGCTCAGTGGGTTAAAGCCTCTGCCTTCAGCTCGGGTCATGATCCCACCCGCATCGGGCTCTCTGCTCAGCGGGAAACCTGCTTCCCTTCCTCTCTCTCTGCCTGCCTCTCTGCTTACTTGTGATCTCTGTCTCTCAAATAAATTAAAAATCTAAAAAAAAAAAAAAAAGGTTTACTTGTGGCCTCTGATAGCTTATCCATTTCACTGAATCATTTAGTCATTGCACAAATATTTACTAAGTGAGTACTAGGTGCTGGTAATTACCTGGGTCCTGAGAGTGTCAAAATGATACTGTCCACGCCTTCAAGGCATCCGGAGAGCTGTTTAAGTGTGTGGTAGCTATTCAGTTGGATAGGAAACTCTGAAGTTGGGTTAGGTACATGTATGGAGCACGTGTATTGGAATGTCAGGAAGTCCTAGGCACTGAGTTTGCCTGGGAGAATCAGGTGAAGTTTTCCAGCAGGAAACTTAAATAAGGGAAGGGGATCGGGATCTGCCACCCCAAACTATGCCACCTTATATAGGAACTTATACATGAAGCATATGGATTAACTTTGCGTTCAAGGCATTTGAATGTCCAGGGCTCAAGCCCCACATCGGTCTCCCAGGGAGCCTGCTTCCTCCTCTCTCTCTGCCTACTTGTGATCTCTCTGTCAAATATATAAATAAAAATCTTGGAAAAAAAAGCGGATCCTCTCAAAAATAAGGGATGTTGTCATACATCTCGTCCTAGGGAGCGACACTTGTCTCTTGCCAGAAATGAGAAGTCGGTACCACACCTAGACAGACTTTGTTGAAAACATTCACATCTGCCATCTATCCTTTTGGGGCCCATTTATCTTTCCAAAATCACTTGCTTTTCCATAAGAGTCCTTCTTCCCTTCCGCAGATGTTAGGAGAACCAGTGAAGGCTTTTCATTTTTCGTGGTTTTGCCTAGATGGGATAATGAAATGTGCACATCACTGAAGTCTCTGCAGCGAGGTGATGGGATAGTGGGGGGCGGGGGTTGGGGGTAGGGATACAGGCAAAGATCTGGCAGGAACCTGTGGTCACAAGAGCAGAGGCTTGGGCTGGGAGGCCGTGTGCAAGAGGAAGAACGTCCCTCTACCCTTTCCGGGTGTCTGGCTGAGCCTGAGAATGAAGTTGACATAAAACAGTTTAACAAGAGAAAAGCATACACGTGTTACTGAATATTTTTATGTGCTCGTGGGGGTCTTCACAGGAAAACGAAGCACCCGAAAGTGGTTAGGCCTAAGAGCTTATACACTAGGTTAAACAAAGAGCAGTAGGTTGGGATGGCCTCTTGGGCTATTCAGCTGATACACAGCTCCTTCCTGGGTGCCTGGATGTCTCACCACCAATGGAAGAGTCTGGAAGAGACGACTCAAGGAGGATCTTCGGGCTGATGGGAAGAGGACACAAGTTTGTTCATTGGGAAAAATCCCAAGAATAGGGTCCCCAAAGCAAAGTTAAGAGTCATGGATAAACTGGGTCAGGAAGAAAGGCACCGCACAACCCTGTGAAGAATGCAAGGGGAGGAGGGATGGACAGGGTCAGTCAGAGCAGAGATGCTTAGTGTTCTTTTGGATTTGCCAATTGGGTCGCTGGTAACCACGGAAAGGGTATTTTTAGTGAATGGTGCAAAAGTCACATAATCAAGAATGACTAAGATGGGGACGCCTGGGTGGCTCAGTGGGTTAAGCCTTTTCCTTCTGCTCAGGCCATGATCCCAGGGTCCTGGGATCGAGCCCATGGGGCTCTCTGCTCAGGGAGAGCCTGCTTCCTCCTCTCTGCCTACTTGTGATCTGTCAAATAAATAAAATAAATTAGAAAAAAAAAGACCAGTCCCAAGATCTGCTTTAAAAAAAAAAAAAAAGGAATGACTGAGATGTAGATACTCCAGATTACTTGGAAGTTTAACACAAGGACCTAGTAATCGATAGGTGTCTGAAGGGCTCGTTTTTTCCAGCACCCAGTGGCACAAATCCAAGTCTTAGGTAGGGAGGGCAGATTTTCAGAGTCAGAGTAAGCTTGGTCCGAAGACCACTTCTTCTGCTTGCCTGTCTGGCAGGGAGGAGAGAAATGAGGTTCTAGGTGGGAAGGCCAGACCAGAGTTGAGGAGGGAGGCAGGCCTGGCGGCTGCAAGCCACCCACCTTCCCCGCCTGGGTTCCGCCGAGCGTGGCCGCCCCTGGGCGCCAACTGCCACCGGCCGCGCCGCTGCCTCCACAAACCCGAGAACGAAACCCTCGTCCCGAGTCCAAAGAAAGGACACCGGAAAAGTAGTAAATGTGCTGTAAGTCTGCCCGGAACAGCTCTTCCTGCGAGCAAGTGGGTGGCCCTGAAAAGGACCTTTAGGGAAGGCGGTGAGGCTGCAGCCCCGAAAGCTGCGGCCAGGCTCAGCCCCCGAAGCCGTAGAGGGTGCGGCCCTGGCGCTTGAGCGCGTAGACCACGTCCATGGCCGTGACCGTCTTGCGCTTGGCGTGCTCCGTGTAGGTGACGGCGTCGCGGATCACGTTCTCCAGGAACACCTTGAGCACCCCGCGGGTCTCCTCGTAGATGAGGCCGGAGATGCGCTTGACGCCGCCGCGCCGGGCCAGCCGCCGGATGGCGGGCTTGGTGATGCCCTGGATGTTGTCGCGCAGCACCTTGCGGTGCCGCTTGGCGCCCCCCTTGCCCAGGCCCTTCCCGCCCTTGCCGCGACCAGACATGGTAGGTAACAGTTCACCGTCACACTGCAGTACCGAAGCGCTGCCTGCAGCCCTTTATATACCAGTCTTGCGGACCTTTTAGGAAACTGAAACTCTGGGGGCGGGAACGAGTCCTCCCCTCCGCCTCCTCCCACCTTCCTGGGCGGGGCCGAGGCTTAGCGAGGGGAGGGGCGGGGAGTGGGGACCGCGTCTGACTCCCCTGTCCTTCCAGAGGCTGGAGTCGCTGGTTTCTGCGACTAGTCCTGTGCCTGTGGGGTTTCTCAGATATTGTATAAATCTCTTCACCTCTTTTTAAATCATGTATAATAAAAAAGGAGGCAGTGACGCTATGGTTGTCCATAAAAGCGAGGGATAACAGAGTGAACTTAAAAAAAAAAAGTGCAAGTATTAATGCTTACAATTTTAACAACACTTACTTAAATTGGGCAGATCAGGGAATATTCCCCTTTGGCAGAACATATATACTTTAGTGGTTTTCAGCATTCCTGATAAAAAGGAAACTCTAGGAAGGGGAGGAAATGTTAATTGAATTTCCGCTCTTTGCTCCCAAATTTATAAAGCACTATTTGCGTTGTAGAGATGAGGAACTCCAGGCTTAGAGACCTAATCCTGTTCTAATAAGTGGTATTGTTGGGGGTAGAGCTGGGGTCTTCTGATTCCGGTCTTATGATCTTGCCACCTACCACTGAACTATGTCAGCAAAACATTGAAGATGTATCATGCTGTGTAAAAGTTTGCAGATCAACAGCATTTATAATATAGACGCTAATAAGCTGAAATACTGTCCAAGTACAAAGAGTCACAAAATTAGTGTTCTGTACTTAGATGATACATTGATATGCTTAATAGGCAAATGCCAATATTTATTCATTCCGTACATTCATAATAAGTGCCTCCCTTCTGTGTAGTATAAAAGGTAATTAAAGGGGGCACCTGGGTGGCTCAGTGGGTTAAAGCCTCTGCCTTCGGCTCAGGTCATGATCCCAGGGTCCTGGGATTGAGCCCCGCATCGGGCTCTCTGCTCAGCGAGGAGCCTGCTTCCTCCTCTCTCTCTGCCTGCCTCTCTGCCTGCTTGTGACCTCTGTCTGTCAAAAAAAAAAAAAAAAAATCTTTAAAAGGTAATTAAAGAAAATCCTTCTCTGCTGGTACTTATAGTATAAGCAATCAGGATATTATTAATTTCCCTTGGTCAGATACTGTTTGAAATTTAGCTTAGTTACAGTTACTTGCAGACTTAAGATGCAGTGATCTCCCATGCACCAAAGAAGAGTCACCGGTTCATTCATTCATTCATTCATTCATTCTACAACTTAAGGTCTTGTACATGCAAAGATCAATGTACAAATATCAGATTTACAAAGATGATCATACAGGACATACAAAAAGGAATTTGGAAGTTTGATGTCAGTATTGCCCTTCATATAGAATAAAATGAGATATAGTTATCCTTGGAGAGGAGTTTCGAGTGGGAGGGTGCCCTCGGATGAGACCATCTGATAGGAAATTAAAATAGATGCGTTTTCTCATGACCCTCCCTAACACATGTGATTCTAACACATTGCTCGCTCTGCTGTAGAGCCCTTAAGTTGTCTTTGCTCTTTTTGGTATATATTTGATATTTATTTATAGTCACTTTTCTCCTTAAACTTTTGAAATTACTGAATTTTGGCACATGTAAGTACAGCCGCTGCCGACTGGCCTGCGCTACCCAGGTTTCTCACAGTGGTTTACTGGGATGAGAGAGAGGTGGACA
The DNA here is from genome assembly GCF_963455335.1 of Martes martes. Classification (NCBI taxonomy): domain Eukaryota; kingdom Metazoa; phylum Chordata; class Mammalia; order Carnivora; family Mustelidae; genus Martes; species Martes martes. The sequence goes on along the minus strand of NC_137893.1, from coordinate 145,887,830 downwards.
GCAAAATTGGGAGAACGTGAGTTCCTGAGTGAACTATCCATCACTCATCCAACTGTGGTTTTTCTCAGTTATTTCTATATCTATAAAATAAATGGTAGAAGTTTCAGTCCAATGCAAAATCAATTATCTTAAGATATACACAGACTGAGGCTTCACAAGTAAGGAACACTACTTTTTTGTGGCTAACCAAAGTAGTAGGTGGAGCCTATGAAGTTCACAGTCCCTTGGGATGAGCCAGCTTTCCAGTACCTTGTTTATGCTACACTTAGGATAAGTACCTGGGTCTCAGGCCATAGCCTTGAGTATATACAGCCAAACCCCATCCTTCTACAAACATGTGGGGAAGAACTTTTCAGGTGGAATCAAGTCTTAATTATCGCCCTCCAGGAAGGGCAGAGATCACCTACAGTGAAGGAAATAGGGCCAAGGTCTTCTCACTTATTTGAAACCTCAGTAGCCCTAGGAACCAGTAAGATCTGTACAAGAATGGAACAGTGGCATCTGCTGTGGGAGTTGTCACTTACCTTAACTTGGGAAACAATTCCAGGGACTTTTCAAAAACTGATGTTTTGACTACAACGATGACCAACACCGACAAGTTTTAGAAACCTGAGTTTTAACTCTATCTTTAGGTCTCGTTAATACTAGCCTCTGCTCTGAAAAGGGGTAGGGCTTTCGCAATGTCTGGGACCACTGCTGTTGACACTGATGCCACTAAGGATGACAAACAGCCCCTTCTACACACATATGAAATGCCTGCTTAGGGAGAACTCTGTGCCACAGAGCCAATCCTGTAAGTGTTCTCTGTATACACAGAATGCATGTTTGGTTTTTAACATGAACTCGAGTCCCAGAGGCCTGGTTTCAGTCCATGCCCATCAATAAGTGACTATTTAAAAACAGGCCAAAGGACTTTTATGGAATTAGTTAAGCGTAGAGAGATGACATTTTCAAAACTGATGATCCTATCTTGGATTTATTTGAAAAAATTCTTAAATCATCTTGGAATGTAAGCCAGAACACCAAAATTTTTGGAAATAGGGGTATTTGCTAGAAGAGAACTAACACCAAAACACTGTTCTTGTTTATTTGTCTTAACAAGCATGGAGTTTAATTTATTTAGAAGATAGCATTAAATTTGTGCTTCATTATTCAACATTTACCTAATTTCATTAGCTCTGTTGTGTTGCAAACCAACAGTAAAGCAGTAAAGTGGGTCACGTTGCCCGAGAAATGTTTGTTCTACTTCTTAGGTGGAAACATTTAGCCAAGTAATTGAGGTTGTGACAGCCTAGTTCATATTCTGTTAGTAAAAAGCCCAGGGAACATTATGAGAATTCAGAAAGAGTATTATAAACAAGAAGTTTTTCTTTCTAATCTTGTGTCCCTACTGGCAATGTTGGAAAAGAGCCAAATAAAATCTGTACTTTAAATATCATTTTTAAATACAGGAAATAGATACAAAATTCTATGCTAAGTATTGGGGGGAACATATCTTATGGACAGGGTGTCACTAAGTAATTTCCAGTTTTAAGGAGATGGGTTTTAAACATGTGAGTTTGTGTTTTTTCAGCTCCTAACTGGTAAAATGAGGTAGAAGTACCATTCTAAGGCTTCATAATTCACTTTCCCTCCTTGTAGATTTGGTGGTTGATCTCTAATGCCAGTTCCAGGTCTGACAAATCTATTCTACCACTATTTTAGGAAAGCTGCCATTTAGAACTTTTTATGCGAAAAAGGAATTGAACATCCTTGCTCCCCCTCCCCCTTCCTCAAAAGTTTAAATTTCCTAAACACGGGGATCAAACACAGTCCGCACACTGGTCACTGTAATACTTAAAAATGAGTCTATTAAAAAAAAAATAGTTATCCATCTTGTCCGTAGAATTTTCTATCCCAGTGCCAATTCCCAAGGCTTCGTGCAAACAACTGGAGGAGAGCTGTGCTATTGCTCTCGCGAAAAAAGCGTCTTTCCTTGTATATTTGAGTAAAAATGAGCTTATTTATATAAACCTGCAAAGAAAAGAATGTGCAGAACAATGCCCTGGGAGACAGACGTGCAAAGGAGAGAGAGAGAAATAGTATTTTTAAGGAAAATCTGAAAGTTGTCTCAATGTGACCGAGGTCTCAAAGAGAGTTGGGGGAATCGGGAAAGTTTCAGGGTACTGGTTTTGAAACTAGGTATAGCAAATACGGCAGGAATGAAGCCCGAAGACTCTTGGATCCATTTCCCCCAAATTTCTAATTATTTCATGCCCGGATTTCTTACATTTTCCTTCTTTTTCGAGGGGAAAGAAACACAGCCACACCGCAGAGCGGAGGAGCCCTTCTGAGCAGCGCGGCGCACGGCGCAGGCGACCAATCATCACTCAGCCGCTCTCTATATAAAGCCGCGGCCTCCGGGCTCCCGGCCACGCCGTTCTGACAGTTTGAGCGCACTTTTGTCTTTGTTGGCAAAGCAGGAAGATGTCGGAGACCGCGCCAGCTGCTCCTGCTGCTCCCGCACCTGCAGAGAAAACACCTGTGAAGAAGAAGGCGAAGAAAACGGGTGTCGCTGCCGCCAAGCGCAAGGCGTCCGGGCCCCCGGTGTCCGAGCTCATCACCAAGGCCGTCGCCGCGTCCAAGGAGCGCAGCGGCGTGTCCCTGGCGGCGCTCAAGAAGGCGCTGGCGGCCGCCGGCTACGACGTGGAGAAGAACAACAGCCGCATCAAGCTGGGCCTCAAGAGCCTGGTGAGCAAGGGCACCCTGGTGCAGACCAAGGGCACCGGCGCCTCGGGCTCCTTCAAGCTCAACAAGAAGGCGGCCTCCGGCGAGGCCAAGCCCAAGGCCAAGAAGGCGGGCGCGGCCAAGCCCAAGAAGGCGGCCGGGGCGGCCAAGAAGCCCAAGAAGGCCGCGGGGGCCAGCGCCCCCAAGAAGAGCGCCAAGAAGACCCCCAAGAAGGCCAAGAAGCCCGCGGCGGCGGCTGTCGCCAAGAAAGTGGCCAAGAGTCCGAAGAAGGCCAAGGCGGCCAAGCCCAAGAAGGCGGCCAAGAGCCCGGCCAAGGCCAAAGCTCCGAAGCCCAAGGCGGCCAAGCCTAAAACAGCCAAGCCCAAGGCGGCAAAGGGGAAGAAGGCGGCGCCTAAGAAGAAGTAAAAATTGTAGCGGGATGTTCTGCTTTGGAAATCTCAAAGGCTCTTTTCAGAGCCACCCACTGCTATCAGGCAAAAGAGCTTAGTAACTAACTAGTAAGTCAGTCCTGTTGTCGCTTTCTCTGTATGTAGCACCTTTGCGCGTTCCCAGTCCCCGGAGCTTTTTCAAAATTACCGCCTGCGTCTGATTGGCTTTCACTTAAAGCGACGGGTCCTTTTACAGTGCGCACCGGACCGCTTTGCCGGAAATAGCTGGATTCTAGCCAAGTCGGGTCACAGTTCTCGTAGGAGCAATTTGGTGGCTCTGAAAAGAGCCTTTGGGTGGGAAGAAATAACTGTTAAAAGCCTTCACTTCCCCTTGGCCTTGTGGTGGCTCTCGGTCTTCTTGGGCAGCAGCACGGCCTGGATGTTGGGCAGCACGCCGCCCTGCGCGATGGTGACGCGGCCCAGCAGCTTGTTGAGCTCCTCGTCGTTGCGGATGGCCAGCTGCAGGTGGCGCGGGATGATGCGCGTCTTCTTGTTGTCGCGCGCCGCGTTGCCCGCCAGCTCCAGGATCTCGGCCGTCAGGTACTCGAGCACGGCCGCCAGGTACACCGGCGCGCCGGCCCCGACCCGCTCCGAGTAGTTGCCCTTGCGCAGCAGCCGGTGCACGCGGCCCACCGGGAACTGCAGACCCGCCCGCGACGAGCGCGTCTTGGCCTTGGCGCGCGCCTTGCCGCCCTGCTTGCCGCGTCCGGACATTTTAGAGAAGAAAGTGTAATTCTCGAGGTAGTCTGTGGAAGAGGTTGCCGAAGTCTGGCTGTTCGGTAAGATTTCCTTTCCCATTGGTTTGCGGCGGCTGTTGAGCGTTAGCCAATCAAAGGTACGCTTGGCTTACGTGTGCTTTACAGAAAGAAAATAGTTCACCAATTAGAGGTTGAGATATTAGAAGTTGTGTATATTGTGAAGCAATAGAGAATCTTGAATTCTTTTCCGTGATCACATGGAGTCCTCTTTTGGGGGGCTGTTCACGCTATTCATCGCTAAAGCTGCATAATTATTTACAACCCTGATTCTAAGGAATAGAAAACAAGATAAACGTCACCTCTGATGGCTTATAATTTATCCTCTCTGCCAGATCCCTTCCCCTAGATTGTTGAGAGGTTCCAGGGGGCCGTGGTTGGCTGTGGAATATTTCTGCCGAATATGCAAGGAATAGGTAAAGAGAAACGATAAAAGAAAAATTTCTCTTTTGTGTTTGGCTAGAAAGTTCCAGGAGTTGAGGTGACCAGGCCAAAATAAATGGGTCCTAGATGGGTTGATCCGGATGTTTTGTTCCCAGGGCTGAGGTCTTTTTATTTTTATTTCTTATTTCAGGGAAGCCCACTTAATTTTACTGGGAAATCTTGGCAAAAATTTGAGCCCTTCAGATCATTATGGGTCTGTAAACCTGGATGGGGAATCATTTTGTTTTTATTTTCATAAAGTATAAATGTTGTTTAGCATTTCCTTCAATTGTGTGTGTAGGCTGCTAATCACAATGGATTTTGCAAGTGCCTGTGGCTTTTTCAGAGGTTTTGAAAAACCTCGGGGGACTGGGAACGTGCAGCCATGCTCCTTGCAACTGGTAAGCACAGATGCTTTCTCATCACTTGAGTACTGCAGAGGTATTGAAATAAAGTTTACACTTATTCCGAACTCTTGACATTGACGTTCATTATTTTACCTGCTTCTTCTAGTTATATCTGCTCTTAATGAAACATTATTATATGCACATACTTTAATGAAATACACTTTGATAACAGTTTTAATGTTGCTTTCTTACCCTGTATGCTTTACATATTGAGAAGGTGACTATAGGTTTCCCCAGACTATTCGAATATAGTAGGAAAGAAGTCATAGACTGGTGAGCAGAGATACCTCCAGTGGAACAGAGATACCTCATAGTTTAAATTCCCTTTCACTTAATTTCTTTGTTTATAGCATCCCTCTCCCATGCTTATTGGTTAATAACGTATTGAAATTGACTACTTAAACTTTCGCACTACAGGTGCTATAGCCTGTGAGTATCTTTCTAGCTCTTCGGAGTAGGAGTTTGGTTTTTCCCAATTGAACTTGCAAACCCTAATGTCTTCTTTCCATTAAGAGTCCAAAAACCTTTATGGCAGTGGCTTATTTGAGAATGAGATCTGGATAAATGGAGGGAATGCAAAATATATTTACTCAAAGGAATCTTTTTGAAGACAAGAGTTTGTGTGGAGCACAAAGATAAGGGGCAAGGGACCTGTGAGCTCTCTTATACCCAGAAAGAGAGCACTAGACTTCTGATGGAGAACAATGAGGAATAAGAGAATTATGGCACGATGCGGTGTTCACTGAGTGGTCAAAATGACTATGGAATTTCTCAGTAGTTCCTTCCACTTTGCAGAACACTCTGATCCCCTCCCTATATAGCATTTGCCTTAGGCAGAGTTAAAATGCTTGTTTCATAATTAAGAAAATTATGGTTTAGCGAAATGAAATGAACAATGTTGCCTTGCCTGTAAATGGTGGACCTGGGACTGCAATTCAAGTTTCTTTGTTCCTAGGGTCTGTTTCTTTATGCTGCGCCCCATCTACTATGTGAAGTACCGAAGGCGTGGAGTTCTTGGTTTCTTTTTTAGGCTTGTCCAGGAAGGTAGTAGAAGCATATGATTCTGTTTTAGGCCCTTTGTGAGTTATCTAATTCACAAGGCCTTTGGAATGCATCAGACACAATTTTAAACATGATTCAGTCAGTGACTTAGTTTTACTCTGTGGTCTGTGTAAATTAGTATTCAAATTCCTTTCCCTTGGACAGGCTTTTGTTTTCAAGGGCATTAGAACTTATTCCAGTCTTTTTCCATCTCCCCAAACTTTTGTCAGACTTTTGTTACAGTCACATCATGAGTCAAGAAGACTAAAGACATCTGTGTTCTATACCAGGAAGATGAGGGAGCAGGAAACTCATTCCCAGTCATCATTTAGTCACATCCCTAGGATGGTCTCCCTATGAGGGTCTCTTGAAATACTCAAGCTTGGGTTTCTGATACTTTTTTGCTGCACAAAGATGATCCCACCAACCATAGTGGCAAAACCCCAGGTTTAGAAAAACCCAATAGATTGGTACTTGAGGATGGCAAGACCTCAGACAGGAGCCTGTGTGGGTAGTTCTCTCTGAGCCGCACAACCCAAGCAATCAGTCAACCAGTCAGTATCAATCGATCCACCGGTTGTCTTAGCATGGCAAGTGGGAAGCACATGTTCAAATTTTCTTAAAGGCAGGAGGGTACTTACGCACATGGCGTAGGTCTGAGGCACAAGTAAATTTTAGGACCAGGCTCAAGGAACCGCTTTCTGCTTTCTGCTTAGTAATCACCTGACTCCTTACAGCTAGAGGAGGCCCAGTGAATTCACGGCACTGAGTCGAGGCAATGATTATTCCTGTCAGTCGCTAAATCAGGTTGATGTTTGAAGAGTCTAGGCCACTGACATTTTCTCCTTTCTCGCATGCTCCTTCCCCTCTCATACTTGGGATGATATTGTTTCCTAACCAGCTTCCTAATTCCAGTGCTCCAGCCTTTAATTCTCAATTCTGGTCATTCTGTTACATGTCTTAGGAATAGTCACTGGTTCCCCATGGCCTTTGGTTCAAGTGAGAATTTTGTAGTCTTTGTAGTCTTTTCTCATCATAATACATTCTGCTTGCATTAATTAACAGTAGTAACAACTCACATTGACTTTTCAATGCCTTAGTTGTTTCTTTGTTTTCATTTTTTTTTTTTTTTAAACAAATTGTTCACCTGCCATTTCCTTCTTTCGTCTCTACCTGGGAGAGTCTTTCCAATTCCGTTTCAAGTTCCATCTCCATAAATAAATTCCCCTAATTAAAAAGTCTTCTCATATGTGTTTTGATGATATTTAACTGGTGGGTGCCATTATTATAAATGGCAAATTAATAATGCTCCTATTCTTTTCTTTAATTAAATTATAATGAAATTATAATATAACCTTATGTTATAAGGTTATATAACCTTAGCATGTTATTCTTCTTGTCTCATTTTCCCACTTCTCTAAGTGTGTGTTTTTAATTGACTGAGGATTTTTTGGTTTGTTTGTTTGTTTGTTTTGTTTTGTTTTCCCATCATGAGAAGTGTACTTTTTGATCCTCATCCCTTATTTCTCTCATCCCCTAACCAAATCCCCTCTGGTTTACTATCAGTTTGTTCTTTATAGTTAAGAGTCTGTTGCTTGGTTTCTCCTTACCTCCCCACCCCACTTTGCTCTTTTATTTCATTTCTTAAATTCCACATATGAGTGAGATCATATGGTATTTGCCTTTCTTTGACTGACTTATTTCGCTTACTCTCTAGCTCTGTCCAAGTTGTTGCAAATGGCAAGATTGTATTCTTTTTTTATGGCTGAGTAATATTCCATTGTGTGTGTGTGTGTGTGTGTGTGTGTGTGTGTAATTTTATTTATTTATTTGACAGAGAGATAGATCACAAACAGGCAGAGAGAAGGGGAAGCAGGCTCACAGCTGAGCAGAGAGCCAAATGTGGGGCTCGATTCCAGGACCCTGAGATCATGACCTGAGCCAAAGGCAGAGGCCTAACCCACTGAGCCACCCAGGTGCCCCACCATTGTGTTTATATCTATACCACCTCTTCTTTATCCATTCATCAGCTGATGATGGACACTTGAGCTGCTTCCATAATTTGGCAATTGTAAATAATGCTGCAATAAACATAGGGGTGCAGGTATCCCTTTGAGTTAATGTTTTCATAGTTTTTGGGTACTCAGTAGTGTGATTATTGGGTCTCATTCTCTTTTTAATGCTTGAGGAAGCTGTATAGTGTTTTGCACAGTGGCTGTGGCAGTTCACATCCTGACCAACAGTGCATGAGTGCACGAGACAGTGCACCTTTTTCTGCACATTCTTGCCTACACCTGTTGTTTCTTATCTTTTTAGTTTTAGCCATTCTGACGGGAGTGAAGTGATTATCTCATTAGAATGGGCTGAGTTTTTAATTCTGTCCAATAGGTGAGATTATCCCCAGATATTAAGCAGATTGAGTAATTTTGTTTTCTGTTTTTCTATGTGGGAAGCCAAGAATAATAAATTTCTCTGCCCCTTTTACATCCCTCTTCCCTTTTGCTTGACTTATACATTATTTCCCTTACTTTCTGAAGTATGCTGCCCACGTGTTGGGGCTACTGCAAAAAGAAAACCAAAAATATTTACAGTTTTTAATGGTAAAAAAGTCTCTTGCTATCAAATATCAATATTTACCCATGGGCAGATGTGGTAGGTCAGGAATGCAGAATGAAATGGAATTTCTGAATTGTGTTGACTTTTAGTCATCATAGGCAACCATGTTAGCCTGAAATGGATATACAACTTTGTGTACCAGTAGGTACATATGAAATGTGACCTGAATCATATTTGTGATCCTTCTCCAATAAAATAATCATTTATTTAGAAAATTTGATAACAAGTACTACTATTTCAATGTATACCTTTTAAAATTAAAAAAAATATTGTGTGTGTGTGCGTGTGCATGTGTGTGTGTGTCTTAAACATGAGTACGTTTGAATGGTGAACAGAAAGGCTAGAAATTTTCCTTGGTCATGTTATATTTTTATTGTTGTGCATTGGTATTATCTTTTTGCAACTGGCTGTTATAATTATAGTATAGTAGAACTTCACAATCATATAGGACTCTGTAAATTTTCAAAATCATTCCATTTCCTTTAGCAGATATGAAAAAGTTAAGATAAAGATGTCAGTCTTCCTCTGGCAGCTTTTCCTAAGAATAAAGCCCTCAGGTATAAGTGATGAGTATTATGTCGATGCTGTTGTTTAATATAGTAATGCCTAATGGAAAAGGTTTTGGCTCTACCCCTTACCTGAAACCTTCTTCAGTTTCCTTATCTGTAAAGCAGTAATAGAATAATAATTGTATTTAATAGATAATATTAGTAGATTGTGATTGAACTGTCCTTATGTTTTGGAGCCTTAATACCTGACTTCTGGCAATTTGTGACCCACTCATTAAATTTATTTCTACTTAGAAAAATTATATATTAAAATTACATGAACTCAATTAATCTTTAATTTCTGTAATAAGTAATGTACCATACAGTAATCTATTTCTCCATTTTTTTAAAAGATTTTATTTATTTATTTGACAGAGAGAGAGAGAGATCACAAGTAGGCAGAGAGGCAGGCAGAGAGGGAGGGGGAAGCAGGCTCCCTGCCGAGCAGAGAGCTGGATGTGGGGCTCAATCCCAGGTCCTTGGGATCATGACCTGAGCCGAAGGCAGAGGCTTTAACCCACTGAGCCACTCAGGTGCCCCTATTTCTCCATTTTTTAAAAGATTTTATTCATAAGAGAGAGCATGAGCAGGGGTGAGGGGCAGAGGCAGAGGGAGAAGCAGACTGTGTGCTGAGCAAGGAGCCTGATGTAGGACTTGATTCTAGGACCCTGGGATCATGACATGACCTGAGCCAAAGGCTGACATTTAACGGACTGAGCCACGTAGGCACCCATTTTCTCCAATAATTTTTTATTTTATTTTTTTATTATTTTAAAGTATTTTGTTTATTTATTGATGAAAGACAGAGAGAGAGGCAGAGGCAGAGGCAGAAGGAGGCTCCCTGTGGAGCAGGGAGCCAGAAGCAGGACTCGATCCCAGGACTCCAGGATCATGAACGGAGCTAAAGGCAGATGCACAGCAGACTGAGCCAGCCAGGCGCCCTAATTTTTTACTCTAAACTCCAATTTAAGTAAAAAAAAAAAAAAAATTCTGAGCATTTGTTTTACACAAAGGACCATTCCAGATGTTCTAGACCTTCCAAATAGCATCTAATGATATGACAAGATGTTTTCTGTGGTCACTATGTCTTCATGTCTTAACAACCAATATTTGGTGAGAGAGAAATACACATTAAAAAAACTGACTGTGCTAGAATCTTAAAGACAGTACAGGATTTGGGAAACCACAGTCCAGCATGAATGTCTTTATCCAACATCACAAGTATCCAACACTCCAGGGCTTTTAGTTATGGAGAGCTACACTCTTTTCCATAGGGACCTAGAATCCCTATTCCCACGTTCCCAAGTCTCAATGTCGGACAGAGTTCCAAGAACAAATATTTCTTCCATAAAACCTCCAGGACTTCTCACTATGGCTAACTTGTCTGTGTACCTTATTTACAGCTTTGTCCCTGTTAAATGTACCACCTGTCTAATCTCTTTCCTTTGTGATCCTTTGGGGGGAAATGGCGCATAAAAAAAATTGACAGAGGCCTCTTAATTCTATAGTTAAGGATAACTTCTCCCATCTCCAAAGTTAAATTTCCTGAAGGATATAAATAGATGAAATCCTTCCAAATGGCATACAGTATCCCCATTAGCAAATATCCTTCTACATTTCCAAATAACTGCCTGAATCGTTTCAGAAGAGAATTCCCAATTTCCTTTCTATTGGACTACCAGTTTAAAAACTGAGGAACCTGTTATTTCCATGGGAAAGGATTATCTGTTTAATGAGTAATAACAGAAAACTTTTCTTATAGGGATAGAGAACAGATTATTTTCTGCAAGAAAACTATCCAGCTTCTAAAGGATGGTCATGTTTTAGTGACAAATATGAGGTACTCTCATGAGATTTAATTTAAAGCATAATATAGAGAGTTTAGGGAAACTGAAAGAGCCTCTTTTAAGAATATCAGTTAAGGGGCAGCTGGCTGGCTTGTCAGCAAAGGATGTGACTCTTGATCTTCATCTCAGGGTGGTAAATTCCAGCCAGCCCACAACTGGGTGTAGACATTACCGAAATTAAATCTTAACAACAACAAAGAAAGTGTCACTAAAGGGGGTCCGAATCCTTTTGTCTTCACTCCCAGTGGTACTTTCTGAGCCCCATACAAGCTGCTGTCCTTGGTTGCTTAGCCTGTATTAGAGACCCCGGTAAAGAGGGAGGCCAAGAAGCCTGCAGGGAAAGCTGAGATCTTTACCCACAGCACCCCCCCCACCCCAGCTAATAACCAAAGAGTTGCCCCCCTATAAAAAGGCATTGGAGTATATCTTTGATCACCCTCCTCAAGGTCCTGGCGGTCGCTGGGGAGTTGGGCCCCAGATTATGTTCGGCAAAGGGCAGACCAAGTGTTCTGGCCCCTTGGGGTCGTGCGTGTTCAACAAGGCGACCTCTGGGACAGATAACTGGAAGCCTTGTTAGTCGAAGGCTCTGTCCAGTTGCCAAAAGCCACTAACGGGTCAACTCTTGCAACTGCCCCAAAAAGAGGACATAGAATTCAAGAACTAAGAAAACATCCACCATACAAAAGATGAAATTAGCTGTATCTAAAGGTAAAGATAAAGCTAATAAACCTGAAGACCCAAACCTAAATGTACTATACCTGTGTTTAAAATAAAGAAAAGCATATGTTTAAAGTAAAACTGTAATTAGTATTTGAAATCCTACGGGAGACTGCCAGTTTTTAGAGAACTTAATTATACGCCGGTCCTCAAAGGCCTTTCAGGACTGCACCTAGTTGGTGCTAGGTCTTTACGGAAAAATACATTGAGTGCCACGGCATCTGTCTTAGAATTAAGTGGTTGGCTCTGAAAAGAGCCTTTGGGTTTAAAGTAGGCATATTGTCAGGAAGTCAAATTTAGGCCCTCTCGCCGCGGATGCGGCGCGCCAGCTGGATGTCCTTGGGCATGATGGTGACGCGCTTGGCGTGGATGGCGCAGAGGTTGGTGTCCTCGAAGAGCCCCACGAGGTAGGCCTCGCACGCCTCCTGCAGCGCCATGACGGCCGAGCTCTGGAAGCGCAGGTCGGTCTTGAAGTCCTGCGCGATCTCGCGCACCAGCCGCTGGAACGGCAGCTTGCGGATCAGCAGCTCGGTGGACTTCTGGTAGCGCCGGATCTCGCGCAGGGCCACCGTGCCGGGCCGGTAGCGGTGCGGCTTCTTCACGCCGCCCGTGGCCGGCGCGCTCTTGCGGGCCGCCTTGGTGGCCAGCTGCTTGCGCGGGGCCTTGCCGCCCGTCGACTTGCGCGCCGTCTGCTTCGTGCGGGCCATGGCCTCACTGAGATGTAAAAGGGCCTGAACAACGCCTCGGCCCTCCTTTTATACAGGAGCAGATTCGCTCTGATTGGATTGTGGGTGACCCAGGAGTCTTCGGAGGCCCGGTTCCGGAAGTGCACGACTGATCTGTGATTGGCTCAGCGGATCCGCGCTCGTTTCCGATTGGCCGATGTCAACTCGTCGCCATCTTCCCAGCCCCCTTTAACAAAAATTCATTTCTAAGTTTCTTGTTTCATCGATGGTGCTTCGCAACTCGTTAATCACCGTTACGCATAATTTCGAAATTTTCTTCTGTTTAGATAGATAAAATAGATTATGTTCGAAAGAGAAAGTGCTTTAGAATTTCTCTTAAAAATATCCGCCATTTTCTGCGGTTACCCCGTTTCCGTCTGGGTGGTATTCCCTTTCCTTATTTGCAAATTCCCCTTTAAGTATCTCTTGAGTTCTGTTTCGTTATACTTACAGCAAACATCTGGTTCATTGTAGCATCGTCTACAATGGTGTTAAGGCATGAACAATTTCATTACTTCAGGATTCACGTTTTAAAATTGCGGTATCCCGGAGCCCCTGGCTCTTTAATACCGGGTGTGACTCATGCCGGTGACTGGCCTGTGCTGTTTGGTTTTGAGGAATTCAAAATGTCAGCCGGGGTGTAATTGCGGGGGAGATGTCCTGAGGAAAAGTTTGCAATGGGATACGATGAAAAAGACGGCGACGATCGAGTCTCTTTTGAGATGATTTCTTAACAAGACTGTCCTGCATCTCGGGATTCTCGCTGGAAGAGACTCGAGGAGTCCTGGACGATTTGAGACGAAGCCAAAGAAGCTAAAGGACGACTGGAGAGAGGAGGGAAGGAGGGAGGGGGGTGGGGAGGGAGGGAGGGGGAGAGAGAGAGAGAGAGAGAGAGAGAGAGAGAGAGAGAGAGAGAGTACAAACCTATCGGAGGCCTTTAAAGCATTTGTTCATTCGTCCAATAAAAAAACCGGGTTTGGTATTCCTAATTTACATACTGTTAAGCTATTGGCCAGTTTTGGTCCAATGAAAAACATACCTTTTTGAACCTTCGTTTGCATATATTTGTTATAAATATTCGGGAATTCCCCCCCCCTTTCTTTTTTCTTTTTTCTTTTTTTTTTTCTTTTTTGGTTCTTTATTTCTCTAGCTTCGGGGTTACCATGCCGGAAACTGCTAAATCTACCCCAGCCCCCAAAAAGGGCTCCAAGAAGGCGGTGACCAAGGCGCAGAAGAAGGACGGCAAGAAGCGCAAACGCAGCCGCAAGGAGAGCTACTCGGTGTACGTGTACAAGGTGCTGAAGCAGGTGCACCCCGACACGGGCATCTCGTCCAAGGCCATGGGCATCATGAACTCGTTCGTCAACGACATCTTCGAGCGCATCGCGGGCGAGGCGTCCCGCCTGGCGCACTACAACAAGCGCTCGACCATCACGTCCAGGGAGATCCAGACGGCCGTGCGCCTGCTGCTGCCCGGGGAGCTGGCCAAGCACGCCGTGTCCGAGGGCACCAAGGCCGTCACCAAGTACACCAGCGCTAAGTGAAAGTTTTCCTATATTTGGCTATATAAAGGCTCTTTTTAGAGCCACTCACTTTTTGCTTATTGAGAGCGGTAATAAGTATTCTCAGCATACTTTGATAGTATGCATGGATTTTCGGGAATGTTTCCAGTAGGAACTTGGCTAAAGCTCTAAAGGGTAGTCTGGTTTTTGTGCTTTGTTCATTATTTCTTTAATTTGTCCGTCTGTTCCGTCTACTCGTTTAAATTTTAAAGTTATTTTGTAGTTGGTGTCTGGAGCTTAAAGTTGCCTATAGTTAAGTACATGTACTTGGGTTATTTGCTTTAAATACAAAGCCCGCATTATAACAACATAATTGTATGTGTTTCATAAACGTTAGTCATGCAATGAAGTTATTTTACAAAGGACACAAAGTCTGACTTTTAGTCATCATAGAGTAGATATTGAACTAGGCCTGGGGAATTGCTGGACCCTATAATTTTAATTTTAGCTAACATAGACTGCTTCAAAAATATTTCTTCAAATTTACAATAACAATTTTAAAATTATCTTTACTTTGCCTTTATGGTATTGATGTAATCAACTGTGTAGTGTGTTGAGTTGGTTTTTGAAACCCTAATTTTGATCTTTTATTTTTTGTTTTTCTTTCCCTCATTTCCTTCTGTATTCATTTAGACCAAAAAAAAAAAAAAGGTAAAACGAAACCAAAAAAATAGTTAGAAAAGATCTGGGTATGTAGGGCTCACACAAGACATGGATGGAAACCAACAGTTTTCATGTGTTAATTATTTTAAAATAGACAGTTTGTTTTCTTGCTGCTGAAAGTAAAATGACTTAGGTGTATTGTTGAGACCATGCCAAGGTTGATGGGCTTGATATTAGGGAGGCCTGAAAGGCCTGATGGATGTATATGCCTGTTCAGTGTTGGGGATTTGTATGAAGCTTCATATAGTCGTGAAAGGGAATGTTCCCAGTATAGGGTCCCCCCTTTCCCCCCCTTTTTAAAAAAAGATTTTATTTATTTATTTGACAGAGACCACAAGCAGGCAGAGAGGCAGGCAGAGAGAGAGGAGGAAGCAGGCGCCCCGCTGAGCAGAGAGCCCGATGCGGGGCTCAATCCCAGGACCCCAGGATCATGACCGGAGCCCAAGGCAGAGGCTCAACCCACTGAGCCACCCAGGTGCCCCTCCCTTTCCCTTTTTTAAATGTGTTTCTTCCATTAAATAATGATTGCAGTTTCAGTTCTTCATATCTGTTATTTTAGATGGAATATGCATTGTGGAAGAGGCTAAGCATGTTAGCTAACTCGATTAGTTATCTGTTGCTGCATAACAGATGACCTTGAATTTACTAGCCTGAAACAACCCACATGTATTGTTGTGACAGTTTACGTGGGTCTGCGCATGGTGTAGTCGAGTCCTATATATTGAGATATTAGCTAGGATAGAGGTGCCTTGGATGCTTGACTGGGAAAATATCATCTTCCAAACCCACTGGGTGGCTGAATTCTTTTTTTTCTGGTTGTAGGGCTGAGTATTCCATTTTCTTTCTTGTTGGCTGTTGGCTGAAAGGCTTGTAGGCCTCCCTTAATTCCTAAAGAGCCCCCCCCCATTTTTTGTCATTTGGGCCTACCAGAATGGATACTTGGACTATCAAAGTCAGCATGTAACAATTGAGGAAGACACATTACCTAATACACTTAACATGGTAGATAAGCTGATTATATACAGAAAATTCCATCTCATCATCTCTGCTGTCACAAGTCATGTCCACACTCAAGCGGATAGATCACAGAAGGGTGAACACCAGAAGGGAACCCTGGGGACCGCTCTACAGGCCATCATCATAGGACCCATCAGGAAGAATACAAGCTATCTAAGAACCCAAGGAAAGTTAACTAAATAATGGTTCCCTCCTCTCCCCTGCCCCTGCATTATCCTGGTTCAATTTGCATGCAGAGAGGAATCCGTGCTAAGAGGCAAGGAGACAGGCTACAAATATCCTAAAATGCTTTGAAATAGGCTACTGCCAGTGACTTTCCTTTGAAGCCAAGACCACAGAAGATAATTTGCCTGGTCATTATTTTGGAGGATGCTTCTCCCCCTTTTCCTTTGTACATGTGAGAAGACACTGTGTGGCTGAGTCCCAGCATAGGGCTAGGAGCCTGTGCACCTACCTTCCTTTTTTGATTTAAATCTGAGAAACCAGAGGATTTGTGAGATGAATTAACATTGTTGCTTTTATTATAGAATATCAGGGAATATGTGTGAAAAGGCATAACAACTCCCCAATTCTTTGTGGCTTAAAAATACTTTATTGAGGGCGCCTGGGTGGCTCAGTTGGTTAAGCTACTGCCTTTGGTACAGGTCATGATCCCACAGTACTGGGATGGAGTCCCACATAGTATTCCCTGCTCAGCGGGGAGTCTCCGTCTCCCTCTCCCTCTGCCAGTCACTCCCTGGATTGTGCGCCTGCGCTCTCTCTCCCTATGTCAAATAAGTCTTAAAAAAATACTTTATTGGCAGTTTACATAATCCAAACATAAATGCTTTATGGGGGAGAAAAGTACCCGTTTGCCACCTAGGCCTGCCACTATGTGCCTTTACTGGTAGAGCTCAGTCTGAGCTTCTCATGGAACCCTTTCTCTGGAGTTGCTCAACTACGGGCAGATCTGGCTAAACTTAAAATAAGAGAATTGAGTTGAATAGGCTAATACAGTATTACAGACGTTTTCTTCAGTATCAAGCTTTATTCCCAGAAAATAGTTAACTAGATTTAAAAAATCTAATCTATTAGTATGTGAGGCTTATTTGCATTGCTAAATCATGCTAAGGAAATTCTAAAAGCCAGAAGCAATTGCCAGTGAAACAGTATGGTTTCTAAAAATTATAGAAAACCTCACGTTGGCAAAGCCCAGTATTGAACCTTTAACAAGCTGAACGATTCCCGCTTTCCAGAAGTTTAACGCGTTTTGATTCTTACTCCTGAAAAGGATGAAAAAAAGCAGACTGTCAGTACACCCACGTGACCAGCTCCTTTAAATGAAAGAGTGTGTGGCCCTGAAAAGGGCCTTTAGGGTTTTCACAAAAGCCAAATTTGCGGGCAAAGTCTTAGCCCCCGAAGCCGTAGAGGGTGCGGCCCTGGCGCTTGAGCGCGTAGACCACGTCCATGGCCGTGACCGTCTTGCGCTTGGCGTGCTCCGTGTAGGTGACGGCGTCGCGGATCACGTTCTCCAGGAACACCTTGAGCACCCCGCGGGTCTCCTCGTAGATGAGGCCGGAGATGCGCTTGACGCCGCCGCGCCGGGCCAGCCGCCGGATGGCGGGCTTGGTGATGCCCTGGATGTTGTCGCGCAGCACCTTGCGGTGGCGCTTGGCGCCCCCCTTGCCCAGGCCCTTCCCGCCCTTGCCGCGACCAGACATTTCACTCTGGTAACAGAACAAAGAACAGGCCCATTTGCGTTCACTTATAGCCCTCTGGCGGACCTTATTGAGAACCACGACGGAAGCTGGGCTTGGTGGGGGAGGGGCAAGGGAGGGGCGGGGGATGCCGCGGGTTTTCCCCGCCCACTACCGCGAGCGAGGCTGTGCGCGGGGGTGGGCCCTGGGCCCTCCCTGTTCCTTCCCTGAATTCTCTCAAACAAGCTCTGGGTAAGGCCTGGTAGGAAAATTCTCTGGTTTATCAAGGGACTGAAATAACGGCACCTGCCAAGCTAGTATCTGTTTCTCAGGTTTGAGCTCTAAACATCCGCAAGCACCGTGGACTAGTCGTTGTCGAATTTTACATTACTTTGAATTCTAAGTATCTGTATGAAATGTAGCCGAAGCTTTGGCCTCTCTCCTCCCCTTGAATCATTTTGGTCATTTAAGTGAAGGTAGAATAGTGATGTTGGCAAGATGGTCTCTCGGAGGGAGGAAAGAACTCACGTCCAGCGTGGGGGGGTCCTTTTTCCTTGGAGGCCCGTCCCGTGCGCTCTGGAGCCTCCCTACCCTTCACCTGGGGTCCATGGTTTGTTCTGTGACATGTTCTCTCCATTTCACTTTAATTTGTTCTTCTGTAGAATGGAACTGTTCATCCCGACATCACAAAAATGGTTTGAAAATCAAATGGTAAATCCTAGGTCAAGTGTGGAACACCGTGCCAACTACTTTGCCTGTGGAAATTCTGTCTTCATGCCCCGGGCATTGACTTTATTCCCGATATTCTTAAATCTCTCAGTCTTGCATTTTTAATCTGGATTTATGTTCAGTTTTTATTTTTTTATTTTTCATAACTTCTATATCTTTGTAGGTGTGAATCTTTGAGTTTAGGGGTCAGTGTTAAATTTACATTGTTATGCCCGAGTTTTCACGTCCGAGAGACCACCAAAGAGCCAAGCACCGATGCAATCACACGAGGGTTTATTTGACAAGCTTAAGCTTGGGCCCAAGTATACCCAGCACAGCGGAGTAGGGACTTGGACCCTGAACCAGATTAAGTTAGAGTTTTTAAAGGCAGAGTAGGGATGGACTCGGTGGTGGGTGAGGACAAAGGGGATTATTGATGATGCAAGTCTCCAAGGATTTTTGGAAGCAAGGTCTCCAGGACCTTGAGGGGCTAGCTATTGTTGGGAGAAAGTTTATTTATTTCCGATAATAACAATCTTCTCTTGAGACCCTTTAGATGTATATCAGTGGGCCATATGCTTGGGAATGATTCTTGACACTATCCTGGAGGTTTAGAGATGAAGGAATTGTTAAAGTAGACTTAACAGGATCCTGGTCAGACCTGTTGGGGTAGGAGGTTGGTCAGGCTAGGATTGTCCTTAGCAAAACCTCAAGGTGAGGGCAGTTAAGTCCCCAGGGGAGAGCCACTCTGTCTGTTTCAAGGGCTTGTCAGTAGGTAGGGAATTTTAATGATTTTCTTCTGCCTCTGTTTCCCACATCAGCTAAACTTGAGGTGGGAGGGCCTTAATTTTCTCGGCCTCCACATTTCCCCCTGAACAATTTTGACCCTTAAATCTTTAAGGTAGTTGAAGGTGGAAGGTCTCCTCTTCTGTAACCTCTTCCTGCTGAACAGGGGCGTAGAGTTGTCCCTACCCACTTGGGTCAACACTGGTCAGTTGGGGAATGTGTAGGGGAGTTATGAAAGACAGAGGCAGCGGAGTCCAGGGGAGACTGCTCAGGTGATCTTCCCAAGTGGAAAAGGATCATCTGTGGAAGTTATGGCAGTGAAAATAGCAAAACATGATTAGTGTAACAAAAAGAAAATGAAGCTCAAATAAGTTTTTTGCTATTTGACAAAAACAAAAACAAAAACAAAAACAAAAACAAAAACACCCTTTTCCAGTCCAGGGGTTTAAATCAATCATTAAAGGAGAGAGGGACTGTTTAAAGTGCTAACCTGAGTAGGTCAGAACCCAAGAAATATTTGTGATCATCTGGAACATCAAGATGGCTGCACTTATGTCAGGGCTAGACTCGAGGTGGGTACAGCCTTGTTTTTCTTGGCCTCCACAACATGGTTACATTTATGTTTATATATTTTCCCGATTTACCACCACCTTCTCAGCGCAAACAAAATTCCTTCTAGGACTACATTGTCTGATTAAGTGATCTGGACCCACTTTTGAGCATTGGGAATGTCGTGGTTCGACATTCAATGTTAAGTTGACTCTTGAAAAATAGGGCTTTGAGCTTCATGGGCCTATGTATATGTAGATTGGTTTTTGGTAAACACAATAGAGCATGGTAAATGTGTTTTCTCTTCTTTATGATTTTTCTTAACAACCTATTTTTGTCTCAGGCTTACTTTATTATAGGAATACAGTATATAATGCATGTCATATATAAAACATGCATTTATCAACTATTTATGTTATCAGTATGTCTTCTGCTCAACCGTAGGCTATTAGCAGTTAAGTTTTGGGGAGTCAACAGTTACCCAGATTTTCTACTGTGAGAGGGATTGGTGCCCCTACTCTTTGTTCAGGGACCATCTATATTTATTTCTAAGTAACCCAGTTATAGGGACTGGCACCAAACTCAAGTGAAGCATTGTATAAAAATTTTTTAAAATAACAAAATAAAATGACATTAGGGAACAAAAGGGAGGCTTGTCAAAGAAAACATTACTCATCAAAGCAAGAAAAGTTGGATAGCCAGAAAAATGGTTGACCTTGGAATTCTTCAAGGGCAGGGTATCAGGAGATGGAAACTTGCTGAAATTCTGTGCTAATATTGTTTTCTGAAAGTACGTTTTGTTGATAGAACATCCAAAAATGTTTACTAACCCAATTATAGTCTGAAGAGCTTAAGTGTGTACAAGGGAATGTATATTCTGGTATTTTAAAAAAAGAAGCAAATTAATCACTGTGGAAGTACAAAAAGCATCTAATGGAAGGGAAGGCTTAGAGAATAGTTACAGTTTCTAGGATTGAGGTAAAGACCAAGAGAGACAGATAAGAGAATCAGGTCAATTACTTTGGAGTCTAGAAACAGACAGTTACAGTGTTTACTATTTAATTAATGAGTATAGTAAGAATGTCAAGGAATCACATCATGAAGTTTCACAGAAATTTATCTCACAGGTTCTATGTTTGTATTTTTTTTCCAGCAAAGATTCACATTATTAGACACATTATCTGAGATTTGGAAGTAAGGAAAAAAGGATGGGCCATGATAATTAATATTATAAAAGTTTAAAGACCACACAAAAATAGTAGGACAATGAACTTTGATCATCTCCCTGAGGGTTGACTGAATATAACAAATTTAGCAGGGGACTATTTCCCGGAGATGCAGATAATTTCTACCAGGTGGAATGACTCTATCCCCAAAGATTTATGACTTCTTGGACATTACTAATTTTGTTTTAACCTCATTCAACAATCCTACTCCAATATTTCCATGTTAAATTGTTTATAAGTACTCTAATTTCTTTAATATTCTTTGAACTGATCAAACATTTTATCTTTTTCAGTCAGTGATGGTTTAAGTAAGCTGTCGCATGTTTATCTTCTATATTCTGAATTCATCTTTTTGAAAAAAGGTATGTGATATCATGTGACTTCGACTTGACTTGAGACAAACAGGGTGTCATAAAACTGCTGGTCCTTTCTACTTCTTTGGGCCTGGGAAATTTAACACTAGTCCCTCCAGAGCATGGCAAATCATCATTGGTGAGCAGGAAGGTTGAAAGTGCAGATAGGAAAGCAGATTCTTCATCAGTCATTGGGTCACTGAGGAGAAGAGAAAGACTTTGGTTGCAGACTAGGACAGCTCCGAAACCTGTTAAGAAATACTCAAATATCAGGTTAAAGTAAAGGGATAGACTGCTTTTCTTTCCATTGTCATATAGAGCACAGTCTAAAAGGCCTGTCCAAGTGTTTTTCAACTTATTTTAAGATAATGTGCTTCTGTTTGACTATTAGGGTTTAATAGCTGTGAAAAAATCTGTGAATTTAGATAAGCTGTAGGATGTTGATAATTTTAGTGAGTTTTGTCTTTGGAGATGGAAATTATGTCAGTAGAAAAGATTATTTAGAAGTTATATTTGTGCCATAGGACAATAACCCTTTTTGACCTAAATTTGCTCTTTTGGTTTTATTTCAGTCTTTTGTAGGGGAGGGAAATTTTCCCTTCATCCATTTTGGTTCTTGGCTGGGAACTCTGTTACAAAACACAGATTAGCAAGAGAAAAATAATCAGACGTTTATTAACATGTATTTCATATACACATGGGAGTATATATGAAATACATGTTAATAAACATGTATTTATACATGTTAAATACATGTTAAATACATGTTAATAAACATGTTAAATACATGTTAATAAACATGGGAGTGTATATGAAATATACACCTGGGAATTCAAAGAGGTGCCTTAGAACTGCAGTTTATGCAGCATCTTGAGAAAGAGTGATAGATACACAGAGAAGTGACGGGACAAAGGAAGGCAGCTTTAGGCTTTTAAGGACCGAAAACCCTGGGAAGGTAAATATGTGGGAGGAAACAGGAAGGTTTGTTTGCTGATTCCTCTGGTGTCTCTCTGAGCTGCTAAGATTCTAGAGGTCTCCAAGATAGCCTTCATCCCCTTCCTGCCTTAAGGCAGAAAACAGGAAGGGTGGAGGGGCTTTCCTGTGATTGTGGCTTAACTGCCTCGAACCCCAACGCTTTATGTTGAAGAGGAATATTGTTTCTTTCACTTTCTTAAATTATCCGTGGCCTTGAAAATGTCCTATACCTATGCCTTTGAACTAAGTTTATCTTCCCAATAGTCTCTTATTTATTATTTATATATTAGAAGAACTCACTATGAGACTAGGCAAATTTTGAGTTTTAAACTTTGATAGCACATAAGGTAGCATCATGAAGACCAACTTCTCCATATGAAAACCATTGTTTCCTTGCTTTCTAGCCTACGGAGTGGATTGGAGACCCACTAAAAAAATATGCACTTCATTTGATTCACCTAGACTTTGACTCCAGTGTTAATAACAAAAGTTGTCCTTTGATTTAACACTCCACAAGGATAGAGGGCTGCATGTAAATAGAGAAGTCCCTATTCCTTTGGATCCAATATGTAGAAAACACTCTCTGCCCTCCCAATCAAGCCAGACTAGTTTGCAGGACGTCGTGGCAGGGGAGCCGTGGAGCCACCCTAAAATTAAGCGATGGACTCTGCGACCTTACCAAAGCAGAGTCTCAAAATATATTGCATGCATCTAACATGGCCCGAGTGTTCTTGGAAAATAAACCACTTTGACGGGGACAGAAGGAAAGCATTACAACAGCTTTTTTTGGCAAAGTAGGTGGCTCTGAAAAGAGCCTTTTTCAAAGTCCAGAGACAGCAGGCTTGGTTTACGCCCTCTCGCCGCGGATGCGGCGCGCCAGCTGGATGTCCTTGGGCATGATGGTGACGCGCTTGGCGTGGATGGCGCAGAGGTTGGTGTCCTCGAAGAGCCCCACGAGGTAGGCCTCGCACGCCTCCTGCAGCGCCATGACGGCCGAGCTCTGGAAGCGCAGGTCGGTCTTGAAGTCCTGCGCGATCTCGCGCACCAGCCGCTGGAACGGCAGCTTGCGGATCAGCAGCTCGGTGGACTTCTGGTAGCGCCGGATCTCGCGCAGGGCCACCGTGCCGGGCCGGTAGCGGTGCGGCTTCTTCACGCCGCCCGTGGCCGGCGCGCTCTTGCGGGCCGCCTTGGTGGCCAGCTGCTTGCGCGGGGCCTTGCCGCCCGTCGACTTGCGCGCCGTCTGCTTCGTGCGAGCCATGGCCCGTCCGCCGGAGAGGAATCCGACCCGAGAGTAGGCAGCCGCCTTTCCGGACCGTATTTATAGATCAGTCTGGTTCGCAGGTCCCGCGCTGTGATCTGATTGGTTCTCAGATTGCTTTCGCGAGTAATGATTGGATTGCCGTTAAGATTTGAATATAGAATCGAAATTTAATTCTTGTTCCTATTTACTCCTAGTTTACTTGAAATTGAGTTCATAAAAGTGAGACTTCACTTAGAGTCCATTTGAATGCACTACATCCATGGCATTTTTGTGAAAAGGCAAAGACAAATAAAATAATTTTTAGTAAGAATGCCGTCCGCCATAAAATTTAAAAAGCCCGCCGTGACGTGTGATTGGCCAGTTATCTCTCCTTTGTTCTCTCTTTTCTTTCTACGTTTTAGACTTTCTGGCCGCAAGTTTGAATATACTGAATTTATAATTACATATACTTCTATGTAAACCGTGCATTTATATACTAAAAAAGAGTCTCAACCTGTGGATATATTTTGGTCTTGATTACTAGTTTGTCATTTACATAGGTTTACACCCCTAAGTTAGGTCGTGACAGAATTGTTATTTCCTTAACAGAGACTCTTGGTGCATTTGTAAACGTTTTATGTAACTCATTTCATGAATCTAATTTTACAGTATAGGAGATGGAAGTAACATTTTAAATAGAAATGAACGTTTTGTAGCCGTTAGGGGAGCATGAGCTACCCAATATTTAAAATAGGAAACATTTAAAACTGTTAGTGTCACAAGATTTCCCTGAATTGAAATGGTTAAGACATAGGGAAACACGTCACCTGGGGTTTGTAGGTATTTCAGCGCTTTTTTAGAAAACGTGGGTGGCTCTTAAAAGAGCCTTTGGTTTGCGGGAGAGGGAGTGCTGGTTTCGTTAACATTTCACTTCCCCTTGGCCTTGTGGTGGCTCTCGGTCTTCTTGGGCAGCAGCACGGCCTGGATGTTGGGCAGGACGCCGCCCTGCGCGATGGTGACGCGGCCCAGCAGCTTGTTGAGCTCCTCGTCGTTGCGGATGGCCAGCTGCAGGTGGCGCGGGATGATGCGCGTCTTCTTGTTGTCGCGCGCCGCGTTGCCCGCCAGCTCCAGGATCTCGGCCGTCAGGTACTCGAGCACGGCCGCCAGGTACACCGGCGCGCCGGCCCCGACCCGCTCCGAGTAGTTGCCCTTGCGCAGCAGCCGGTGCACGCGGCCCACCGGGAACTGCAGACCCGCCCGCGACGAGCGCGTCTTGGCCTTGGCGCGCGCCTTGCCGCCCTGCTTCCCGCGTCCGGACATAGCGAGGGGTATCCGAAAGCAAAAACCCACAGGAAGACCGAAAAGAAATGCCCTAGAAGCACCGAGAGATGCCAATTATAGTGCCGAATGGAAGTGGAAAACTCGAGTTTGGATTGGTTAGAGTCATCGGTTTCTGATCCAACCAATAAGAAAGAAGATTTGACGCGTTCAAATTTACATATAACTCGTCACTAATTTATTATCAAATCAGATCCAGATATTCTTGCATACCTTATTTGCATAGATGGACTATAAAAGAGGAGACTGTGTATCCAGGCGGACATCTTAGGTCTTTTTTTTTTTTTTCTTTTGGTCTGTGAATTGGGTTGCTAGTGTTCGAGATGCCCGAGCCAGCCAAGTCGGCCCCGGCCCCGAAGAAGGGCTCCAAGAAGGCGGTGACCAAGGCGCAGAAGAAGGACGGCAAGAAGCGCAAACGCAGCCGCAAGGAGAGCTACTCGGTGTACGTGTACAAGGTGCTGAAGCAGGTGCACCCCGACACGGGCATCTCGTCCAAGGCCATGGGCATCATGAACTCGTTCGTCAACGACATCTTCGAGCGCATCGCGGGCGAGGCGTCCCGCCTGGCGCACTACAACAAGCGCTCGACCATCACGTCCAGGGAGATCCAGACGGCCGTGCGCCTGCTGCTGCCCGGGGAGCTGGCCAAGCACGCCGTGTCCGAGGGCACCAAGGCCGTCACCAAGTACACCAGCTCCAAGTGAGCCCGCCAAGTAAGCCTCTTAGTATCCAACCCCAAAGGCTCTTTTCAGAGCCACTTCCATTTTCATTCAAAGAGTTGTAATACTAAGTATTTCTTTTTACTGGTGCAGGTAAGCACACTTTTAAAAAACTTTTATTTTTTCTATTGGCACGTAAGGTACTAGCCCCAAGGGCACAGGTCTGTGAATCGCCAGGTTTACACAGTAAGTACCATATACCTTCCCCAGTGTCCATGGTAAATACACTTTTGACAAGGAATTCGCTTGGAGACTGTCCTCAAAGGGGGAATAGCCTAAGACCACGTAATAAAGCCTGCAAGTCGTTTAATGCTTTAAAATTTCTCTTTTCTTTATATTGTCCGTGTTATAGAGCCTGGAGCTTTGCACTCTAATCCATATTTTACTATTTGCTTGAGGGATGCGTGGCTCCAAGCCCCCATTCATTTGAAGGCAAATGCCTACTTTACATTTGAAAGCATGTTTATTGCATTTCCTTTCTTTTTCTTGGCTTTCAAGGGACTAACAGTCTCAAGTTTACCTCCTTGAGTTCTCCCAGTCAGGGAAAGCCTTCTAGGATATAGAAGGGAATTGAATTTGAGGCCAGTGGCAGTCCAATAGAGTATGGGGTTTCCTCTCAGCCTAACAAAGCCTTTCTTCTTGGGTAACTCAGGACACTTAAGGAAGAGTGAACAAAGACCACCCAGAAGAGATGAGATATATAGGCCAGGTCTGGAGAGAGGAGATAATTCACATGAAAGTACTTATTAAAGTGTTGAGAAATCTCCTGGGTTTGACGTGTCTTTGAATGCTATCCAGAGACCAGAGTCAGAAGACTTTGGTGGGAATGTTCTGCTGTGTAAATGAACTTTGGTTCTCACACCCACTGTGCCTCACTTTATAAAATGAGACTTATGAAATATTGCTATTTAGTAATAAATTACTAAAATAAAGTATGGACACTTGTGAAAACAAATGCAATTTATAATAAAAATACACATTTAAGAGGGATTTGCAATGCAGAAGGTTTTTATAAACAGCTAAAAATTTCCATTTCTCCTATACTTCATATATAATAAATGCAAGCTTTTTAAAGTAGAATTATAATCAGAAGTAATAATACTACAATGAGTGAAGCAAGTGTTACTCCATGAAATTAGAGTTGCTGCTCTTAAATCCAGACATCCTGAACACAAGGAAAAAAGTAAATGTAAAATGCTCCTCTCAGAATTACAGAAATTTGAACATTATGGGAGCCTGCAATATTTAGGAAGAATGTACATGCATCTATAGTAATTCTGATCATATTTACACATTTAAATTTACATATATGTGTAGTTGTAATCTTAACCTCACTGAATACAGGATCAATTATTCAGCTATGGGGGTGTATTAATTAATTTCCTATTGCTGGTTTGACAGTATCAGAAATTTATGCCTTATATCGGTACAAATTTCTAATTTCATAAATCTGTAGATCAGCATTTGGGCATGGATCTCACTGAGCTGAAATCAAGGTGTGTGGAATTCTGCATTCTTCTCTGGGGTCTGTCAAAATAAACCTCTTGGCTTGCCTTTTCCAGATTCTAGAGGCTTTCCTCTTTCCTTGGCTCAAGGGCCCCGTTTCTCAATTTCAAAGCCAGCCAGCTGTCTATGGCCACACCCTCAGGCTGTTATCTCTCTGGTTCTGTCCTCGGGTTCCCTCTTCTACTTTTAAGTATCTATGTGTTTACACTGGGTTCACTTGGATAATCCAGGATAATCTCCCTTTAAAAAAATCAGGAGATTAGCAATCTTACTGCCACCTGCAACATTAATTGTCCTCTGTCCTGGAACCCAGCGTATCCACAGACCCGTAGAGGTTAGGATTTAAAGATAACCGGGATGACATTTCTATGCCTCGCACCGCAGGTCACAGTGTTTTTAGAATCTGATAGAAAGCTATATATTTTCTGTCCTACAAGTGGAAAGAATATACGGACACACTACTATATATATACTTCCAGGATATTCTTGAATTCCGAGAAAGGTCATTACCATGTTTAGATATTTGTTTAGTTCTGGGAATACATAAAGCAAAAATTGACTTAACAATAGAAGCTTACATATACAGCTACCTGGTATTTTTAGAAATCACCCTTTTACATTTCTCTCCTTGCTGCATTTGTTTTGTTTGAAAATGTATACATTCTTTTGTAATGTTGTTTTGTGTGTGTGTGTGTGTGTGTGTGTGTGTGTGCATTTGTGCTATGTAGGGAGTAGAAAGTTTGTTATCCATGGGAGAAATTATACAAGAATATAAGATAGTTTTAATTCTTTCCTACCTAGGTTGAAGCCCTAAAAATATTTTGTATGTGCAATCTTAGCACTTAACTCATGTGGCATACCATTCACGGCAGTTTATAACTTGAAGTAGGTTTCTAATTACAAGGACAAAAGTGTAAATTTCCATTACCTGTATTATATATATCTGCCTATGCCAGGGGAGTGGTAGTGTTACTAGAATGACATATGCATTTTTTTAAAAAAAGATTTTATTTATTTTTTTACTTGTCAGAGAGAGAGGGAGAGCAGGAACAAGGTGAAGGGCAGAGGGAGAAGCAGACTCCCTACTGAGCAGGGAACCCAATGTGGGACTCAATCCTGGGACCCTGGGATCATAACCTGAGCCCAAGGCAGACACTTAACCAACTAAGCCACCCAGGTAGCCACATATGAAAAAATTTTTTTTAATTTAAAAAGAGTTTCTGTTGACCAGAACAGAAATTAGCTGATATAAAATCCACCCAGGAGGAAAATAACAATTTCAAGGGAGAGGCACCAAAATATCCTTAAAGGGAGTTTCTTTTCTGGACCGCCAGTATTACTGCAATGTGGTCTCACCTGTCACTAAACAAGCCTTGGGAAAATCCTCATTACCATTAAACCACCTCATCTTGGAGTCAGTGATGTTTGTTTTTCAATTTTCATGCATTGGCTTGTTCCCACTAGTACTTACAAATTATATTGCCTTAAGCAAACAAATCCATTAGAAGTGTACAAAGATTAATCTGGAAATAAGCCAGTTTCTTTTTACCACAACATGCCACAAATAAAAATAGCGCTACCAAATTTCTTAAGCCCTCTTGGCTTTTCACAGAACCAATGTGTAAAGGACACTACATCCCAGCAAGCTTCAGTGAAACAGTCTTGTCACCACGTGGGCCAGGCTTGTAGTTAAAAAGGGCAGTAGAGACAAGAGAAGTCCATCCTACCGTCAGCTACACTGGTACCTTTCTCTTTCCACCAGTGAAAAGGTATCTGTTTTAAGGCGCTAGTACCATACACCAGCAAGGCTAACATTCCAGCAAAGCAAACCCTCTTCAGCACTTACATTAACTATCAAAGCCGCGACATCTCACGCCGAAAAACTGATTGGCCCTTAAGTATCTCTGGGGTTCAATCCGAAGACATTTTGTCAGGATTTTTTTGGAGCTCCAACTCCCCGGGCAGCAGCAGGCGCACGGCCGTCTGGATCTCCCTGGACGTGATGGTCGAGCGCTTGTTGTAGTGCGCCAGGCGGGACGCCTCGCCCGCGATGCGCTCGAAGATGTCGTTGACGAACGAGTTCATGATGCCCATGGCCTTGGACGAGATGCCCGTGTCGGGGTGCACCTGCTTCAGCACCTTGTACACGTACACCGAGTAGCTCTCCTTGCGGCTGCGTTTGCGCTTCTTGCCGTCCTTCTTCTGAGCCTTGGTCACCGCCTTCTTGGAGCCCTTCTTCGGGGATCGGAACAGACTTCCGTGGCTCTGGCATGACGAACAAAAACTAGGATTCTGAGATAAGAAATATGTGCCCTGCTTACAACGCTCATATTTTATGGCTCCTATGTGACCGAAGTGCTCAAAGAGTTAGACTTCGATTGCATAAATAAATCTAAACTGCAACATATTATGGATTTTACGTGTCTTTAATTTTGTTTTGTCATTGGTTGCAAACTTCCAAATTGTATTAGCCAATCAAACCGCGCAATTTACAGTTCGGCTTGTAAGTATAATTGCTTCTCATTTGCTGGAAGGATTTGTATCCCCATTTTCTTTTTCCGTTACGGAGCATACCGGTTAGAGAGTATTAAAATGTCCGGTCGCGGGAAGCAGGGCGGCAAGGCGCGCGCCAAGGCCAAGACGCGCTCGTCGCGGGCGGGTCTGCAGTTCCCGGTGGGCCGCGTGCACCGGCTGCTGCGCAAGGGCAACTACTCGGAGCGGGTCGGGGCCGGCGCGCCGGTGTACCTGGCGGCCGTGCTCGAGTACCTGACGGCCGAGATCCTGGAGCTGGCGGGCAACGCGGCGCGCGACAACAAGAAGACGCGCATCATCCCGCGCCACCTGCAGCTGGCCATCCGCAACGACGAGGAGCTCAACAAGCTGCTGGGCCGCGTCACCATCGCGCAGGGCGGCGTGCTGCCCAACATCCAGGCCGTGCTGCTGCCCAAGAAGACCGAGAGCCACCACAAGGCCAAGGGCAAGTAAGGTGGAGAAATAGAATCTTAATTCATTGAGGGGTCCATTTTAACCAAAGACTCTTTAACCAAAGGCTCTTTTCAGAGCCACCCCCATGCTCATTGAAAGGGCTTACATTTTCCTTATTAACTGTAGCTCATTGAAAATACCCTGAGGGATAGTTTATCAATTCAAGAATGGAAGTCAGTATTTCCAACTCCTCACAAAGGTCAAACTAGCCATTCAGTTTAGAGTACCATAAAAATAAAAGTTGCCACCTACAAATTAAAATGGTATGTAGAGGTTGAGTCCACCTCAAAAGTATATGAATACCAGTGTCCTGGAGCATTGTAAACCATCCATAAGATAATGGGAAGTGTAATGCTTGGTTTATGTTTAAAGTTCGATCCAAGTCTAGTTAGTGATCTACAGATTAATAAAAGTATATCTTTATTAATATACCCTATTGAAAGCAGTTGTTTTGTACCTTAGTGGACAAAATAATCTGGAAGTGATACTTTAAAAAAAGTTAACCAATATCCAACTCTACTGGGCTGGGCCTAATTCGGTGTCACCTGGACTGCAATAATATATGGCCTGGAATTTGTTGTCCTTTATACAGAGGTTTGTAACTCGGGTTCAGTATGACTTTAAAAAGATACACAGTGATGTTTTTGTACCATTTACAACTTTGGGTATCTTTTTTTTTTTTTTTTTTTTTTAAAGATTTTATTTATTTATTTGACAGACAGAGATCACAAGTAGGCAGAGAGGCAGGCAGAGAGAGGAAGGAAAGCAGGCTTCCTGCTGAGCAGAAAGCCTGATGTGGGGCTCGATCCCAGGACCCTGGGATCCTGACCTGAGCTGAAGGCAGTGGCTTAACCCACTGAGCCACCCAGGTGCCCCAACTTTGGGTATCTTTTAACACCATTTTACACAACCTTCAGTTAGTGTAGAATGACTATGTATTTAATGAGATTCAGTAATATGTATGAAATTAACTCAGGGATAATGGTACATTTTAGAGTTATATAAAACATTTTGAAAAACCCGAGTTTGAACAGATTTCAAGAAATAGACCTGAAATTAGTCTTCCTACACTCCAGCGAGGGTAAAAAAATTACTTGGCCAATCACATCTAAAGGGCGTCTTTTCAAAAACCATCTAAAGAAAAGCAGTTTCAGGGGCCAAAACTTAAAATTTTATTCAGCCAACAAGATAAATCATTGGACTAATTGGTATTAAATTGTGCTTTCAAAAGCCAAAGGACATTGTAAATAAACAGGTGAGGTAGATAAGAGATGACTGTAAGGTAGACGCGAGAGTGTTGAAAACACCAGCAGTTAACAAGTGGATTGGAGGAATATGGTAGGGTTTTTTTCCTTCCCTTTTTTCTTCCTTTTTGTTAATGGAAAACATTAGTTTTTGGTCTAAATGTACTGGAGGTCATGTGATTCAGGGAGTGAACGTCACTACCAGTATCTTCATTTGGAGCTCTAGAAAGCAAGTATTTGTCCAATCAGAATAGGGCTCTGTATCTAGTAGTAGAGTTTGGTAGGGTTTCATTTTTCCGTCAGCTGTTGTGGTTAATTTTGGGATGGCTCGCACGAAGCAGACGGCGCGCAAGTCGACGGGCGGCAAGGCCCCGCGCAAGCAGCTGGCCACCAAGGCGGCCCGCAAGAGCGCGCCGGCCACGGGCGGCGTGAAGAAGCCGCACCGCTACCGGCCCGGCACGGTGGCCCTGCGCGAGATCCGGCGCTACCAGAAGTCCACCGAGCTGCTGATCCGCAAGCTGCCGTTCCAGCGGCTGGTGCGCGAGATCGCGCAGGACTTCAAGACCGACCTGCGCTTCCAGAGCTCGGCCGTCATGGCGCTGCAGGAGGCGTGCGAGGCCTACCTCGTGGGGCTCTTCGAGGACACCAACCTCTGCGCCATCCACGCCAAGCGCGTCACCATCATGCCCAAGGACATCCAGCTGGCGCGCCGCATCCGCGGCGAGAGGGCCTAAATTATTCTGAGCCAGTGATGAGAGCGTTTGAACCTTACGTTCCAAGGCTCTTTTCAGAGCCAACGACCTTTCTGTGAAAGATTGCTGTGTACTTACTTTAGGTTTCTTAAATTGTGACAGATACTGGAGAAAACAAGTGCTACCACATTTTTTCATAAAGCTAATTGTGTGGCTCTGGAAAGAGCCGTTGAAGTATTCTCAACTGGCTAAACTCTTCCTTCTTGGGCTTGGCCGCCTTGGGCTTCGGAGCTTTGGCCTTGGCCGGGCTCTTGGCCGCCTTCTTGGGCTTGGCCGCCTTGGCCTTCTTCCGACTCTTGGCCACTTTCTTGGCGACAGCCGCCGCCGCGGGCTTCTTGGCCTTCTTGGGGGTCTTCTTGGCGCTCTTCTTGGGGGCGCTGGCCCCCGCGGCCTTCTTGGGCTTCTTGGCCGCCCCGGCCGCCTTCTTGGGCTTGGCCGCGCCCGCCTTCTTGGCCTTGGGCTTGGCCTCGCCGGAGGCCGCCTTCTTGTTGAGCTTGAAGGAGCCCGAGGCGCCGGTGCCCTTGGTCTGCACCAGGGTGCCCTTGCTCACCAGGCTCTTGAGGCCCAGCTTGATGCGGCTGTTGTTGTTCTCCACGTCGTAGCCGGCGGCCGCCAGCGCCTTCTTGAGCGCCGCCAGGGACACGCCGCTGCGCTCCTTGGACGCGGCGACGGCCTTGGTGATGAGCTCGGACACCGGGGGCCCGGACGCCTTGCGCTTGGCGGCCCCGGCGGACTTGCGCGCCTTCTTCTTCACCGGCGTCTTCTCGGCGGGAGAAGGAGCGGGAGGCACGGCAGGTGCGGTTTCAGACATCGTGCGTTTGGCTTCCTGGAGGGAAAAGCGGAAAACAAGAAGAAGAAGAAGAAAGTCTCGGAGTTGAGCTGCGCGGCCGGCGTGCGCGTGTGTATATATACAACCACGACGCCGCGCGCTGATTGGCTCCCGGCTCCGACCTCCAACTTGACAGCAACCGAGTCTCCGCTCTGTCCCGGAATTGTGTTTGTTACAACCGAGGAAAGCAAAGAAAATAAAATTTCCTGGGGAGGAATCACACCGATGGTATTCGGTAGCGAAGCGGGACACCTCCTGCTTTGAGATCTTCAGGCTTTCTTCCTCCAGTTTGCGTCACGTTAGTCTCAGCCGTTTTCAAAAGCCCCCGACACTCTCAGAGATTCACAGGTCAGAGAGACAACTTCTCGATTTTCCCTTAAAATATAAATTCTTCCCTTTGTGCTTTCAATCGCTTGCTCTCTAGTGATATTCTAGACATTCTTCGCTCCTTATATATTCAACAACTGCTCAGTTCTCATGGAGATTTACCCAGAAAGTCTGTTTCGTATGAAGAGAAATAACACAAACTCCTCGTCTCTTTCTCTACGAGAGTGAGAGTCAAGGATGCTGTCATCCTTTAGCTGTCCATCCATCCATTAGCTGTCAGCTAATTCTGACGCAAACAGTCATTACTTTGAAAAAGCTTTATCATTGCTTCTCGTCCAATTTGGAGTGTTAGTTTGGGAGTTTCAGAATTTCAAGATTTGTCCAGGAAAGTGAGGAATGCAGCAATGTGTTATCCTCCTGACATAGTTTTTGGTCCTGTGAACATAGATGGTGACAGAGGAAATCCAGGAAGGATATGAAAGAGAGTTAGACCTCTTTATTTGTTTTTAAAAAATCTTTTACTTACGGTGATTGAATTGGGGGTTAGGAATTAAAATATTCATGAGCTTTGGGGTACAGTAATCTGGCATGCCTGGCGAGTATAACCTTTGGTAACCTATTAATGTAACAGAATGAAAGAATATATATATACATGCAAGACACACATCCTCACACGTCCACAGACTTACAGAACTCACTTGAGAGAAGGGCAATATTTGAAAAGCGTGTTTTATATTTGCTACTAGATTTCTTATTTATGCAAGGAAATAAGGTTGTAAGAAACATTATAACTTATGTTTAATGTTGCATTGGGACTAAATTTATAGTTGAAAGTGATTTAATTTTTATTTTCATCACTTCCAATTTTTTCTCTTTAATGTAGTATGTTTATTTTGAAACTTGTAGCAATCTGTGTTCCCCTATGACAGTGAATGAAAGAAATGCTGGGAAGACACAGAGCAACGCCTAAGAGGTGAGTGTTTCACCCTCCTTTCTGATCCCCTCAAAATCAAGAAATGACTGATTACTTCTTTCAGCACATCCAAGTGAACCATGAAAGTTAGTGTTACTAACTTAAATATGAACGTGATTCAATGGGTAAGATGAGATGAACAATCAACTCAGTATAAATCATTTTTACTTTGTGTATTCACTCATTATAGAGCAAATGTATTCCTAATTCTCTTAACGTGGTTTGAGTATATATATATAATATATATATTATTATATATATATAATATATACACATTTATGAGGGAAAAGAATCTCACAAGTCTCATATATAATATATATATATATTATATATAAACCATTATAGCTGGTTTTGAAGGTTATTCACTGATAGCAATGAAGAGTATGAATTCCAGAAAAGCTGAGCCATGGCAGGCTGTGGCAGTAGTTAGTGCATACAAGAAACAGAAGAACAAGAATTATATCCTTCATGGGGGAAATAATAGAGAGGCAGTACCAAGAAGAGATATGTCTAGGCTGCGTCAATGTAGGGAATCTCCAAGGTACTGCCCCAATCACCTTCATGGGCTCATGAGTTACCGTGATGTGGATAACTTCCAAGTCTCTCCCTTCAGGTCTGTCTTCTTGCCTAAATGTCGTAAACTCGTAAACTTGCCTAAACTCGTATTTCTGGATGCTTCTGGATATTTGCTATCATACCTCCGTACACCAGACTACACTCTCCCTATAATCTCTACATAACCAAACTCACCATGTTTTTTCCAATTGAAATATATCATTCACCTTGACATAGCTGTCAATTCTACATACAAAACCCCCATTCTTTTTATTAATTGAGGCACACTTGAGTTCTTTGGGAACTTTTAGTCTATTGAAGGTCCAGAGGAAGTATGAAGTAAGTAGCCAGCTCCAGTGACTATCACTGAGCTCTGAGTAGTCCAACTGTGTCCCTCCTTAGACAGTCTTGATCCTCACCTCAATATACACAGAGGATAGATGCTTCAGTGACCATATTCTTATTAGAAATGGTAAACGAACTTGAAACTTACGGGGTTCACTTCACCTGTTGGAGAACTACAGGAACTCTGTCAACAAAGTGATCTTTCTGTAGTAACGTAGAGGGGAGAGAAAAAAACACATGACTGAGTAAGCATTAACAGAATTACGTTCAGGTAGCTCAGCACAGTACTGACTACATTTACGAGGGAAAAGAATCTCACAAGTCTCATAGAGCAGAGTGAAATGGATCTGTTACTTCTCTTAAGTCAGATAAACAGGGGATAGAGCTGGTGACAATTCTGTATCTTGTGAGAGACCACTATGGTAACCCCAAAGGAATCTTTTTACACATCTAGACAGTACTTTTAAGTGATTTTTAAAAAACGATTTTATTTATTTATTTGAGATAGAGAGGGAGAGAGAGAGAGAGAACATGCGTGTGTGTGTGTGTTGGGGAGAGAGGCAGAGGAAAAGGGAGGAACCGACTCCCTGCTGAGCATGGAGCCTGACATGGGGCTCGATCCCAGGACCCTGAGATCATGACCTGAACCGAAGGCAGGTGCTTAACCAACTGAGCCACCCAGGTGCCCCAACATCTAGCAATTATTTGGGTTATAACATATTATGTAGAGGTTATATCTCCTCACCCTAGGAAATATCTCTCTGTTGTCAGAAATAGGAGATGGGGCTTAATGCCTAGAAAAATCTCTCTGTTCTGAAGGGAAAAGTGAAAACTCAGACACACTATTTCTTCAAGATGAAATGTTAAGAGGGGGAGGAAATAACCTTTGCTGTTGCTAAGTGGAGAAAATCATTGCCATTTACCCTTACACACCTCCATCAGATTATTGTTACTAACACACGGTTTTCATACCAACATTCATGGCATTTCCCAATGCTCCTCTCTGCACATCCCCCCCCCCCCCGCCAAATTTGCTTTATGTAATTGGGTGGATATAAATTAGTGAACAAAACTTAAGCAGGATACATGTAACAATTTAACAGAACCCGATAATCCTCAGTTTTTCTCAAATTCATCTTTAAGTCTTTCCATCATGGGGCTTATAAGAAATTTAACCAACATATGGATAGTACAGAGTAGTGTCAAATCTTTAAGAAGTATTTATGACATACTGAGTTCTTCTACAATGCGATTATGGTTATTTGTATGTAGAAAAGTGTTAGAGTCAATATTCTACTCAATATCAAATAAATGTTTCTGATTTGTTTGATTGACATTGCTTCTCCTTTTGTTTATGAATGATTCTTAGCTGTAACATCACTGAGCTGAACAACTACATTACCTTTGAGTACGTTAGGAAAAATACACATGGTGAACGGATAGAATGTTACGAACTACATCTTTACTAGACCATTTCTACCTCTAATACTTCAGAAGCTTAGAAATCCAGAGTGCTCTTACATTGACTGCAAGAAAAAAAATAAAGGAGACACTCTCTGTTTGAGATCTCAACTAGGAAAGTCATGTGGTTCTATAAATTCTGTGTTTGTGTGCGAAACATGAAATACGTTTATCTTAATTCTCCCTGCTTAGACTCGTCAGGCAGCCAGCAGACTTTCCTTTTCAGGAAACAGACACTGAGATGTCTTTATATAACTTCAATCACCTCAGCGCTACAATAATAAGAGATGAAGTATCCTTTTGCTATGGTTCCAGACAGTAAGGGAAAGAGGTCGCAAGAAGGAATAAATCAAAACTGTTACAACTGAGCAATGTTTCTCAGCTTCACCGCGGTGCCACTTTCACTTGACAGAAGCACGGTGGCATAATTGAAGCTCAATAAATCAGACATCTTAACATGTAAAATTTACCTTGACTTTTTAAAAAAAGTGATATAGCTTATTTTAATAACAGTAAAATAATCATGCCAACCAAACAAAAGTACAGATCAGTTAAACTTCTTTAATTATAAATTTTGATTAGTATATTGGAATTGGAAACAAAAAGAAAACCTTAACATAAAGGCATACAATTTGGTAT
This sequence comes from Martes martes, assembly GCF_963455335.1. Classification (NCBI taxonomy): domain Eukaryota; kingdom Metazoa; phylum Chordata; class Mammalia; order Carnivora; family Mustelidae; genus Martes; species Martes martes. The sequence continues at coordinate 145,851,168 of NC_137893.1, read as the reverse complement.
GAACTAATAACATCAATATTTATAAATAAAATATGATTTAGAAATATGTGGTTAAAAAAACAAAAGGAATCATATATGATACACATTTACTATCTAGTCAATGTAGACATATTTTCTTTTTTTTAAAGGATTTTTAAAAATTTACCTTTTTTAAAAAAATTTAAATTCAAATAACATATAATGTGTTATTTGTTTCAGGGGTAAGGTCTGTGACGCATCGGTCTTACACAATTCACAGCGCTCACCATAGCACACACCCTCCCCAATGTCTATCACCCTGCCACCCCATCCCTTCACCCCCCTCCTTTGCAGCAACCTTCAGTTTGTTTCCTATGATTATGAGTCTCTTATGCTTTATAAAATTTACCTTGACTTTTAATTATCATATTAACAACCAAAATAATTACATAACACACACAGGAAAGGGTAATAGTAACCCCCACTTTACTTGAATGGGTTCTTGGCATTATCTCGATTTTTATAGAAAAATGATAGTGCATCTATGTTTGCTTACAAGCTAGGCGATCACTTTGAATTCTGCGTTTCCTAACGGCAAACAGATAAAACACTTATAACAGGTTGTTAATAAACTGGTTTTTGAGCATAGAGCCAGCCCCCAGGATAATAATATACTATTTAAAAAGACCTAAGGCAATTAATTCCATTTCCGATGGAAAAAAAGAACTGTGCAGACAAACTTACAACTACTTATTTTGTAACAGTGTTATAAAATGTCACTTTTAATAAAACTTTGTCCCAAATGCCAGAAACTTCAGAAAAAAATTTGGGTGGGGGAAAAAGAGGGTTACTTCATTTAAGAAAAATAACCACTATCTTTTTCCTGGTCTTCAACACACACTTTATTTATTTATTTTTTAAAAAGATTTTATTTATTTATTTGTCAGAGAGAGAGAGGGAGAGAGAGTGAGGGAGCATAGGCAGAGGCAGAGGGAGAAGCAGGCTCCCTGCCAAGCAAGGAGCCCGATGTGGGACTTGATCCCAGGACACTGGGATCATGACCTGAACCGAAGGCAGCTACTTAACCAACTGAGCCACCCAGGCGTCCCCAGCACACACAATTTAAACATATAGCTGCTGGAACACTTTACACAATTCCTATGCACTGGTGCATAACAAGATCTAAATACAATTATATTTTTAAGCACCGGGTCAAGACTTTACATAAAAATACCATCCTACTTTTCCCCCCTAACTTTCTAAAATACCATGTTTCCTCCCCTCACCCCCCCCCAACATCTGTAGCCATTCAGGAATTTTCCAGAAACTTTTGAGGATGATCTTAATTCCTAAGCCCTGGCTTTTTGGTCTCAGTGACAAAGATCAAAACCAAACCACCAAAAATGATGGTTCACTTGAAGTCAGACCAGAGTCCCTGGCTCAGTTAGTCTCGTAGGTCGAAGGCAGTGCGCCATCACCTGTCTCCATGCAAGGAGGGCACGTGAAGATCTCAACAACCAGTCATCCACACAGTGGGTGGAAATCGAATCGGTCCCCACAAAGTCTATCATACAGATAACCCACTTCCGGATCTTTTTTTCTGATCCGTGCCTTCCAGGGTCATAAACTCCTTGAGGCAGGTGTTGTATAAGACCCATTCTTTGAGCTATCCCAGTTTGTTGCCCTTCAGTCAGCTGGGTTGTTAGGCGAGTCTGGCTTGGCTTTGATGATAGACCAGTGACCATAGACTGAACTGGAACTCGTTCCTGATATGGCCACGGCGGCTCCCACTCCCGCTCTGTCCCCTCACCAAAACTAGCCGTGTTGAAGCGGGGAGGTGTCATCCGAAGTGGGGGATTGGAGGCAGTTCATGTTCTGGGGATAGGATGTGTACCGTTCTGACAGTCTTCTCTTTCAAAACGCAGTCTTTCAAGGCTCGGATGATCCCAAAGAAGGGTTCTTGATCAGTTTATGTCATGGACTTGTTTGTAGATCTGAGGAAGCTTATGGGCCCCTTCCCAGGACAATGTTTTAAAGTGCTTAAAAGAATATACATAGGGTTACATAGGAAAATAATTATTTGACAGTACCATTATGAAATTTATCAAAATCCCAAACTGTTGAAATGTTAACAGATGTGTTTCTTTATTAATCCATTAAAGTCACAAGATTGCCCTTGTGAGCAAGAATTACCACAGAAGGAATGGCAGGTGTAATGACAGGTGTAATGTAACGGCAGGTGTAATGGCAGGTGTAAATGACCGAGAGCTCCAGCGACTGGTGGCAGGCACACGGTACAGGCCCTGCCCATCACACTGGTTGCTGCCTGTATTCATACATTCAGGAAATGCTAAGGTTCAGCTGCTGGATAGTAGGGGTAAAGATGGGATTTTTGTTCTATTCAAGTTCATAAATGCCCTATATCCTGTCACTGTATCCGAGGGTAGAAACCCCCTTGGGAATTTGTCCCCATGCACCGTAAACTTAGAAAACAGGTTTGATGAACTAGGTCCTCCTCACAGACTCTGGAGGAGAAGCCAGATTTCTGCAATAAAGCTGCAACTCCTCAAAGGAATTCCTGATGAATTCCATCTTTCAGTGTTCATTATTTTTTTTTGAAGATTTTATTTATTTATTTGACAGAGAGAGAGACACACAGCGAGAGAGGGAACACAAGCAGGGGGGTGGGAGAGAGAGAAGCAGGCTTCCCACCGAGCTGGGAGCCGGATGCGGGGCTCAATCCCAGGACCCCGGGATCATGACCTGAGTCGAAGGCAGATGCTTAACGACTGAGCCACCCAGGTGCCCCTCAGTGTTCATTATTTAAGGAGTTCTCCAAAGAAAGTTGTAGCAAACTAGGATGCTCTGTTAGGCTCACCACTTTAGAGGGGCAAATAAGGGGGGGTGGTGCTGAGAGCATCCACAATCTATCCTAATAATGTTGAGTGAGTGCTTATTTGCAGATAGTAAACGCGTCACGTGGATTATCCCTTCTAAACTTCAGTGCTCTGTAACTTAGACTGTCTTAGACATATGAAAAGAAAAAAACAAAACAAAACCAAAACCCGAGTATAGACTGCCCTAGGTCAAATAGGGAGCAGGGCCGCAGGCCGTGTCCAGAGCGCGGCTCGAGGCTATATAATGATGTAGAGCATAGACCGCGGTGGCGGAAACCGCGCGAGCTCTAACCCGTGCGTAAGTAAGTACACAATCAAATCATGAATTTGAAACTCACAGCACAAATTCTCATCACCTTGGGATGCACAGATTTACCACCTTTAGCACAGCCTTCAGTGATGTTGAACCCGACTTGACTTTGAAAGGTTTAACATTCTCCTTAGCTCCCCCTTAGGGCTATCCAGCTGCATCCCCGCGAGCCTTCCTTCGCGAACCAGACATGACTCGATAAGACAAACAGAAACTTAGCGATAAAGCTGTCATGAGCTTCAAGCTTTATTCCCAGCGTCTCCGAGGGACAACAGCCAGTAGTAACTGAGTACTTCTCGGGTTGTCTGGGAAGTGTGAAGGCCAAGTAGCCTCCTTCTTCGTGGACCGCGTGTGCGCTGGTGCCCGGCGCAGGGGCTGCAAGTGTGGCACGCTCACGCACACACTGACGACCTTATATGGGGGGATTTGTGGAATTACACCCCCCTCCCGCCCCCACCCGGACGGACCGTCGCTTCAGGCGCCCCGCCTGCCTGGAGTGCGCGGTGCGGAGCGCAGGAGCAAGGGGCGATGGGCGGGAGCTGAGTGTGGTCCCGCCTCTGCGCTTGCTGTCTTCAAACAGGTCCGTCGCCTTGCTATAAAAGGGCTGCTCGGCGCCCCAGCTCGTGGTGTTCGAGAGGTTTGGGGAGTTTTTAGTTATCATGTCTGGTCGCGGCAAAGGCGGGAAGGGCCTGGGCAAGGGGGGCGCCAAGCGCCACCGCAAGGTGCTGCGCGACAACATCCAGGGCATCACCAAGCCCGCCATCCGGCGGCTGGCCCGGCGCGGCGGCGTCAAGCGCATCTCCGGCCTCATCTACGAGGAGACCCGCGGGGTGCTCAAGGTGTTCCTGGAGAACGTGATCCGCGACGCCGTCACCTACACGGAGCACGCCAAGCGCAAGACGGTCACGGCCATGGACGTGGTCTACGCGCTCAAGCGCCAGGGCCGCACGCTCTACGGCTTCGGGGGCTAAACTCGGATTCCACCACCAGGATATTGCATTTCGCCACCAAAGGCCCTTTTCAGGGCCACCCATGTAGTCGCCAGAAAGAGTTGCACACTTCCCAATATGGGCCAGTTTCATTTTACTGTGCTAGTTGGTGATGGTACGGTTTCTCATTTGTAGGTTATGTTGCTTTTGTTAACTCGTTTACCTATTCTGGAAACGAACTGCCCTTTGTTTTCCAGGGCTGAGAGTTTATACCCGTCAGTTTGCAGTGAGAACATTAAAGATTAGGAAATAATGCACTTGGGATAGGTATCAATATAAAGGTCTGTGTTTAAACAAGTGCCCTGTTTCAATCTTAACGTCACTGAGTTCGTTACAGGGAGGATTCTGTTGTAGGCAGCACAACCTGACTGATCTGTCCTCTCACTCAAATCCCTCCCCTTCGTATCAGCAATGGAGAAGTCAAGGTAGCCGTCCAAAGTGGGTTACTGCTTTTTCTGAGGTGCTGTAAACATGGCAGAGACTGCGGCTTAGCCCACTGTCTTGGTGTCATCCTAAAGTGTGTGATTTTGTCAAGCACCTTAGGGGACCACTGCGGTGTAGAGTAAGTAGAGTATGAGAAGTTTACAAGTTCTCAAAATCCCCTCAGAGATTAAAAAAGAACCTGGAAACCTCGCATAGAGGGACGCTTAGTTTTTGTTTGTATTGTTTTCGGTCAGGCCACTTAACCTCTTTGTGTCTCTGTTTTTCCATCTTTAAAATGGGGATAACAGTAGTATCTACCTTATGGGTTCAGGGTGAATAAAATCAAAGCATTTTGTGTAGTGCATGGCACATGGTAAATCCGGTTTTCTCTTTTATTATTATTGCTGTTACTAAAGTCCTGAACTGTCATTTTCTATCTTTGTCATCTGTGGCAAATCACTGACCACTCTTCTCTCACAGGTAATGTGAGGATAAGTTAATAGTTTGTGACACTGAGTGAGAAAATGGAGGATAAATAATGGGATTGTAGTATGAGTTTACATGCATTCCTGAGGTGTTGCAAGTGAATTCATGAATGCTTTGTGGATGCAATCATAAAAACTCAATTCCAGATTATTTAAACAGAATAAAGAACTGTCTTGAAAGAGACGTTCTCCTACCACCCTGACAAATTTGGTGAGGAGGCAGGACTTTCGTTCTGGTGCTTTTCCTAGTTTCTAGGAAAGCCAATCTAATTGCTCCAGCTGGGGAGATGCCAGGGTTGATTACACATGATGGCCCAAGAGAGAGGGGAACAATGTAGCAGGACACTTCAAACTCAGGTAAGAGGAAATACTCCTGAAGCTGTCCCCCCAATCTGGGTTATTCATTATTACCTATAAGCAGAGTTTCCAGCGAGATCCATTTGCCATGTGCCAAGGTCACTGTCTGTTCTCTTCTCAGTAGCCATCACAGCACAATGGCTGTGTCCTCCTTCCTGAAAGTCTTTCTAGATTGTTGTGACTCTACTCCCCTCATTTTCTTCCTCACAGTTTGTTTGCTTTCTAAAATTGGAGTGCTTCTTTATTCTTTCTCCATGGGTAAACGACAGTTTCAGTGTGTGCCAACAACTTTCCAGACTCTCCAAAAGTTCCATGTTCAGTCCCCAAGTTGTTTTGATTTCCAGACTCACATGTACAACAACGCACATGACCTCCAGTGGAACGCCCAAGGGGATTTAAAAATTGTCATGTCCCAGTCTCTGAAACCTCATCCTGTCCCATGAATCTGCATCATTCACCGAGGAAGTGCAGCAGCGCTGTCGGGGCGGGGGAGCCTGGAGACGCACTGTCTGGTTCTAACCCCAGCCCCACACCTTGCTCATCCCTAGTCAACTAGGAGAGAATAGTTGGGTCTAGATATGGTGGGTGGTGAGAGGACGAAGTGAGCTACCCTTTGCAAAGAGGTTGGTACAGTCTCTTAAACACATGGAACGTGCTCGGTCAATGTCAGCTACATGTTTCTTCACCCACGAGACCCGGTTCATCAGTACCTTCTTTAGACTTTCTCCTCCCGTGGCACCTGTAATAATTTCGCCAGTGTTATTGCAATAACCTCTCCCTTCCTTATTACCTTTAATCCCATAAATCCCATTTTCCACACAGCAGCTTGGGTGCTTTCAAATTCTAACAGTTTCTCAGGACACAATAAAACTGGCTGCCCTCACTGGCCCACAAGGTCGGAAATGCTCAGCATCTGTTTAACCCCCAGCCCTGTCTCTTACACCTTGTCTTTGCTTCCTAGTCCCCCAGCTCACAGCACTTCCATCCTGGAGCACAAACCCCTTCCTACCCTGGGGCTTTATTTGGGTTGACAGTGAGGTGGGGTGGGGCTTGATCCCAGGAACTCACAATCATGACCTGATACTAAGGCAGATGCTTAACCAACTGAGCCATCCAGGTGCACCTGATTTTTCTTTCCTCATATTCCGTAACCGAAGCCTCCACGCTGGAAGGGGCTTTGGTTAGCTCGTTATCCAAGTATTAGATGTTCTCAAAGCATAGCAGCTAGAAGCAGAAATTGTATCTTTGGGAACTTGGTGGCTCAGTTGGTAAAGTGTCTGCCTTCGGCTCAGGTCAGGATCCCAGGGTCCTAGGAGAGAGTCCCACATCAGGCTCTCTGCTCAGCGGGGAGCCTGCTTCTCCCTCTGCCTGCTGCTCCCCCAGCTTGTGCTCTCTCTCTCCGACAAATACACAAATAAAAAAAGCCAAGTGCCCAGATACCCCCAGAGCTAATGAAACCAACACTCTGGGAGTGGGGCCAGCAAGCTGTCCTCTAACAAGCCTCCAGAGGATTGCGATGCACACTCAGGGTTAGAAGTGCTGCTCTGTATCCTCAGGACATAATTCCCTGTCGGCACTGGAGTATGAATGAGCCAGATGGAGGCTCTTTGTTTCTGCCTAGAAGGCCTTTGTATCAGGCTTTGCCATTTCCCCTCCTTCATGCTAACACAGCCTCAGTTTTGTTCTGGTCTCCCCTTCTTCGTTGCCTTGTGCCCCAGGGAAGGCAGAGTTTCTCCCTATTCTCAAGGATCAGGTCCTGATTCAACCACAGTAGTCCTGATGGTCCCAGGCTCTTAGTAATGACTGGTTTGGGGCTGGGAATATGGCCAGTTCTTTGTGGCTGTGAGAGTCTTTAACAGTGCAGATCAGCTTCCCCAATAACGTTTTGATTGAACTGAAAAGTGAGTTGATTTTTTAAAAAAATTGTGGGGTGTGTGTGTGTGTGTGTGTGTATGTAGGGGACAAAGTTGGACTCAGGGGCATTTCAGGAAGAGAACATTTGCAAAGACCTGGAGGCTGGAGAGGTCTCAGGGAATTCCAAAAAGTGGGGAAAAGCAAGAAATGAATACAAAAAGAAAACAAAAAACCAAACCTGAAACATCAGAGAGACAAGAGGAGGAAGAGAGTTCTCTGAGGTTTGGTTTGAGTTTTCCTTAAAGGGTAGGCTACAGAGCTGGATTTCCGGTTTCGTGCACTAGGGGGATCACTGAAAGGCAGAGGGAATCAGGCAGGATCCAGTATGCTTTCTTACACGCCTCTCCCCGTGGAATGAAACAGATTCACTAGGGACAGAGGACTTTTAGTATCATCTCACACTGAAATCAAGATGGTCAGAAAAAGTTGAGGTGCAGCTGTAATTTGGCAACCAGAAACAAATTCTCCCGGTTTCTTTGTGCTTATTTTGCTCTTCTTGAGAGAATAGAGGGAGAAGGGACAGTGTGGTTGGGAAGGCTGGCTGGGAGTGTCTGGAGGACGGTTAGCTCTTCTTGGATGCATTCGGGATTTCCACTTACAGGTGTGGTGCAGGCAAGCCAGTCTTTCTCACCTCACTTCCAGAAGGAAGCCTCTAGGTCATGGTGCCTGGAACACGAGGGAAGGAGACAAATCCTGCTTTTAACTTCAGGGTTTAGGGTCTTTGGCATCACGTGATCACAAACAGCAGCCTTCCAGACCTTGGTGTCCAGCATCAGTATGTTAAAACGCATGGTCCGAGTCCACATCTCTTGCTGTCCACGCTCTGACCGGCCCGGGTCCCTGTCTCCTTTGCCACACGCACCTGCTCAACGGAGCCGGGGGCCGAGAGCTGGAGACAGGACAGGTGGAGGGCTTGGAAGGAAACTCGCACAGCAAAGGACGGACCGGGAGCTGCTGAGCCACCCAGCCCTCAGTCCGGGACTGCACTGGAGGGTCTTGGTCTGGGAGGACACTGGGGGGTCATCTGGGAGTCAGAGAGGAGAGTAGGGGTGAATGGATTCTTCTCCAGAACACTCTAAAAGTCCAATGTAATGACGCCCGCCCATTCACAGCAACTTCAGAAGGAAAGCGGTAAAGCACAATGAACAACTGGTTGTTAAGAACCTTAGTGTCCTTCCTGGAGAGCTGCAGCCCCCAACACACATTTTAAAGACCTGGACCAGACGCTCAGCCAGGACTCGAAAAGCCGCGGGAAGCCGGCTGGGGAGGGAGAAGAGAGGATCAGAGTCGCGCAGAGTCGTGGAGTCCCCTGGGCGCGAGCCTGGCCGCACCGGAACAGGAAGTCCCGCCTTTGGGCGGCGGGCTCTTCGAATTTCACTCTGGCTGTGGAGACCCCGTCGGGTGACCGTTGAGAAAAGGCGGAGGCGGCCGTGAGGTGCACGGCGTGGGGGAGGGAGCGCTGGCCGCTTCGGCGCGCTTTGTTTCCGCGGCCGGGCCCCCTGTCCACACAGGTGACGCTTGTCAGGACCACATGGGATGGTGTCCTAGGTGTCCCCACTAACCTACGTGAACCCAAGCTGAGGCCACAACGCATGGTAGTGCGCAGCTCTGCTGGTGAAAACATGTGGCTCTGAAAAGAGCCTTTGGGTTTGACGGACGGGACGCTTACTTGGCGAGCTCACTTGGAGCTGGTGTACTTGGTGACGGCCTTGGTGCCCTCGGACACGGCGTGCTTGGCCAGCTCCCCGGGCAGCAGCAGGCGCACGGCCGTCTGGATCTCCCTGGACGTGATGGTCGAGCGCTTGTTGTAGTGCGCCAGGCGGGACGCCTCGCCCGCGATGCGCTCGAAGATGTCGTTGACGAACGAGTTCATGATGCCCATGGCCTTGGACGAGATGCCCGTGTCGGGGTGCACCTGCTTCAGCACCTTGTACACGTACACCGAGTAGCTCTCCTTGCGGCTGCGTTTGCGCTTCTTGCCGTCCTTCTTCTGCGCCTTGGTCACCGCCTTCTTGGAGCCCTTCTTCGGGGCCGGCGCCGACTTGGCTGGTTCGGGCATGCTGAGTCGCTTTCTTCTGACAGGGAAGAAAATGGAGTCCGGGGCAGGAGCCTGCCTATTTGTAGGCAGTGGTATGCAAATGAAGGATGCGTTTCGCGATCTTTGATTCGTCGGCTCGTCGTGCGGCTTCAGGCTAATGATTGGCTCTAGTTCTTCTGTCCATTGGTCATATCCTGAGAGCAGTTTCCCCAGTACATCCTGGCTTATTTAGTCTAGTTTAGTTTTTTCTTTTAAGTTAATAATAGGAATGCAGATTAATTTGTGGAATAATTTTGAATATAAATTTAATAATGACTCCCTTTTGTGTTTTTTAATGTCAGGGCGGTAACCTAGTTTGTAACATGTTCAGATTATTTTATATTGTAGGGTTTCTGGACAGGCTACCGCCTTTCAGTGTGCCTCTTTGGCATGTGGGCTATTTTGATTTGAAGGCTTTTGAGACCCTGTAGACTGGAGAAATTTTTCTTCCTCTGTTAACCATAGAGAAGAATCTGAACTGGGGGGTCTTTTCCGAATAAAGGTTCCGAAGAGAGATTAATTTTATATGAGTGACCCATCTCTATGGCAGGGCAAACGTCTAATTACCAAACATTGGCTCTTCTCTTTGCTATATGAAGTGTATTCTTTTACTCTGAAATGTCAAAGTCCAACCCTCCTTTAGTTCAGAATGACTCACACATATATATCTCATTTTGCTTCTTTGGGGAATTTCCATGTGTTGTGGAGTCTCTATATGTTCCGCATAAAGTTGGTTTTCTCTTGTTAATTTTTTAATGTCAAGCTTCAAGGACATTTGAGGGGACAGGAATGCTTGCTCCCCAATGGTTGGCATAGTTGGCAGGATTCTTTAACTCAGTGGATACTGCTTGCAACAGACCCTGCAGCAGTTTAGAGATCCTGGGACTTCTACTATATTGCTGGCAGCAGGTAAGTTTTACTGCGTCAGCCTCTTCCAATCTCTGCGGAACCTGATGGAGCAGGAGTGGTGAGACTTCTTTTCTCCCTTTCTAAATTTAGATTAGCAGGAGAAAATATTTGTGAAACTAGTTTCTTGGGCTCGGTGACTCTGTAAGGACCTAATTTTATATTTTTAAAGCCAGAGGCTTCCATTGAGGTTAAACAATAACTTTGTTGTTTAACCCTTAAACAGTCCCTGTGCCCCTTCCCCCAGGGGACTTAAAAAGAAGTCCCGGGGGGCGCCTGGGTGGCTCAGTGGGTTAAAGCCTCTGCCTTCGGCTCAGGTCATGATCCCAGGATCTTTGGATCGAGCCCCGCATTGGGCTCTCTGCTCAGCGGGAAGCCTGCTTCCTCCTCTCTCTCTCTCTGTCTTCCTCTCTGCCTACTTGTAATCTCTGTCTGTCAAATAAATAAATAAATAAATAAATCTTAAAAAAAAAAAAATAAAAGTATAAACAAGTCCCGGAAACCAGCTCCAGGTAACAAAGCCCAGGTACAAGGGTGGGTCAGGCCAGGTGGAGACACCTGATCAGTGGTGAGGCCGACTGTCTCCTAGCTACTAAAGTGATGGGCTAGTTTCCATGGCTACTGTGGGGTGAATTGTAATTCAATTAGCCACCTTTGTGTGGCCAGGCCCAACCACATGGCCTTTGCTGTATAAAAGTTAGTCTGGAAAGCAGGTAGGGGTCGTCCTCTGAAAGGGGCGTCCCCAACCGGTCTGTTTGAAGGTCGGTCTGATTCTTGATGCTTGGCGCAAAATAAAGCTTTGCTTGACCTTCGCTTTGTATCAGTCTCGCTCCTTTAATCATGGACCCATTATTGGGGTACACATTTTGGGGGGACCTAACAGACTCTGCTTAATTTGGCAGAGTACCCTTTAGTAACTAACTGATTATTTTCCTACCAGAGATGGTCTCTGTTTTCCTTTGTCTGCATCTTTTATGTTTTTGGGGGTTTGTTGCTAAGCTACTTCTTGGAAGCCAGTGCCCCAGTACGGGAATGGGTTGAGTGTTTGAAAGCTGTTGGAGTGCTGGCTCGCTCAGGAAGCCTCCCGTGATAGGATACGTTGGTCACAGAAAGGGTTATATTGACTCTAGGTCACTCCCAACCTCAAGTAAACCTCTGTGAAGTAAGTACACTGCAAAACCACACAGTGTCTCAAACCCACAGCAAATACCTCCTAGGTATTAGTGGGCTCCAGGAGACCCAAGGCTTAGATCTGTTAGTATTTTTCTTTTGTCTTGCTCTATGTCCTAAGAGCTGGGTGTCTGACCAGTGTGAATATTCACTTCTTTCTCCACCATCTGGTGGGTACACTTACCATGGTGCACCTTGATGGTCAGTCTAATAGATGGGGATCGGATTTTTCTCTGTCCAGCTGTGTCACCTCCCAGGGTCATGAGAGGTTCCAGCCCTCAGGAATATGTTGTTTCAACCTTCCTTGCTTGTTAGTGCTGGAAAGTCCCATTTGAGAAGAGCCCATCTGGAATCACAGGTTAGTGGGTGTGTGATTGGAGATGTGTTATATTTTCATGGGACACCAGAGACATTCACTATACCTTTCTTACTCTTTGTGCAATGAAGGCCTTTGCTTTCTTAGGCTAATTTCATAAGTAAACTTTTGGATGGGGAGGGGCTGCATCCTGTCTGCTCTCTCTAGACCTCTATTGTGTCTTTGATTAAGCCATTAAAAGGCTTATTGGTTTAAGTCACTGTTAATAGATCCTACTCATCAATGGCCACACAATGGATCCTTTATTTATTTGTTTTTACAATGGATCTTTAAATTGGCTCTATTTAAAATATCTCACTTGTCTTATAATGGCTCACCTTAAGTTCTCCATTGACAAGACAAAAGTACAGAAATAAGACACAAGACAAAAAGCAATGTCCACAGCCAAGGTAAATTCTCCTTAAAATTTGGCTGCATCTGTCTGTTTTAATTCCTCTTCTTACAAAATTTATAGAGATCACTCTGGCCTAATCTCTAGGTTCAAAGTAAATAGGCTGCTCAGGTAAATGCTGAAAGCCAGAAAATGTTTCACAAAAGCACAGGAGACTAGCAATAAGTGCTGCTTTGCTCCTACCCGCCTTGGCTCTGTAATCAGGTTCTGCCAAGCCTCAAGCATTCTTGGACAATGCCCTTTGAAGGAATATCCTAGATCCACTGCCCCCCCCCACCCCCCCCACCCCCAACAACACAACAACAAAATCACATCCCCCTGGACCACAGTAGACCTTTTAAATTATAAAGCCCCTTTACCTTTACTTTCAAAAGATCCTACCAAATTTAGAGAGTAATTACAGAGATTATATGACTGTATATATGGGATATAGATGACCAGGCCATCCCATAAGTGATTTGCAAAAGGACAATATTCAGGGGTGAATAGAAACCAAGTTTAGTTTGTATACCCAGAAAAACAAGGCTTTTTTTTTTTTTTTAAAGATTTTATTTATTTATTTGACAGACAGATCACAAGTAGGCAGAGAGGCAGGCAGAGAGAGAAGGGAGGAAGCAGGCTCCCTGCTGAGCAGAGAGCCAGACGCGGGGCTCGATCCCAAGACACCGGGATCATTCCCAGGACGCATGGATCATGACCCGAGCTGAAGGCAGCGGCTTTAACCCACTGAGCCACCCAGGCACCCCAAAACAAGGCTTTTGTTAAAATACTTTAGATAGACTTTACAAAGATATAAATTTTTTGGTTCCCATTCTACTTAAAATTTTCTGTGATATAAAGAAGCAAGTTCAGTTAGAAAGATGGGCCAATTCCTTGATAGTCAGACTATAATCCAGTTCTGCCTTTATTTTACAAATCTCTATGTATATCCCTACAACTCTAGAAACAAGTTAAAGCCCACCTATCCTTACCAATTTCCAGACCTTGCATATTCCTTTCAAAATGTTTATGGATATTATTTTAAAAATCAGGATATTAGAACAAAATTGTTTTGTACTTTAAAAGGGGGGTTAGGTTTCTAACTAGCAATTACCCTGTAACTCTAGAAAAAAATTTCTTTGCATTCTTTCTCTGTCCCTTGAAATCATAAATTTTATCATGTCTTTGAATTGTAAACACATCCCACAGTCTCCTGAGACTGAATTTAAAAAAGAAAAGAAAAGGGGGTAAGGGTGAGGATGAGGGGAAAGAGGCCTTTTTAAAATGCAAACTTCTGAAAGGGCTTTAATGCCCAGACTATAGCACCTACAATAACAAGCAGAAATACTCCAAATATGCACTTTTCAGTTGGCGTTTGATATGAATTTTCTACTTCTATCTTCTCTACAACGCAGGAGCCAGTCTTTTTGACATGCAAACTTGAGGGAAAAGTTTTTCATAAAAATAGATAGATGATAGATAGGTAGATAGATAGAACTATTTAAAAATTGGGCCTCGGGGCACCTGGGTGGTTCAGTTGGTTAAGTGATTTCAGCTCAGGTCATGATCTCAGGGTTGTGAGTTTGAGTTTGACATTGGGCTCTGAGCTCAGCGTGGAGTCTGTTTGAGATTCCCTCCCTCCCTCTTCCTCTGCCTCTTCCCAAGCTTGTTCTACAATAAATACATAAATCTCAAAAAAAAAAAAAAAAAAAAGGTGAGCCAATAATGTCCTTTTCACAAATATCATCTCTTGTCTGTATTTTGTGCTGTGTGTGTGTCCATGTATTTTTTTTAAGATTTTTTAAAAAAGTTTATTTATTTGACAGACAAAGATCACAAGTAGGCAGAGAGACAGACAGAGAGAGAGAGAGAGAGAGAGGGGAGGAAGCAGGCTCCTCGCTGAGTGGAGAGCCCGATGCGGGGCTCCATCCCAGGGCCCTGGGATCATGACCTGAGCTGAAGGCAGAGGCTTTACCACTGAGCCACCCAGGCCCCCTGTCCATGTGTGTTATAACGTGAGATATTTTCTCTGCTTCTGGATGGTATTGCTATAGTTAATATGTAGAAGAGCTCTATTTAGTTTGTTTAAAGGCACATGCTTGTAAAGATTGGGCATTCTAACATCCAGAAAATTAGAAACTAATCCAAATCTTTTTCAAATTCATGTAATCTGGGAAAATATTTGGTAAAGCTAAATTAAGTTTGTTGGCTTAATTAATATGGACATGTTTTTAGAGTTATCACTATTAAGCATAAAATTTTTATTCTGCTTGTGTTTACTATAAAAGTCAAATAAGTCCAGGGTATTTCTGTTGCAAAATTTGTCAGAAAGAAAAAAGCTGAGAATAATGGTTGATTCTGTCTAAGGCCTCATGAAGTTGTTGTGGATAGTCTACATATAATTATTAAAAGAAGTAAATTAAATAGATATAAATAAAATAAAAAGCTTTGTAGGTAAACTTGTAAATAGCTTCCAACATCTTTGGGGAGCTAAAATTTTATAGTTTTACTAGGTTAAATGATGAGTAGAGTTAAGCTTGTTGATAATCTAGATCTCTTCTGAATAAGATAAAATAATGAAACATTAAGTACTGAGCATGTTTACCTACTTTTGTCTTATTATAGAGAAACTAAAGAGGAATTTGGATCTGTTAATAAACATATTTTTTTGCTTTACTGAAAGATCATAATATGAAAAAATACATTTCTAAAAATAATGAAACATATTCATAAATTTGCCAACGTGAAGAGTTCTGCTATTGATGAAGTTCTAGAACATAGGTGAGATTCGGTGGGGTGAGGTCCGGAGCTGATGACCAAGAAAGAATTCTTGAGACATCTTTGGTGCAAAATGGTGGTTTATTAAAGCACGGGGACAGGACCCGTGGGCAGGAGGAGCTGCTGCCCCAGGGATGTGAGGAGTGGTCTATTAGGTACTTGTAAATTGGGGAGGGGATTAGGGATGGCGTAAGTCTCTAAGGAATTTTGGAAGCAAGGTTTCTAGGACCTTGAGGGGCTAGCTGTTGTCTGGGGAAAAGGTTATTCATTACCAGTAATAAAACCTTCTTGTGAGACCCTTTAGATGTATTGTATATCAGTGGGCCATATGCTTGGGAATGATTGTCAACACTATCTTGGAGGTTTAGAGATAAAGTTTCCTAAAGGAATTGTTAAAGTAGACTTACAGGATCCCGGTTGGTGGTAGGGGTTGGTCAGGCTAGGATTGCCCTTTGCCCTTAGCAAAGCCTTAAGCTGGAGGTCAGTTGAGTCCTTAGAGACGAGCCACTCTGCCTGTTTCAAGGGCTTGTCAGTAGGTAAGGAAATTTAATGATTTTCTTCCGCCTCTGTTTCCCACATCACTATAACAGTTCACAATTGCTTATTACCTAGTTTTCTCTAGAAATTAAGGTTTCTAAGTATTAAGAATCTTAAGAAATGTAATTTAGACTACTGGAAATAACAACTCTATGTGAGTCAAGTAAGACACGCATTTTTGTAAGAAGAAATATGAGTAATAAAACTATATATTTGTTGAAGGAAAAGAAAGAGTTAAAGCAAGACTGATTATTTATAGAGGGAAAATTTAGGTCAAAATCTGAGTCTTAAATAAAGAAAGTTGTAGGTTTATGGACAAAGCCTCTTTGGAAAGAAACTTTATGTACAGTCAGTACTTGCTGAGATTAGGATGAATTTAAATAAGTAAATAAGTTTTAATACCAAAATACACTGGTGCAAAGTTTTTGTTTTCTCTTTTTTGAAAGTACTAAGTTTTCTTAAACTATTGCTCTGCCCTTCATGAGAAATTGTAAACAAAAGTTTTTCTTTACCTTTTAAGTTATTTGCCTTAAAAAAACAATGATTCTAAGTTTGTCAAAATAATTTCTATGTTTATCAGGTCTTTGATTTCTTAAGAAAATAGAGTCTTAATATTGAAAGAGCTAAATTTTACTCATAACTACATAACCTTTTATATTTGCCTCTGCTATCTTCTCCTATTGGTTTGATTAAATGGATAATTAAACACTGCTTCATAATGATTGTGGTCCTATTTAATGAAATGTTCAAACCTTGTGGTTTTTCTTAGACATACTTTCTACAATCAAATTCTAAAATGAAGTCTTTCAACCAGAAGCTAAGTGAAATTTCCCACCAGGCCCCAGGAACATTAATTTTTTTTTTTTTTTGAGCAATAAAACTAATTAGGCTTATTTGGTATGTGAAATTACATGGGAAGCATTGTCAACAAAGTGATATTAAGCCCTGTTAGATTATATTTATGTAGATCTCTTATCTAAAATTATGTGAAACTCCTAGAAATCTGATGTCTTGATATGTTATTATCTTTAAGTGTTGTATGTCACAAAAATAACCAAATTTCCTTGTGAACTGCATTGTAATGAACTTTAACCAGATCCTTCACTGTGCCCATAGGGGACTTAATCCCAGGACCCTGGGATCATGACCTGAGCCAAAGGCAGTGGCTTAACCAGCTGAGCCACCCAGGCGCCGCAATGTAATTCAGTTTTATGATCTTAAGTTTACCAGAAACCTCTACTCAGAATATTTTCCATGAGTATCACTGCTTCATCTCTAGTGATACTCATGGAAAATATTCTGAGTAGAGGTTTCTGGTAAACTTAAGATCATAAAACTGAATTACATTGCGGCGCCTGGGTGGCTCAGTCGGTTAAGCATCGAACACTTGATTTTGGCCCATGATCTTGGGGTTGTGAGAAGGAGCCTGATTAAGATTCCCTCTCTCCCTCTGCCCGCCCCCCTCACACTCTCTCTCTAGACAAACAAACAAAACCCAAGAGCTGAACTATGTAAAAATTTCCAGAACTAGTGGAAATGTTGTATTCAAACAGAACAAGAATTATTAATAACATGGGATTGAATGAATTGAGGAAGATAATTATACTTTTTATGAGTTTTTGTTTCAAACATTACTGACTTTTAAAGAATGTTTCACTTTTTTCCAGATTTAAGAAAACATCTATTCTTAAGCTGACATATAGCAGTTTGACAAAAGACGCCTTTGTGAACAAATTTAAAAAATGTGTCTTTTCTCCCTACCTGAATGCTCCAGAAAATCTGTGAGAATTCTTATATTTTTGTGGCATTTTATTTATTTGCATAAATTCAATAAACATTTGTTCTCCTTGTGACAGACGTAATTGGAAACAATAGTTATATTACCGAGGCTTTGACTGGAATGTCATATTTGAGAGACATGCATAGACTCAGATATGACCAGACAGCTTTAAGGAACTAAGGTTGAGTTTATGGAGACAATAAGCCCCTTGGAAATGTCACCCTGATACCTTGCTTTCAGAATTCCAAACAATCTTACTAGGTGCGTAGAGGTTACCTCCTGGCAGGTGTGGGAACCTCAGGATATTTTGGGGACCTTGAGGAGAGAGAAACTCACCTACCCCCAAATGTGTAGGTATTGCAGGTCAAGTTTGATGGCAAGGATTTGGCTGGGCTTCTGGCCTTGAAAGGCTATTAAAGGTTCCATCTGGAGATTCCTTTGAAAAGTTCCAGCAACGCAGGTTTTAAAAAATCTATAGGGTCAACTATGTTCTTGGTGGACTTATATAAATAATCAGGCCAAGATTTTTTGAAACTAAAAAACTTATTTTGAAAACAAAATACTGTTAATATAGCTACCTTTGGTAAGAATGAGGGTGGGTAGAGAGAGAAAAATCTGTTTCAATAACACATCTTTGTAGATATAATATTTTAATACTATTCATTATAAACTGAACTAGATCGGGATTTCCTCTAGCGGCCTCCAATTCCTGGCTACAAGTCTCCAAACTAACATTTTGATTTTTCTTCCACTTTTCTGACTTTGAATTTTTTGAGAACTAAAACTTCCTTTTCTCCTGAAGCCCTGGAAAACTAAGTATAAATGACCTGATGTAAAGAAACTGCCATAAAGCTCCTGCATAGACAATTTTTGTCCTGTTGCTCTATGGCCCACTCAAAAGATCACCAGAGACATCTGAACTACAATCTAGGAAAATCTGCCAGGTTGCCAGTACCTGCTCTCACTCTAGTTGAAGATGCTTCCAGTCTGACATCTTGAAGTCTTCTCAACTGGCTATCCTGAGACTCAAAAACTGGGTTAACATTTGACCCAATCATTAACCATTGCTTTTGTTTCTATAGAAATGCCTCTTATTTAACACCTGATTACTTAAACCACAGGCCAACCTCGGAGAATATAACTGGATCACGGCCTCCTAAAGTGAGTTTGACCAAACCGAACTACTGTCAGGACTAGGAGACTAGATCAATGAGATGAAACAACCTACCTGCTCAACTCTTAATATGTGAAACTCCCAAGGAAATTTAGATGGGGAAACCGAAGGGGCTCAGGACAGCCCTCCCCCCACCCAATGTGCCACTTGGCATGTGGATTATTTTGAGCTAAAGACACTTGATACCCAGCAATCTCAAGAAAATTTTTGTCTCTCCCTTAACTAAACAGAAGAATCTAAATTGGTGGTCTTTCCTAGAATAAGGTTTATTAACAGAGATAAATTTTATCTGAGTGACCCATTTGTATGGTATGGCAAACATCTAATTACCAAACATCTGCTCTTCTTATCCCCCGTGTGAATTACCTTCCCTCCCTCTGGAGTCTGAGACGCTTCCCCCAGTCTCCTTAGTTCACAATAACATATGTACCTTATTTTGCCTGTTTTTGAAATGTCTGTGTCTATGTGGATTCCCCGTATGTACAGTATTAAATTTAATTTTTAACTGTTAATCTGTCCCATATCAATTTGATTCTCAGTCCAGCTAAAAGGACCTTGAAGTACAGAGGAATTCTTCTTCCCTGACTTTGGAGTTCTGGAATATGTACAGTATTTATCTTTTTATGATGCTTCTTATTTTTCTATAAATCAAAAAAGTGTATATAATATAAAATGTATTATATAGTGCTCCTCTTGAGTCTGAAAACAAATCATGCATGGATTTAAAAAGTAATAAAAAAGAAAAAAATAAGGGTGAGGGGAAAATATGCCTGGAAAATGTTACCAAGAGACAGCAAGGATAGCAATGTTAAACAATTTTAAGGCTCAAAATATTAGTGGCGATAGACAGGTACACTGTAAGGACTTTTGGTTCCAGTGTGGACAACAAGCTATTCTGGAAAGCCATCTTGAAGCAAAATAGCTAAGGGCTTGAAAAATGGCAAACACACATCATGGCCCAGATAACAAGAAACCAAGGAAAACTCCCCAAATCTCCCAGAACAATACACACCTAGGAGCTGAAGCCTGACTGACAAACACATCAGATTGGGTTCCCTGGGGGCAAATGTCATTAAGATTCTGCACTTTTTCAATTAATGTCAGCCCTTTGGGGAAAACAGGATTCTAGGCCTTTCAACTGAACTGGAAACACCTAGCACAGAACCAGGGCTCTTGAGAAAGCTTAGCCTAGAGGGGAAAAAAAAATCTAGCAAAAATTTCTAAGAGGGAAACCTGTTTGCCTCAGAAGTGGTGCCATGGAGAAGGGCAGAGGAAATTTATAAAGATTTCTCTAAAGACCTAGAGTCTGGACTTTCAGTGAAAGCTTGAAATTAAAGAGCGGTGGGTGCCCTCTAGTGCCTCATGGAGGTAAACTTAAACTTCTTCAGGAAGGAAGCATCTTTAACCCAAGTTACTGGGTTACACACAAGTTATCTATTATCTACCTATCTATTATCTATCACCTAAGTATTCATACATTCATTATTTATTGAGCACATATTACCTGCCAGGCATTCTCCTAGCAATTTGGGGTGTCCAAATATAAACTCATAATAAATGTGACCTAATAGAGGAAGAAACCACACTATGAAGACTCAGGCTTCCAAAAAAAAAAAAAAAAAGGGCAATCCCCTCCTTTCCCTCAGACATATGTCAGATATTGAAATTGTCAGCTAGAGACTTTGAAATACTTAATGAAAGTTTAAAGGAGTAAAAATGGAATAACATAGGCAAAATTCAAGGGACATTCAAAACAAGGTCCATTTTTAAAACTAATGAAAGAGAACTTCTGAAAGTGAGAAAAAACTATAATCCATAATGACAAAGTAAAAATCCACTGATAGGATGTAATATTCAGGGACCTGACACACCTGACCACACAGCCACTATGTATCGCAGGAACTGCCGGAATTACAACTTCATGTTTACAATTACAGGGCAAGCTTTCAGCATCTGACTCTTAGAATTTCATATACCAAGGAAAATGCTTATCGTTATAGAAAACTGAACAACATGATAAACATACTTCATCTGTGACTTCTGCACCTAACGTACACAGAATATCCGATTTATTACAAGGTACACATTTCATAATTTCAAAATTTCAACCCTGGCTTCAGAAAAATAACAATAGATACTAAGAAACCAGTTTCATATATACTGCACTCTATCATCATCTAAAGAGCCACAGGAAAAATTTCTCTAAGATGGTAAAAATAAAAATCTCACATGCTTCCAAACTAAAAGCAGTTCTAAAGACATGGATTAGAATGAATACCATAAAAAAAAAAACATGTAATATTCAAACATTCGCAGGAAATGCTCTAGAAATCTGCGGACCAGGAGTACCGGGTGTGCAAGCCGGCTGCCCCGCGGAGTCCACTTGAGGGTCCCTCGGCCACTGCAGAAGAAGGACGAGGCCGGCTCACCCACAGCCGGGCAGGAGGGACCCCAAGGACACTGCTGTCCTGCTGCTCGGGCGGGACAGCACTCGGCTCGGCGCTCTTCTCTGCGGACCGCCCAGTGTCCTGTGGCGAAGGTCCAGCCACAGCTCCGCGAGCCCGGGTGACCAGCCTCTGCGCTCCAGCAGGGGGCGCCGCGGGAACCCGCCCCGCCGAAGGCGACCGGAAGAAGCCAGAAGGCGCGCGACCCCGCGGGGGAGCCGGAAGGACGTAATGTGGCGTAAGGCTCGTTGGGGCAATGGGCGGGACGGTGCGGAGACACGGCCCAATGAGGGGGCGGTGTGGAGGGCGTGGCCAGGAGTCAAAGGTGAGGGGGCGGGGCTTGTCGGCGCGCAGGGCAGCTTGCACGCCTGCGCGGACGCGGAGAGTGGCTAATGGCCGCTGCCACTTTGTGGGACATTGCAGTCAGTTTACGCCCGAGTGTGACTGTGTTGGTGTTTGGTACTAGTATTTCAAGGAAATCCCCTCTTCTGGTTGAAATCACAGTTCTCTGGCGCGAGTCCCCGGACCGGCAGCATCAGCAGCACCGGGGTAATAGAGAAACGCAAACAGTCGGATCCTGCTAGAGATCTAGCGCGTCAGAATCCGGGAGGTGGGGCCCCGCAGTCTGTGTTTTACGGACTACTTCAGGTGATTTGGGGGCACGCTGAAGTTTGGGACTGCTTTGAAGTGTCGTGTTTCCCTGCGTTCCGATGCTGGGGTGACTCCGCCCATGGCAGCTGAGCTAAACCAAGCTGTTTGCCTTCCACAGGGCTTAGGTCTTACCCACTCAGACTTGGACGCCAGAGGATAAAGTGAAAAATAAATTGTATGTCTGGAAAGGCGAGATCTAGGAGAAGGATTGGACTCAACACTGAATGCAGAATTCTATGTCTCCAGATTTTATTACCCATAACATCTCATCTACAGACGTGTGGCCCTCACTTAGACTTCTCCATCGAAGGTACTCGTGGTAAATAACGAATTCCCAGTCGCTGGGCCTGTAAGGAAGTAAACTCTATTTTTATAATTAGAGCAAAACCACAGTGAAAATGCTAAAACACTTTTATAGGCTGTTTAGGCTCTCCTGATGAATTAGTCTAAAACAAACCATGGCGGGTTAGATATGAGCAGGATATACGCACTAATCAATCATTCTCAGGCAGATCAGACTTTTATACTTCATAAATTTTATGAGCTCATCTACATGTTCCATTACTGTTTTGCATTCATTTCTTCTCTGCATTCATCTCTCTCCTATAATTGAAGAGATAAAAATGGTTTATTTCTTCCATACCATTTTGCCATCAGTATTGATATTTGATGTACAAGGAAGAGTTCTTTTAACACATATTCATAAACTCTTTACTCCAATATTACCTATGCCTTAGTTGTCTTTAACATGAACAGATGTCTCAAACCACGCTTAGTCAACAGATATTCCAGAATAAGATGATCTTTGTTCCAAATCCCCCAAATATACTTTTTGAGTTGGGATTTGAGCATTCAAAGCTCATATTTTCTCTTTAGTTGTTGGCCTGAGAAGAACTGACTACTCTGATTGTCCTTTTAATTCAGTGACTAAAGAAAATACAGTAGTTGGTAACATTTGTTAAGTGTATACTAAATGTCCATAAACATTTTAAGAACTTTACATGATTTATCTCACTTCATCCTTAATAGTACACTACTTCTTAGAATTATTTTGTTATTGTTGTATAGATGTGGAAAAGAAGCTTCCAAAAGGCTGAGTCACTAAGTTTATTGAACCATTGCAACAACTCTCCTCGGGCCTCTATCCCTACTCTTATATGTGTACTTTAATAAGGTACAATTGCTTCAAAACCTCATTGAGAGCCCACTGTGTGCTGGGAAACAACCTTAGGCATTAGGGAGTCAGCAGCAAAAAAGACTAACCCTACCAGTGGAGCATACTGTCTGGAGAATGGAAAGAGGAGAATGAACAAAATAAGAATGGGATAGAAGGGCGCCATCTTACTTGTGCTGGTCAGAGAGTGTCTCCCAGATGTGCTAGCGTTGTAATCCATCCACTCACCCCAACACCCAAGAAATGTGGGGAGTATTTCGTAACAGGTGGTACACCCAGATGAAGCATCCCAAACATGACGAGGTCTATCCCCTCATCTCGCTCTTTTCCCTTTCAGCTTTCTCCGACTAGCATTCTCTGGCTTCTCTTGGGTCTTCAGGCTCTGTCTCTCCTTTCATAGTAGCCATTTGCTTCTTCTGTTCTTTTTCTGAGTCCCTCTCCATTTCTCTCACCTTTATTCTTCCCCCTATGCTCCTCCGTCTTTCCTAAAAAGTAGCCATAACTTGGATGTGAGACATACTGTTTTGTACTTAAGAAACACAGCTTAACCTTCATGGTTGAACTTTTAGACAAAATTCTAAAACGTTAGTCCTTCACTTTCCCACAATTCCTGTTCCCTATCCATGATAGCAGGTGTCACGGTTAGGAAAGGAAAAGTCACTCAAATGCTGCCGTTCAAGTAAAGCAAAGAGAGCCTTTTTTCCCTGTGTAGCGCCACGTGCCCGCGCCAGCAAAATGAAGGTCAGGAACTCAGAACTTCCCCCAACATGATCTCCACTTCTCAGTCTTCTTTCCTGCAGCCAGGGTTTGGAAGGCAGTTGGGAGTATAAGTCAAGGAGGAGACTGCTGAAGCCGTTCATCTGAATAAAGTACAAAAAACAGCCTTCAATAAGAATGTTCCTGGGTGGCTCAGTTGGTTAAGCAACTGCCTTCCATCGAGGTCATGATCCTGGAGTCCCAGGATCGAGGCCTACATCGGGCTCCCAGCTCCACAGGGAGTCTGCTTCTCCCTCTGACCTTCTCACATCCTCTCTCTCAAATGAAAAAAAAAAAAAAAAAAAAAAAAGAACGCTTGGTATAAAGCTTTTTGGTCCATAGCCAAAACTATGGGAAAGAACCATCAAAAAAGCAAATAGTTGGAGAATTCAAGTTATGGTTAATGACCGATATCTAATTCATAAAAATGTAGGTTTTTTTAAGGACTATGTGTGTGTAGTAAGGCACTAACGTTTTCCAAAGGAAGGTGTGCCGTTGCTTTTTGCTGGGAGGTGATGTCTGGGCCCTTGGATTGTCCTGCAGCATAAGAGTATCTGTTTAGGAAGAGGCCTTGGGCTGCACGGGAGAGTGTAATAACGTCCTTTATGTTGGGAGCTTTGGGCCATGTGGCAGCGGGACTACCTGCAGAGGGACTGCGGACTAAAATGATTGTGCACGTGGACAGTCAACAGTCAACCATGTTTATGTGATAAAGGCCTGTGGTTGGCAATGTGTATTGTGTTGTTGTAATGTTGTGTTGCAGGAGGTGTTAACACTCCCCACACCCACAAAGGAAAAGGACTACTAGAAGCTCTGAGTTGGGACCCCTTAGAGACTCTGTTCATGTGCCTCTTGGCTTATTTAAAAAAAAAAAAAATTTGTGTTTGCTTCGGCAGCACATATACTAAAAAAAAATGTTTTTAATTGAATTTAATTAACATATAGTGTATGACTAGTTTCTGAGGTAGAATTTAGTGATTCATCAGTTGTATAGAACACCCAATGCTCATTCCATCAAGTGCCCTCCTTAATGCCTGTCACCCAGTCACCCCATCGCCCACCCATCTCACTCCAGCAACCCTCACTTCATTTCCTAGAGTTAGGAGCCTCTTATGGTTTGTCTCCCTCTGTTTTCATCTTATTTTATTTCTTCTTCCCTTCCTCTATGTTCTGTTTTGTTTCTTAAAATTCCCTATAGGAATGAAATTAGCTTATTTTTAATCTGTAGCCTTTTGACATAATAAATCCCAGCCTTGAGTATAAAAACTTTTAGTGAATTCTGTGAGCCATTTAAAGAATTACCAAATATGAGGATGGTTTTGGAGACCCATCAAATTTGCAGTTGATGTTGGACATGAGGACAGGCTAATGGGACTGTTCCTTAACTTTATACTAAGTCACAATGATATTAGTATTACTTACTCTGTTTATTACTCAAATATTTGGATGAATATTTGTCTTAATTTTATAGTTCCCATATAAGCCCAAATCTATTAATCTGCCAGCATATTTTCAAAGAGTGATAAACACTTTTTTTTAACATTTCTTTTTTTTTAAATAAAGATTTTATTTACTTATTTGACAGAGAGAGATTACAAGTAGGCAGAGAGGCAGGCAGAGAGAGGGGAAAGCAGGCTGCCTGCGGAGCAGAGAGCCCGATGCGGCTTGATGCAGGGCTCCCATCCCAGGACCCTGAGATCATGACCCGAGCTGAAGGCAGAGGCTTAACCCACTGAGCCACCCAGGTGCCCCAATGATAAACACTTTTTTAGGTCTTAATGAATGATAATAAAACAAACAAAAACAGGAAGCAATTAGCTGTAACTTCCCTTGATGGTCTACAAACCTAAGGGCTCCAGAAGGTCAAGAACAACCTCATCTCTCTTTACATCTCTAGTGCCCATGCCTGTGTCTGGCCCAGAGACACTCAGTGGCTACCTGTCGAATGACTGATTTATAAGAAATACTCTGAATTATTGCCATGGTACAGTTGAATAGGGAATTTTGACATGTGTCAAGATCTAATAAGCCTTCATGACTAAATTATGCTAATTTCTTCTTTTAAAATGTCTTTTTGGGAGGCGCCTGGGTGGCTCAGTGGGATAAAGCCTCAGGTCATGATCTCAGGGTCCTGGGATGGAGCCCTGTATCAGGCTCTCTGCTCCGCGGGGAGCCTGCTTCCCCCTCTCTCTCTGCCTGCCTCTCTGTCTACTTGTGATCTCTGTCTGTCAAATAAATAAATAAAATCTTTAAATAAAATAAAATGTCTTTTTGCTACCTCTTAATATCTTACCTTACATTTTAAACATGGTAGGTTATTTTTAAGTATGACTCATTCATCAATTCAAATTCTACCTTTGAAAACTATCAATTTAACTTCTTGTCCAACGGCAAATTTTATTAATTTGTGTTTTTCCATATTGTTAATTTCTTGTATTTTCATAAGCCGAAGTATTTCGTGGAGTTTTTCCTTTTTATTGTATTTATTGTCACTTTTAATTTGTTTTTTTTCCCCACACCTGTGAGTTTTGTTGGACATTCCTACAAGCATCATGAATGGGAGATTTGCTGTGCAGGTAGCTGGTTAGGAGTTCTCAGATGAATTCATTCAGTTAATTCAGTATTTTCTCTAAGTACCTGCAACGTGCTGGTTTTATGTAAGTGTACAGACCACTGTTTGGTCCCTTACAATCTCAGGGAAAAGTCCCTCAGGACATCATGTGGGAGGTTGACTGGTTTTGTCTCTGTGGTCTCTGTGGATAATGGTCAATGTAGTCTAATTTCCTGAAATTCTTAATGAGCCACCACTTATAATAAAAGTATTAGGTCCAGGTGATTATACTGCTGGTTTCTATCTACTCTTTTTTAAATATATTTTTTTAAAGATTTTATTTATTTATGTGACAGAGAGAGAGCACAAGTAGGCAGAGAGGCAGGCAGGGAGAGAGGGGGAAGCAGGCTCCCCGTGGAGCAGAGAGCCCGATGCGGGGCTCGATTCCAGGATCCCGGGACCACGGCCCAAGCCAAAGGCAGAGGCTTTACCCCACTGAGCAACCCAGGCACCCTGATTTCTATCTACTCTTGAAAGCACAAGTACTGTTTACAGTCAAGTATTTAAAGCATAAAAGAGATGAAGTGGCGATGTGCACTGTGTTCACAAATGTACTCCCCTTACCTTGAAAGGTGGAGCCGGGTCCCTTCTGAATATACGCCGCATTTAAGTGACTTGCTTCTAATTAATAGAAAGTGGCAGAAGTGACAGCGTGTGACCTTTGAATCTAGGTCACAGAGACTGTGGCTAATCCCTCCCCCACTCCCTCTATGACTTGTCTTTGTGGAAGAGAGTCCCTTAGCCCTCCTGAGCGGTCCACGTGGCACGGCACGGAGGTCTTACTGAGGTCCTCCTGCCAAGAGCCAGCAGGTACGTGGGTCACGTGGGAGTGAGCGGCGTTGGAAGGGGACCCTCCAGACACAGTCAAGTCTTCGGGTGACTGCAGCCCATGTTTACGTCTTGACTCCAACCTCATGAGAGACCCTGGTCAGAACCTCCCAGCAAGTCACTGCTGGATTCCTGACAACCCGGAAACAAAATGAGATAATAAATGTTCGTTGATTGAAGCTGCTGAGTTTTTAGGTACTTTGTTACACAGCAGTAGAGAATAGAGGAAGGACCACCATTAAGCTTTTGACATTAGCATAATCCTAATGACACCATGTCCATGGATGAGCCCCAAAGAGAAAATCACTATGATTTTATTTATGAACAGAGGAGGTAAAATACCTCTGAAACACTAAAATGTGTGCAGCCAGTATTTAAGATAATAATAGAACATGATCAAATAAAATTTGGCCTGGGAATGCAAGTGTGGAGTTAACACTAGGAAATCTACCTGTACTGCACTGTGGCAGGATAAAGGCGGAAAAGCCCATGATTCCATCAAATGCCAACAGTTCACACAGCATCCCTAATAAGAACTCTTCAAATATATTTAGAAGGAAACTAATCAACACATACAGATTACACGCTCACATTGGCACGCAGGCAAACAAGGTTTTCACAAGGCATGACCTACCAAAGCTACTTCCATGAGAAGGAAGACAAAGACAGTGACGCCTGCTAGCACACCTAACATGGCAAATAGTTTGTGATTTCAGCTAATGCAGTAACGTGATAAAAGTAATTAACAGAAATAGACATTGGAAAGAATATCAAATGTTTTGATTTGTTAATGGTAGGATTATAGGCAATGAGAAGATAGTCCATCAATATTGATTAGAATCGACAAGGTTTGGTAATCAAATAGATATAGAGTGTATATAAATATACACTTATTATATTATACTTATTATATACACTTATCAATTATTATGCCCAAGAGTTTATTACAGTGTTTTAGTCTGACGTCATCTGTCAGAACTGATTAGAAAGCAGAACCTTGTGAACATCAGCCTTACATTTGTTGGGAGAATTTGTGGGGGTTAGTTCACCATGTAAGAGTGACTCCCCGTTGGTGTATGAGTTTCACTCTATTTATTTTTATTTTTAATTACATGCGTAATCTGACAACTCTAAAAAATTCTCAGCCATGATCTTTGAAAGCTCACACCTGAACCATTCTCTCTGGTTCTTTGTGGTACCCTGATTAGATGTATGGCAGCCAAATTTAATTCCAGATCTCTTAAATTCACTTTTACATTTCTCTTCCGGCATTTTGGATCAACTCTGCTTACAGAGTTCATGTAAATTCTTCTTCTGGAGTCAATTGACTATTTGGCATATCCAGCAAGCCTTTAATTTTAATTTTCATATAATTAATATACACCTAGGTTCATTTCTAGAATTTGTATTTGGTTGTTTCAAATCTTTTTGGAAAATTCTTCGTATTCTTGTGACCCGGAGGGCTTTACAGCTAAATGCTGCCGTTTAAGGATTAAATGAAATAGGACTTCCTAGGAGAGAAGCTATAGAAGGTGACAGCATTTGAAGCCCTCTCTGACAGGACAGGTTCCCTTTCCTGTCCCTCTGCCTTTAGGACACAGCACAGACACACACCGCCCCCCCCCCCCCTGAAAGGGGAGACATTGCAAAGCCAGCACACCAGAAAAGCCGATGTAAGATTTCCATTAATACTCATATTGTCTTCAGCTTTTTTCAGTATTACCTATCTATATTCTAAAAAGAAAATGAAAAGCTCTGAACAGAACGTTTTCAGAGCCTGCCATTATGTGGTTCCAGGGAGTGATCTTTACCAAGTTCCTGAACAATGTAACAATGAATTTGGAGGCCTGCACACAGAAACAGAAGGTCTACATTAGAAATGGCATTTTCATTTAGAATTATTAGTTTCGTGAAACTAAAGGAATAATGGTTGTATAGAACCGTTTTCGCTCATACTGAGAGCTCAATTTATGGTGGGTGTTGTAACTGACCGGGAAACGTGCACATACTTTTTGCGGGGCCCTAAGTGAAAGTTAAGGTTCCTAGTTAGCTTTAAGCTTGGTAGGATACATCTGAGAATAGCTTTTAGAAAGAATTATAGCTCATTTATTGAGAGCATGCGTGGCTCTGAAAAGAGCCTTTGGGGTAGGGTGCCAGGAGGCTTACTTGGCGGGTTCACTTGGAGCTGGTGTACTTGGTGACGGCCTTGGTGCCCTCGGACACGGCGTGCTTGGCCAGCTCCCCGGGCAGCAGCAGGCGCACGGCCGTCTGGATCTCCCTGGACGTGATGGTCGAGCGCTTGTTGTAGTGCGCCAGGCGGGACGCCTCGCCCGCGATGCGCTCGAAGATGTCGTTGACGAACGAGTTCATGATGCCCATGGCCTTGGACGAGATGCCCGTGTCGGGGTGCACCTGCTTCAGCACCTTGTACACGTACACCGAGTAGCTCTCCTTGCGGCTGCGTTTGCGCTTCTTGCCGTCCTTCTTCTGCGCCTTGGTCACCGCCTTCTTGGAGCCCTTCTTCGGGGCCGGGGCCGACTTGGTGGGCTCGGGCATCCTTGCACTAAAACTACAGTATTGCTAAAACTTGGGGGGGGGGGGGGAATCTGTCTCGGCAAGGCCACGTTTATTTATAGATGCGGTATTCCAATGAAGTTAGTAAGGTCATTTACGATTGGATTAATTTTAGTGTGTCGTCACAAATGCGAAAGTAGGAGATTCTTGAAGATCTAGCTTTTCATTGGCTGATTGGACAGTTTCCTTCGACCCAATCAGAAGGTCTAGACTAGGCTACCAGAAGCTACGATAAATAATCCGCTTCCAACAGCAAAAGTATGTACTTTTTTTTTTTTTTCCTTGAGTAGGTGAAAGTTTCGTGGAGAAAATGTAACTGGGTTTGTGTGTGGACGAGTTGCTGGGTGGTACAACGTCCTGCTTTGGGAGGGGTCTCGCATCTGGTTTTGACGTCCTAGATACTGGTCCTGGCGGGCAGGTCTTTATTAGAGGAGAAGCGCGCCATTCCGCGACAGGTAATTTAATGGAAAGGTCCAGGATTTCTGCAATATGCTGGACTACAGTGGCCGCTGAAATGCCTTCTGTTCTCTCAATGGATTTGGTGGCTTAAGCACTTGGTCTTTAAGGTGGGTATATAGAACATAACACTAGCGTCCCCCAAGCACACGGTGACGGGAAACTTAGTAAATGAGCTATGGCCCACCTTATGCTCCCTCTTAACGCACCGTGTGGAATGTGGCCAATAAATGTAGAAACAGCGCACTTTAAGAGAATAAAGGGGAAACTAGGGCTCCAAAACATAATGAGTGCACTTAACTAGTGTCCCGGTAGGTGTCGCCCCTGGTCCGTGGAGTGGTCCGTCCCGCCACGCCCCCTTCCCCTGCAGAGTGCCACAGCTCTTTTCTTGAGGTCTGGGGGTGGCTCTGAAAAGAGCCTTTAAAGATTCTAAACTATTCCATATTCTCTCACTTCTTCTTGGCGGCCGCCTTCTTAGGTTTGGCCGCTTTAGGCTTGGCCGCCTTGGGCTTCGGGGCTTTGGCCTTGGCCGGGCTCTTGGCCGCCTTCTTGGGCTTGGCCGCCTTGGCCTTCTTCGGACTCTTGGCCACTTTCTTGGCGACAGCCGCCGCCGCGGGCTTCTTGGCCTTCTTGGGGGTCTTCTTGGCGCTCTTCTTGGGGGCGCTGGCCCCCGCGGCCTTCTTGGGCTTCTTGGCCGCCCCGGCCGCCTTCTTGGGCTTGGCCGCGCCCGCCTTCTTGGCCTTGGGCTTGGCCTCGCCGGAGGCCGCCTTCTTGTTGAGCTTGAAGGAGCCCGAGGCGCCGGTGCCCTTGGTCTGCACCAGGGTGCCCTTGCTCACCAGGCTCTTGAGGCCCAGCTTGATGCGGCTGTTGTTCTTCTCCACGTCGTAGCCGGCGGCCGCCAGCGCCTTCTTGAGCGCCGCCAGGGACACGCCGCTGCGTTCCTTGGACGCGGCGACGGCCTTGGTGATGAGCTCGGACACCGGGGGCCCGGACGCCTTGCGCTTGGCGGCCCCGGCGGACTTGCGCGCCTTCTTCTTCACCGGCGTCTTCTCGGCGGGAGAAGGAGCGGGAGGCACGGCAGGTGCGGTTTCAGACATCGTGCGTTTGGCTTCCTGGAGGGAAAAGCGGAAAACAAGAAGAAGAAGAAGAAAGTCTCGGAGTTGAGCTGCGCGGCCGGCGTGCGCGTGTGTATATATACAACCACGACGCCGCGCGCTGATTGGCTCCCGGCTCCGACCTCCAACTTGACAGCAACCGAGTCTCCGCTCTGTCCCGGAATTGTGTTTGTTACAACCGAGGAAAGCAAAGAAAATAAAATTTCCTGGGGAGGAATCACACCGATGGTATTCGGTAGCGAAGCGGGACACCTCCTGCTTTGAGATCTTCAGGCTTTCTTCCTCCAGTTTGCGTCACGTTAGTCTCAGCCGTTTTCAAAAGCCCCCGACACTCTCAGAGATTCACAGGTCAGAGAGACAACTTCTCGATTTTCCCTTAAAATATAAATTCTTCCCTTTGTGCTTCCAATCGCTTGCTCTCTAGTGATATTCTAGACATTCTTCGCTCCTTATATATTCAACAACTGCTCAGTTCTCATGGAGATTTACCCAGAAAGTCTGTTTCGTATGAAGAGAAATAACACAGGCTGTTCTTCCATTTCTATACAAGAATGAGAGTCAAGGATGCTTGGAGTAACAGCTAATCCTGACAAGAACGGTCTTTATTTTGTCTGAAAAACCTTTATCATAGTTTTTAGTAACGCTTCAGCGAGTTAGTTATTTTGGAGGTTTCAGGTATTCAGGATTTGTCCAGGAAAATGGGGAATGCAGCAATGTCTGATCTTGCTGAAATGGTTCTTGGATTTATGTTTGCCATAGATGACCGGAGTCTTAGAAAAGGCATACAAAAGAATTGGCTCCCCTTTTTGGTTGGAAATATTCTTATTTACATTGATTTTACTTGAGGGAGGGATCAGTTACTAATATATTTACAAGTGTGGGTACAGATTTCTGCTGTGCTTGAGGAAGAAAAATATGGAACGGATTAAAGTAACAGAATCGACGTTTATACACATGCACAACAGACAGACACAGACATTCTCCCGCTTATGGAATTCCCTTGAGAGAACGACATTTTTTAAAAAGTATGTTTTATATTCTCTACTACCTTTTTAATTATAGAAGGCAACACATTACAACTGATGATTAATGTTGAACAGAAAACAGATTTACAGCAGAAAGTGATGTAATGTGCTTTTCTTCACTCCTGAAATTCACTCTTTGTCTTTAACTTAGTATCTTCATTTTGAAACATGTAGCAATCTATGTTCCCCTTCCAGGGTGAAGGAAAGAAATGCTGGGAATGCACCGAGCAGAAGATTTCACCCTCCTTTGTGATCCCCTCAAAATCAAGAAATGAGTGAATACTTCTTTCAGCACATCCAAGGGATACATGAAAGTTAGCGTCACTGTAGGTTAAAAATGAACATGATTCAAATGGGTGAGATGAGATGAACAAGCAACTCAGTATAAGTCATGTTTACTTTCTGTATCCGCTTGTCATGGAGCTGAGGTATTCCTACTCCTCTTATGGTACTTTGATTCCATAGCTGGTTTTGAAGATTATTCAGTGATAGCAATGAGGAGTATGAATTCCAGAAAGGCTGAGCCATGGCAGGCTGTTACAGTAGTCAGTGCATACAAGAAACAGAAGAAGGAGAATCACAACCATGATGAGGGAGATAACAGAGATTCAGTATCAAGAAAGAAGAGCTGCGTCTAGGCCATGTCAATGTAGGGAGTCTCCAAAGTACTACCCCAATCACCTTTACGGGCTCATGAGTTACCTTTATGTGGATAACTTCCCAGTCTCTCCCTCCCTTCAGGTGTGTCCTCTTGCTTAACTCTCAAACTTGTATTTCTGTGCACTTGCTTGAAATTTGCCTTTGCACCTTCATACACCAGGCGACATCTTGCTATGATATCTTTGCTGTTGATAAGTGAAGAAAATCGTTGCCATTTACCCTGACACAACCCCATTAGAGTATTGTTACTACTATATGGGTTTTATTCCAAAATTCATGGCATTTCCCAAAGTTCCTCTCCATACATTTTTCAAAACCTGGAGTCTTTCAAGATTCTGAAGATCCTAAAGATGGGTTCTTGATCAGTTCAGGTCATGGAATTCTTTGTATATCTGATGAAGCTAATGGGTCCCTTCCCAGAATAATGCTTTTAAGTGCTTTAGAGAATATACATAGGATTACACAGGAAAAGAATTATTACAGTGGTGTTATTACAATACCATTACCAAACTTATCAAAACCCCTAACCGTTGTATTGTTAACAGGTATGTTTATTAATCCATTAAAGTCAAGGATTGCCCTTGTGAGCAAGAATTACCAGTGTAGATGTAATGGATTCCAATTTGACTTTGAAAGGTTTAACATTCTCCTTAGCTCCCCCTTAGGGCTATCCAGCTGCATCCCCGCGAGCCTTCCTTAGCGAACCAGACATGACTCGATAAGACAAACAGAAACTTAGCGATAAAGCTGTCATGAGCTTCAAGCTTTATTCCCAGCGTCTCCGAGGGACAACAGCCAGTAGTAACTGAGTATTTCTCGGGTTGTCTGGGAAGTGTGAAGGCCAAGTAGCCTCCTCCTTTGTGGACCGCGTGTGCGCTGGTGCCCGGCGCAGGGGCTGCAAGTGTGGCACGCTCACGCACACACTGACGACCTTATATGGGGGGATTTGTGGAATTACACCCCCCCTCCCGCCCCCACCCGGACGGACCGTCGCTTCAGGCGCCCCGCCTGCCTGGAGTGCGCGGCGCGGAGCGCAGGAGCAAGGGGCGATGGGCGGGAGCTGAGTGTGGTCCCGCCTCTGCGCTTGCTGTCTTCAAACAGGTCCGTCGCCTTGCTATAAAAGGGCTGCTCGGCGCCCCAGCTCGTGGTGTTCGAGAGGTTTGGGGAGTTTTTAGTTATCATGTCTGGTCGCGGCAAGGGCGGGAAGGGCCTGGGCAAGGGGGGCGCCAAGCGCCACCGCAAGGTGCTGCGCGACAACATCCAGGGCATCACCAAGCCCGCCATCCGGCGGCTGGCCCGGCGCGGCGGCGTCAAGCGCATCTCCGGCCTCATCTACGAGGAGACCCGCGGGGTGCTCAAGGTGTTCCTGGAGAACGTGATCCGCGACGCCGTCACCTACACGGAGCACGCCAAGCGCAAGACGGTCACGGCCATGGACGTGGTCTACGCGCTCAAGCGCCAGGGCCGCACCCTCTACGGCTTCGGCGGATAAACTCGGATTCCACCACGAGGAAATTGCATTTCGCCACCAAAGGCCCTTTTCAGGGCCACCCATGTAGTCGCCAGAAAGAGTTGTTCACTTCGTGGTATAATTGTTTATTGGCAGTCCTTTTGCGATTTTCTCGGCATACTGTTCGCTACTGTGTTTTTGCGTTTGTTTCTCTGAAATACAAGGTAGGTTAGAGCTAGTTTGTAATATAGAGTGGGGTGGGTACGCTTTTTTTTTTTTTTTTACTGTAACCAAGTTTTTGCAGAGGTGTTTTTATTTTGAACCCCGAAGGACTTGCCCAAATGCAAATTAACTCTTCTCTGGTGTCTGTTGGCTCGTAATGGTGAGAAATCATGAACTTCTAACCAGGTCGTGTAGTTTTCAGTTAACAAGTGAGGATAGCACTGCCTGCATGCCACACATCCTGCGGGGTCAGGGCTAGTCTTTCAAACTCATGTCTTCATGTTTCAGATACCACCTGTATGTGTCAGGAAAAAATGTAAGCTTTTCAAGTTGGTTGCCCATTTCTGTCAAATTAGTGTGAGACTGTCAGCTTTGCCAATGTGTGTGTTTACAATGGTTTTTATATTTTAAAGAATCTGCGAGAATCGTTTCGCTGTAAACTGGTCATTTTCCAGTAAAATTTGTTCACTGGAACATAAGGGGATAGCGAGTTAGATGGGTCTCTAGCCTTAAGCAACATATCCTGGCTTTTCTGGCAACAGAGGTAAGAATGTAGCTAAAATCTCTTGGAAGTCAGCAGAAGTCACTCTCAGGTCTGGGCTTTAAAACCTTCCCTCTTTCCACCCAATAAGAAGGTGATGTTTGACCTAAGCAGAGGCATCAGGTCCTAAGGGACAGCAGAGCGATGACTTGAAGGACAGAGTTGTCCCCTCCCCTCAGAGCTGGATTAATCACAGTGCATCTGTCCCATGTGACATGAATAACTGTCTTTAGGCTAATTTATTGTTGAACCTCTGTTATAGCAACTTAATTTTACAAACCAAATACGGCTTTGTTTACTTAAATTAGGTAGCAGTGTGGACAGTCGCTTTGTTGATCTGAAACTGCTTTTAAGGAAAGATGACTCCAAATGGGCCTCTTTCCTTAGTATATGTTCTGCTGTGTTCCATTCTGGACAGAACACAGAGTAGGAGCTCATTACATGTTAGAAACAAATGCGCAGACCGTCCAAACATCCTAGGCAGTTGTAATCCGGATATTTCAAAGCATTGGCTCCCTTTGGTAGAGTTGATGTTAACAATAAGTGGATCACAAACTGCTTTGAGAATGTGTTAGAAAATATTCCTGTGGATATAGACATTTCATGGGGCTGTGTTCCCATGTTTCCTCTGTTTCATGTTTCCTCTGAGACTCATTCCAGGAACTCCCAGGGCTCCATGGACTCGTGTCAGTAACTTGGAGTCTAGGACTTCAGGGTCTGAGATCCAGACATCCAAAATGTAAGAGAGGAAAGGAGACATATTACATAAAGAACAAATTGAACAAGAATAATTTGTCACTCTTTATTCACTGTGGGCAGTAGACCTATATATTCTTGAGAAGTTAGATGAGGTCTTAACAGTTTGTAAGTCAGAATGCAAGATAAATAGCTCAATTTGAAAACTTCGGATTCTCAGAGGCCTGAATGACCAAACTGACTCAATCTCAGATGATTTGGGAGTAAGTAAAAACAATGAGTTTATTTTCAGCCCGATTCAGAGAATAGTCCATGAATTTTTCCTAAGGCCCATCGAACCTGTCTCTCATCATCAGTCTTGGTAAATATACTGACAAGTTCTAGGTATGTAGTAGTCTATGTCATTGAGCAAATCATACATTAAGTTTACAAGTTCCCAATATCCCCTCAGAGACCAAAAAACAAAACAAAACAAAACAAAAAAAACCCACAAAAAACAAACTGGAAACCTTAAACAGAAGGATGCTTAGTCTTTGGGTTTGTATTGTCTTCGGTCATGTCACTTAACCTCTCTGTGTTTCTGTTTCCCCGTTTGTAAAATGAGGATAACAGTAATATCTACCTTATGGATTTGGGGCGAATAAAATCAAATATTTGGTACTAAGCCTTTTGCCCAGTACATGGCACATGGTAAAGTCTTTATGTTTTCTCTTTCATTATTATTGCTCTTACTTTTATCATTATTCCTCATAAATTAGAAGCCCAGTTAAGAAGATGAGGACTTTTAAACCATGAAGACATAATCTTGAAGTCCCAAACTGCCATTTTCTATCTTTGTGGTCTTTGGCAAATCACTAAGTGTTTCCATCTGTAATGCAGGAGAAGCTTCATATTTTTCTGAGGATTGAGTGACACAACTCAGGGTAAATAATATGGTCACAGTATGTGTTCGACAAATATGCGTTACATATATTCATGTGAAATTGTCAGTATATGAATGAAAGTTTTGTGGATGCAATCATAAAAAATTTCAGGTAATTGAAGGAAGAAAAAAGTCTCTTGAAAGAGATGTTCTCTGACCACTCTGAAGAAATCCCTGGGTCCTCAGGCCTTTCTCTTCTGTCCCTTTCCCTGCTTTCTTGGATAGCAGATCCACTAAATTCAGCTGGGAGGGTGCTGGCATCAACCAGACATGATGGCCCAACAGAAAGTGTGACAATGTGGGGACTCTTGGGACCCAGAGAAGAGGTAAAATCCTGAGCCCTGAAAGGTCCCATATGTCTTTGGTTGCCGTTTAGTGTCTGTCCCCTGAGTCCCCAGTGGGTTCCATTTATGGCATCGAACTGTTCTATGTGTTCTCATTTCAGCAGATGGTCCATGTCCTCCTCCCTGAAACTATTTTCTTGACTTCTGTGACTCTACCCCCCTGGTTTTCTTCCTCACCATTTAGAATCTTTGGCTGCCTTCTTTCTAAAGTTTTGAGTGCTTCTTTATTCTTTCTCCATGGATAAATGTCAGTTTCAGTGTGTGCCAACAACAGTAAAGTTTCTATTTCCAGACCCTCCAAAAGTTCCATGTTCAGTCCCCAAGTTGTTCTGATTTCCAGACTCACATGTACAACAACGCACTTGACCTCCAGTGGAACGCCTAAGGGGATTTAAAAATTGTCATGTCCCAGTCTCTGAAACCTCATCCTGTCCCATAAGTCTGCATCATTCACTGAGGAAGTACAGCAGCGCTGTCGGGGCGGGGGAGCCTGGAGACGCACTGTCTGGTTCTAACCCCAGCCCCACACCTTGCTCATCCCTAGTCAACTAGGAGAGAATAGTTGGGTCTAGATACGGTGGGTGGTGAGAAGACGAAGTGAGCTACCCTTTGCAAAGAGGTTGGTACAGTCTCTTAAACACATGGAACGTGCTCGGTCAATGTCAGCTACTTGTTTCTTCACCCACGAGACCCGGTTCATCAGTACCTTCTTTAGACTTTCTCCTCCCGTAGCACCTGTAATAATTTCGCCAGTGTTATTGCAATAACCTCTCCCTTCCTTATTACCTTTAATCCCATAAATCCCATTTTCCACACAGCAGCTTGGGTGCTTTCAAATTCTAACAATTTCTCAGGGCACAATAAAACTGGCTGCCTTCACTGGCCCACAAGGTTGGAAATGCTCAGCATCTGTTTAACCCCCAGCCCTGTCTCTTACACCTTGTCTTTGCTTCCTAGTCCCCCAGCTCACAGCACTTCCATCCTGGAGCACAAACCCCTTCCTACCCTGGGGCTTTATTTGGGCTGACAGTGAGGTGGGGTGGGGCTTGATCCCAGGAACTCACAATCATGACCTGATACTAAGGCAGATGCTTAACCAACTGAGCCATCCAGGTGCACCTGATTTTTCTATCCTCATATTCCGTAACCGAAGCCTCCACGCTGGAAGGGGCTTTGGTTAGCTCGTTATCCAAGTATTAGATGTTCTCAAAGCATAGCAGCTAGAAGCAGAAATTGTATCTTTGGGAACTTGGTGGCTCAGTTGGTAAAGTGTCTGCCTTCGGCTCAGGTCAGGATCCCAGGGTCCTAGGAGAGAGTCCCACATCAGGCTCTCTGCTCAGCGGGGAGCCTGCTTCTCCCTCTGCCTGCTGCTCCCCCAGCTTGTGCTCTCTCTCTCCGACAAATACACAAATAAAAAAAGCCAAGTGCCCAGATACCCCCAGAGCTAATGAAACCAACACTCTGGGAGTGGGGCCAGCAAGCTGTCCTCTAACAAGCCTCCAGAGGATTGCGATGCACACTCAGGGTTAGAAGTGCTGCTCTGTATCCTCAGGACATAATTCCCTGTCGGCACTGGAGTATGAATGAGCCAGATGGAGGCTCTTTGTTTCTGCCTAGAAGGCCTTTGTATCAGGCTTTGCCATTTCCCCTCCTTCATGCTAACACAGCCTCAGTTTTGTTCTGGTCTCCCCTTCTTCGTTGCCTTGTGCCCCAGGGAAGGCAGAGTTTCTCCCTATTCTCAAGGATCAGGTCCTGATTCAACCACAGTAGTCCTGATGGTCCCAGGCTCTTAGTAATGACTGGTTTGGGGCTGGGAATATGGCCAGTTCTTTGTGGCTGTGAGAGTCTTTAACAGTGCAGATCAGCTTCCCCAATAACGTTTTGATTGAACTGAAAAGTGAGTTGATTTTTTAAAAAAATTGTGGGGTGTGTGTGTGTGTGTTGGGGACAAAGTTGGACTCAGGGGCATTTCAGGAAGAGAACATTTGCAAAGACCTGGAGGCTGGAGAGGTCTCAGGGAATTCCAAAAAGTGGGGAAAAGCAAGAAATGAATACAAAAAGAAAACAAAAAACCAAACCTGAAACATCAGAGAAACAAGAGGAGGAAGAGAGTTCTCTGAGGTTCGGTTTGAGTTTTCCTTAAAGGGTAGGCTACAGAGCTGGATTTCCGGTTTCGTGCACTAGGGGGATCACTGAAAGGCAGAGGGAATCAGGCAGGATCCAGTATGCTTTCTTACACGCCTCTCCCCGTGGAATGAAACATAGATTCACTAGGGACAGAGGACTTTTAGTATCATCTCACATTAAATCAAAATGGTCAGAAAAAGTTGAGGTGCAATTTGGTAAGGTTGAGGTGTAAAAGTTGAGGTGTAATTTGGCAACCAGAAACAAATTCTCCTGGTTTGTGCTTATTTTGCTCTTCTTGAGAGAATAGACAGGACAGTCTGGTTGGGAAGGCTGGCTGGGAGTGTCTGGAGCACGGTTAGCTCTTCTTGGATGCATTCGGGATTTCCACTTACAGGTGTGGTGCAGGCAAGCCAGTCCTTCTCACCTCACTTCCAGAAGGAAGCCTCTAGGTCATGGTGCCTGGAACACGAGGGAAGGAGACAAATCCTGCTTTTAACTTCAGGGTTTAGGGTCTTTGGCATCACGTGATCACAAACAGCAGCCTTCCAGACCTTGGTGTCCAGCATCAGTATGTTAAAACGCATGGTCCGAGTCCACATCTCTTGCTGTCCACGCTCTGACCGGCCCGGGTCCCTGTCTCCTTTGCCACACGCACCTGCTCAACGGAGCCGGGGGCCGAGAGCTGGAGACAGGACAGGTGGAGGGCTTGGAAGGAAACTCGCACAGCAAAGGACGGACCGGGAGCTGCTGAGCCACCCAGCCCTCAGTCCGGGACTGCACTGGAGGGTCTTGGTCTGGGAGGACACTGGGGGGTCATCTGGGAGTCCGAGAGGAGAGTAGGGGTGAATGGATTCTTCTCCAGAACACTCTAAAAGTCCAATGTAATGACGCCCGCCCATTCACAGCAACTTCAGAAGGAAAGCGGTAAAGCACAATGAAAAACTGGTTGTTAAGAACCTTAGTGTCCTTCCTGGAGAGCTGCAGCCCCCAACACACATTTTAAAGACCTGGACCAGACGCTCAGCCAGGACTCGAAAAGCCGCGGGAAGCCGGCTGGGGAGGGAGAAGAGAGGATCAGAGTCGCGCAGAGTCGTGGAGTCCCCTGGGCGCGAGCCTGGCCGCACCGGAACAGGAAGTCCCGCCTTTGGGCGGCGGGCTCTTCGAATTTCACTCTGGCTGTGGAGACCCCGTCGGGTGACCGTTGAGAAAAGGCGGAGGCGGCCGTGAGGTGCACGGCGTGGGGGAGGGAGCGCTGGCCGCTTCGGCGCGCTTTGTTTCCGCGGCCGGGCCCCCTGTCCACACAGGTGACGCTTGTCAGGACCACATGGGATGGTGTCCTAGGTGTCCCCACTAACCTACGTGAACCCAAGCTGAGGCCACAACGCATGGTAGTGCGCAGCTCTGCTGGTGAAAACATGTGGCTCTGAAAAGAGCCTTTGGGTTTGACGGACGGGACGCTTACTTGGCGAGCTCACTTGGAGCTGGTGTACTTGGTGACGGCCTTGGTGCCCTCGGACACGGCGTGCTTGGCCAGCTCCCCGGGCAGCAGCAGGCGCACGGCCGTCTGGATCTCCCTGGACGTGATGGTCGAGCGCTTGTTGTAGTGCGCCAGGCGGGACGCCTCGCCCGCGATGCGCTCGAAGATGTCGTTGACGAACGAGTTCATGATGCCCATGGCCTTGGACGAGATGCCCGTGTCGGGGTGCACCTGCTTCAGCACCTTGTACACGTACACCGAGTAGCTCTCCTTGCGGCTGCGTTTGCGCTTCTTGCCGTCCTTCTTCTGCGCCTTGGTCACCGCCTTCTTGGAGCCCTTCTTCGGGGCCGGAGCCGACTTGGCTGGTTCAGGCATGCTGAGTCGCTTCCTTCTGACAGGGAAGAAAATGGAGTCCGGGGCAGGAGCCTGCCTATTTGTAGGCAGTGGTATGCAAATGAAGGATGCGTTTCGCGATCTTTGATTCGTCGGCTCGTCGTGCGGCTGCAGGCTAATGATTGGCTCCAGTTCTGCTCTCCCTCGGTCATATCCAGAGAGCAGTTTTTCCCCATTCAGGGCGATTTCTTCAGTTAACCTTGTAAAGTTCAGATTATTTTATTAACATTTCATATTACTTTTGTAATTAGTTTTAGAACTGTTTCGAATTGCCAAAGAGGCAAAGCTCAGGTCTAGGTCACGCCTCTGATTTGCAAGTCCTGGCACAGCTGCTGGAAAAGCTGTATCTTTACGTTTGAATCTGGGTTTTGACCTGTGAAAGAGATGGTAAAGAGGCTATCAGCCCAACAGGAAACTCTAGACGTACTGTTCATCAGAGTAGTTCTGAATTGAGGGAAAATGACCAAGGTCTTGACTACTGCTTGCTCAGTGATGGAGCAGGAGCTGTCCTAAGACCAGAGTGACCTCAGATAGACCCCTGAGCTAGACCCTGATGAAGCTCATCTCTGGAGGCTACTGGATAACCACACACCTTACCACTGGACAGCGAGTTCTTCACTTGAAGCCCTCAGCTCCCTGTCTGCTGTTTATTTAAGACAGTTATTTTTTTAAAAAAATACTTTATTCATGGGGGGGGCGGTAAGAGAGCACAAGCAGGGGGAGATATTTAAGAGTTAAGTAATAAAGGGACTATTTAGAATATTGTGAGCAGGGTTAAGGGACACCACCAAGGAATGGTGGGGGACGCTGGGCTGTTACTCGTAGTTCAGAAGAGGGAAGAAAGGAGCAGGCTTTGAAGAGAGGGGTGAGTACAGGACAGAGCTGACCCACAGGAGCCCAGATGCTTAACCAACTGAGCCACGCAGAAACCTTGGGTTTTCTTAATTATAGCCTGATACAGCCTCACTTCATTTGCTGGGCTGGATCCTGGAATAGTCTCATTTCCCATTGATCCTTGGTCTCCAGTTAATTTACAGCCCCCCCCCCCCCCCCCCCCAGTACAGACTGGCTACTCACATTTTGCTCACTGAACCACCAGCAGCAAGTCATGTGGAAGCCCCACAGCAGAGCTACAAATCAGACTGAATTTTAACCAAATCCCCAGGTAATGTGGGTGCACAGTACAGGGTGGGAAGCACTATTCTAGGGAGCTGTCCATATGGTTCTTTCCCACATTAAAAACAACAACAACAACAACAAAAACCACTCACCCTTTTCAATTCTTTGTCTAGGACCACTTATTATCTTCACTTTGCCATTAGTTTTATTTGTTAGTTTAAATTAGGTTTATGAGTGATGGATAAATGGAAGGAAGGCAGGCAGGGACAAGGGGCCCCCACCCAAAGAGGAAAGAACCCTTAAAAGTGTTTTATACCACCCTAGCAGGAACCCTCCACCTTTTTCTGTAAGAGATATAGGTGAGAAAAATCT
Source organism: Martes martes (assembly GCF_963455335.1). Taxonomy (NCBI): domain Eukaryota; kingdom Metazoa; phylum Chordata; class Mammalia; order Carnivora; family Mustelidae; genus Martes; species Martes martes. The sequence goes on along the minus strand of NC_137893.1, from coordinate 145,808,710 downwards.
TATTGGATGACAGGCACAGGAAGGGCTAATCAGATTAAAACAGCCCGCCAACCAGCCCATAAAACCCCTAGACTTAGAAACTCTGGGGCAACCACTTCGAGTCCCCTCCCACCTCGATAGCTTTGCTGTCACTCAAGAAACTGTGCTTTGCTGCCCACCAGTCTGTCTGGTCTACCTCTCATTCTTCAGAGTGGTGTGACCAAGAACCGTGGGCACTGTCGGAGAAAAAAATCCTGTAACACCAATACTACCTCTTTATTAATTTACCACTTGAAAATTTAATATATTTTCATTATGGGTAAAGTTGAGAGCCACAGACTAGAGCCAACACTGTAGAGCCCATTTTAGGAGTGATGATTTTCTCTAACTTTACTCAAAAATTTCTTCCTCCCCATAAGATTGCACTCAGAAAAGGGCATCTCTTTTTGCAAATATGTGATCATTTTTTACACACTGCCTGGAAACACAAGACCTTTGTGGTCTGATTTATTTCCAATTCAGGACAAATATGAAGGGCAAAATAAGAGCAACAGGTCAAGAGCTCCAGAAAATTTGCCCCACAAGTGTAACCATTGGGTTTATAGGATTTAAATCATGGGTCTGATGCACCAAGCCACTAAATTAAATGTGTGAACCTGAAACAGATAAACTTGGCCTCTATGATATTGAAAAGTAGTGAGGATTGGCCCAAACTGCTGTCGTCATTCCATGCCCACATGAATTTAGTGAAACACAAACAATATACAATACAAACAAAATAATCCAAGAGTTGTGTTAAAATGATCAAGATTTTGTAAGGAAAGACTTTTGGGGAAAGGATTTTGGGGAAAGGATTACTGACGGGCTGAAAGGGGCTATTGCAATAGGGAAATGGTGACCATTGCATCAGATCTGCAAGCCTCTACAAGGTTAGGCAAAAGGGGTTTTGTTGAGGGAAAAGTAAACAAGTCTAGAAAGAACCTGAGTATAGGAAGGTGGGTAGGGTAGAAAAAAAAAAGTGCCTTGATCAGAAAGCAAATCAGAGAATCTTTTACCCTGAGGCCAGCCAGTTCTGAGGAGGGACCCTCAGGAGGCCGAGGGCAGGTCAAAGCTCAGGGGTCTGGGGAATGGGGAAAATGTAACAGAAGTTTGGTGGACAAGCATATTGTTCTCATTAGTGAATGGGGACAAGCGGTTCAGCTAATTGTTTATGAGGCAAAAAATGGGAATTGGACGGTCTTCTCTGGCCTTGTCATAGGTAAACAAAATTTCATCCTTGAGTGTTATCTAAGTCATAAGGGGAAAACAAGGTTCCTTGCAGTTAAATTGTTTTTGGAGCACAAAGGTTGAGGGGTATTCCTCTAATCATTGCTGTTTTCCAGGATCAAAAGTGTCACGTAAGGATCAATATTGTCAGTTACAATCAATGACATCTCATTTCAATCTTGCTGGGTCTGATATTTTAAAAAGTTAAAAATGTAAAAATATTAGACACATTTGGTTTTAATGTAATCTGAAATGAAATTACTGAAATATAATAATTATGATAGAAATACAAGTTGGATAACATGAAAATTGTCCCCATAAAGCTCCTGAATCCCAATTGTTCTAAACCCCTCTAAGCAGTGAATATTTGATGACAAGGCATTACAAATCATTAATTTAAAAGCAAAGTCTACAAGTATGCTTTTAAATAAGTGGATTTCTCTGGTGGGCTCATTATCTATAAAAATTGTCTCCAGATCCAAGAACAGTGATTTTTTTTTTTTTTAGGTTTACATAAAATGTATCTCCAAAGTTATGGTAGATATTAACTTACATATAATATTTTTTATTTATTTTGCTATATGACTGTGGTGTCATGAAAGTTTTACAAGTTTTCCTTTGCCTTTCTCAGAAAAGCATTCTGTTAGAGTTCTGGAATACATACAATGTTTTATCATTTTGTGATGTTTACCACATGTTTATAATAATTTTTATAATAATGCACATTTTGTATTACACACAAAACGTGCATTAGAATGTCCTCCTCTTTTTTGAATCTGGAAAAAAAATCATGCATGGATTTAAACAATAATAATATAGAAAAAATAGGGATGAGGGGAACAGCAAGTATAACAGTATTAATATTAAACAAACTTTAAGGCTCAATGTATTAGTACGGATAGAGAGGTACACTGTAAGGACTTTTGGTTCCAGTGTGGACAACAAGATATTCTGGAAAGCCATCTTGAAGCAAAATAGCCAAGGACTTGATAAACGGCAAACACACCCTAGCACATCATGGCCCAGATAACAAGAAACCAAGGAAAACTCCCCAGATCTCCCAGAACAATACATACCCAGGAGCTGAAGCCTGACTAATAAACACATGAGACTGGGTTCCCTGGAGGCAAATATTAAGATACTGCACTTCTGTCAATTAATGGCAGCCTCTTGGGGAAAAGAGGGTTCTAGACCTTTTAACTGAACTGGAGATACCTAGCACAGAACCAGGGCTCTTTGAGAAAACACAGGCCTACGGGCATGGGGAGAATCTAGCAAAGATCCCTACAAAAAAACCTGGTTCCTCTCTGCAGGGGTCTGTGGAGGAGGGTAGAGGAAATTTGCCACGAGGATCTACCACAGACCTACTCAAGCGTCTAGAGTTTCCACCAAAGCTTCCTAAAATTAAAGTGCTGGGGGTTTGAGCGCCCTCTAGTGCCACCTGGAGGCAAACTTAAATCCCTTCAGGAGGAAGCACCTTGAACCCAAGTTTCTGTACATATAAATTTATTTTCTTATTCAGAAATTATTTCTTGAGCACATATTATGTGCCAGGCACCTCCTAGGAATTTGGGGTGTCCAAATATAGACTCATAATAAATGTGACCTAATCGAGGAGGAAAACACTTTGAAGAGTCAGCCTTCCAAACAAAAAAGGGCCTTAGATCCCCTCCTCTCCTTCAGCCAAAGAATTTCCTATATTGAAGTTATTAGAGACTATAAAATATTTACTGAAAGCTTAAGGAAATAAAAATGAAATAATACAGTCAAGGAGCAAGGGACAATCAAAACCAGGTGTATTAAAACAACAACAACACGAAAGAGAACTACTAAAACTAAAAAAGAGCTATAGTCCATAATAATAAAATAAAAATCCACTGATAAGATGTAACCTTTAGGGCCTTGAGGCACTGACCACATAGCCACTGTGTAACTTGCAGAATCAGTAGAAAATCTTCGAATTTACAATTGTAGGGCAAGCTTTCAATAGACAACTCTCAGAAATTCATATAATAACCAAGGAAAATGCTTATGGTTATAGAATATTGAACAACAGGATGAACTAACTTCATCAATCTGTGATTCCTTCATTTAACACATAGAAAATCCCTGAAATTTTCAAAGTACCCATTTAATAACTTCAAATTTTCAACATTGGCTTCAGAAAAGGTTAACAATACATAGCAAAATATCAGTTTCATATATCCTGCACTCTTTTATCATTATCTAACTGAAGGGCAATAGAAAGGACTTTTTAAAGATAGTAAAAATAAAACAATCTCATATGCTTGGAAACTAAAAGCATACTTCTAAATGGATTAGAATGGACATTGTTAAAGAAAGTATGTAATAGAAATACCAATGAATAGACTTAACCAAGGAGGCAAAAGGCCTGTACTCTGAAAACCAATAATTACTGATGAAGGAAATGAAAGATGACACACACAAATGGAAATACATTCCATGTTTATGGATTGGAGGAATTGATATTGTCAAATTGTCCATACTACTCAAAGCAATCTACAGAGTTACTGAGATTCTTGACAAAGTACTAACAGTATTTTTTCACAGAACTAGAATAAATAATCTTAAAATTTGTATGGAACCATAAAAGACCTCAAATAGCCAAAGCAATCTTGAGAAAGAAGAATAAAGCTGGAAGTGTCAAAATCTCAGAGTTCAGGGAAAAACTACAAAGCTATAATAATCAAAGCAGTATGGTCTTGGCACAAAAATAGATCAGTGGAACTGGCTAAAGAGCTCAGAAATAAACCAAACTTTTATGGCCAATTAATCTAAGAAAAGGAGGCAAGAACATACAATGGGGAAATGACTCTTCCTTTAATAAATGGTGCTGGGAAAACTGGAGAGCTGCATACAAAAGAACGAAAGTGGACCACTTTCTTATACAATATACCAAAATAAACTCAAAATGGATTATAGACCTAAATGTGAGACCTGAAACCTTAAAGCTCTTAGAAGAAATCATAGGCAGTAATCTCTTTGGTAATCTCTGTTTGTCATAGCAACACTTTTCTAGCCATAGCTCCTGAGCCCAGAGAAAGAAAAGCAAAAATAAACTAGAACTACACGTAAATAAAAGTCTTTTACTCAGAGAGGGTAACCAACAACAAAACAAAAAGGCAACCTGCTGAATGGCAGAAGATACTTGCAAATGGTATGTCTGATAAATCGTTAATATCCACAAAATATAAAGACTTATACAACTCAACACCAATAATAAAAATAAGATTGAAAAATGGACAGGTGATGTGTATAGACATTTTCCAATGAAGGGATACAAATGACCAACAGGCATGTGAAAAGATGTTCAAATCAGTAATCATCAGGGAAATACAAATCGAAACCAGAATGAGATGCTGCCTTACACCTGTCGGATGCCTAAAATAAAAAAGGGAGATAACCAGTGTTGAAGATACGGAGAAAAATGAACCCTCGTGCTCTGTTGGTGGGAATGTAAATTGGTGCAGCCACTGCGAAAAACAGCATGGAGTTTCCTCAGAAACTTAAAAATAGAAATGCCATATGGTATAGCAATTTCACTACTGAGTATTTACCCAAGAGAACAAAAACAGTGACTAGAAAAGATACATACACCCTTATATTTATTTTAGCACCATTTACAATAGCAAAGATGCAGAAGCTGCATCTATGTATCCGTAGGTGAATGGATACAGAAGATGTGGGGTGTGTGTGTCTAGGTATGAGTGGAGTGTGTCCATATGTAGAATGTAATAGTAGCCATAAAAAAGAATGAGATCTTGCCATTTGTGACAATATGATGGATGGATGGACCTAGAAGGTATTATCCTAAGTGAAATAAGCCAGACAGAGAAAGACAAATACCATATGATTTCACTTATATGCGACTCTGAACAACATAACAAATGAACAAACAATGAAACAAAAAAGCAGAAACAGACCCATAAATACAGAGAACAAACTGATGGTTGCCAGAGGGGAGAAAAGTGGGGGGATGGGCAAAATGGTAAAGGGGAGGGGGAGGAACAGGTTTCCAGTTGTGGAATAGATAAATCAGGTGGCTGAAAGGTACAGCCTAGGGAATATAGCCAATGGTATTGTAATAGCTTGTATGCTGACAGATGGTGGCTACACTTGTGGTAAACACAGCATAATGTATAGAATTGTCAGATCACTATGTTGTTAAAAAAGGTAAAAATAAAACAATCTCAAATGCTTGGAAACTAAAAGCACATTTCTAAACACATGTATTAGAATGCATATCATGAGGGCAGCTATGTAATATTTTGAGATATATATGAATGGGAATAATATATATAAAACTGTTGAATATATTTATAGTGGTACTAAAAGGGAAATATATAATATTAAATGCATATGTTAAAGAACAAGAAACACTAAAGATACCTAAACTAGATATTCAACTAAAAAAGGTAGAATAAAAATGGGAGTAGATTGAGAATCGGACTTAGAATCCTTAGAATCTGTTGTACTGCTGTGAATGAGGTCTGGCTTTTTCATTTCAATTCCAGATAGGTCATTGCTCATGTATAGAAAGGTCATGAATTGTTATGTGCTGCTTATATACCCACCAACCCTGTTGAACTCTTATGAGATCTAACTATTTCTAAATTCCCATGGATTTTTACACTGACATATTATTTTTAATTTGTCAATTTTAAAATTTAAAAAGAAAAATTAATAGAAAAACCAGGGATGATCCATAAACCAAAAGCTTGTTCTTTGAAAAACCTAATAATAGACAAGCCTCTAGCAAAACTAATTAGGAAAAAAAAATTGTCTGTGCATATGGGGATGGGGGGCAGGGGTAGAGGGAAAGTTATGGGAATAAAGAAGAGAATGTCACTACCAAAAGGAATGTCACTACCATGAGAATATTATGAATAAGTTTTACAAATGATAAAAGAATAGATTTTTTTTATCCTTTTACATAGATAAAAGATTAACAGAAAAGGATAATTTTCAAGAAAAAATACTAAGTGATGAACAAGGTGAATAAGCAAATTATGATTATAAGGAAATAGGATGGGCAATTTAAAACAAAAATCTCTTCTACGCCCTTCAACCCAAATGATGCCAAGCACAGTTGGGTTTTACAGGTTTAAGCGAAATTGAAGAAATCGATAATCCCAATTTTATAAAAGCTGTTTCAGTAGGAAATAGATCTCTTACCTTTTTGCTTTTGAAAATCTATAACCTATTATCAGAACTGAACAGGAACAATACCAAAAAAAGACAGAAAATCATAGTTTTGTCTTACTTATGAACATTTATTTTTAAAAAGCTCCATTTAAAAAGCAAGCAAATGGAATCCAGGAAGTTATAATATTTAACATATAACAGTATATCACGCAGTTTATTCCAAGAGTGGAGGAAAAGTTTAACATCATAAATCTGCCAGTGTAAGATATTAGTAGTGTAAAACTGTGGTCATCTCCATAGATACTGAGAAATTATTTGCTAGAATAGAATAATTTTTCATCATACATGTTTTCAACAAACTAGAACAAGAGGGAATAGATGTTTATTTTATATGGAGTAGCTACAGTGAGCATAACATATAATGGCACAATTGTCGGATTCCTGAAAAGTTTCAAAAAAAAAAAAAGGACAAAAATTCTGTGGTACTACCCCCATTCCACATGGCACCAAGGCCCAGATAGCACCATGAGACAAGAAGTATAAAAAGGATAGAGAAAAATTCAATAAGGAAAAACTGTTATCTTTAGTTTTTGAAAATAATGTCATTAAAGAAAGCCACAAGACTCTATAAACAATTTGATCTAATAGAGCACAATAGGATTGATTAGTGGATATATGATCACCACATACAATTCATGGCTTTTGTATATATTAACAATACCTTCATTGGAAACGAAGCAGGAAAACCAGACATCATTCCCATCAGTATTTCAGAGTCTAAGGAATCTACATCAAAGAAAAAAAATTCCAAATCTATATGAATAAACTATAAAATGTCCTTGAAGGACATAAAACAAGATTGATTTCATTTAAGAGACAGACATACACTGTACTATGTTTATGTTTTGTGATGACGCCATATGCTAAGATGTTCATAAATTCCAGAATAAACTAAAGTTTTAATGTGAGGCCACAAAAGTGCACTGAAGTTTTGGTAACATTGTAAAATGCACATTCATGAGCAAAAATAGTGTAGATGATTCTAAGAAAGGGAAGAAAGAAAAAAGAGAAAGAAAGAAAAGGGGGGAAAAAAGTAAAGAATGGTAGGTTTTGATTTAGGGACAGGCACTTTAAGAGGGGCTAGGGTCAGCTTAGGGATATAGTCTTGATCTGTTAAAACTATTTTAATATTTGTTCCAGCATTTATAAGTCAGGCTGAGAAGAGGGCTCAGAGTAGCCTGGCTAGAGTTTGGTCTAAACTTTACCTGTTGTCACTTGAATTAATTGCGAATGTAAGGTTACCAAGAGATGTCTTTAGTGTAGTGGGTTAGGGCAAGGACCCCGGGTCAAAATCAGAATCCCCCCTGCCACTTACTAACTGTATGACATGGGGTAAGTACAATTTTAAGATTGAGATGACACCATATACATGCAGGCAAATGGGATAATAGTTCACAAGTGTATTATGAGGATTACACGATTCACATCTGGAAAGAACTGGGGAATGTATCTGGGTATTTGCAAACAACAACAAACGTGTTTTTAAGGTAAATAAAAATAACTGGGAAGGACAGTGTGTTACCTGCTCTCAAGGCTTCACTGTCTTTTGTGGAACCTAGGGACTTCTGACTTCTTGGGCCTCTTCCTCCACTAAAATAATAACAATTAATAACATTATTAGAATTACATAAAGGTTAATTTATTGACATTCTATATTAGAGCGTTTTGGTCAACGTCACAGTTTATATTTATCTTCTGACTTCAGAAGAAATTAAAATTTTGATGCGCCTCAAAAAGTACCCTGGGGCCTGTGCCCACTGTGCCTAATGGATGGACTGCGTCCACCTGACCATGAAATTAAAAACAAAAAACAAAAAAACAGAATTACCGAGTAGGGAATTATTATCCACACACACGTACATATACGCGCACACGAAATGCTCTAGAAATCTGCGGACCAGGAGTACCGGGTGTGCAAGCCGGCTGCCCCGCGGAGTCCACTTGAGGGTCCCTCGGCCACTGCAGAAGAAGGACGGGGCCGGCTCACCCACAGCCGGGCAGGAGGGACCCCAAGGGCACTGCTGTCCTGCTGCTCGGGCGGGACAGCACTCGGCTCGGCGCTCTTCTCTGCGGACCGCCCAGTGTCCTGTGGCGAAGGTCCAGCCACAGCTCCGCGAGCCCGGGTGACCAGCCTCTGCGCTCCAGCAGGGGGCGCCGCGGGAACCCGCCCCGCCGAAGGCGACCGGAAGAAGCCAGAAGGCGCGCGACCCCGCGGGGGAGCCGGAAGGACGTAATGTGGCGTAAGGCTCGTTGGGGCAATGGGCGGGACGGTGCGGAGACACGGCCCAATGAGGGGACGGTGTGGAGGGCGTGGCCAGGAGGTGGAGATGAGGGGGCGGGGCTTGCCGGGCCGCAGCACGCTTGCGCGGACGCGGAGGGTGACAGTGGCCGTTGCCAGTTGGTAGGACATTTCAGTTCCAGTTTACACCTGAGTGTGACTGTGTTGGTGTTTGGTACTAGTATTTCAAGGAAATCCCCTCTTCTGGTTGAAATCACAGTTCTCTGGCGCGAGTCCCCGGACCGGCAGCATCAGCAGCACCGGGGTAATAGAGAAACGCAAACAGTCGGATCCTGCTAGAGATCTAGCGCGTCAGAATCCGGGAGGTGGGGCCCCGCAGTCTGTGTTTTACGGACTACTTCAGGTGATTTGGGGGCACGCTGAAGTTTGGGACTGCTTTGAAGTGTCGTGTTTCCCTGCGTTCCGATGCTGGGGTGACTCCGCCCATGGCAGCTGAGCTAAACCAAGCTGTTTGCCTTCCACAGGGCTTAGGTCTTACCCACTCAGACTTGGACGCCAGAGGATAAAGTGAAAAATAAATTGTATGTCTGGAAAGGCGAGATCTAGGAGAAGGATTGGACTCAACACTGAATGCAGAATTCTATGTCTCCAGATTTTATTACCCATAACATCTCATCTACAGACGTGTGGCCCTCACTTAGACTTCTCCATCGAAGGTACTCGTGGTAAATAACGAATTCCCAGTCGCTGGGCCTGTAAGAAAGTAAATTCTATTTTTATAATAAAAACAAAAAATAAAATGAAAAAGCCAAACACTGTTTGGGCTCCTCCACATAGCTAAGGCTCTCCCGATGAGGCAATGTACAGCAAACCAGGATTGGATCTGGGCAGAATAGTCACATTAACCGATCATTCTCAGGCAGATCACTTTTCATACTTCGTAACTTCTGTGAGCTGATTCCTTTACTGTTTGCATTCATTTTTTCTCTGCATTCATACGTCTCCCCTGACTGAAGAAATAGTTTGTTAGGTGCTCTTTTGCCATCAGCATTAACATTTGGTATACAAGACAGATAGTTGTTTTTACGTGTGCTCATATAACTCTCTTTAAATGCTACCTACACTTTAGTCATCTTTTGCAGGATCAGATAATGAATCACATCATGTTTAGTCAAGAGATATTCCTGAACAAAATGATCTTTGTTCCCAAACTCCAGCTATCTTTGTTGGGGATTTAACTACTTGGTATTCAAGTAGATCAAAGGCTCATATTTCCCTTGAGTCTTTGACCCGAAGAGAATTGGCTACTCTAATTCTCATTTTAATTCAACGACAAGGAAAATGTAATAGTTGCTAACAATTGTTAAGTGATTACAAAATATCCATGCGTGATTTAAGAGCTTTGCATGACTTATCTCAATCCTTAAAATAATTCTAAGATATAATATGATATTCTTTTTTTTTTTTTTCTTAAATAAATGGGGAAAGTGAGACTCAGAAACGGGGTCACTCATTCTCCTGAGCCATTGCAACAACTCAGCTCTGGCCTCTCCCTGTTGTTACAGATGCATGTGTCCTTTAGTTATGATTGCTGCAAATCATCATTGAGAGCCCACCGTGTGTCTGGAACAGCCTTAGGCCTTAGGGAGTCAGCAGCGTAAAACCTAACCCTATCCAGTGGAGCTTACAGTCTAGAGAATGGGAGGAGGAAAAATATACAAATTCATGTCAGTTTTGCTAAGTGTAATGAAGAAGAATGAACAGAATAAGTTAATAATGGCATAGAAGGGCGCCATCTTACTTGTGCTGGTCAGAGAGTGTCTCCCAGATATGCTAGCGTTGTAATCCATCCACTCACCCCAACACCCAAGAAATGTGGGGAGTATTTCGTAACAGGTGGTACACCCAGATGAAGCATCCCAAACATGACGAGGTCTATCCCCTCATCTCGCTCTTTTCCCTTTCAGCTTTCTCCGACTAGCATTCTCTGGCTTCTCTTGGGTCTTCAGGCTCTGTCTCTCCTTTCATAGTAGCCATTTGCTTCTTCTGTTCTTTTTCTGAGTCCCTCTCCATTTCTCTCACCTTTATTCTTCCCCCTATGCTCCTCCGTCTTTCCTAAAAAGTAGCCATAACATGGATGTGAGACATACTGTTTTGTACTCAAGAAACACAGCTTAACCTTCATGGTTGAACTTTTAGACAAAATTCTAAAACGTTAGTCTTTCACTTTTCCACAATTCCTGTTCCCTATCCATGATAGCAGGTGTCACAGTTATGAAAGGAAAAGTCACTCAAATGCTGCCGTTCAAGTAAAGCAAAGAGAGCCTTTTTTCCCCCGTATAGCGCCACATGCCCATACCAGCAAAATGAAGGTCAGAAACTCAGAACTTCCCCCAACATGATCTCCACTTCTCAGTCTTCTTTCCTGCAACCAGGGTTTGGAAGGCAGTTGGGAGTATAAGTCAAGGAGGAGACTGCTGAAGCCGTTCATCTGAATAAAGTACAAAAAAATAGCCTTCAATAAGAATGCCCCATATAAAACTTTTGGGTCCACAGTTGAGCTAAATAGCCAAAACTATGGGACAGAACTATCAAAAAAGCAGATATTTGGAGAATTCAAGTTATGGTCAATGACAGATATCTAACTCATAAAAATGTGGATTTTCTTAGGATGATGTGTGTAGTAAAGCACTAACGTTTTCCGAAGGAAGGTGTGGCCTTTTCCCTTTGCTGGGAGGTGATGTCGGGGCCCTTGGATTGTCCTGCAGCATAAGAGTATCTGTTTAGTAAGAGGCCTTGGGTTGCACGGGAGAGTGTAATAATGTCCTTTATGTTGGGAGCTTTGGGCCATGTGGCAGCGGGACTACCTGCAGAGGGACTGTGGACTAAAACGATTGTGCACGTGGACAGTCAACAGTCAACCATGTTTATGTGATAAAGGCCTGTGGTTGGCAATGTGTATTGTGTTGTTGTAATGTTGTGTTGCAGGAGGTGTTAACACTCCCCACACCCACAAAGGAAAAGGACTACTAGAAGCTCTGAGTTGGGACCCCTTAGAGACTCTGTTCATGTGCTTCTTACCTTGGTTTATTTAAAACAAAAACAAAAACAAAAACTTTTAAATTTAATTTAATTAACATATAGTGTATTATTAGTTTCTGAGGTAGAATTTAGTGATTCTTCAGTTGCATGGAACACCCAATGCTCATTCCATCAAGTGGCCGCCAAAATGCCTGTCATCCAGTCACCAAATCCCCCCACCCACCTCACTCCAACAACCCTCACTTCATTTCCTAGAGTTAAGAGTGTTTTATGGTTTGTCTCCCTCTCTGTTTTTAACTTATTTTATTTCTTTCTTCCTTTCCTCTATGTTCTGTTTCTTAAAATTCCACATAGGAGTGAAATTAGTTTGTTTTTAATCAGTATCCTTTTGATATAATAAACCCCAACCTTGACTATAATAACTTTTAGGGAATTCTGTGAGCCATCTGTGAGAATTACCAAATAGGAGGATGGTTTTGGATGTCAGACATGAGGGCAGTCTAATGGGACTGTTCCTTAACTTTGCACTATGTCACAATGATATTAGTATTACTATATTCTGTTTATTACTTACATATTTGGATGAATATTTTGCCTTAATTTAATGATTTTTGTAGTTCCCATATGAACCCAGTTCTTTTCACCTGCCAGCATATTTCCACAGAGTGATAAATACTTTTTTAGGTCTTAGTGCCTGATGATTTAAAAAAAAAAAAAAAAAAAAAGGCAAGCAATTAGCTGTAACTTCCCTTGATGGTCTACAAACCTAAGGGCTCCAGAAGGTCAAGAACAACTTCATCTCTCTTTACATCTCTAGTGCCTGGCCCAGAGACATTCAATGACTACTTCTTGAATGACTGATTTATAAGAAATATTCTGAATCATTGCCATGGTACAATAGAATAGGGAATTTTGACATGTGTCAAGGATCTCCTTAAAGGTCTTCATGACTAAATTATGCTCTTTAATTTCTTCTGTTAAAACATCCTTTTGCTACCTCTTAATCTGTTACCTTGCACTTTGAACATGTTAGTTTATTTTTAAGTATGACTCAGTCATCAATTCAAATTCTACCTTTGAAATATATTAATTTAGCTTTAACTTCTTGTTCAACTGCAAATTTTATTAATTTATGTTTTTCCATATTGTTAATTTTTTATATTTTCATAAGCCAAAGTATTTTCTAGGGCTGTTCCTTTTTATTGTATTTATTTTCACTTTTGTTTTTTTTTCTCACACCTCTCAGTTTTGTTGGACATTCCTACAAGCATCATGAATGGGAGATTTGCTGTACAGGTAGCTGGTTAGGAGTTCTCAGATGAATTCATTCAGTTAATTCAGTATTTTCTCTAAGTACCTGCAACGTGCTGGTTTTATGTAACTGTATAGACCACTGTTTGATCCCTTACAATTTCAGGAAAAGTCCCTCAGGACATCATGTGGGAGTTTGATTGGCTTTTCTCTCTGTGGATAATGGTCAGTGTAGTCTAATTTCCTGAAATTCTTAACGAGCCACCACTTATCAAAGTATTAGGTCCAGGGGCACCTGCGTGGCTCAGGGGGTTAAGCCTCTGCCTTCGGCTCAGGTCATGATCCCAAAGTCTTGGGATCGAGCCCCGCATCTGGCTCTCTGCTCAGCAGGGAGCCTGCTTCTCCCCCTCTCTCTGCCTGCCTCTCTGCCTACTTGTGATCTCTGTCTGTCAAATAAATAAATAAAATCTTTAAAAAAAAATAGAGAACAATCCTCCTTCCCACCCTCAAAAAAAAAAAAAAAGAAAAAAAAAAACCTGTTAGGTCCAAGTGATCATACAGCTGATTTCTATCCACTCTTTAAGGCACAAGTACTGTTTACGGTCAAATATTTAAAGCATAAAAGAGATGAAGCGGCGATGTGCACAAACGTACTCCCCTTACCTTGAAAGGTGGAGCCGGGTCCCTTCTGAATATACGCCGCATTTAAGTGACTTGCTTCTAATTAATAGAAAGTGGCAGAAGTGACAGCATGTGACCTTTGAATCTAGGTCACAGAGACTGTGGCTAATCCCTCCCCCACTCCCTCTATGACTTGTCTTTGTGGAAGAGAGTCCCTTAGCCCTCCTGAGCGGTCCACGTGGCACGGCACGGAGGTCCTACTGAGGTCCTCCTGCCAAGAGCCGGCAGGTACGTGGGTCGCGTGGGAGTGAGCGGCGTTGGAAGGGGACCCTCCAGACACAGTCAAGTCTTCGGGTGACTGCAGCCCATGTTTACGTCTTGACTCCAACCTCATGAGAGACCCTGGTCAGAACCTCCCAGCAAGTCACTGCTGGATTCCTGACAACCCGGAAACAAAATGAGATAATAAATGTTCGTTGATTGAAGCTGCTGAGTTTTTAGGTACTTTGTTACACAGCAGTAGAGAATAGAGGAAGGACCACCATTAAGCTTTTGACATTAGCATAATCCTAATGACACCATGTCCATGGATGAGCCCCAAAGAGAAAATCACTATGATTTTATTTATGAACAGAGGAGGTAAAATACCTCTGAAACATTAAAATGTGTGCAGCCAGTATTTAAGATTATAATAGAACATGATCAAATAAAATTTGGCCTGGGAATGCAAGTGTGGAGTTAACACTAGGAAATCTACCTGTACTGCACTGTGGCAGGATAAAGGCAGAAAAGCCCATGATTCCATCAAATGCCAACAGTTCACACAGCATCCCTAATAAGAACTCTTCAAATATATTTAGAAGGAAACTAATCAACACATACAGATTACACGCTCACATTGGCACGCAGGCAAACAAGGTTTTCACAAGGCATGACCTACCAAAGCTACTTCCATGAGAAGGAAGACAAAGACAGTGACGCCTGCTAGCACACCTAACATGGCAAATAGTTTGTGATTTCAGCTAATGCAGTAACGTGATAAAAGTAATTAACAGAAATAGACATTGGAAAGAATATAAAACTTTTGATTTGCTAGAAATAATATTATGTGTAATGAAAATGAAAACAGGCCTTTAAATCATTAAATATTGATTAGAATTGACAAAGTTTAGTAATCAAATAGATAAATAGATATAAGGTGCATGTAAATAATCAATTTCTCAATCCCTCCCCCCCAAGAATTTATAATAGTTTTTCAGTCTGATGTCATGTGCCAGAAGCGATTAGAAAGCAGAACCCTGTGAACATCAGCCTTATATTTGTTGGGAGAATTTATGGGGCTTAGTTTACAGCGTGACAGCATATCTCCGCATTGGTTGTATGAGTTTCACTCTATTTCATTTTTCATTACATGCGTAACCCGTCAACTCTTAAAAAGTCTCAGCTATGATCTTTGAACATTCACACCAGTACCGTTCTCTCTAGTTCTTTGTGGTACCCTGATTAGACATATGGTAGCCAAATTTACTCCTAATTCCAGATCTCTTAAGTTACTTTCACATTTTTCTCCCCGCATTTTGGATCAACTCTGCTTACAGAGTTCATGTAAATTCTTCATCTGGGGTCAATTGACTATTTGGCCTATCCAGCAAGCCTTTAATTTTAATTTTCTTATGATTAATATACACATAGATTCATTTGTAGAATTTGTGTTTAGTTCTTTCAAATCTTTTTGGAAAATTCTTTGTATTCTTAGTCCCTCAGCATATTTCAAACAGTCCTTTTTTTAAAAATATTTTTTAAAGATTTTGTTTATTTATTTGACAGAGAGAGATCACAAGTAGGCAGAGAGGCAGGCAGAGGGGCAGGCAGAGAGAGAGAGAGGGAAGCAGGCTCCCCGCTGAGCAGAGAGAGCCTGACTTGGGGCTTGATCCCAGGACCCGGGGATCATGACCTGAGCCGAAGGCAGAGGCTTAACCTACTGAGCCACCCAGGCGCCCCCCCCCCTCGCTAAAAAATACATTAGCGTTAGCAATCTGAAGTCCGTTTCTTTTTATTCCTTTTGTTTCCATTGTGTGCTTCTCTTATTCTTAATCGGTGTCTTGTTGAATTGTGTGTTGATTTTGGTTTTGAAGTTGCTCCTGCATACTCTTTGTTATCTTATCTGTGGGGATTTGTTGAGACCTCCACAGAGGATCTGTATTTGCATTTACCAGGTGCATAGGGGTGTGAATCAAGCTTGGGATATCCCTAAATTAATTCTCAGGCTGGGTGTTCTGAATCTCTGTGATATTAATGGCAGAAACAAGTGAATTGTAGTCCAAATTCTCGGTGGCAGAATCTACCTCGCTCAGCACCCAGACTCAGGGCACACTGTTGTTGCGATCCTCCATGGTGAGTGTGGGTATGGGTGTGTGTGTGTGTGTGTGTGTTCATTTCCAGTTCATCCTACTGTGAGGATGTAACTGGTGAGGTTGTCAGCTACACCAGGAAAGATTTCTCATCAGTTTTCTTGGTGAACTCTGAACCATTGGTTGCTTACCTCCTGGCCCTTTCCTCTAGCTCCCCAGCTTCTTTCCCCAGATTTCTTTTTCCCACAATAATCCATTCCCCAGCAGCAGGAACCTTTTATGCCACAGGACCTTGTGCAGCAGAAGCGACATCCTGCCAGGCAGGGCTTCCCTTCCCTTTCTCCCTCCTCTGTCCTTGCCTCCCATGGACAGGGGGAATGAGTCCAGGGTACTGAGAAGGGGCCCTCGGTCCTGGGGTAACTATTGCCCAGTCCCACACCTTATGGGATTGAGTAGTGGGGCTTATCTCTTGTGACCTGGAGGGCTTTACAGCTAAATGCTGCCAGAAGACTAAATAAAACAGGACTTCCTAGGAGAGAAGCTATAGTAGGTGATGGGATTTGAAGGCCCAAGACAGGCCAAGTTCCCTTTCCTGTCCCTCTCTGCCCTTGGATTACAGCACAGACTCCCCTCACGCACCCCACCCCCCACCTTGGCCCCGCCAGCTGAAGGGGAGCAAAGTCTATGTAAGATTTCCGTGAAAACTCATATTGTCTTCAGCTTTTTTCAGTATTACCTATCTATAAGCTAAATAAAAAAAAGCTCTGAGCAGAACAGTTTTCAGAACCTACCCTTTCTGCACCCGGTAAGAGCCTTTCCAAGTCCTTGAACATCACGATTAATTTGGAGCCTCGCGCACGGAAACGAGACCTCTACCCTTGGAATGGTATTTCCATTTAGAATTGATATTTAGTTTTGTGAAACTAAAGGAATAATGCTTGTACAGAACCGTTTTTGTTGTGCGCGCTTAATGTTTGGTGGATATTGTAACTAACCGGAAAACATACTTGCTACGCAGCTCTAACTGGAAATTAAAATCCTAGCCAGATTTAAATTTAGGAGACATCCCGAGCATAGCTCTCGGAATAAGGATTACAGCTCATTTATTGAGAGCATGCGTGGCTCTGAAAAGAGCCTTTGGGGTAGGGTGCCAGGAGGCTTACTTGTCAAGTTCACTTGGAGCTGGTGTACTTGGTGACGGCCTTGGTGCCCTCGGACACGGCGTGCTTGGCCAGCTCCCCGGGCAGCAGCAGGCGCACGGCCGTCTGGATCTCCCTGGACGTGATGGTCGAGCGCTTGTTGTAGTGCGCCAGGCGGGACGCCTCGCCCGCGATGCGCTCGAAGATGTCGTTGACGAACGAGTTCATGATGCCCATGGCCTTGGACGAGATGCCCGTGTCGGGGTGCACCTGCTTCAGCACCTTGTACACGTACACCGAGTAGCTCTCCTTGCGGCTGCGTTTGCGCTTCTTGCCGTCCTTCTTCTGCGCCTTGGTCACCGCCTTCTTGGAGCCCTTCTTCGGGGCCGGAGCGGACTTGGTGGGCTCGGGCATCCTAGCGTCAAGTTTAAACAGTAGAACTAAAAGCTAGAAAAATAATCAGGAGCGCCAAAGCCCCATTTATTTATAGATGCGGTATTCAAATGAGGTTAGCAAGATTTCGTTCCTGATTGGATTGTTTTTAGTGTGTCGTCACAAATGCGAATGTGAAAGATACTTGCAGGTCTGGCTTTTCATTGGCTGCTTTGTTTCTTTGTTTCGACCCAATGAGAAGACCTAGAGTGGGCGGCCCAAAGCTACTATAAATACGCCTGCGACGCTCTTGCATTGTAGGTTTCTCAGAGAACCAGTGAAACTTTTGTGAATAGGTCAGCTTTCAGGTATTTTGGTGTAGACAGCTCCGTGCGGACAAATATGGCTTTCTACGTGGACTCTGGGCCCTGTACTGCGAGATACCTGGTGGCCCTGCGAGGTCCTAGAAGGTACCGAGTTAATTCTCATGCCTATACTCATTAAGAAACACATATCTCTTGGCCGCCACCCTAATAGACTTTACGAGCAGGAGCTCTGCAGTGTGCCGGGGTGTTTAACACCTTCATACTAATACTGTCTCTACTGGGGAAAAAAGGTGCCTGATAAAACTATTCCCGACCTGTTTTCCCTCTTCACACTGTCATTTCCCTCGCAGTCTGCGCGAATTCATTTCCCGGCAGCGGAGAAAGGAAAGGAGCGGGAAAGAACATTGGGCGCACCGCACCGTATTTGTATAGGGACATCGGCGATGTTCTGTGGATCTACAACTCTCTAAAAAGTTCCTCGGGGGGCCGCCTGTGGTGCACCTCGTTGCGGTGAGGACCACCTCCCTGCGCAGGAGGTGCCGCCCCTCCGCGGTGCGTCTGCCCTCCCGCCACGCCCCCTACGAACAGTGTGCAACAGCTCTTTTGCTGAGGTCTGGGGTGGCTCTGAAAAGAGCCTTTGGGTTGTGTTGAGCTTCAAAGCAGTTGGCCAAAGAAACTTATTTCTTCTTAGCTGCCGCCTTCTTTGGCTTGGCTGCCTTGGGCTTGGCGGTCTTTGGCTTGGCCGCCTTAGGTTTCACCGCTTTGGCCTTCGCAGGACTCTTGGGCGCCTTCTTGGGCTTGGCTGCTTTCGCTTTTTTCGGGCTCTTTGCTTTTTTGGCTCCTGCAGCCGCCGCGGGCTTCTTGGCCTTCTTGGGGGTCTTCTTGGCGCTCTTCTTGGGGGCGCTGGCCCCCGCGGCCTTCTTGGGCTTCTTGGCCGCCCCGGCCGCCTTCTTGGGCTTGGCCGCGCCCGCCTTCTTGGCCTTGGGCTTGGCCTCGCCCGAGGCCGCCTTCTTGTTGAGCTTGAAGGAGCCCGAGGCGCCGGTGCCCTTGGTCTGCACCAGGGTGCCCTTGCTCACCAGGCTCTTGAGGCCCAGCTTGATGCGGCTGTTGTTCTTCTCCACGTCGTAGCCGGCGGCCGCCAGCGCCTTCTTGAGCGCCGCCAGGGACACGCCGCTGCGCTCCTTGGACGCGGCGACGGCCTTGGTGATGAGCTCGGACACCGGGGGCCCGGACGCCTTGCGCTTGGCGGCCCCGGCGGACTTGCGCGCCTTCTTCTTCACCGGCGTCTTCTCGGCAGGGGCCGGAGCGGCGGGCGCGGCGGGCGCAGTCTCGGACATGCTGAAGGCGGGCGCGGGGAGAGCAAGTCGAGCCGGAAGCAGAGGCACTGGCCGGGACTCGGGCCGCGCCGCTGCGCCCTCCCGTTTATATAGGGCGGAGCTGCGCGGTGATTGGTGCGCTGTCCAGCCCGCCTCGCTGGCAGCCGCAGAGTGTCCTCTCGGATCCCGAGTTGTGTTTGTTACACCTCAAAAAATGCCAAAAATATCAAAATTCTCTACATCGAATCGCCCGGTTTTTCTCACAAAATGATCCCCGAAGCCTCAGGCTTCACGCTGGTTTCAAATTATGAAGAAAGCACAAAGCTTTATGCCAAAAACTTGCAATATTTCCCGCCGTGCTCTTCAAATTTCAACTCAGAGAAACAAAACTTTCTATTTTCTTCGTAAATTATAAACCGATCTTTAAGTGTGGAGTTTTCTGACCTCTCAAATAGGATTCTCCAAGTGGTTAGCTTCCGATGTGTCCAAAAACCATGCCACTGGCACTAGGATTTTTATTACAAATCTGCGCTTAAGTGAGGGAAGTAACACAGGCTCCTCGGAGAGTCCTGCCTATTGAGCCGAGGGCATTTGAGTTCATCAAACTGGTTTAGTTTAACGCCAAACAAATTATTGCCCATTTGGGGTTAGATTTTGGACCCCTGGGACATTAGTCTATGCACTCATGGTTTTATTTCTGTCTGCTGCATCTTGGTTTTTAAATCATTCTTTAGGATAATTCTTCTCCTTTCTGCTCCCAAGGGTTGGGGGCGGGGCTGTTGCTTCTCCTTTCCCTGGACAACTGCTCCATGAGTTCAGATACCTCGAATTAAGGATATTTGGGACGGTAAGGGGATCCCAAAACATGGTCAGGGTATACAGATGGAAAAGGATTAATTTTCACACGACAGAGAGATGAAGTCCATAAAATCACTAGCAGTGGAGGGGCACTTTGAAGAATTTGCAGTGTTGCGGAGTTCTTTTGGCATAGTCTTCAGGATTGGACTAATAAAGGAGTTAGAATTGAAATTCAAACGTCGATCGTGAGGGGAAAGAAATGAGAAGTGTAAATTATAATATCTCTACTCCCATTATTAGAGAAACCCAGACTCTGTTATTACTCAATAGTTGATGAATATCTAGTTCACATGCCAAATATGGATGGCTTCAGTCATGAAGATTATGGCCCTATGCTTCCCAGAGTTCTATAAAAAAGAAAACAAGTGACATGTAGGATTGAATTACAAGTTCAGATTTCCATCTCAGAGACAGATATTTGAAGGACTATGCAAGTTAAGTCATTGTCCTCTGAAGACATCCTTTGCAAGGTCTCTGAAAGATGGGTTTGTTTAGGTAGCTGCCCAATCAGCAAAGACTACATGTTGGCAATGGACATGTACTAAAGAAGGGACAGACACTAAAGGAATTATTCCTGGAAAGTGGTCCAGATGGAATTGTCTTTAAAAAGTTGCAAGCCGTGTGCTTGAGAGACAAAATACAATTTTGGCCAGTGCTATAAAGTGATGTGATGCTACTCTGTGGGGGTAGCTGGTGGTAAGACAGCCGTGGACATCACATTAACTTTTAGTTTTATTAATCTTCTCCACACACAACAGACCCTCTTACTGAAATCAAAAGAGAATACATATCTTTGATACAACATTATTTGTTTCAAATTAGTGTTATTTAAATTAATGCTGGTATAAAAGTGATGTACATTGTCAGTATTTTTAAAGCCTTAATGTATAAACATTTTAATGTAATTAGTGCATGCTAGTAAAAAATAAATATGCCCATATATATATATATCAAAAAAAACAGTTGATAGTTTCTAGGGAAACTGACTGATGGACACTCAATCCCAGAACAGTCTCTTATACTCATTTTCAATGACAATACCTCTTGTAAATGGCTGAAATTTATGCAACCCACTGAACTTTTCTTTTCAATGTCTGACTTGATCCTATGTATCTCTTACTATTTCTGAGTTGCAGGGACGTAAGCTCTCCAAATTCTGTGATCTTTCAGCTCATGTTTGCTTGTGTCCTATGGTATGGTATGATTTCCTATAAGTAAAATTAAGTGATGGATTCAAATAATACACCGACGATCTCACACTTACTAAAGCAAATATTTATTTGACACCCTTCTACGATGAAATAGGAGTAACACCAAAAGGTTCGACTTTATACCATTGATCTGCCAGCTCAGCTGGCTGTATTTCAACCACCTAGAGAGTGTATGTGTGTGAGCATGTGTGCTTATATATATATATTTTTTTTTTAAGATTTTATTTATTTATTTGACAGACAGAGATCACAAGTAGGCAGAGAGGAAGGCAGAGAGAGAGGAGGACGCAGGCTCCCTGCGGAGCAGAGAGCCCTATGTGGGGCTCAATCCCAGGACCCTGAGATCATGACCTGAGCTGAAGGCAGAGGCTTTAACCCACTGAGCCACTCAGCCGCCCCTATATATATTTTTTTATAGACTTTATTTATTTATTTGAGAGAGAGAATGAAAGAGAGCATGAGAGGGGAGAAGGTCAGAGGGAGAGGCAGACTCCCCACTGAGCAGTGAGCCTGATGTGGGACTCGATCCTAGGATTCTGGGATCATGACCTGAGCCGAAGGCAGTTGCTTAACCAACTGAGCCACCGAGGCACCCACATGCTTATACTTTAAATATAGATTCCAAAGTCTTGCTCCAGATCATTCTGAACCAATAACTCCAGTGAGCTCAGAATCTGAATATTTTACAAGTCCTCAGTTCCCTCGGATGCCCTCCAGAGTCTGGAAACTACCACTCTCACTGGCGGTGACCAACAGGACAAAAATGTTTTCCCTCATGTGAGTGTTCCTGTGGAACAAGAATGCCCATGCTGGGCTTGACCTTGGTTGGAGAGAATGGGACCAGCCGCAACCCAAGCCGGACTCCCATGGATTCGCACCTGATTGGGCGCTAGAGTGGGCTCTAGAGGGAGAGAGGAGACTAGTGACAAAGTCTCCTGGACTTCATGATTTTCCATCCACAAAGAGTGGACTAGGTCACGGCTGCCTGTTGACTCCCAGAACCACCTAGGACAGCATCTCCACTTCTCTTCCTTTTTTATCATTCTTAATGAAAACTACCCTTTTCAGTTACTGCTGATTCTACTCTGTGCTACCTACATTCTTAGTCAGTGCAACAATCCCAAGTTTTGGGATATATTGTCCCTATTTTATATAGGACGACATGGGCTTACACAGGCTAAGGGCTTCCGAGCTGGCTTTGAGGTACATCTCGGATTCCAGTTCGCATCTCTCTGGCTTCAAAACATATGCTCTGAAAGTGTGTTCCAGACTGCAGGTCTGAATAACCATTAGAGGTTGTGAAACCAATTGAGTAGGACCGGCCTTTCTTTCTTTCTTTCTTAGTGAACTAGAATAGGATATTAAATACCAGAGCCCAATTCATTTTGGCTTCAGTTACTCATTTGGCTCTTTGACAGTGTGCTGTCTCCCCATCGCCCCCCCCCCCCCCGCCCACCGCAAGGTGAAATGTATTTCTCAGTGCAGGACCATGGGGCCAGAGTGGAAGGAGTCTTCCTCATGCAATTTCTTGAACTCATGAGATATTCTCAAGTGCATTAATCTCTAATGAGGTAAAAAAGTAATTTCCTAATATTGACCTTTTTTAAGCCTCTAGGAAAAACCCTGAGTGATGGAAAGCGGGGAGCACTCCGTGAACATTTCTATTTTGGACATGATGTCAGTTATGCTAAGAGGAACAGCGATATGATTTGCAGGAAAGTTTAAGGGAATGTGAAGCTTGTGCTTGGTTCCTTTTACTCCACAAATTCTGGGTTCCGAGCACTTATTTCTGGACTTGGCTATTTTAGTGGTACCGTGATTGCTTTATTGAAGACAGAGTTTGGAGAAGAGGTGTTTTTGGTAAGACAAATGGTGCCCTCTCCCCAGCTTCTTCATGGGAGGTGTTTTTTTGTTCGCACGGACACAGCAGCATTGTGAAGACACCTGTAGAACTCTATCTGTTGGGACAGACTTCCCCTTTGTGGACTTTTCATTGGTAATCTATCTTAGCTTTTGGCGTAGAACATTTCTGGAGAATTTTTCTTAAAATTAGCTGTATGTTCCTTTAAAAATTATTATTCTTTTTTTATCTAATTCAGTCATCAGAAGTGTGGTTGCAAACCCTATGATATCTGTAGCCGCCTCGTTTGGAACTGTAAAATATCAGGATGAATTTTAATATCCACACATAAGAGAGTAGTTGAGTGAACTAGGGCACACTTGCAGAATCGTGGAATATGCAGCTACAGAAACGAGTCAGAGAGAGAGATCTCTGTGAAGTAATAAGGAGTAAATTCCAGAATGTATGACTAAATGAAAAAGCCAAGTGCAAAAGAGTATCCGTAGTACATTACCCTCCTTAAGAGAATGAAGAGGTTATAAGAAAACACATTTTCTGCTTATTTATGCAGAAGAGATTCAGAATGGATAAATCAAAAACAAAGGAGCTGAGTTATCTATGGGGGGAAGGTTAAAAAGGAGTAGAAAGAAGGGAGAAAGGGGAACAGAGTAGCAGGGGTGAGGAGGGAGGAATGGTTTGTTGAGTGCGTCTGTTTGTGTAACTCTGACTCTTACAACTATAGTATGGTTTCATGTATCAGCAAAATAAACTATTAAAAGCAATAGAATTGGGCGCCTGGGTGGCTCAGTTGGTTAAGCGACTGCCTTCAGCTCAGGTCATGATCCTGGACTCCCAGGATCGAGTCCCGCATCAGGCTCCCTGCTCCTCAGGGAGTCTGCTTCTCCCTCTGACCCTCCCCCTTCTCATGCTCTCTCTCGTTCTCTCTCTAGCCAATAAATAAATAAAATCTTAAAAAAACAAATACAAGCGATAGGGTTGGCGAAGGAACCCACGTGGACTATAAGCACTAACAAATGAACCGAGCTGTACTCACTGAATAACATCATATCCTTGATGGGTTATCATCTAATACAAGTATTTCAGGAACATGGCTTCACCATCTGAAACTCCCGATGTGTCTATTAGAATTGACCAACGAAGTAAATATGCTGTAGACAATGAGATTTAGTGTTCTTATGGGTGGAAGAAGAAATATTTGGTTGAAATGAACCTTGTGGGCCTAGATTAGAAGCAGAAGTATATCTACGTTTATATAGGTACAGAGACATAGCTGTGTGTATGTGTGTGGATTAATACACACGTATATTTCCTTGCTCTCTAAGCTGACACGTCCTGCCAGTAGTGACACTCTCGCAGCAGTGAACACACCTGGCCCACGGTCTTTGGTTTGTAAGCTTCATTCTCCCATAAAAGGAAGCAGGGCTCCTTGGATGAGTGGTTGATCCCAAGGATGGAGCAGGGAGCATACGGGAGGGGCTTGGAGCATCTCATACCAGAAGACAAGGACATGTTTTTAAATAGATGGAAATGTTAAAAAAAACATGCTGGCCAGGCTCCAGGAGTGACGCATGGCCAAAGCTGGTGTCATTTGAGCAAAAAAATCAAAATATTGGATTTTTTTAATGCCTCGAGTAGAATATGTTTCTGTAAATAAATACATACAGAAGGAGAAGGGACCAGTCTGCCCTGTTGTGGGTACAATGCACACGTACATGGATGCTAACATCGCCTGGTGTGGACTTAAGGAGCAGCAGGATTCTCAGACCCAGAATATCTTCCTGTCTTGCCCAAGATACCTACCAACGATGAAGCAAAGGTAGTAGGTGCACAGTGGCTAGTCTCAGCACTTGTCACCTTCACTAAGTGAGCAAGTAAACATGATCCGTAGTAAGACACACTGAGATGCAGAACTCCTTCCATTAAGAAGACACTTCCTCATCGTTGTGACATTTCCAGGCAGACATGCATAAACTTACTCCATTCATAAGAAAACATCAAATTCAAATCGAGCAGCATTCTTTACAATAACTGACCAGTGCTCCTCATGAGTGTGAAGGTCATGAAAGACAAGGACAGACTACAGAACGATTCCCGACCAGAAAAGACCGAGGAAAAACAATAAGTGAATTCAATATGGGATCCTGAATAAGATCCAGGAACAGAAAAAGGACAGTGATGGAAAAGTTTGTCAAATTGGAAAAGGGCTAAAGTTTAGTAAATGATATTGTACCAATATCCATTTCCTGTTCTTTTGTTTGTTTGTTTTCTTGTATTTCCTGAACTGTCATTTTTACAATGGTTATAGGAGACATTACTGTTAGGGGAAGCCAGTTGAGGGATATAAGGGAATTTTTGTACTAGTTTTGCAACTTTCTTGTAAATCTAAAACTGGTTCAAAATGAAAGGTTTTCTAAAAACAGTTTCTCTTCATATCTTACCATGATGTAACACTTTTCATAGAAAGAGAAAATATACCTAAATGTGACAGAGATTGTCCATATGTGTGGAAATGTAGATGACTTTTGTTGTTGTGTCCAAGCTTTTATGTTCTTCAAAGTTTCTACCATAAGCATGGATTACTTTATTATTGACAAACAAAATGCTTCTCTTAAAAATATGATAAAACTTTTTAAAAAATGTGCACTAAGTTTCCCTAGACACCGTAGTAGTATAATCTGTGCCCTCTTTCTGCCCTTTATCTGGAATTTCACTGAAATTATTTCTTTAGTTTTTTTTAATCTAAGATTTATCATATATATATATGTCCATGAACATTATGGTTTCGTGTGTCCTGGTTTTGAAATGTATAAATGCAAGATCATAGCATACTTACTCCTGTCTTCCTTTTTCCCCTTGATAAGAACCATCCCTCTGTGTTCTATTGGGACAGAGAGCTTTAGTTTGCTGATTTGCCCTCTTTTATTTCATTTCATAAATGTGGCCCAATGTATTTACCTATCTAGTTTACTGCTCCTGGATGTTCTCCTGGTTGTACGATGAGGCCAATTTAATTTTCCAAAGAGGAGTGCAGCAATGTCTTCTGACCCCCACTCCCTTCTCCAGTGTGTCTTGCCTCTTGTGCTCTCATCAAATCTAATTCTTGTCCCCTTGAATCTGGGCGAGCTTGTGACAGCTCGCAACAAGCGTGGAGGAAGCGAGGCTGTGTGACTTGCAAGGCCGTTCCCTTGCTCTCTAGAACAACGCAGCTTGGGCCTTATTTTCTAGAAACCTCAGACTTCTGTTTCTGAGCTCTCTCAGGAGAGCTTTGGTGATTCTACAGCCCCGAGGCTGTGAGAAAGCCCAGTTGTTTTGGAGACCTTGCCTGGGTGCCATGGTTTGCTGTCCTAACATTGGAAGCATCCTAGTTCGGGGACCAGAAATATGAGAGGAGTCTTCAGGTTATTCCAACTGGCAGCGCTCAAGCCTTTTCAGCTGAAGTCCCAAGCGTCACGGCATAACGACAAGCCAACCCCATTCTGCTTTATCTCAATTCCTGATCCATTGAATCTGTGGGCATGATAAAATGGTGGTTATTTTAAGCAGTTAAGTTTGGAGTACTTTGTAACTTATACAGTAATGATTTCATTTTATCTTCATGTGTTTATTAGCTGATCAGTTTTTTTTTTTTTTTTAGGATTTTATTTACTTATTTGACAGGCAGCGACCCAAGTAGGCAGAGAGGCAGGCAGAGAGAGAGGAGGAAGCAGACTCCCCTCTGAGCAGAGAGCCCGATGCGATGCGGGGCTCAATCCCATCACCCTGGGATCATGACCTGAGCCGAAGGCAGAGGCTTTAACCCACTCAGCCACCCAGGCGCCCCTTAGCTGATCAGTTTAAAAAAACAAAATCAAAAACAAAAAACAACCCTTTTTGGTCATAATCTGCATCAAGAAACACATTTTACATCATTATGCTAACACTCACAAACCCGTAGGCATGCCCTAACTGCAAAACAAAACAAAGCGGTAGGTATTCCTTTTTGATGTAATTTGCTCGGCTACCTTCTCTTCTTCCGTCATTTCCCCTCTCCTCGCCTCTCCTCCCTTCCCTTCTCCTCCCCTCCCTTCTAGGCCCTCACTTCTTTCCTCTCTTTATTCAAGTTCAACAAAGCCGATCACAACCAACTAAACTGATTTTATAAATACTGTGTCTCAATCAGCAGACTGAAAGGAAACCTGTGTTAGACGCTGCAGTTTAAGAGGTGACCTTAAACATTTTATACCTTATAGCGTATGTACATATTGTGTATATAGTTCTATACCTTCTATATTTACATTGTATATACACACAGACTTTTTTTAAGTTCTAAACTCAGTCAAATTGTTCTACATTGGCCCAAGGCTAAATAAGTCACTAAAATAAAAACAAAAAATGTGGAAAGAGTAAATCTCATATTTCTAAACTTAATTTGGACGTTGAAGTATATCGAGACTCCAAGAATCCATCTTGTTTCAAGATGAAAGCCTGAGTAAGGTTAGTGATTTGCCCTCTGGGTTGCCAGCAAAGGAATGTTACAGAATCTGAATGAAGGAAGGATCCATGCAAAAGGTTCAGGTGGAGAACAGTTTGGATCTGAGGATAAGATGGAAGATTGGGATGTTCTTTCTTGGCCTAGAAGAGCTTAAGAATATAAAACATATGTGTCTATGTATACACTCTTAAGAGTCAAAACACAGATCCTTTAATCATGGCAAGATCCCAGCAAATACTCTCTTCTGTCTGGAAAGAAAACCCCTAGAGAAACAATGACTTCAGTGATATTAACTACTTCTTCATTAACCTTGATATTGAACTCATAATCATTTTCCTAGTCAATCTCTTCAGCATCTCTTTCGTCTATGGTCTTGCTGGTGTCTTTGGGAGAGATGGCTCAGTGAACAAGAACAGACTGCATCTGGCCTCCTTGTGTATCTCTACTCTGTTCTTCCCTTTCTCTCTTTATCCATGATACTTGTGATTATTTTCTTCTCAGCATCCTTTTTCTTTCCCTCTTCACTCCCACTGAATTATATGTATTTGCTGTTTGTAAATCTAAAATCTACACATTTACACAGATGATTAATTCGAACATGGGGGCAGCTTGGCATAATGGTTAAACAAATGGACTCTTACGTAGTTGTCTACTGCTGCATAACAAATTATCCCAGCAGTACGTGGCTTAAAATGATAATAAGCATTTATTATCTCATAGGGTTTCCCTGGGTCAGAGATTTGGGGGTGACTTAACTGGGTAGTTTGGATTTGGGATATTGGATGAGATTAGAGTCAAGATATTACCTGGGAGCGGAGTCATCTGAAGACTTGACGGGGGCCGGAAGACCCAATTCCCAGATGGTTCATATGGCTCACGTGCTGTCAAGTCAGTGCTGGTTATTGGTAGAAGGCCTCAGTTCCCTGGCCTCTCCGTAGGGCTACTCCAGAACTGTTTACATTGCCCCTGATCTCCTCAAGAATAAGTGGTCCCAGGAAGCAAAACTGAAGTCAACATATCTTTTATGACCTAACTTTAGTAGTCACAATATTATATTAGTTACACAGGTCAGCCTTTCCAGTTTGGGAAGGGAAGTATCCAAGTCTGTGTCCACCAGAAGGTGAGATTACCGGGGCCATCTTAAAATCTGGCTATCACAGTCCTGGAGACAGACAACTCCATTTCAAATCCCAATCCTATCACTAACTGGGTTTATGACTTTAAGAAATTTATTGGACTCGGGGCACCTGGGTGGCTCAGTCAGTTAAGCCTCTGCCTTTGGCTCAGGTCATGATCCCGGGGTCCTGAGATTGAGCCCACAACTGGCTCCCTGCTCAGAGGGGAGTCTGCTTCTCCCTCTGCCTCTGCCTCTCCCCTCACTCCACCTGCCGCTCGTGCTCTCCCTCTCACTTTCTGTCTCTCAAACAAATAAATAAAATCTTAAAAAAAGAAATTTATTAGACTCAATTTCTCAATTTTCTCATGTTTAAAATTGGGATGAGAATAGTATAGTAGACTGTACTATTACTCCCAAATTTTTGCTGCACATTTGGGGGGATTATACGTCCCTGCCCGTCAACATGGATTCATGGTAGAGCTCCCCACGTGAGTACCTTTCCCCACCACGTCGATGTCAGTCATCACCACATGATAAGGGACATGTGCCCCCTTTTGAGCAGAATCAATACCAGCAACAAAGTCCCTTTATGTCGTGTTCAACCTGGGGCCCTCTACGAAGAGAACACGGAACAGAGCCATGACTGATCCACAAAGAAGTACAACGTGAGTCTGAAATAACCTTTGCTATTGTTATTAACTAAGATTTGGGTTTTTTTATATAATTTGGCACGAACCTAATTGATACAACTATTATCTAATTGGTAGGAGTGTTGCTAGGATTAGATGAGATCATTTTTTGAAGTGCGTTCACACCGTTTGACACATGGTAAGTACCCATACGTGTTACTTATTACTGTGTTTATACAGTCCTAAATTCACATGAGCTGAGATTATGAGCCATGCCATTAATTAATTTGTAATGATACACTTGATAGTAAAAGTAAATATCAGATGTGTGTTTACGTTCTTGTCAGGAAACCAAGATACAGATTAGAGAACATTTTTTTGAGCGTAGAATTTTAATACAGGATCCTTTTATCATGCACCAGCATCTCCAGCCTGGGGACACTCGTGTACTGTGTTCTCATCTGCAGAAAAGACACGTCGAACAAGTTATCATTCTTGAACTCTTCTTTTTCTAGCTGACCGTAAACCTTCCTTTTCTCATAGTAGCTCTTCCAGGAACTCTCTGGACTTACAGTGACTGTAGAAGTAACTTCTATAACTGATAGTGACCCAGGGTCTTAAGCTACGAGAGCTGACCTGTACTGTCTCTCTTTCTGTTAAAATTATTCCAGTGACTAACTCTGTCACCCTTTTGTAAATTATTATTATTATCCCTAGTACAATCAGATGTTATTTTTATATTTTCAAAGTTTATTCCTCAGCTGTCTTCTTTGATTTAGGGGTGGGGCAGAAAGCATGGGGTGGAGTAGGAAACAGAAAGCAGGTCAACTTCCCCCGTGGCCTCCACCAGGGACATCCCCTTTTCTGATGTGGACAACACAGGGTTTGGGGTTTTGTTTGTTTTCTTCCCCTCCTCCTACACCCAACCAAATGCATGCCTTGTCTTCATATGAAGTGCTCCCAATTCATTTCCCAGTTAGAATGTGGTTCCTAAACTTTCCCTATGGAGAAATTCCGGAGGCCCCCATATTCAGAGATTTAAGAGATCACAGATATCACAAAGCCTCCCACGCTCCCTATTAGAAAACATGAGCCCGGATAGTGAGCCTCTCTCCTCAAGAAGCAGCTGCCCTCTGGACTTCCAGCAGCATGAGGCCCAGGCCAGGATTTAGCATAGAAAATGCTGGAAACGCTGCTCTGTGCATTGGTTGTTCAAGAATGAGCAATGTTCATCAGCTGTGTTTGGTCCCACGGTTTATCAGGGCATTCGTAGAGTCCAGTTAAAAAGGAGAAACACCATTCTAGGGATTTCCTACAGAAGGAATTTAATTGAGGTAAGTATATAAACAGTATATAAATATATAACCCAAAGAGAAGCAGGGGCAAGCAGATGCCACCTCTCTAAGGGCTACAGGGACAAAGGGAAGAAGAGGGGACAGCTATCCCCTAGGGAGGAACTGGGGCTGGAACACCCAGCGTAGCTAGAGCTGAGACCACCAAAAGAAAGGTCATCTGATGAGACTGAGCCAGAGTACCAATGAGGCTGGAGAAACCCCAGGAAGTGAAGAGGGAAGGGAAGAAGTGCCCTGGTCCCACCAACATGTCCCACCAGGGTCTCCCATTGCTCAAATCTATTGGAAACCGGGGAGCAAAGGAGCCTGGGAAATGTAGTTTCCATGGACACTCAACGGTAGCAGAGGACGGGCAGAAATGCAAATACTTCAAATACTACAATTTTTGATGCCTGAGCATATGACCCAATCGGCACTCCACCGGGCCCCCTGTGAGTGAACACACAGAGATACACTACCATTTTTAAAGATGTGGGATCACAAAGACTGTTTCCCCTCGTTTTAAACAAGTTGTGACATACTCCTGGTGGTAGGTATCTTCTAAGATGACCCCCAATGACCCTTGCCTCTGAAGGTTTGTACCCTTGGGGAATCCTTTCCCCCGAGTGTGCCCCACTCTTAGTAACTTGCTTCCAACAAGTAGAATGTGCCAGAAGTGATGGCATGTCACTTTTCAGATTAGGTCCCAAAAGGTTGTGGCTTCTGTCCTGGGCCTTGACTTGGACTCCGCCTCATGCTCACCCCCTCAGAAGAAAGCCATGGCATAAGCTTCCCTGCTGGAAGGCCCACAAGACAAGAAACAACGAACAAGGACTCGAAGCCCTCAGCCTAACAACCCTTGAGGAACTGAGTCCTGCTGACAGCCACGTGCATGGGTTTGGAAGTGGGCTGACCCCACACCGGGCCGTGAGGTGACGGCAGTCCCAGCCACATCTTAAACACAGCCTGTGGAAGAGCTCGAAGGCCCAGCGCGGCCGAGCTCCGGCCCCGAAGCCGCCCGGCTTGGGGGGTAATTTGTGATGTGGCAATAGATAACAGATACATCCAGAAAAGAACCAAATACAAAGATAAGGGGAGGAGAGGGCATGGTCTTCCATGTTACTACGGACCATGTACATCATCCCCACTTAATCTTGACATCCGTCCTCTGAGGTGGGTGATATGCTGGTTCCGTTTTCCAGACAGGGCAAATGAGGATAAGAAGCAAAATGTTTTGCTCAAGGTCACATAGGTTGTAAAAAGTAGGGCCTGACGTATGGCCACACCTGTGTTTTTATTTCCATTCTCCCATGGTGTCCCAGGAATCATGGTGACCAGCCCTCACGGTTGCTGTCATCTTGTTTGGGTTGGGCACAAAGAAGAACAAATTGTTCAAAATCAAGTATCTTCTTGCTTTCTTAAAATCGAACGCGTGTCTCAGAAATTCTCTCTCTCGCAGAATGACGTAAATCACCAAAAGATAAAAAATGAGCAGGGCCTTGTTTCTGGTGTTCCTTAGTTAAAGACAAAGCTACAGAGTCATTATGCAGTCGGAGGCACGACCGAGTCAAGTCAAACAAACCTCCAAAGACACGGAGAGTTCTTAGGTCCTCGGGCTCTGAGGCCACTGGTGTCATCGTGTAACGAAATAAGATGACCGGGGCACGTTACCGCTGTCTCTGTGTCTCAGTCTTCTAGCCTACAAAGTGGGATAATAATAGCGCCTACCTCGTAAACTCCTTGTGAAGATAAAATAAGGGAGAGCCCGGCCCATTGTGAACATTATAAGCTAACTAATGAAATGAGGTGGGAACTCCATTCCTCACCATCCAGCTCTAGTTTGGAGAGCAGGGAATGTGGGAAACAGGATCCTGGGTCTGATTCCGAGGCGCACTTCGGAGCTCCCACAGCGTGGCTCCCGACGATGGAGCCAGAGGACCGCTTGGCACTGCTGCCCCACGACGCGACACCCGGCGCCCGGGAGCCCAAGCTGAGCTCCTTGGAGACCAGGTCTCCCTGGAGCCTCCTTAGAGGCCGTAGGAGGGCGGAGGAAGGTGGAGGCAGTAGGAGGCCGGAGGAGGGAGGCATCTCTGCATATTTCAACACAGACCACCTGGTGCAAGAGAAAAAGTCCTTTTCATGGATGCGAAGTGGAAAGGAAAGAGAGACTGGGCAGCGGGTGGGCAGTAGAAAGGGGGTCTGCCACAGAGAGATGGAAACTTACAGAATCAGCTGTTGGAGTGTAGCTTTCATGAAGAACGTTCTAGAAGACAGACACAAGATTTAAATCAAGTTTAAAATGTTAGATCCCAGCCCCTTAGTTAAAGCTCTCCACTCTTGTCCACGGACAGACACCCCTACGGGTCCTGTGACTCCAGCTCCAACCAGGCCTTCCTATCTAGGGCTTCCGGCGGTCCTGTGTCCGCTGGACCTGGGGGGCAGAGGGCTGCCTGCAGGGTCTGTTCTCCTGCCACGCTGGCAGGGTGGGGGGCTCCTTCTCCAGGAAGGAGGCCCCTGATGCCCAGAGGTTCTGTGTTCCGGAAGGGCGCCCACTGCCTGCACTGTTCCCTCCGCGGAGAAAGCAAGAAAGCTGACTTGAACGGGGAGAAGAAACACTTTCTGTGTGGGTGTCCGCTGGGAACGCCAGCCTCCCAGCACTTGGGAACGTTGGCGGATCCTCCCACGGGGAGAGAAGCAGCCATTGTTCTCGGTTCATCGCCAGGCAACCCCGGCGAGGTCCCTGGGGTCACGGGCTGCACAGCCCTGCCGCGTCCTGGTCCTCGCAGGGCCTGGCTCACGGCCTTCCCCGCCCCGTCTGCCGACAGTCGTGCTCCAGGCTCAGCACCTGCCGGCCCAGGGCCGCGGCCCGCTCTGGGAGTGGGAGATGAGGGAGCAAAAAGCATGAAGGCAGGGAGGGGTGAAGCACGCGAGTATCTGTCTGAAGACTCTTCTAGGCTCCCTCATAGAATTCGCAAGGTAGCGATGGAAACCCCAGCAGGCGAGAAACAACACAGAAATATTCGTGGCAGGTACACGTGGGCAGAACGAGGGACTGAAATCGGCCCAGAAGCACGGGGGGTGAGGCACGACCCTTCCAGGTAGGAACAGCGCGTGAGCCAACCCGCGTCCCTTGCTGGGCAGGAGCAGCGCGTGTCCAAGGCGGGGGGGGGGTGCTGGTCCGTGTCGAGCAGCGGACACCCCAGGAGGAGGCAAAACACCCCGACGACGTGGGGCATTTGCTAATTCCCATTAGTAAATCGGGCCGCTCTGGCTGCCTTCAGGCTCCCCGGGAGACACCCAACGCCGAGCAGAAGAAAGGAAAGGAAGGATTCCAAGCGCCAAGCGGATGGTCCACGGGAGGCCTGAGAGGGCGAAGACGTCGGGGCGGAGTAGACGTCGCGGGGCGGACGGGCACGAACCACCAGCTCTTCGGCGCCTGCGCAGACGACCAACTGCTCCCGGCCCCGTCCCTTCACGGCAGCCCGAAGGGACTAAGCTTGGGAGAGACCCCCCCCACCCCAAGCCCACACCCCCCATTTATTTATTTATTTATTTATTTGAGAGAGAGCGAGAGAGAGCGAGCGAGCACAAGCAGGGGCAGGAGCAGAGGGAGAGGGAGAAGCAAGCTGCAGGCTGCGCAAGGAGCCTGACGCGGGACTCGATCCCACGACCCCGAGATCAGGACCCGAGCTGAAACCGAGAGTCGGAGGCTTAGCAAGGCTGAACCACCCAGGCGCCCCCGAACTCTTCCTTTCAACAGCCTCCTGCGTTTTTCTTTTCTCTGTTAAGGTTGCTCCGACGCCCCGTCAGGGCGACTTCTCCGTATCCAGGGAGTCACGTTGAGCCCCAACAGAGCAGGCGGCGCGTGGGGCGTCCCCGTCCTGGGCGTCTCAGCTCAGCTGGGTTTGGAAGGCCCACCCAGGCCACGGGCCGCCGCGTCCCGAGGCGGGAGAGTCCGGCTGCGAGGGCAGCGGGGGGCGTCCAGGGCCACGGCGTGTCTGCCTGACTCTCTCCTCCGGGAGCTTCCTGCGGCCCGCGGCGCGGCTGCCGCCAGAAACAGGGGCTGAGCCCGCTTAGTGTAACCCGGTTGCCTCGGCCCTGCAGGGAAGCCAGCAGACCCCTGAGGGGAATCCCAACCCCCTCTCCTACTTCTGCTTTCCCACACTTGGAGATAGACGGATGGATCCATAGACGATGGGTAGGTAGGTAGATCTCTACCGACATGGTTTTGCGCATGTTTATATTAGCCTTTACCAAGAACAATGTTTTTTTGTTGTTGTTGTTTTTTTGTTTTTGTTTTTTTTAAGACTTATTTATTTGAGAGAGAGAGCATGTGCCTGCCTGTGTGTGTGCAGGCAAGTGCAGTGGAGAGGCAGAAGGAGAGGGAGAGTCTCCTACAAGGGGTTCGATCCTACGACCCTGAGATCAGGGCTGGAGTGGAAATCCAGAGTCAGTCGCGTAAGGCACTGCAACCCCGGGTGCCCCAGAACAATGTCTTTTCTCCTGCGCCACCTTGTTCGATTCCTTCTCAAAACTCCAGGAGGTGCTGCTCCATTTCACAGATGAAAAGTCTCATCTTCAGGGACAGCAGGTGACTTACCCTTGGTCAGACCCTCAGTAAATGGCCCAGATGGAACATCGACCCACGTCATTCGGCTCCAGATTCCCCTGCCTTTCCAGAAGGTCTCCCTGCACATCCAGTGTGTGTAGCTGGATTTGTGTGTGTGCACAAGCACCAACCACTGTGTAGACTTGTTATATAGACAAAACTTGACCTTGATTGAAGAAAAAAAGAGCAATTAGGAGACAGCGTGGGGAAATGGGAAGAGTGTGTTTTCTGAGTCCCATGAGGAGGGCAGCAAATGGCAGGTAACTCAGGAAACTGCCTTCCCGCCTTCATGCATCGTCTTTCACTCCCTCGCCACAGTCTGGGATTTCGGGAATCTTTTCCTATTACAATCTACTATCTATAACTCTCACTAAAGAAGTGGTGTTGAAAGTTAAATGACCTTATCTGTGTTGTTCTTTTGAGCTTCAAATAGTCCATACATGTGATCTTTTTTCATTCTCATAGTCACTTAAGCTAAATATTCCCTCCATTTTACAGGTGAAGTAACCGAGGCTCAAAATGACCAACTTGACTAAGGCCATATTGTTTCTAAGGCAAAGAACCTGAGTCCATCCTGAGAGTGACTGGTTGCGGTTCACGTTCCACGACCCCAGCAGAACAGGAGGACACTTTCCATTGTGCCGAAAATCAGGGTTCATCGCTCTAGAATTGTTTCATGTGCCCACCAATAGGGGACGGGTTACAGAACCAGGATGCAGCAACACAGTACAATTCCATAGGACAGTATACAGAAGGCTCCCCGTTTGCACATCTGGAAAGTTCTCCAAGATAATTGTCATGGAAAAGAACAAGTGCAGAATAGTGTCTACAGTCTGCCGTCTTTTGCCAGTGAAGGCGGGGGCTTGACTCCCATCTGTATGGACTAACAATGCGCAGATGCTTAAGAAAAGGAATGATTACCTAGTGGAGTTGTCCAGCAGACGACTGGATTCTCGATATATACCTCGTGATGTTGGTTTGTTTGAACCCTCTGAATGTATTACTTATTCAAGACATGAGACACATTTTGTACTAAAGAGAGCTTCCCTTCGATAATGTTTTCTCCCCCTTTATTCTCCTTATCCCTCAGGCACACACGTACACACGAAGAAATAGACGCAGAGTAGGTTTCCAATAGGAAAACATTTGCAGGTGCAGAATCGATCAGTGATGTCAGAACGCTGGCATCTGTCCATTTATTTCAGAGAACTGATGACTTTGACAGACACTCTGGACCCAGACGTCTTTGCAGGGAGAAGCTTTTGAAACCTAAGGAAAGAGTAGGAACCAAAGTAAATGTAGGTAGGAACTTCTTTCTCAGCCACCCTCAACACGTGCAAAGAAACTTACAGCCTCATTTCTAGTATCAGCCCTTCTCAGTTCCTCACAGAGAGACTCCCCAGGGTCAGAGGACCCAGGGAAGATGCTGTCATTTTGTTCTTGAGGTTGGGTTGCCAGATTTGGCAAATAAAAACGCAAGATACTTCGTTAAGTCTGAATTTCAGATAATTCGCAATTTTTGGTTCAGTATAGTATGTTTCATGCAATATTTTGGAGCATATTTAGTTGAAAACGGTTATTTGTTGCTTATCTGACATTCAAATTTAACTGATCACCCTATATTTTATTATTTAATTAGAGAGCAAGCAAGTGGGGATGGGGCGGGGGGCGAGGGAGAGGCAGAGAATTTCTGCACTGACCCTGTGATCATGACCTGAGCCGAAACCAGGAGTCTGACATTCAACTGACTGAGCCACCCAGGTGCCC
This sequence comes from Martes martes, assembly GCF_963455335.1. Taxonomy (NCBI): domain Eukaryota; kingdom Metazoa; phylum Chordata; class Mammalia; order Carnivora; family Mustelidae; genus Martes; species Martes martes. The sequence continues at coordinate 145,771,728 of NC_137893.1, read as the reverse complement.
CAGGCATCCTGTTATTTTATCTGGCGACCCTATATTGTCAGGTGCCACCCAGAGGACGTTGATTAAGTGCTCTTGAACACGCTAGTCCCGAAGGACAAGGAATATCTAGCCCAGGGCTCCTGATAGAACTTTCTGGCACAACAGAGGTGTTCTGTATCTTTGTTACCCCAAACAGTCGCCGTTGACAACTTGAAATGTACTTTGTGCAACTGAGGCCTGAATTTTTCACTTAGTTATTTTATTTAAATTTGAACTGTCACCTGTGGCTCCTGGCTACTGTATTGGACAGAGCAGCTTTAGAACCAGTCGTGCGTCTCCCTCCAAACCGGACTTGAAGACGAGCGGTGGCTAACGTGGCACGTAACCCAGGAGTCAGCCCTCAAGTCCCCGCAGCTTAGTGACCAGTGCATTTCTGTGCAGATGCAAGTTTTGTTGTCAACACATTGGTTCTGAGTATTTACTGAAGCTCCGTTACAGGGGGAGGAGGTGAAGGGCTGGGGTGTAGAGACGAAGAGGGTAGAATTCTTCAACAAACACCCTGGAAATGAGCATGTTCCCTGGGTAATCCCGGCATTAGAATGTAAAAACCAGCGAGCTGGCCTTCTGTGCAGAGCAGACAGTGTGAGCGGAGGAAAAAAACATTGATTTTGTCACACCCACCATCTGTGAGACTCTTTTCTTTCCTTGATGCTAAGCAAATATTTGGTAACCACAGACCTGGTAGCGTATTAAAGCGGGCTCTTATGCATGATATCAGCCAGCAGGGAACAGGCCCTTCAAGGAATTAAGGGCTTCCTGAGGGTTATCATGAGACATCAAGTCTGGAGAGGTGAGTGCACGGAGCTGGGAACAGGTACAGTGCGAAGGCAAGTGGCCGGATTTCCCCATTTCCCCGCACACCTGGTGACTTCGGAGGAGGCAGGCGAGGTCCGGACAATGGTCAGTGGACGGACATCTTTCCACGGAAGTTCAGCTGGCCGTGCGCGGGGCTCGGAGGAGGCTTTCCGGGCTACAGCCTCCATTCCCTGTTCCCGTGGCAGAGGTGAGGGGCCGCCTTTGTTGGATGCTGGGACGTCACAGCGAGGAGACAGACCGGGTCCCCCCTACCTCGTGGAGCAGAGGGTGTAACGGGGAGAGGCACGTGGCAAGGGATCCAATCAATAAAATCTTGGGCTGTATTTTAAAGGATCTAAATAAGGAGATTGATAGAGCGTGATCTGAGGTGAGAAATGAACAGGAGGTTACTTTTTAATTTTACTTATGCTTTAAGTTACACGCTTAATACACGCTCATTTCAACGCTTTACACTCAGGTGTTTCTAAAGGTTAACCATCTCTCCTCATATAACCTTACATCTTGGGGTTTTTGTTTCTAGATGGCAGATACCCTCTTTCTCCGAGTGTCTAATTTTTTTTTTCCTGTTTGGTTTACTCCTTTATTTATCTAGTACTAATTTGTTGTATGAAAGGCCAAGTATTTAGTAATACATTTAAATAGATATTGCCAGGAGAATTTTTCAACAGCTTATAAACAAGTGGCAAAACTTCCTTATCCTTAGTAGTCCCGTGTTTTGCTAGTTTTGGTCTTGTGTTTTAATACTTTTGTTACTCTTATATACAAAACTGAACTACGAGAAAGGTTAACAGTCTTTTTCCCTCATACGCATTGACCATTTGAATTCAGCAAAAGATACAAAATATCCTGTTTAGTTATTTTTGTCTATTATATTGTGTCTTAAATTTCCTTTCGGCCTATGGGTTTATGTCCTTTCTTACACGGTTGTGCGTTTCCTGCCTTGCTCGATAACAATACCTCCCCCTCAAAACACACTCACGCACAGAACTGAGGTTAAGTGTTTCCTGAAATTTCATCTAATGTCTGGGTTTTGTATTCAGATCTGTAATCTGTCTGGGTAGCTCCATTTCAGATGGGCCCGTCTGAAGAGGAACTGAGGCCTGAAAGGGGAGAAGGAGCTTTGCCAGAAGACACATCAGAGAACAGGTTATTTCAGAGGAAAAGCGTCAATGAAAGTGTCTTGAAGCTTCAAAGAGCTTGGCAGAAGGAAAAGAGACCAGGGTGGCTGGAACAGAGAGATGGAGGTGAAATCCGGGAGGTGGTGGGCAGAGGCCACAGGTGGTCATGGGGGGCCCCTGAGGTCATGGTAGAGAAGTGTGGAGGATGCATCAAGGCATATGTTGGGGTGCAGGTGACATGACCTACAGATAGTTCGGATTTGTAGAGATGAAGGGAAGGGAGCAAGGCTTACTCTTAAAATTTTGGCTGGAGTGAATGGATTTAAGGCTGTGTCACTTCCTGAGTTGGAAGGACAGGAGGAAATAACAAGCTTAAGGTTCACAGTGTCAGTTCCTGTGTCTTGGACGTCCTCCGGGTGAGATGAGAGTTCCAAGTGAAGGCGTTAAGGAGAAATGTGTATACTCGTGTGTGCACCCGCATCTGCACGTCGGCGGAGAGATCCGGGCTGGAGAGGTAAACGTGGAAGTTCACCAGCTAGCCTTTGAAACTGCACTCTTGATGAGATCATCAAAGGAATAGGAACCGATACCAAGCTCCAAGGTTCTAAAATTTAGAGCACGTGATTGTCCGACCTCGTTGAGATCAATTGTTAAAGCAAAGAGAACTTGTCGCGGTGTCAGGTCTAGCCCAGTCCTTCCGGCTGTGGCTATCGGCAAAGGTAGGAGGACATGGACTTCCTCACCTGCCTGGGGTCCCTGATGAGGAGGCATGTGCTCAAGGTTGATGCTCCAACTGGCAGACAAACAAGACATTAGCACACTTGCTTCTTGCACAAGGAGCCCCAGCTCTAGTGACGGGCATTAGTCCTAAGCCCTAAGGGATGCTGGTTCCAATGCCCTGCCCAGGGCGACGGAACGCACAGCTGCGATGGAATGCAGTCCAATGAAATTCCGATATTTTTAAAGAGGGCTACACCATCCTATACCTGCAACGTCATTTTATTTTCAAGTTTGCATGTCATTGTCTACATATGAGGCCTAATTCTCGATTTCAGTATGCATGGCGAATCATCAGTTAAATTCCTAACATCATCTAATAATACACACGCATTATATTTAACAGGAATATTGACATTTATAATTATAACTTAGGATCAAAAGATGACAAACCCTTAGACGGTAATGGAATTGACTTGAGAATACACACAATTTTTTAGAACTAATTATAAAATATCTCATCCTCATTAAAAAAAGAGTTCCGATGATACATAAAAAACTGGTAAGAGACGGGATGGTGGACAGAGGAAAGGAAGACTGCCGAGATGATTTCGAAATATAGAAAGAGATATTCTAATTGGTGATATTGTGTCATACTGATCTGCTTTGCTGGGAATGCCCTACATAACCAAATAATGATTCCATCTTAGGCTCACGCCTCAGTAAATCCCTGAGATCGACTTCTGTCCCTGGTGTCCAGCTGCCTTCAGTAATTGGAAGGCCTGGGTTTACCATTCTCATGAACTCGTCCCAGCTGAAATGGTCCTCTCCGGGCCCCCTGAGGCATGGTGGATGGAGACCTGCTCAACGTCTGGAAACCAACTGAAGTTACTGAGAATTTATTGCTCATTGGAGAATTTTCCAAAGATGTAACTAGGGCTTTTGGATATAAACAGTGATGTTTCAAAGTAGAAGGAAAAGAAGCATGTCGGAGGGAGGGAGCGAGGATGGATCTGTGAGGAATGTCCTCCGGAGAGCCGGAGCGGGAGCTCTTAGGTAAGAGCTGGTCAGTTGGCACCTTCGGTGTTTCTTTGATGCTCTCCAAACAAGATGCCTCCGCAAATTAGATTTTCAGAAGGGATTTTCTACTGGAAAGAGATGTTATTAGTAACCTGTTAGTCAGGTGTCTAATTAATGTTTCCTCTACTAATAAACCAACCTTCTAGAACAAAGTGCTTCCTGATGGCCCAGCCATAGACTCAGCTCAACATTTACACAAGGCCCCATTTCCAAGTGTTTATCCTAAGGTGGGGTCTGTGCTGACTATTAACAATTTAACGAGAATGGGGTCTTTGACTTAAAGGAGGTCTTGCTGAAGATGAAACAAGCAAAATTAACACAATGTATTATTCACCAATCAAATACAAAGTTTTGTTATTAGCACGCAGAGGGGAGAATTCAAAGTCCAATCTTCTCTAACTCCTTCTTCATTCACCACAGGAAATTAGTTTACCAAGTCAGGTAGCTCATTACCAAACCATCTCCTGATTTGTCCCCTTGTTTCGAAAGTGTATTTACTTTCCCCCTGGGTCTACCGCGCTAACACTGGGCCAAGATTCACCTTCCTTCCTCCCTTGATGTCGATTCCAAGGAGAACACCTCTCCTCCTTCCCTTAAATCCCTCAGTTTAGGATGCTTGGTAACATTCTGGTATGTGGACAAAGTTAACCCATTATGTCTTGAGTTTTCACTGGTTTCATTGTTCTCACAATAATGTCTTAGGGAGTGGTGTTCACAGGACAGCCAGCGGTCAAAGTACTGGCTTCCTGACCTTGGGACTTAGACAGACTGTTTATGCTCTGTCCTCGTTTCCTCCTCTTTAAAATCAAGAAAGGGATAGCACTTATCACTGGAATGCTGGGTTTAATGAATTTTCTAGAAGCATGTAATGCTTAGTAAGTGCTAGCCATTACCCTTGAGTGCCCCTGCTCTAGTTTCAGAACCCACACAGCTGAGCCTACTCATTTCATCAGGAGGTGAGTGAAGGCGAACACGGAGAAATGGAAGCAGGGGGAGGTCGACCACCAAGTCCAAGGTCACACGCCTAGTCAGTGCTGGAGCGGGGTCCAAAGCAAGCTGGAAGTTAATGAAGAGGACTGCTAGGCCCATATAAAGCAATCGGACCTAAGGATCCAAGTTCTCCAGCATACAAGAAATTCTGGGTGGGAAGATCCCTGTCCCCTGAGCGGACCTCTCCGGAACGCTGTCAGGCCAGACCTCCCCGAGTGAAGATTCTCAGTCCTGCTACCCATTAGAATCGTTAGCAGCTCCTCTGGAAATTCTACCGTGTGCGTATCAAGGTGCTTACATCTTTTCCCGCTACTTTGCCTTCACCAAACTTCCAGACACTAGCCACTTTTTTCCGCAGGTGACAGCTAGGCCAAGGGAGGGGAGGCGGGGCTGGGGGAAGGGGTGAAGCGGGAGTGGGTGGAGGGGCCGGGCGGGCGGGGAGAGGGTGGAGGCTGCCTCCGGACCACCCACTCCGCGAGCGTCAACCTTCGGGAACTGGGAGGTGCGTCCGCGGGAACGGCCTTCTGTTAAGATGACCTCCCCAGCGCACACGTTCCCTTTTGAATGCTCCAGGCGAACGATCCCAGAAAATGCTTCAGTGGGAGCTCAAGGAGCTTTTGGGGGAAGAGGTGGTTCTTGCTTGGGTCGCCCGAGTACCAGCGCGCCGAGGCCTGGGCAAACCATGGCCCACTCATTCTCCAAAGCGTAAACCGAGTCATCCTGAAGAAACACTTGGGTGAGACTCGACCCTAGAAAATAAGATCGTAGGAATTTTTCCATGGCCCCAGATTGCCACTTCTGGGGCTGCAGCAGCTAAGTTGCCAGATCTTTAGTAGCAACAGCTTTGGGGAAGCCTGTGGCCATAGTTTTGTTTCTGTTTTGTTTTGTTTTTTTCCTGGCTGCCTTAGGAATCCAGGCATTTGAGCCTCTTGAAATGTATTAATTCCAGTTCGTTGAATGTCAGGCAGTAATCTAGGTTAAGGGCTTTCAAGTGATTTAATTGGCACAAAAGTCTAAGGGTGACACCATCAATCTACCTCCAATTTATGGATGACAAAATTAGAAAGTAGCCCCAAATACAATTAATTTGTAAACGGGAAAAAGCTGCAATTCGAATTTGAATTCGGCCAGCCCCCTTATATCACCGCAGGGAAATCCATTTTCCAGAGGCCGCTTTTAATGCCTAAGTTTCAGGTGATACTTTGAAAACTAAGGGAACGGAGCCCAACTCTTTTACGGGATTAGTTTAGACCGGTTGCTTGCCGCTTAAGACGAAGCATCTAAGATAGTTTGGCCAGGGAGGTTCCCGTGTTACTCAGTTAAGTTTGCCTTCAGTAACATCCGAGTTAAGTCTGCAAGACAAAATTCAAATACGGTAGACTTCTGAGGTTAAGTTATTTTAAATTGGGCCTTACTCGACCTGCCGGGTCTGCATGGCTTAGAGTTATTAAATGCATGCAATTGTCAGATCCGGATCAATTTGCAGCTTCCCATTAATGGCTGAAACCTACACCCTAAGCCTCTTTTCAGAGCCCTTGAAGCCTCGATATCCTTTCAGAAAAAGTTGACTTACCTTCGCCTGTTTTCCCCTTACTCTAAAGTGGTGTTAGCTCTTTCTTTGAACTGGTGGGGGGCTCTGAAAAGAGCCTTTGGGTTTGAAAACGCTTGCTTGCAGAAACTAAGATGCTTGTCAGTTCACTTTCCCTTGGCCTTGTGGTGGCTCTCGGTCTTCTTGGGCAGCAGCACGGCCTGGATGTTGGGCAGCACGCCGCCCTGCGCGATGGTGACGCGGCCCAGCAGCTTGTTGAGCTCCTCGTCGTTGCGGATGGCCAGCTGCAGGTGGCGCGGGATGATGCGCGTCTTCTTGTTGTCGCGCGCCGCGTTGCCCGCCAGCTCCAGGATCTCGGCCGTCAGGTACTCGAGCACGGCCGCCAGGTACACCGGCGCGCCGGCCCCGACCCGCTCCGCGTAGTTGCCCTTGCGGAGCAGGCGGTGAACACGGCCAACTGGAAACTGCAGGCCAGCGCGAGAGGAGCGGGACTTCGCCTTGGCCCGAGCTTTGCCTCCTTGCTTGCCACGTCCAGACATTGCAGACACAAAGAAAAAAAACCAAAACGAGAAAACAAATCGCTTGCCAAGGCCGACTTTGCAGTGATGGAAGTAGGAACACCGCTGCTTTTATAGGCATTTCCTGGGGAGTAAGTCTGGTTGTCTGATTGGCTGGTAACAAGACTCAGTCAAGTAGCCAATAGAAAAGCTTTATTTCTATACCTCATTTGCATAGTTCTGCCCATGGATGACAGCCTCGCTGTTTGTCTTCCAATGAACTAAGACGCTGTCTGCATCCCTCATTAGCATAAAAGCCCTATAAGTAGCACAGATTCGCTTCCTACTTTCATTTCACTTCGGGCGTTCTGAGCTTTTAAAATGCCTGAGCCAGCCAAGTCGGCGCCGGCCCCGAAGAAGGGCTCCAAGAAGGCGGTGACCAAGGCGCAGAAGAAGGACGGCAAGAAGCGCAAACGCAGCCGCAAGGAGAGCTACTCGGTGTACGTGTACAAGGTGCTGAAGCAGGTGCACCCCGACACGGGCATCTCGTCCAAGGCCATGGGCATCATGAACTCGTTCGTCAACGACATCTTCGAGCGCATCGCGGGCGAGGCGTCCCGCCTGGCGCACTACAACAAGCGCTCGACCATCACGTCCAGGGAGATCCAGACGGCCGTGCGCCTGCTGCTGCCCGGGGAGCTGGCCAAGCACGCCGTGTCCGAGGGCACCAAGGCCGTCACCAAGTACACCAGCTCCAAGTGAACTTGACAAGTAAGCCTCCTGGCACCCTACCCCAAAGGCTCTTTTCAGAGCCACCCACATTTCCACTAAGAGAGCTGTAATCTAGCACTGAGAATTGTGCGTGATGGGTTTGGGACAAAGTATTCTACCTAATTAGAAAATCATTACCGGAGAAGGAATTACTAGTCTCTCTTAAGAGTGTGACGACAATACGAAGCGGAAGTTAATATCCTATTATTCCATGCTCTTGGGGGCCTTCTTAGTGAAAACCCATGCTGTTCTGAGTCTCCATTCTTAAATTCTGCCATAATTGGTCTGGCTCATTTGAGCACAGAAATTTATAATCTTTTAAGGTGGCTTATGTTAAACAGTTAGGATCGACCCATGGCTTTATTAGATCTCTGCTCAAAGTTGCTGGCTAACTTGCTTGTTTCCAAGGGCGGCTGAACTAAAGGTAGGTAAGTACTAGCGGCAGAGATCTGAGGTGAGTGAATAGGAAAGAGGCTTTTGAACTTGGCATACTCAAAATCTTCCACTAGAGAACTTTAATTTAGCAAATAGTGCAACCTGGGAAATTACAGTTTAAGCCCTTTACTCATGAGCTTTGCTCCAGGCAAAGATTTTAAGGTGAAAGAAGCTCTGTTCTCCATTTGTCTTATCTGGGTCTGGAACACATTTCAGTACTTAGCGGTGAAGTTTGCTTTTTTCCATTAAAAACATGGGGAAATACAGGGAATAAATTGTTATAAAAGAACACAGACTTGTACAATTTTAGATGAAACATGATGTAGATCACCAAGTTACTTAACATAAGGGCCTCGTGATCTTGTACCTGCAGTTTTAATTAACATGGGAAGAATATTAAAGGCCTGGCTGGCCTTAGACAGGCTTGCATTGGAGCACAGCTCTGGTTGCCTAACTTGGAAGCGTTCTGACAAAGTTAAGGTCGAAGTGCAAAAACAGGACAGTTCCAGATGCTAGTCACACTAGCTCCTCAGCCAAACCAAGGCTTCCGGAGTCCTTCAACAACTGAAATTGGATTTTTTTTTTTTTTTTTTTTTTTTTTTTGTAATTCCTATGTGTTTAGTGAACCTGCTCAAGGACTGATGGTCCAATTCAGACTGACCTAACTGCCAACTACAGGCTACCCCAACAATGTGCAGGTTCACTATTACCCAGGCTGATTACAAGGTCTTTGGTTTTTGTTTTTATTTTTGTTTTCCTTCTTCCCTTTGTCTCATATAAATTCTGGTTTGCCTGTGTTGGATGGAGTAATCCTGTAGCTTGTTCCCCCTTCTGTACAAGTGAAGGGCAGGCTAATCATTAACAACTTGATCATTTATTTCTAAAGTTTCACCAAGACAATGTTTACCTAAGTCCTGCCAAGGAATCAATAGAAATGTGTGACCTGGAGAAGTTTCTTGTCCAGCCCTGGGCAGTTTGAGTTTTATGCTTATCTGCCTTCCAGTCTTGCGTGCTGAAATGTGTTCTTGCCTAAATTTGTTTCTTATTTTGGCTCTTATTCTGAGTGCACTCTGTCAATCGGTTACACATTCGTGGTTTTATATCACATCATGAAGTGATTATTGGTGGCAGAGGACAGGCAGTCTTTAGTCTAGGGCACTTGTTAATCTTTTCTGGGTTGTTTGTGTTTGTCTGGGGATTCTGATATTCTCTGGCATTTGAGAGCATATAAACCGGAAATTGGTGTTTTTCTTTCTGGCCTTTAATGTGATCCACTGGGTTTGGTTTTTTGTGTTTGCGTGCTGTGGATTCCCGAAATTAAAGATGAGTCTCTTTCCTCCTTTCAAAGTGGTCTTTTCTTGTGTTTACACATTATGTATCCAAATAGTAGTAGCATCTGCAAAAACAGGATTCCTGCCTCAAAGATAATACAAGTCAAAAAGGGCAAACTGTAATAACTTTGACTTTAAGTGGTTAGGCCTTACAGGAGACTAATGACAAGAAAGAAAACCAGTTAACCAAATCTCCAGCATGCAGAAGCCTGTCCCTTGCTCTGCAGAAGCCTCTAAAGCGAATGATCCAATAATTCCAAGGAATTGTCCCTTCAGGCTTTCTAAGCAAGATTAGAGAGAAGTGAGAAGAAACATGGTATTATAAATCAGATTACTGAGTCAGACAAAAAGAGAAGGCTTCCAGTACCCTTATAAAACAGACATTAATAGTTACTAAATCTTAATGTGTTTGTTGTAAGAGCTAGGGCACTGGAAAGTAAGTAGAATTTCCTACAAAACTTAGAAGGGTATCAGAGAATTTATTCATATTTTCAACGATGGTGTTTGCTGAGAGATCTCTGGTCTTAATTACATTTGTTTCTTTTTTTTTTCCCTTTAAAGATTTTTATTTATTTATTTGGCAGAGAGAGCGTAAAAGAGAGAGCATGAGCAGGAGGGAGGGCAGAGGGAGAAGCAGATGCCCTGCTGAGTGAGAAGCACAAGAAACACCACGTAGGACTCGATCCCAGGATCCTGGGATTATGACCCAAGCTGAAGGCAGACGCTTAACCAACTGAGCTCCCTGGGAGCCCAGTTACATTTTTTTCTTAATTCTTCTTCTTCTTCTTCTTTTTTTTTTTCCTCTTAACTGATCAACAAATCTGTGGCCCCGGTTTTGTTGTGGGAAAGATGTTATGGTTCGAAGCGGACAGCCAAGAGATAATTCTTAAAACACCTTTGGTGCAAAAAGGTGATTTTATTAAAGCACAGGGACAGGACCCGTGGGCGGAAAGAGCAGCAATGGGGTCACGAGGAGTGGCTCATTGTATACTTTCAAGCTGGGAGGGGATTAGGGGTAGCGTAAGTCTGTAGGGAATTTTGGAAGCAGGTTTTCCAGGACCTTGAAGGGGCTCGCTATTGCTAGGAAGAGGTCATTTATTACTGTCTAATAGGACCTGAGTCACGAGACCCTTCGGAAGTATATCAGTGGGCCGTAAGCTCGGGGGATGATTGCCAACATGTAGGGTAGATATAAAGGAAGTTTCCAAAAGAATTTTCACATGTTAAAGTAAGCTTACAGGGTCCTGGGCTTCCAGCTAGGATAGCCTTTTGCCCTTAGCAAAGTGTCAACATTGAGGCAGCTGAGTCCCTAGAGGAATGTCACTCTGCCTGCTTTAAGGACCTGTCAATGGGCTGTAGAAAGTAAAGCAATTTAATAATTTTTCTTCTGCCTTTGTTTCCCACATCAGTTTTACCTCCTTTAGATTTTATTCCGGTTTCACAATTAGCTCCTGTAATTTGCACAATGATTGAGAATATTTTGTTTTATGAATACAAATAATTTTGAGCAAGTCGTCCACTCTACCTCATCAGGAAATTAATAACTTATAAGGCAAACTTAAATTTTAAATGGCTTATATAAAGACTAAAAAACACAATTTAAAGCAAAAGAAACTAGGAGCTAGAGAGTATCAAGCTAAGCGATATAGGTCAGTCAGGGAAAGACAATTATCATATGATTTCACCCATATGTGGAATTTAAGAAACAAAACAAAGAATCATAGGTGAAAAACAGAGAGGAAAACCTCTTAACTCTAGAGAACAAACAGATGGTTACCAGAGGGGAGGTGGGCGGGGGACTGGGTTAAATAGGTGATGGGGATTAAGGAGGGCATGGGCTGTAAAGAGCCCTGGGTGTTGGAGGGAAGTGTTGAATCACTATATTACACACCTGAAACTAATATAACACTGTATGTTAATTAACCGGAATTTAAATAAAAACTAAAAGAAAAGAAAGAGAACTTCAAATCAAAATAAAACTTCACTTGATGTTTTAAATGTTTCCTCTTTAAATTGTAACTCAGAGAAAACAGGAAAGTTTAACTGTGAATTTAATTAGTGGTTTTTGCTAACAGGTTATAGGTTTAGGAACAAAAGAGAACTTCTCTATTATTTTTGAACAACTTAAATTTTTGTCATGATATGTAGTTTTTTTTGTTTTTTTGTTTTTTTTTAAGATTTTATTTATTTATTTATTTGACAGAGATCACAAGTAGGCAGAGAGGCAGGCAGAGGGAGAGGGGGAAGCAGGCTCCCTGCTCGGGGTCCTGGGATGGAGCACTCCATCCGGCTTTCTCCTCGGCAGGGAGCCTGATGCGGGGCTCGATCCCAGGACACCGAGATCATGACCTGATCCGAAGGCAGAGGCTTTAACCCACTGCCCCACCCAGGCACCCCTGTGATATGTAGTTTTATAGGAAAATACAGCATATTTTTAATTAAGATAACTTTTTGGATAAATTCATTGGCTTACTAATCTTGCTTTAAAAAATGGCTTTATGTCTTTTTCTTTATTATTGTCAGTGTAAGAATAAGGAGTTAGCATGATATTCTAGTTCACACAAGTCTGGGGTTTATTTTCTTAAAAAAAAAAAGAAAGAAAACAACCCGAATTAATTTGAATTTACTAAACATCTTCCACTAGGTTTACCGGTTAGAAGAATTAAAATCATTTTATTTAAAATTATATATCTGTAAATTAGGCACTGAGCTAAATTAAATCACAATAGATCATATCTTTTTTTAAATTTAAATTTAAATTAAAAAAAATTTTTTTAAAGATTTTATTTATTTATTTCACAGAGATCACAAGTAGAGGGCGGGTGGGGGGAGTGCGGGTTAGGCAGGAAACTGGCTCCCCACCGAGCTTTCTGCTACGTCCCAGGGCCCTGAGATCACAACTGAGCTGAAGGCAGAGGCTTAACCCACTGAGCCACCCAGGTGCCCAGATCATATCATTTTTAAAACAGCTGATGTTTATAACATTGCATCCAATCACAAAAACTCAGGTGCGTCAGCTTAAATGGTGAATTCATAATCTATAGATAACGCTGAGAATTTTCATGACTATTCAATTGAATACATTAATGCTCAATCTTCAGATACCTGGACAATTTCTAAATCAGAGGGTGCAAAATATGCATCCCTCAAAACAATTTGATCTATGCAAGGCTCATATTTTTACCCAGTTTAGAATGATGCTAGATAAACACGTTAGAGAACATGTAGATGTCTTAGGAGAACAGAATTAGATAGGTTTGGTTTTGCCACTTTGAATCTGTGGAAGCAAATGTAATGAGTGCTCTTGGCCCAGAGGCCCTGGCGGACTGGGATTGCTCCCAGTTTCCTCAGGCCTACGAGGGAGCAAATCTCCTGCTTCTTTTAAGGGCTGTTGTTAACACATACGTTCCGATCCTATTAATTATTATAGCTTCAGAGAAACACAGATATGCATACAAGACAGTGGCTACATTTAGTCTGTTCATTTATTAGGAAGTTGTTATAGTTTGTTAATGTATTAAATTCAGTTTAATATGTGTTATTTTCTTGATGCTGATTAGTTAAATATTCTTTACAAATGAAGTCATAGGCTTTGAATGTATCACTCTATGAATTTATCGTTTTGTTTATCTGTGGTTGGTTTGTGTATATCTAAACACAAGCACAGAATGGCTTACTAGGATTGGTTAAAAAACAAACAAAAAACACTCTAAGGAAGAGAAAAATTCAGGATTCAAATGGAACTTTCGATATATTTTTGTGCCTTTGCCAAGCTTGAAATCATTTCTAACAAGTGCTTGACCTCACCTCAAAGAATTTGCTGTGATCACTTTATGCTGTGTTTTACATTTCACTCTAAAATATGACTGCAACCATTTTCTTGTTTTTATATAGCTATGATTTATGTTTACATATTAATATAATAACCAGCTTTCTCTAACAAATTTTTTTTAACATATCCTAGATTCAGGTCAAAGCACAAAATAGTGAAACTGTTAAGATATCTTTTACAACAAAAAATATTCCTGGGCCTTCCTTGATAGCCATGGCGAGCCAACAATTTATTCCCACAATCTAAGGAAAGGAGGGATGATAAATTTATCAGGTGTATTTTGTATTTTTCAAATATTGATTGTCAAATCATGGTACAGTCTGCTTTTTATGTAATTCTTAAATTTTCCAATCTAAATCCAGCTTTCCAACTTCCTTCTGATAAGAGTAAATCCCATAACTTTAAAAAAATTTAAATTCAATTAATTAATGTATAATGTATTATTGGTTTCAGAGGGAGAGGTCAGTGATTCATCAATCTTATATAACACCAAGTACTCAATCCATCACGTGCCCTCCCTAATGTCCATCACCCAGTTACCCCATCCCCACACCCCATTCCCCTCGAGCAACCCTCAGTTTGTTTCCTGTGATTAAGAGTCTCTTGTGGCTTGTCTCCCTCTCTGGTTTCGTCTTGTTTCATTTTTTTCCTCTCTTCCACTTTGATCCTCTGTTTTGTTTCTTAAATTCCACATATGAGTGAAATCATATGATAATTGTCTTTCTCTGATTGACTTATTTTGCTCAGCATAAAACCCTCTAGTTCCATCCACCATGTTGCAAATTAAATCCCATAACTTTTTAACAACTCTTCTCACACTAAACTTGTTTTAGCCAGTTTGTCTGATGTTCCACCCTAATTAAAACCTTGCCATATTATTTGGTAATTAATTTTCCCTGAAGAATAATCCAAGTAGATTTTACAGTTATATTTTCACTTTATTCTCTATAACCAATAACTCAGTCTGCAGGTCAGATCTGAGAATGTCACTTCGCTCACGGCTCAAGAGTTGACATATTTACTTAAAATAGATATGTCTGGCCGTTGTTCATTTGCTTTCACTTGTATGAAAACAAACGGGATTTCTAACTTGTGCAGACGGCTCAGTCAATATTGGGGTGGGAGCTGGGGGTGGGTAAGTACTCATGAGAGGAAAAGGAGCAACCAAAGAAAACCTGAGTAGTTAAAATTAAACCTAATGCTAAAGAAAATACCCAAATTGCAATGCAAAAAAGAGCCTTTCAAGGATTCCTCACCATCAGTACTATACCAATTGTCTAGTCTGATTTCTAAAAATAAAATCAAATATAACCAGACCTTCGATAAAAATTGACTATCACAAATCTCTCATACCGCTTCTGTGGCTCAGCCATCTCCAGACTTTATAATCATGTAAATAAAAATAACTCCAGTGATGAACACCAACTAGTTCAAATTTTACAAATATGTTGATTAGCCCAAAGCCTGGACAAGTGATTGACTCTTGTGTTATCTGTAATTAATATAAATTTCAAAACTATAAAGCTGAGGCAGGGTTTCAAACCATACCTCAAGAACCATGTGAACAAATCAATTTCATGTTATTGTTAAAACATAGGGTTTTTTTTCCCCCACCTGGTAATACCTTTACTACTTGTAAATGATAGAACTGAGATCATAGGTAAAATACTTCCAAAAATCTGTACAAAAGTATTCTTATTGGACAGATCACGTCAGTCTGTATCATCTGCTATCTGTTAAGAGGATAATATAAGAGACTTTAAAATATGCCCCAAATAACTTAAATTTACAGTGCCTATATTTTACTCCTTATCCAAATAATCATGATAATGTGTCCCTACCTAAAGATTCTCGTAACTTCTTATCATTTGAAATTGTACCAAAATATCCATGGGACTTGGTTTTTGACATGTTTTGCTTTAGGGCCTTCTGATATTGTCAGATATTATCAATAACTGTTCCCCACACTAGCATAATTGAACAGATGGAAGCTACATTTGGAGAGAAGATGTCACCAGACACACTTCTGTAAATTATATGATTAAAGACTTCAAGAAGTGTCAGCTATAGGATGTGAGGGTGATCGGATTGTGACATCTGTCACTGCACTGATCACCAGGGTTGATCTGGCTGATCTGGCTGGTTGGCGGGTGTCCCCTTCCTCCCTCACTGTTCCATGTGCGTCCCTCCTGGAAGCTGTGTGCTCCGTGAAGGAGAATGATTCCTGGATAGAGGAGGACCATTCTCTGGTCAAGGGTGTAGGAGTAGTTGTGCTCCCTCTTGGAACCTCCAAACAAGCCCTCAAGGTCCATTTGCAGGAGAACATAGGGTAGTCAAGCTTCCAAGACTCCAGACACATCCAAATGAGGCCCTGTATGTGGCAGTCTGCCTTTCTAAAAAAGAAAAGAAAAGAAAAGTCAACTTCATAGCAATGATGGAAAGGGCCATTTCCAGTCCTTTTAACTAAAAATATTGCTTTTACACTCCAGGACAGATGGATATTTGCTTCTCACTGCAAACACATTTAGAATCTCACCACTTGGATATACATTCTCTTTGGAAACACAATCTTGAGACTCATTGAACGTTCTCCAGAACTGTGGAAGTAGGAGTCTTTCTCCTAAGGTTCTACGGATCAAGAACTAGACTAGACCACCATTCCTTCTTTCTTCTCCTGTGTTGCCGTTTTGTCTTTTTCTCCATTATCAGTCTTTCCAATGATTAGATTTTGGATTTCGTCTTCCCCGGTATTAAATGAGATGAAATGAAATAAAATGAAGTGAAATGAAATAAAATGAAGTAAAATAAAATAAAATAAATTCTTCAGAGCCTAGACCTCTACACCTTGACTAAAATTTCCTAAACAAGAAGGTGTGCTACATGGTTTATTTCTGACTATGGCTCAAATTACAATTGAAACAATAATTAGGAAAAATGATACTTGTTTAACTAAAATACATCGAAATGATCTTTGAGAACTATTCTTCTACATAAGACATGTCAAATAAGTACTTGGAGACTATATGGACTTCAGATTCTTCTTATTATATTTGTGATTGCCCTCACAACTTTTTTGACCCATGTGGGGGAGCTGAGAAAGTCCAATGACGGAAGGGGTGAAGATATGGCCAACCCAGGACGGACATGCTGACTGAGGGTTGGAAGAATGTATTACGCAGAGACAGCCTGTCACATGCTCCCAGAGTTTAGGAACTGGTGAGTTTCTAAAGAATCACTAATTGTTTTCTTTAAAGGGCTTGTTAGTCTACATTAGAATAGATTGTCTATACTAAAAATAATGCACAAACATGACATCTTGTTCTTATTCTGTAGGCTTTTTCTCCCCTCTGTTAGATAATCACCTTTTTTGGACTTTGTTGGATGAAATTTTCCTATTGCTTGGCATACCTGTACACAAGAAAACAGTGTGCTAATAATTAGCTAAATGTCTTTGAGTTACTATTTAACAAACCTACCACTCTGAGCCTGTAAGGTGGTCGTAATTACTCACCCATGAAAATGGGGTGAGGATTAAATGAAACCACGAATCCAAAATACTTGTCCCAGAAACAGTATCATGCCAGTGAGATGACTCCCTGAGGAAAAGATTGTGGTCTCTAGAGATGGAACCTCCAAGTTTGACCCACATTTCCTCTCTGTGTGCTTTAGTGTCCTCATTTGTGTCTTGAGGATGATGGTAATAACACCTACCTTCTAGATGTTGGTGAAGATCGGGGATCTTTGATGCACAGAAAGCACTTTGTAGAGTGACGTGTACGTGGTAGGTTCTCAGGGTCTGCTGATGTTTGCCAAGTTTCATTTATAACCTTCCTTCGACCCTTAGCCCCAGGGCAGCTGATGACTGAAGATCTTGGTTAAAAACCGGTTTTCCTTAAGTCATGGGAATTTCACAAGTGATTTGATATAAAAAGAATGCTGACTGGGGCGCCTGGGTGGCTCAGTTGGTTAAGCAATGGACACTTGGTTTTGGCTCAGGCTGTGATCTCATGAGTTATAGGATCCAGCCCCGCTCTAAGGGTCAGAGACAGAATTTGGCCCAGTCAGTTCTAGACATAAATACACCTGAGTGAATTGGGCATTTTTCCCCTACAGTCTAAAATATACATGGTGTACAACAAAATTGAGAGGGAGGTACAGACTTCCCATGTACCCTCATCCCCACACATGCAGAGCCTCCTACATTAGCAACACCACTCACTAGGATGGTACTTCTGTTTCGCCCAAGGATGAACCTACAACAACCCATCCCATCGCAATCACGCAAAGACCATAGTTTGCCATTGCGGTTCACTCTTGGTGTCGTACATTCTCTGGGTTTGGACACATGTATAATGACAGCTACCCATCATTATAATAGCACACTGTTTTTTCACTGCCCTAAAATGATCAGAAATTTTAATCAACTGGAAATGAGGGGAAGGGGTGATGGGACCTCTGTCTTGCTAGCGTGTGAACTAGGACATCATGGCTGGTCCGGAATGGGGTTGAAGGAGCTACTTATCTTGCCTTCAGGATTCTCCAAATCCACGAAACACACTTTGACAGGTGCTGTCCCTACCCAGTGTCTGGGACATCCTTCTCCCCCCGTTTTTTAATGATCTGGATCACAGCAGATTTGCACACATCCTGCTTTCTGGTTCCCCGCCCCACACATATGCTGGACCTCCAGCTTTTGATTCTTTCCCTCTTCTTCCTGCCTTGCAAACTCCTCCTCATCATCCTGCAGACATCCTTCTGCCCCTCGCCTCCCCTCTGACCAGCCCTCCCAATCGTTCAATGTGCGTCTTGCTCTGTTTGCAATGAATTCTTACTACTTGTCTAGCTGTCATGTCCAATAGGCTCTGGGCTCTGGTTTGGTCACACGGTATCCCCAGGGGCTGTGACTGGGCCTGGCACATAGTCAGTACACATAAATGATTGAATGAGTCAATTCATTCAATAATTGTTTTGAATGCCTACTATGTGCCAAGTTCACGCGTGCATATATCATTGAACAAAGTCACAATCCCTTCCTTCAGGGAACGAGGACTCTAGGAGGCGAGACTGGAAAACATAATGAATAATGAAAATATCTGGTCTGTGGCAAGGCAAGTGTCATGGGGGGGAAAAAAACCCAAAGCAAAAGAACCAGGATTAAAGTGGTGAGGATGACAAGGAAGGACCACGATGATGAGCCCAGGAATGAAATTCTGAGCAGGTGGCCCCAGTGTGTGCGGAGCCCGCGTGTGGGGTGGGAGCTCTGACAGTTGCTAATCATTGCTTAGGAGACCGGATCTAGGATCAAGGCGCTACTGTGAAGGGCAGCGTTGAGTCTGTTTCACTAGACAAGCCTCAGGTCAAAGCAAGGTCTGTGATACTTTCTCTTCTATGGAGCAGATGCCCAAAACTTAGCGGTGAGCCAAGACAGAAGGTCCTCAATCTGTTACAAAATGGCATATGATGCGCTGCCACAAGGGGATGGGGCGTGGCTCCATGTCTTTCAGGGACGACTCCTTCCAGCTTGTGCCTCGCAGACCCGCGGGTCTTAGAGATCTCCGCCGGAGCCTCCACATCTGGCCAGCGGACAGAAGAGCTGATGGAGGCAGAGCAAGGAAGCTCTCGTGAGCCCCAAGATCCGCTTCCCTCTCCCTGCCCTCTCTTCTCCGCCGCCTCACTTCCTCTGTCCCTTCTGTCCCTTCTAGCCCCACATGGCTTTTCACCAGCCAATGACAATGTCCGGCACAGAAAGGATGAGGACAGTCTTGGGGTGGCATATGAAGGGGACGTCTTCCTTTTCTGCTCCAGCCCCGAAGGACTATCCCCTGGCTCTGTCGCTCCACCTTCAGCAACTGTCCCCTTGAAAAGGGACAACTCACTACCATCTTGGACCTTTCATCTCGGCTGCAGACGACAGACTACAAATGGTAGTTATCATACTTATCAGACATAATTATATAGGATGCAAGAAAGGAATACAGACTCTGGGGAGTCACCTAGTACAGCAGAGAAAGGCAGGTCAGGGGTGGCAGTTAATGTAATATTTATATTTTCATTAATTAAAACACTATCACTATAGTTGCTAACACTGGGGTGGCACGAAGCGTGTGCCAGGAACATTCTAAATGTGTACTCTATTAACTCAGTGAATCCCCGAACGATAACGTGTTAGGCGGAAAGCGGAGAGGGCTGAAGCCCTTGAAGATGAGCCTGGAATGAAGGAACGAGGGGAAACCAATGGCCTTCTGCACCTGCGGAGCATTCCCAGTACCTGTCGCTCCTTCTCTGCTACCCTCATCAGTGTCTTCATTCGAGCGAGAGCTTGTGAGGTCATGTATGAGCGTGAGCCCCCAAAGGGAGAGCCGTGGTTTCCTCTAGCATAGGCTTTAAATTGGGGGCCTTTTCCACGGGATTTAAGACAACCCGTGGCATGCATCATTGTTAAGACCACTACGTCTGAAGTGACAGTGAGTCCGCTAAACGCCCTGTGGGAACATCAGGGGTCACGTCTTGAGTCAGCAGAGGTGGTCATCGTTTGTGGGGGAGACTACCCCTTGCCAGCTAAAGGGAGGGGACGGCTTTCCCCCGGCCCGCCCCACCACCACCAGCAGGCTCTGCTTTGAACCTACCTGAATATGATGGCGATTGCACTTCTAGAAGAACAAACAAAGCAGGATGCACAAATCTTTGTCTTTGGGAAGCGAAACGATCACTGGGTTGTTAGCTGTGTCAAGCATGGGTTATAATCATGGGTCCTGAGATTAGCCAGGCATGCAAACACTTGCCACAGGAACCCATATCTCCCTGCCCAAGGAACGCATCAGTCCAGACATATAAAAGAGAATTCCCTAATAAGCAAACCCTCCGTACGTTTTCCTGCATGGGATTTGGACACCTGCAGGGGATAAAATCAGGTTTGCCTTTGCTTGCTTGACAAGAGGAGGAGGAAAAGTGCATTTCAGAACACCCCAGAAGTAGACTAAGCCTTTATTTGTGTACATTTCCATCAGATATGTTTCATCTGACTTATTTAAAAGCTCATGGGGGATGACCTCATCTGTTAGCCGCCCAAAGGGATGAGCAGCTGGGAGAAGGGTGGCTGTTGGGCACAGTTTCAGCTGCTCCATGTGGGAATAACAAGCTCGAACTCTAACTGTGGTTATATAAGGAACTTCCCGGCCCCTCACAGGCAGTTCGAGCTGTGGCCCACCCCAAGCACCCCGCCTTAGACAGTGTCCACGACCTGGCTTTTGTCACTGCGTCTCCTTTGTGAAAAGCTCTAACCTGACGTCCTACTTGCCCTTCAAGACTTAGCTCAGGGGCATCTGGGTGGCTCAGTCGGTTAAGCGTCTGCTTTCAACTCATGTCATGATCCCAGGGTCTTGGATTTGAGTTCCCGAGTGGGGGTCCCTGCCCAGTGGGGACTCTGCTTGTCCTTCTCTCTCCCTGCTCTGCGCATGCACTCTCTCTCTCTGTGTCTCTCAAGTAAATAAATAAAATCTCAAAAAAAAAAAAAAACCTTAGCTCAAATGTAAAGGACACTGGCTGGACCATATTCATCCTTTGTTTAAGAGTATACATAGACTCCAGCGCTAGTGGGTGTGAACTTACTACAGAGACTCACCATCCAACTGCTGTGTCACTGGGGAAACTCAACCTTCACTTTCTCATCTACACAGCAGAGAGAAGGACCAGAGGTATCTCACAAGGTTGCCGCAAGATCAAGTACGTTGTTATCTATAAAGTGCTTAGAACATCGCCTGGAGCAGAACAAGCTCCCAGTGAAATTAACCATCCTCATTATTGCTGAATTCAAGTACAATATCAGGGATCTGATGAATTATGAAAGTGAATTGATCAATCTCTCTCTTTTCACAGGAGGAGAAGAGGGGTTTTAGACATCTTTACTACCACCTGCCACTGCTGAACACCGTTGCATCTCACACGTAAAACAACAAGTGACGCTATAAGAAGATTAATGGAAAGATTTTTAAAAATCACAGAAGGATCTGTAAGAACCAGGCTAAAATATTATTTTCTGAGCATAAAAATATTAAATGTTTATTGTAGAATTTTGTAAAAAGAGAAATATATAAAGAAGAGAATTAAAATAACTCTTAGTCTCTCCTTTTAATATGTATATGACAGATATGTATAGATGAATGTGGATACATAGGATACACGTATAATGCATATACGAAACATGTTTAGGTATCATGCCATAGATCCACATATATGGTTTTCTAGGTGATATGCTTAGAAACAGTATTTAGTGGCTGTATCATTACTTATATAAACAGTCCTCTGCTATTAGCTATTTAGACTGAGGTCCATTTAAAAACTTTTTTTTTCAAAGTTATTAAAGTAATCTCTATATCCAGCGTGGGGGCTTGAACTCATGACCTTGAGGTCAAGAGTCACATGCCCTTGCAACCAAACCAGGCAGGCACCCCCCTGCGTTTCATTTTTATGCGTTCGAGATCTAACAGATCACACATCTTTGTTTAAATATGTGATTATCTCTTTTTTTTAAAAGATTTTTATTTATTTATTTGACAGAGACAGATCACAACTAGGCAGAGAGGCAGGCAGGGAGAGAGAGAGGGAAGCAGGTTCCCCACTGAGCAGAGAGCCCGATGCAGGACATGATCCCAGCACCCTGAGATCATGATCTGAGCCGAAGGCAGAGGCTTAATCCACTGAACCACACAGGCACCCCTGTGATTATCTCTTTAAGATAGACTTCTAGAAGTAGAAATACTAAATCACTAGGTCACCGCATTTTGTAAGGCTCCTGATACAGACATTGCCAAATTGCCATCCAGAAGGAACATGCCCATTTATAATCCCAACATTTTATGAAAATCCCTGTTTTGGGCGCCTGAGTGGCTCAGTTGGTTGAGCGGCTGCCTTTGGCTCAGGTCATGATCCCGGACTTCCGGGATCGAGTCCCGCATCGGGGTCCCAGCTCTTTGGGGAGTCTGCTTCTCCCTCTGATCTTCTCCTCTCTCATGATCTCTCTCACTCATTCTCTCTCAAATAAATAAATAAAATTAAAAAAAAAAAAAAGAAAATCCCTGTTTTACTGCATGCATATTTAGCCTGAGAATTTCCTTAAAGCACTGTTAACCTGACAGGCCCCCGTCAAAATTTTTTGAAATGTCATTTCCCTCTTGGGACCTCTCCCCCATGTTTTCATTAGCCATGATCCCATAAAAAATGAACTGTGGCCCATGGTCACAATCATTCCGCAGAAGGCACCATATGCAGAATAAGTAGACTCTTAGGTTAAGACTGAAAACTAGCATTTAGCAGGGATTCCTCTGCCTGGGACATTGCTGGAATAATAAACTGCATTTGGCTGTGTGTGGAACCAAACCTACTTTTATACCAACACTGCTCCTTACCAGCCTCCCAACGACTCCATGAGAAAGGTGTCTAATGGGCGTTGCATTCTCTCCCTCCAGAATTCATACCTTGAAGCCCTACTCCCAATGTGACTCTATCTGGAGACGGGCTTTAGGAGGTATTTGAGGCTTAGGGAGTTATAAAAGTGAGGTCCTAATCGAATTAGATCGGTGGGCTTGTAAGAAGAGCGAGAGGGAAAGACAGTTCCGGTATGCACACAGCGTAGAAAGAGCATTCGAGGTCAGAGCCAGAAGACAGCCATGTAGAGCCCTCACCAGAATTTGACCATGCGGGCACTCTGATCTCAGATTTCAAGTCTCCAGAGCTACGAGGAGATAAATTTCTATTGTTTAAGCCACCCCATCTATAGTACTTTTTTCCGCTAGCCTGAGCAGACCAAGACAGTGTCTTCGCTGTGACTTACAGACAAGGAACGTGAATAGCAACGAATCTTGGAACACTGAAAAAGTAAAATAAACAAAACAAAACAAACAAACAAACAAAAAACAAAATAAAAATAGGAAAGTGAATAAGACTAGGAGAAATAAAGTGTTATTTGGCCCCAATCACAAGAATCAGAAACAGGCAAGGTTTGGAAGCTCACCCTGGTGTCCTTATTCCAAGGCCGGAGCTCCTCCATTGCACACACGGACAATAGCCTTGGAGGGCCGAGGGCCACATGTTCCCCAACCAGTATTAGACTGAGACTTGTCACCAGAAGGTTAGTGTTTAATCTTAAATAAATAGGCTTTGACTGCTCCCTCATGAAAAATGTTGAACTTCTTGCAAAACTAAAATGCAAATCATGTGCAAAACCATTTTTGCCCACCCAGTGGGAAGTGACGTAAAGCCTAATGATATCCTTACAGCATTGATTGAGGGTGATATGTGCCGTGAAGCAGGCTCTCAGAGTGGTCCTAGTCAGACAGGTAAATTAACTGGAAAGATATATAATGGAAAATGCTTCTTTATTTTTCTTAAATATTTTTTTAAAGATTTATTTATTTATGGGTGGGGGCTGGGCAGGGGACAGAAGGAGATGGAGGGAGAGTCTCAAGCAGACTCCGCACTGAGTGTGGAGCCCCATTGGGGGCTCGACCTCATGACCCTGAGATCATCATCAGAGCCGAAATCAAAGTCGGGTTCTTAACTGACTGAGCCACCCAGGATCCCCTTAAATGCTTATTAAAAAATAAAAATAAAAGAGAGGCGCCTGGATGGCTCATGATCTCAGCGTCCTGGGATCTGAGCCCCACCTCAGGCTCTCTGCTCAGTGGGGAGCCTGCTTCCTCCTCTCTCTCTCTGCCCGTCTCTCTGCCTACTTGTGATCTCTCTCTGTCAAATAAATAAATGAAATCTTAAAAAAAAATAAAGGAAACATCGGAGTTACAGGTGGAAATTAGATGGACTATGTGTCCATCCTCCCATTCAGGGGGTCTGCACAGATAAGCCCCGCCCACACATCAGGCACTCTTGTGGAAGGATTCAGTAGTGTGCCTGGCAGAACTTGGCATGTTCATGGGAAGGTATTATCCACCGACTCAGGAATGCACTGGGCTGCATTTCACAGAAATCCGTATGTAGTCAGTTAGCTAGAAAGAGATTCGCTCTTCCCAATTAGCAGGAGAGCTTGGCTGCTCTGTCACGGGCAGTGGGGAGCAGCTGAGGCTGCCCAAGTGTACAGGTTTCTTCTAGCATCCTGCGCTCTCAATCGTTCTATTTTCATCCTCCATGTAATTTTCCTTATGGTGATTTTCTTATGGTCCTCTTTAGCTCCTCGGGAGGGCGAATCTCTGCTCCAGACTGGAAGAAGGGGTAAAATCAAGGGGAAACAGGCATACGCCATCTAAGTCTACTGGATTATTATTCGGAAGTTTAAAAAAAAAAAAAAAAGGCTTCTTGCTTTTTTTCTAGTGACTCCATATTCTCTATTAAAGTGCAACAGAAAATTCACACTAAGTCTTAATGCTTGTGTCTCCTTACTTTCGAAAACTGGCTCATCAACATCCATGGAAAGGTTTTGCATAGAAGTCTATGTTGTTAGCATTATCCGTGGCAGTCACAAGTTAAGAAACAGCATGATACCAGTAGTGTCTTTGTTTACGTATAAATAGCTAATAAGCCAGGTGGGAAGTCAGGAAGAACAGAAATAAGTTACCTGAATGGCTCCTCCAGTGGGTTTCTAATTATGCAAATCATTTTTCTTAGCGGGCAGACACTTCCTGCGCTTTCTACTTAGCCTTTGGTGAGTTTGGTCCTCTTTCCTCTGAGACGTTTCTAGAACTCCTTCGGAAGGTGTGCTGTTTCATAAGGAGGGGCAGAAACAAGCCGAACAAGTCATTCAGGTCCACCTGACTCAGCTGAGGACTCCTTTCGTGCCACCCGACCTCTCCATCTTCAAACCCTGGGCAGATTATTGTTTTGGGCATTGATTTCAGCACCAAATAATTGTTGTTATTGCATATATTTAAATCTTACCTCCCAAATAAGGAAAGTGGTGATTTCTTTAGTTTGGAGACCAAGTAATACTTATTTCTTAATTTAAAAACTGTCGTTTTTATGTCCCTCAGCCCTGGAACAACATCAGACCCACACTTGATATACTACTTGATGATTTTGATGATTTTAGAGACAACTTTTACAAACCATGGAACTGTTCACAAGCAAACAAAATAATTCCTCAATAGCAGAACAAGCAACCAATCAGAATAGAATGAATCAAACATGAAGAGATCAGTTGAAAAAGAGGTGAAGTCAAATGTGAACTAATGTTTGTTAAAGATAGATAAAGCTATCTTTGAAACAAAGTTCAAATATAGCTACTGAAAAAAGAAGAAACATATGAAAAAGGCTAACCGTTTTTGAAAGGTAGGTCTAGATACTAGGAAAATCTAAGAAGCATGTTGGGTAGACGTTCTGGTAAGTGAAATTCTGCTGATCTCACTGAACATACCGAAAATCTGCAGATGCCTTTATTTTATTCACACACACACACATACATGGAGAAATATAGAGTAAACACTTTTTTTAAACAACAGACTACAGGGCAACCCCTTCAGGCCCCCTCTCTCCTTGGGAGCTTTGTACTATCACTTTGCTATCGCTCAATAAACCTGCTTTGCTGCCCACCACTCTGTCTGGTCTACCTCTTCATTCTTCAAAGTGGTGTGACCAGGAACTGTGGGCACCGATGGAGAAAAATCCTGCAACACCTGGACCAAAGAGATTACAGTTGTCCAGAAAAAGAAGGTGTCCTCAGGTCATATAGCCAGACTAAGTACCTCCAAGTGTTTGCTCGGAGAAAACAAGGAAGGTGAATAGAGGCTCTGGAGGTCAGTGTAACACCCACCTCAAATCTCGGCTCTGAGCACGTGACTCTTGATCTCAGGGTCATGAGTTTGAGCCCCATGTTGGGTGTAAAGATTACTAAAAAAATAAATGAATAAATAAACTTAAAAAAATAAAACAACAGACTAGAATGTTAAATTAATATTAAAAATGGGCTGTATGCTTTCCCTATCTTGACAGAATAAATTTATATATTTTTTAAAAGAAAACATTTATTTTCCTTCGACTGCCTCCCTTGTTTTACTACACAGAAGTTAGAGAGGCCAGCAAAAGTTGATCTTAAGGAAATGTTTATGGCAGTATTATTTCCCTCACGAAAGTTCAGAAGGTTGACTTTCCCACAATGGAAAATTTGCCAAAATAAAATTGCAGTATGGCCTCACAAAAAAATACTATAAAAATGTAATTACATGGAGAGCAATTGTAACATATCAAGAGGAAGAAAAAAAATGACCCAACATCGGTGATGTCTATAACTAGCTCGAACCTTTTAAAGCCAGCCTCCTGCTTCCTAGCTCTTAGACCCTGGGTGAGTTTTATGACTTTTTTGTCACTCAGTTTCTTAATGACCAAATTAGTTTCTATGCATTTTCATTTTTTGAAGGGGAGAAAGTTTGGATGATGACTAACACAGCAGTAAGCACTGTGTGTGTGTGTGTGTTTGTGTGTGCGGTAGCTTTTAGATTTCCAGTACAAAGTATGAATCATGGTTCTTTCTCTGGCTCTTATATTATGGAACGTAAGAATTCTTTAAATTCTCCAATTCTTTATTACTTTTAAAGCAATAGAATGATATGTTCTGTCAACCTAGAATTATAAGGCTCAAGCCACTTCACAACCTGACCCCTAAGCACAAGTACTCAGGGGTCACACAGGGTCAGAAAAACCAAACACATGTTAAAACCTAGGGTCCTCAGTGAGATGCACCTGTAATCTCCCTTAGAAGAAAGATTTTTCAAATCGAGGGTCACATTAGTGCCTTAGTGTGTTGTGAAATCAATCCCGTAGTTTGCAATGAGCATCAAAAGAATGAAATAGGGGCGCCTGGGTGGCTCAGTGGGTTAAGCCGCTGCCCTCGGCTCAGGTCATGATCTCAGGGTCCTGGGATCGAGCCCCACATCGAGCTCTCTGCTCAACGGAGAGCCTGCTTCCTCCTCTCTCTCTGCCTGCCTCTCTGCCTACTTGTGATCTCTCTCTGTCAAATAAATAAATAAATAAAAATCTTAAAAAAAAAAAAAAAGAATGAAATAGATTGGGATGCATCAGAAAGCAAGCACTTAAGTTGGTATTGTTTTCTGAATGTGTGTGTGTTTCCAGGTGTGTGTGCAAGCATGTGCCTATGACACAGAGAGAGGCAGAGACTTTGCTACTCCACTTTGCAACCAGAAGTTGGAAAGTCTCATCATTTGATTTCCACTTCAGAAATATTTCAAACGTAGACTCTCCTTTCCCATACTGTCTCCTTAGGTGAAGCCCTTGTCTTTCTTCTAAGACTATTGCAACAGACTACCAACCTCTGACACTGAGCCCTTTCCAATAATTATTTTTTAGGTGAAAATTCTAAAACCAAGACAGCTACAAGAACAATACACAAATCCTGTCCTTAAAAACTTCAGGTCGTTCCCCAACCTGCAGAATAACAAACTTCTCATGCAGGCACGGGGGGTTGGTGATGGGGGATCTTCACAAGATGGTCTTTTCCGGGTTTTTCTCTGCTGAAGCCTGAGCTTCAGCCATACTGCGCTGCTCTCTCAACATCCTTCTAGAAGGTCTGGCCTTGGTAAACAAATTCCCATCTGGACCTCTTACGAAGGCAAGTCCGAGGAAAAGCCCAAAAAGGCATCCCAGACCTTATCCCGGTAACTCCTCTCGCACAGCTTTGCAAGCACAGGGGCCAGCCCAGTCCTGCTGGAGATCTGGGCTTACGCTTCCCACTGAGCTCTTCCTGCCTCCCATTTTCAAGTTAATTGGGAGTAGGGACTCTATCTTTTTCTCTGTGTCTGTACTTGGCATTTAGGAGGTAGACGGGGATTGGGGTGGGGGTGGGGTTTGGCCTAATGAAACCAGAAGCAAAATTCAGTTGAGGACACCGCTCACGGAGGTGACCTGATTTGGGGAACACAGATAGCACATGTTAGGTCGCTTTACTCAGTCCATCAAGCTACAGGGACCTAAGACTGGTTTAAGTCACAAACAACCCATATGCCTTGGAAATTATGGTTCATTAGATTGTGTTTACCCAAATAAAGTCGTATTCTGCGATTTTTTAGACAAGTCTATAAGCATCTCCTAAGCACGCCGTGAGACATTTAAGAGATGTGTTACTTCCTTCACACAGATAAATAATTTCCAATAAAAATCAATGTGTGAATAATTTATTTTTTCCATTGATTGGAAGTCATCCGTTTAGAAAACCACTCAGAAGAGCTGACGTGAACCCCTCGTTCAAAATTCCTTTTAAATTTACAAGGAAAGAGGAAGTTATTTCCTTCTCCTTGAATTTTCCCGAAAATCGAGAGCTTTATCTAACAGTTTTGGCATTCAGGGTCGTTTTTCATGAAAAAGTTAAAAGGCACGTTGAATCTGGGTCTCCGCAGATGACCCAGCAGTGAAAGATGGACGATTCTGCTCGGAGGATTTGTGCGGGATCCAACTTTTGGGGGTAAAACAAACACAAAAGCTCCTCCCCCGAGGGGCGGGGCGATGCCCGGGTGGCGCACCAATCACAGCACGCCCTGCCCTATATAAGGCCTGGAGGCCGCGCGGTATCTTGTGCTCGTCGGTGGTCGCTCTCAGCTCGTCTTCGCGCCATGTCTGAGACGGCTCCCGCAGCCACAGCTGACACTGCCTTGGTTTCAATGGAGAATCCTCCAGTTAAGAAAAGGGGGAAGAAACCGGAGGGCCTGCCAGGCGCTAGTCGCAAGGCCCCGAGCCTCTCCGTGTCCAAGCTGATCATGGAGGTGCTGTCTGTGTCCCAGGAGCGAGCAGGCATGTCCTTGGCGGCGCTCAAGAAGGCGCTGGCGGCCGCCGGCTACGACGTGGAGAAGAACAACAGCCGCATCAAGCTGGGCCTCAAGAGCCTGGTGAGCAAGGGCACCCTGGTGCAGACCAAGGGCACCGGCGCCTCGGGCTCCTTCAAGCTCAGCAAGAAGGCCCTTCCTGAGCCCACCAAGAGCAAGGCCAAAAGGCCGTCTTCCGCCAAGGCAAAGAAGCTGGTTTTATCCAGGGAATCGAAATCCCCCGAAGGGGCCAAGACCAACAAGCATGCCAAGAAGCCCAGGGCAACGGCAGCACAGAAAGCGGCCAGAAGCGGCAGGAAGGCCATGGGGGCCAAAGGCAAGCAAGCACGAAAGAGCCCGGGGAAGGCCAGAGCAGAGAAGCCGAAGGCCGGGAAGCCCAAGCTGAGCCAGCAGAAAACCAATGCGAGGAAAGTCGCGTCCAAGAAGTAGGCCAAAAGAAGCTCTGTTGTGAACCCAAAGGCTCTTTTAAGAGCCACCCCAAATACTTACAAAACGGCGTGACACTGAAAACTTGTAGTGGCTTTTAATTGTGTAACCGTGTAATGGTCTGTTAAGTGAATTATCTTGTAGGAAGTAGGGTTCTGTCAGAGAAGGTATCGGTCTAGAAAGGTTTATCAGTATTTGGAAATCCTGTAGCCTCGTCCAAAAGTACGTTGCACAGGCACATGGCCTTGCATAGCTGCCGTGTTTCTCTGGAAAGGCATTGTAGGTTGAGGTTGGAGTGGAGATCAGCTCTGCAGGAATGTAGCTGACTTCCCAAGGGCTTGCATTCCAGTTGACCTTGTTACATGGTACTGTTGTAAATAGGGTTCCAGAACTCACTGTCCACAGCTTTCTGTGGGTCAATATATAGGAATTGTAACAAGATTTGGATTGGAATTTTAAATCTTTGTGGAGTTTTCCATTTACTTTTTGAAGATTTTGGAGAGGGAGAAACAGGCTCCCCGCTGAGCCTGAAGCTGACCTGGGGGCTCCATCCCAAGATGCTGAGGTCATGACCTGAGTCAAAATCAAGTCAGATACTTAACCAACTCAGCCAGTCAGGTGCCCTGGGTTTAACATTTAAAAATAGAAATATCAAGTACCTTCAGTTTACAGTTGAAGGAATATTGAGGGGCACCTGGGTGACTCAATGGGTTAAGCCTCTGCCTTAGGCCCAGGTCATGATCTCAGGGTCCTGGGATCGAGTCCCGCATTGGGCTTTCTGCTCAGCAGGGAGCCTGCTTCCCTGTCTCTGCCTGCCTCTCTGCCTACTTGTGATCTCTGTCAAATAATATCTTTTAAAAAAATATTGAAATACTGTATATCATTTCCAAAGTACTGTATTGTCACATTAAAAAAATTGGTTTGTTAATACAATTAGTCCAATATAATTGTCATTCTGTTTTATTAAGAGTGGATAGGCTTGTCCAGATTGTGTTGCACAGGCTGAAAAATACCAAACCTTTATGGAAATACTGGGGCTACAGTTTTTAGGGTCCAAACTGAACTACATCACAAAAACGGAAATTCTCAGGGTCTGAGTGAAGGCCTCTCTCATTTTAAGCAAAATTAGTTTTTCAGCTTTCACTTAATTTGGGATTTGGCATTCTTAAAGGTTACTATAAATGTTAAATTCATACTGTTAATCTTTTTTTGGGCCTTGGTATTTGGAGCAACCTTGAACAAAGACCCATGCAAAAACTATGTAACGCATTCTTTCATGTGCAAGCTTGTATTACAACTCGTTAGGGCCTTGCCTTTCTAAACTCATCCATGTAATTAGGCCTCTGACAATCTTCTATATAAGGGAAAACGAATACACATCATGGTTTGAAGTTGTATAGAATCAGCCACAGCCTGTGTCTTGCTTGGACATGGCGGTCAGTTTCTCTTTCAGGTTGGAAAGGCGGCGCAGGAATATGCTTCACTTACCGGGGAAGGCCGTGAGGCCCCCGCCCGACTGCCGCGCCCAGCAGCGGACGGACCCCAGACCTCCGCCTAGTAGCCGGCAGGTGCCGGGCACTGCTCGAATCCGTCTAGAGCTGACCCCGGTATCCTGCGCACCTTTGTTCCTCGCATCTTTTTAGCTCCTGGCATACTTCGGGTTAAAAACAAAGTTAACCAACCAGGGTTCTTTCTCCACTTCCGGGTCCAGCAATTAAACCCTTTCCAGCCAACAGGAAAATGGTGCTGAAATCCCACCCTCTGCAATTATGCCGCACCACAGCGAGTATCACCCAATCAGAACTTGTCCCCAGAAGACCTTCATTTACAAAGACGCGGCTGGTGTGACTGGAGAGCTTTGTGCGTTGGGGGGGTTCCGCCTCTGCGCTTATGTAAAGGACCTTCGTCGGGGCGCTCACGATTGCGTAAAATACACGCATTTTTGTCCTGAAAACAATTCATTGCCAGCACTTGACCTCTTAAAACAACCTTGCGACGCCGTTACTATGGTATAAACGCCCCATAACCTGAGACTACAGCACTCCGCAAACGACTACCAACCCACTTTCTGGAGATTTATCCTTAGCAACAACCACTGAACTTTACACTACACTAAAGTTAAGCCTACGAAGCGTTAACAGCCCTTTAAAGGATTTTGTGGGCGGCCCTGAAAAGGGCCTTTGTGTTTGAAGTATTGCGGGTGGGTTCCGTGCGCTCAGCCCCCGAAGCCGTAGAGGGTGCGGCCCTGGCGCTTGAGCGCGTAGACCACGTCCATGGCCGTGACCGTCTTGCGCTTGGCGTGCTCCGTGTAGGTGACGGCGTCGCGGATCACGTTCTCCAGGAACACCTTGAGCACCCCGCGGGTCTCCTCGTAGATGAGGCCGGAGATGCGCTTGACGCCGCCGCGCCGGGCCAGCCGCCGGATGGCGGGCTTGGTGATGCCCTGGATGTTGTCGCGCAGCACCTTGCGGTGGCGCTTGGCGCCCCCCTTGCCCAGGCCCTTCCCGCCCTTGCCACGACCAGACATGATTGTCGCAGAACTGACGGCGCCGTCTTTACGCAGCCCTTTAAATAGCATTTCTGCGGACCTGATTGAGAACGCTGTGCTCTGGCGTTCTTTCCAAATTAGGTCAGTAGGGGAGGGTGGGGCAGGGAGCCCTCATTAACATATCGATGTTTTCATTGGCCGGTGAAACTTCGCTCTGCGCCGGCGCGCTGGAGGAGGAGGTAAGGCTCTCCTCTGACTGGAAAGCTCCTTTCTCTTCTGTCCTGCGTTGTTCTTCCCCGGGCGCGTTTGTAGGTAGAATGTGTTCTTTTTTATCAGGTAAAGCCGCTGAGCAAAGAGAACCACTCAACGTTTCATTTTATTTCCACTTAATAACTAGTAAGTTGTGTAATGGTTCCTTGGGGGGGAATGTAGGGGTCATATGGGAAAGACGGTGGATTTATAGGTCAAGGGACTTTCCCTCCGCTTTCTTCAATATTCCTATTAAACTGATACATTTAGAAGGCCTTCTTTATGCTGGGCGAAGTTTAAGCCTGGCTATCTAAAAGCTCTGGCCCCGTGTCTGGGGGTGGGTGGGAAGGCGAACAATTGCAAAATAAAACGTCTGTTCCCTTTCTTTTTTTTTTCTTTAAATTTATTTATTTGTTAGAGAGAGAGAGAGAGCGAGCACATGCAGACAGAGTGGTAGGCAGAGGCAGAGGGAGAATCAGGCTCCCTGCCAAGCAAGGAGCCCGATGTGGGACTCGATCCCAGGACGCTGGGATCATGACCTGAGCTGAAGGCAGCCGCTTAACCAACTGAGCCACCCAGGCGTCCCTGTTCCCTTTCAAACATTATTGAGTGACTTCTGTTTCTACAAAAGTCTGTGCCAGGGATAGGGAACCTGGAGCTAAGCTTGGACCGCCAGTTGCCCCTGGACCCTCTTCCTGGCCTGCTGGGCCTGTCTGATTTGCCTGCAATTCCTAATAAGCTCCCCTTCCCTCCCTAACTCAAGGCTTGTCAGCCTTCTCCAGGTTTAGAGACAAGAACAAACGTTTTGTTGAGTTGGGGATTAATTGTCGGGCAGGGCTAATACTTGATTAAGGTCATTACAAAGCCTACAGGGCCCTCTTCTGGAGGGCTTTTGATGAGATTATTGGTGTTTTAAACAAGGCTAATCCCATTAAGGAAAAAAAAGCAGAATAGAGCAGAATTGGATCTGAATGTGGTTTGGGAGAGGGCTTTTTCAAATAAAACATTTCTCCTTAGCCTCCTGCTGCAGCTTTTGAAAATTTCCATGATGAGACTAACTCTAGTCGGAACCCGGAAGGGGGGGTGCATACCCTCCATCCTGGTTAATAAATAAATGTCTATTGTGGATACTTAGAATGAGACTATGGCCTGAGAGCCATCATATATATATATATATGTGTGTGTATATATATATATGTGTGTGTGTGTGTGAGATATATATACATATATATGTGAGATTATATATATGTGATATATATATGCTATATATATATGCTCTACAATTATATATATATGTGATGTGTGTGTGTATATATATATATATATATATATAAAATCTCATTCCTTCTCAGATGAAAAAAGAGTTCCAGGAGAGGGTAGGAAAGCCTTGATTTGTAACACATCTGGAACTATTAAGCATTCCTCTGCCCCAGATTGAGGGTTTTTAGGTTCCTGACTTTTACTCTCTCCTCCCCCACCACAAACACATATTTTACAAAGAGGACTTAGCTAGGAAAAAATGTCAAACACTACAGAGAAAAGATGTAAGGTCTGAGGTTATAAGTAAAACTGAAATCTCAACATGCTTTTTAATTCATGGAAATAAATAAAAATAGCATGTATATAATATGGTAATTTCATGCAAAAATCCGTGGTGTGAGCCACTGCTGATACACATCCCAGCAGGTGCCCTCTGCATTTCGGCCAGAGATCCAGGCCAGCTTCCCCACAATTTTATTTTGCCCACTCTATCATTAATAAAACCTCACTTTTATTTTGATATCTTATTCTTTTTTTCTATTCCCTTCTCCTAATGTTCTCTTTTATCAATTTTTCTCAATGACGACTCAAAAATTGTGAATGTCAGAACAGAAATATTTAAAAGGTATGTGGATACAGATGTATAGTAAAGATGATCCTTCCTTGGTTGGGCATCTGTCTTGGGCTCAGGTCGTGATGCCCGAGTCCTGGGATCGAGTCCTGCATCGGGCTCCCTGCTTGGCGGGAAGCCTGCTTCTCCTTCTGCCTGCTGCTCTCTCTCTCCTGACAGACAGGCAAATTAACTCTTAAAAAAAAAAAAAAGAATGGATCCTTCCACTCGGTGAGGAGTGCCTGCCTTTCTTGGTCTTAAGGTTTGGGAGAGGGGTGGCTCACTCTGGAACCTTCATGGCTGACTTTTCTTTTCTCCTCTCTTACCCTCAGAGAGAAACTGGCTTCAGAGAACCCGGCTTCAGAGAACCCCGTTCATTCAACATGTGAGGTACGTCTTTCAGCTAAAAACCCTACAAACAAGTTGTGGCTAATAGGTCACATCACACATTTGAATGAATAAAACCATGAGGTTAATGACAGGTCTGATAAAAATATGAAATGCCTACAACCACCCTCTGCAGCAGACTGACTCAATCAAAGTATCAGAGCTGTGGAATCATGTATAGATTGCGCGCGCGCGTCTGTGTGTGTGTGTGTGTGTATCAGACAATTTTTTAAAGATTTTATTTATTTCTTAGAGAGACAGAGAAAGAGATGCAGGCTCCCTGCTGAGCAAGGAACCCAATGAGGGACTTGATCCCAGGACCCTGGGACCATGACCTGAGCCCAAGGCACACACCTAACTGATTAAGCCACCCAGGCACCCCTATAATTGGCAAATAATTCTGATACTTGCCCAGGGTTGAGAAGTACCACTATATATCATCATTTTAAAGCATATAATTGTTCTTTAGTGAGAAGAAATATTAGAGTAGAAATACATTTGACTTATATTACAGTCAAAGAAAGGTATATGTTCAGCCAGACCCAACTTCATTTTCCAGGGCTTTTATAACATTAGTTATCTCTGGGCATTTGGGGACCTCACTCCTGGTCTGGGATGGACGGCTCTTCCAGCCATGGGCTGATGAATCTTACTGCAATTTAAGGCTTCAGTATATTTCTCTTTTCCCTGGTATGAATATCCATTGTCTTAGTCACTTTCTCTAAATTCAGTTTTCATTCCCATTGGATTATCTGTGGCCCATAACATATACAAGGTCTTTCCTTAGTTTCCTTACTTTCTCTCTGTCCTGTTCTAGAAAATGCTCTACGTTTTCTTTTTAGTACAAATAGTCTACTGAAAGGTTTTGTCCCGTCTACTTCCTCAGCCTGCTGTCTTTGTGGGCGCTTAATTAAACATTCTGAATTTATTTTGACCTACTAAAAAAGTTCTTTGGACAGAGAATTTCTGACAATGCCCTTTGTATATATTTATTTGTTTCAAAAATTTTTTTTAAAAGTCTCTAATTAAATTTGACTTTCAAATTCCCTTTGATACTTTCTTTTTTTTTGTTAAGATATTATTTATTTATTTGACAGAGATCACAAGTAGGCAGAGAGGCAGAGAGAAAGACGGGGGGAAGTAATTTCCCTGCTGAGCAGAGAGCTCGATATGGGGCTCGATGTGGGGCTCGATGTGGGGCTTGATCCCAGGACTCTGGGATCATACCTGAGCCGAAGTCAGAGGCTTTAACCCACCGAGCCTCCAAGGCGCCCCCTTTGGATACTTTCTTAATCACATACACAAAACACAAAAAGTATTTTGCTCTTGTTTTAATGCCAAAACTGTAATTCCAAACATTTACAAAAGGAAACTCCACTAACTGTTACATCTGTATTTAAGACAGATGCCCTCTTTTGCACACATTGTCAAGACGTTTTGGCAGGATCAAAATTGGTTATTCACTGCTTTATGAAAATGCCATTGTGGTAACTATTTAAGGAATTAAATTCAGGGCATTTAATCAACCCTAGAGTAAGGTTAACTGAGACCACTGGGCTTTATACAGATACCGGTACTTCCCCTCCTCACCCACACGCCGTCCCACCACGAGTATACAGAAGACTCCAGAACTGTTTGTTAGACTCTTTGGATCAAAAGCTAGAATTTTATATTTAAAAAATAACAATACTTAAAACAAAAACAAAAACACAAACAGCAACAACAGTTTCTACTCAAATCTGGTGAATAAAAGGATTCACAGGTGTTTCAAGGCTACTCGTACTCAAATTTCTCCCTTAATGAGAAAGAGAATAAATAGAAATGAGAATTCATTCATTAGGAATTTGTTTATTAACAGAAAAAAAAAACCCTTAAAAAATACACCCAAAGAAAATGTTTCCAAATATTTATGAAAAAGTTACAGGGATATGACAAATTCTGAAATGTTAAAACGGATTCTCTCCCCACTGCAGCAAACATCAGAGGTGTGGCCACCAGGACAGCCCTGAGAGACAGGAGCAGTGCCCCATGACATTTTTTCTTGACACAGAAAGAGGCACTGTATAGTGGTTATGAGCTTGACTCTGAGCCAGACAAGCAAGAATAAAAATGGAGCACAATAATTTTCTAGCTGTGCACCCTTCAGCAAGTTAGGTAACCTCTCTGTGCTTTGGTTTCCATAAAACAAAATAAGGGTAATGAAATGACCATGGTTCCTACTTCACTGTTTTCTTCAGAAAAAATATCCTGAACAAGGCCTGGCATCTAGGAAATGCATACTTATTATTAGCTGAAAAAAATAGTTATAGAAAATATTCATGCCATGGAAGGCACGTGTGTTGGATGTCAAGTCAATCCAGGCTTTGTAACAAAATCATCACGTATAATCATTAATAATGAGTTGACATTCTACCTGTTAACATTGATTCGAAAAGAGAAACAAAAAAAAAAAAAATGATGACGCAAAGTCTACAGATAGAAATCAAAACCTCAGATACCCATCCATCAATGTGAAGATCTTCAATGTTTAAAGTCATGCATTCTTAGTTCTAGTCATTATTAGATTAGAGTAAGATTAGAAAAAAATTATAGTTTAAAAATAGTAGCTTATAAGAGTTTTCCAGCATTTTAGAGACGGCATTATGTTTTCGAAGGGGTATGTGTGTGTGTGAACGTGAAAAATGTTTCATAGTGAGTCAAGCCCACCAGCCCTGTAAGACCATATTGTTCAGGCAGAACAAGAATGTCTGCCTTAACCCCCCAGCAGGTCTTTTTTTTTTTTTTTTAAGATTTTATTATTTATTTCCTTGACAGACAGAGATTACAAGTAGGCAGAGAGAGAGGAGGAAGCAGGCTCCCTGCTGAGCAGAGAGCCCGATGTGGGGCCCGATCCCAGGACTCTGGGATCATGACCTGAACCGAAGGCAGAGGCTTAAAACCACTGAGCCACCCAGGCGCACCCCCAACCCCCGGCAGCAGGTCTTAATCAACTGCACCTGAACTTCAAAGATTACCATAGGTTTTCTTCTGTTCAGGCAGCTCAGCAGTGCGCTGTGATGAAACCAACTGGTGACTCAAATTCCTCAAATTCTCTGGAGCTTTTCTCCACAAAAGATGTCCAGTGCCCCTTCCCTCTTTCTGTCTCCTTATTCCTGCAGAAAACACCGCCCCCACCCCATAGCTAGACAGTCGCAGGACCAGTGTGACACTTTCGACGATAGCCACCAGGTGGCACCCTTCTCCACCCGACCGCGATTTGTTTGTGGCTGGTTTTGCTAGAGGCCAAATAGGATCCAGAATTTAAAATGTAGGTCTTTGATTTTTCAAATGTAGTTGATCTTAAGAATTGATGGACAAGGGAAGAAAAATTCAGGTAAGAAACACTGAAGGAAAATAGAGGTTTATAACTTCCATTATAAAAAGAATGAGCGGCTCAATCAGTTAAGCATCTTACTCTGGGTTTTCACTGAGATTGTGATCTCAGGGTGGTGAGATTGAAGCCTGAGCTGGGCTCTACACTGGGCGTGGAGCCTGCTTAAGATTCTCTCTCTTCTGCCTCCTGCCCCCTAAAGAAATCATGCAGTATGCAACACACTAATTGTATGTTTATTAAAGAGTATATTTTGATTTTATGTGTTAATATAGCAAAAGTGAGAGGAGATACACAGATCGTTTATTACTAGCTAATGGAATGAGAGTTTCAATTTAACTGATTTTCAACTTTTTGACAATAAGCACAAATTACATGTACTTTTATCCACTTAACTTCTGTAGCCAGAAAAAAAGAAAAGTTTAAAAAAAATCGTTGAGCTCTCTTTGCCCAAATTCAATACCTACTAAACCGTTGAGCTATATTTGGACTTTTGAGGCACCTGCTACGGAGACAGAATGCCTTGTTGCACTGTTTGCGGCCGAATGTACATAGCAGCAGAAAGGAGACCCGTGCCAACCGGGCATCATGTCAGTTTCTTTTGAACATGGTCAGATGAATTACTTTCCCAGAACGGAGTAATTCCTGAGCAGCTTGGTGAGATGAGTTTCTTTTCTTAATGAGCACAATTGGGGAAGAGAGACAGACTCCCTGGAACCCCAGGAATATGCCAGGGTACCCCCAGGCCACACTGTGGCATCCATTTTGCCATCTTTAATATGAGAGATGTCGCTCTGGTTCCTGGAGGGAAATGCCAGCAGGATTGTGACTCTGGAGGTGCAGGCGGAACAAAAACACCGTGGGGTCCAACATAGCCACAGACACTCAGTGCTGATCCCCGTCTCGACCCCGGGGGCGCCAGAGACGCACGGGACAGAGCGGCCCCGGGCTGGCAGCAGAGGTAGCCAGCCACACGCTGGACTTCTTTGCCCAGAGACGTCGAAAGGAAATGGTGGAGGTTATTTTCTACTGTTTCCCTTCGTTTTGGTCAAGCTCGGGCAAAATAAAGACACTGGGGCCACGGAAGAGCCGTGCCCCTCCCTTCTCCATTTCTTGGCACAGCTAAAACATTGAATGCCCAGGCGTGTGAGATGGGTCAGAGTCAGACTGTCCGAGCTGCAAACCTGTCTCGAGCCCTGGCAGGCTGTGAGCTACTCTGTACCTCATTTTGGTCACCTAAAGAAAGGACGAGGATAACAGTACTTACATCAGAGCATTATTGTGAGAATTATACTGTAAGTGGGTGCTCAGAACTCAGTCTGGTAGCAAGTAAAATGCCTTTTTAAAAAAATATATATATAAGTGTCAGCGCCCTTATCACCACCGTTATCATTCTTAGGATCATTTTCATTGTCCTTTCATTAGCAGAGACCGGGCAGGAAATGACTGCATTACTTCAAGCCTGGCACACCAGAGAGGCACGATGAATGCAATAATGTAAATCGTGAGTCTGTGTGAATCTGTGACAACTTGCTGCCAAATAGAAAAAGATGCCCCTCTTCAAGACATTTCCCACCCACTTTCTGGAAAACTCTCATAAATAAACAGAGGCATCCACAATGGTTCTTTTGGACCAGAGGGCTCGGTGACAGGTGAATTACTGGACAACAGAGAGAGAGGGGACCGAAAGGAAACTCGGATGGGCCTAGGAAATGCCTGAATGTATGTGCAAAATTCTGGTAAGAGCATGAGAGTGTTATGTCCCAAGGAGAAAGTTCATTTTTTTTCTCAGATGTTGAAAGGAACTGTGAGTCCCCCAGATGTCAGGAGCACTATTCCAGATGTAGGAGATGAGATGACGTGGGCATGCGGAGTCGGAAGTGATGCAGAAGCGAAGGCAGGCTCTAGAGGCAGCCGGTGATTCAAGGGAGCCCGTTCTGCCCAGCGGCCAGCGCTGGGGCTCTTTGGCACGCGGGAACTCAAAAACTGAAATGGGAGGAACTTTCCAAAAATGAAGAAGGCAGGATGCAAGCAGAGACTTCCTGGTGCAGTTCCTGTTCGTTCAGTCCGACCCTGCTCTGGAACACCAAGAGGGCGCCCTCTCTTTGAGTCTCCACGTCTCCTCCCCGCAGGGGGTCTGCAAGCTGTCCGTCACTTACATTCGGCCAAGACATAGTCCCCCATGGCTCCTCCTGCAGAG
Organism: Martes martes; assembly: GCF_963455335.1. NCBI lineage: Eukaryota > Metazoa > Chordata > Mammalia > Carnivora > Mustelidae > Martes > Martes martes. The sequence continues at coordinate 145,731,790 of NC_137893.1, read as the reverse complement.
ATAAGAGACAGGAAAGTGCATCGCAGACCCGAGCACCCTGCCGCCTTGTCCCTGGCCCTCACCTCCCACATCCATTCACCTCAACTGGGACCGCCCCCTGCCTGGAGACCTCCCAGGGTTCACACCATCATCTCTCACCCGGAGTTGCTTACCAGCTTTCTAACTGGACCTCCTCATGTCCTGTCTCACCTCCTGACACTCATTCTCCAACTGCCAAGAGTCTGTCCCCACCCACTGTTCCTGCACTGACTTCCCTGGGCTCACTGGCTAGCATCCTTGAGGCCCGCAGAGCTCCGCGCAACTGGCTTTGTCCGCCCCTCTTCTTCGTGTCTGTCTTAGGACCTCAGGGGCTCTCCTTCTACCGTGTTAACTTGTGCTAGATTTCATTCCTTTCTGGATGTGGGTTCGAGAACAGCAATAGCGATGAACTCAACGTTAAAGCCCGCGCACTGCTTTAAATAGCAGCTTGCAACATAGTATGTTCTCCAGAGAAGTTTGTTGAACTTGGAGCTTTTGTTCCAAGGAAAACCATGAATTCCTGCTCCCAGGGCTGTACACATGCTCCCAAAGAGAAAAAGAGGACCAGGCTTCTCTTGGACGGATATCAAAGCCCCTTTGCCCTCCCTCCGTTCCGCTTCCTGACGCGTTAGTGTGTCCCCAGCTCAGAGGAACTGAGAGATGTCCTCCTTCCTCCTACTCACTTGAAGCCTGTCTTTTCCTTAAGATTCTGAACAGAATTCCAATAAAAAGGAGGATGATGCAAACAGCGATCCCACCGATGACTCCAATGACCAGGGTGCCAGACATCGGGGCCTCTAAAAAGGCAAAAGCAAGGGAAAGCTGGCACTCCGGCCCCAGCCCAGCTCAGCCCCTCCCCTCACTGCCAGGCTGAGCCTTCTGCTTCCCCCCACAACGGACGTGCCCCACCCCCCTCGCCTGTACCCCAGGCGGCAGTGAGGGGCTGATCCAGGCCGGGGTGCTCCACTTGGCAGGTGTATCTCTGCTCTTCCCCAGGGGCCACGGCCAACACCGCCCAGCCCTGGTAGGTCCCATCCCCGTTGGGCAGCACGTCCTTCGGCTCAACGTCCGTGGCATCCAGTGGCTGCCCGTCCTTTTGCCACTTCATGGTGATATTCTGGGGGTAGAAGTTCAGGGCCTGACACCGCAGGGTGCTCACTGCCGAGGCCACGCGCTGAGTCACCTTCACCAGAGGGGGCACTGCACAGGAAGGAGGAAGGATCTGGAGAGGGGAACTTTCTACCCTTGCCAGGAAGACTGGAACTTTCACTTCCCTTCCTCCGTGGGTTGGAGGAGGAAGAGAACCCTGTCCCGACACAGCTGCGGGACAGTCATCGTTTTGTGTCCTAAATCATGTCGCAGGAGTGTCAGATGTGATGGGGAGCTGCACGGTGGACAGCCAAGGCCATTCTCCTGCCCATGTATAAACACACTTACCTGCAGCGCACGGCTTCCGTCCTTTGTCAATAGAGTAGATGGAATCGGATAAAATTCCACAGTGTGCAGATGTGATCGAATGAGCCCTACTGGCAAATTCTCCCTGGCTCAACCCAGTGAGGGTTCTTGTAAAAAGGGGCCTCCCAAGATGGGCAGCCCTCAGGGACTCTCCGCATCCATTCTTTAAGTAACCTTTAACCTCCCAACAATTCTGCTACTCTGATTGGTTGCCGCCTCTGGTAATTTCCTGGCTGGGCTTTCACGCAGTAATTGACATCTCTGAAATTCCTAAAAGGTATAAATATACACAGGGTTCTTGGGGAAATCAAGAGATCACAGATACTTCTTCTTCGCTCATGTGTAGGGAGAAAAAACCCTAAAACCCTGACCCTCAGCGGTGTCCTACATCGTAGTTCTAAGGTGGAGCCCTCAGACCTCAGACCTCTTGGCCCCGAGAGTCATGTGACCCTGGCCACCTGGGAAAGCCCAGCCCCTGACCTCACCCTGCCTTCCCCTCCGCGGCATCCGGACAGTCCAGGGGCAGCCGGGAGCCCCCACCATACCTCGCCGGTCCAGGACCCCTTTTCCCAGCTCCAGCAAGCGTTCCAGCTGCTCGGGGCAGTCCCTCTCCAGGAAGGCCCTGTTCTGTTTGGCCCGAATCTTGTTCACTTCCCATTCCAGCTTGGTGGCCTGGGCCTTGGGCTCTGCTGCTCTCCAGTCCAGCGTCTCGGGGCAGAATTCCAAATGGTTCTGCCCGTCGTACCCATACTTCCAGAACCCCCTGGTGCTGTTGTCCTCTTGTACCTCACAGCCCAGGATCACTTGCAGGGTGTGGGACTCTGACAGCACCCCGAGCTTCGTTACTGAAACCAAAGGACAAAGTCCTTGTCTCGTCATCCCCAGGGAGCCTAGGACGGCAGACTCCCTCCTCCCGCGGGACCTCAGGCTCCCTACTTGCTCCCCCCAGATGCTTCTTCGAGGTGGAGAAGCACTCTGCCCCCCTGGGAAAGGCAAGTGCCCTCTCCATGTACCCTTGCTGTGGTTGTGATTGTCCATGATGGTCCAGAAGTCCACGATGAACATGTGATCCCAGCCTTTCAGGCTCTGACTCAGCTGCAGCCACAGCTGGCTGGTGGCCCTGCCCCGGACCCACTGGGCTCGGGGCTCTGCACGGCGACTCTCGTGACTGTAGGACACGAACAGCTGGTCGTCCACATAGCCCAAGGCCTCAAACAGGGGCAGCCCGAGATCTGGCACTGAGGCGCCCATGAAGAGGTAGCGCAGAGAATGGGACCCTGGGGAGAAGCAAGAGGACATCTCTGTGGGCTGAGAAAGGGGCTGGGAGGCAGCAGGGCCTCACCTCTGCTCCGTCTGGGCCCACCCACCACACGTGAGCTATAGGGCCTCTCCGCCCCCCATCACAGGCCTGGGTGCTCTCCCCTCCCCGGGGGGGCTGCCACCACCCTCTTGGAACTCCCAGCCTCTGCCCCGTTCCCACATTTAGGGCAATCTCCCCTGCAGCCCACCAACTCTCTAAGATCCCAAAGCGTCTCTAGCTGGGGCAGCCGAGCTCAGGATGCTCACGGGGAATTAGATCCACGTGCGGAGGAATTCACTGCTGGGTTGTTGTTTGCTTGTTTGTTTGTTTTTTCATAATTCCCATCTCTAAACTCTTTCCTGTGTAAGTGTTTGCTGTGAAATGCTGGCAGATCTGCTGATCCGTAACTAGGATACTTTCAGAGCAAACACGGAAGAAGACCCAGGAAGGGCAAGAGAGAGTTTCCCTTCCTTCCGCTATGGAAAGAGGGACTCTGGGATGAACGCCCAATACCTAGAATAGCGCCTGGCATGTACTCCGGGCTCGGTACATCGTTGTTAGATGAATCGATGATAACTCCTTGCTGTTTATCTCTGGCCCTGAACTCCAGATTCTTACACCCAACTGCCAACAGGACCCACCGGTTGGGTAACTAACTGGAAAAATCCAACCTCAGTCTAACTCTTGATTTCCCCCAAGCTGCTCGCTGTTCTGCCTTCACCATCTCAGAAATGGCATCACCCATCAGCCCATGGCTCAGGCCAATGAAACATCTAAAATAATTTTAAGTCACAGAGTCGCCTTTGACTTTTCTCTTTCTCTCACACGGTGCCGAGATCCTTCGGCAACTTCCTTCTAAAGATATCCAGAAAGCACCTGCTGCTCATGGCCTCCCCGGCTAGCCCCAGGCCCGGCTGCCATCTCCCCCTGCATCCCAGCAACAGCTCCCTTGCTGCTCCCGAGCTCTGACTGTGACCTCCTTCACCCCTGCTTCCCACAGCGTGGCCAGACCTATGGCGGATTGTGTCCCTCCTCGGCTAGAACCCACACAGCAGCCGTGAGGTCCTGGGAGACCTTGCCTGTGGCCGGGGGCTGAGCCCCCGGTGAGTCTCCACTTCTGGTCGCTGCTTCTCCTGCATCCCAGCCACTCCTAACTGGGCCGCTGTGACTCCCTCATCAATGTCTGGAGACACTTCTGACCGTCGGAACTGGGGGGATGCTACTAACATCCAGTGAGTAAAGGACATCCTGCGATGCACAGAACAGTCCCCACAACAGAAAGTGTCAGTTTCCCTAAGGCTGCAGTCTCTGCTTCAACTCAACCTGCGGGTCCCCTCAGCTCAACTGGGAAGCGTTGCTTCTAGAAGGCTCACCCCTACTTCCTTCAGCCTGAGAGGAGCCTGCCCCAGCCTCCCCTCCTCACCCATCTTCACAGCTCCTGCTGCTACCTGGGGCTCTGTGTCCTTTTGTTTGTTTATTGTCATCTCCCCTCTAAAATGCAAAATACCAGAGGGCAAGGGCTTGGCTCCCTGCTATGTCCCCCGGTCTAGAACAGGGCAACTCACGCTCCATTACTCCCTTTATAAGTGTGAACAACGAATATTTCTGTTCCACATCAAATTTAGTATTCAGCCTCTACTGCGGTGTGACATGTAAGAATCACAGCTGTGGAGACGCAGGTGCTGTTTCAAGAGCCCAGGGTGACGTGGAACAAAATTACCCAGGAGCAGGTTATGCCTCATTCTCAATGTCTGTAAAACGTGGGCACACATCCCACCTGCCCTCCAAGCGTTGTTCTGAGACTGTGTAAACAAGTGTGTGTCGAGACCCGTTCAGCTGAGATTAGGAACAGTGATAGCTCTTCATTTTGCATCAGAAAACCAGATCGCCTAAGTTCTTTCTAACCTGGGGAAGGAACTGAGCCTGAGGAATTTTTCGCCAGTAAAATCACCCTCTAACTGGCTCCTACTTCCCAAATGCTTAGTGGAGTCAAACCTGATCACAGAGAGGAAGGTGATTTAAAACCGAGTTCGATGTCAGTTATCCTCACGTTGGCATCCTTTGGTAAAGGCCCGTCAGTTACACATATTACGATGAACTTTGCAAATCAATCCCCACCCCCCCACCCCGCCCGCGGCTGAAAATGCGAACTGTTCCGTTCAGTTCAAAAGTCCAGAAATCACAGATACGTTATTTTTTCCAGGCAAAGGAATAACCGCCAAGAGTCAGTAAGGTTCAGGTCAGATCTGTCTCGGGGGCCTCTCCCCACCCGGAGTTGGGAAGGGGTGTGTGGGGGGGTGCGGGAAGCCCAGCCCCCGCTCGATCACGGGCCCCCACGCGTCTGCGAGGCTGGACGCTGTGTGTGTGTGGGGGGGGGGTCGCTCAGCCGAGGCCCGAGGCCCGCTGCCCTCTGCCAGCCCCGAGTGTCAACACCCCGGCCGGGCCCACGTCGTCTCTGGGGAGAAGAACTTCCTGTTTGGGGACGACCGGGGAAAAACACGGGCCTAAGAAGAGCAACAGCCCCCAGCTCGGACTCCGAGGACCCGGGGATCCCAGCTCAGCCTGGATGAGAAACGCGCAGATTTGGAGTTAAAAGTAGTTAAAAGCGTCGCGGTCGGCGGCGGGGGCGGGAGGCTCGGAGCGCCACCCTGGGGAGCTGCGACGGAGGTGGGGGCCGCACAGGCCCCGGGCGAGGGGACCCGCAAACCCGCCCGCCCCCCCGCGGTGGAGACCCTCCCGGGAGAGTCGGGGCCAGGCTGCTCTCGGGGCCGAGCCGCGCCCCCCGCGCTTGGCGCCCCCCGGCGCTCAGGAAAGCTGGTCTCGATCTCGTCCCCCCGCGGCCCGGACTCACGCGGCGGCCGCCCGGGCTCGGCCACGGTCCGCAGCAGGAGCAGCAGGAGCAGCGCGCGCCGCGCTCCGGAGCCCATCGCGGCGCGGCGAGCGCGCGTCTCCCGGCTCCGCGCGTCCCTGAGCTTCACCCGCCTCCGAGCGGCGGCGACGCGGCCATGGCCAACGAGTCACCCTGGAGTCGCTGCCCGGGCTGCGGGGATACCAGACAAAACTTCCTGGCCAGTGCGATCCTTTTCCGGGGCCGCGGCTGAGAAGAAACGCGGCTCCTGAACTTGAACTCTCAGGCGGCCCCGAGCACTGGCTTGTGAAACGCTGTGACCCAGCTGTCCCCGGGGGTTTTCAGGCCTACGGGGACCTCGCTGATGGGGGAGAGGATGCTTAACAGTATTCCGACCGAAACAGCCTAATTTCTGATACTCGATACTTAAATAGGAATTTAAAAATTCAGCGATACACTTTCAGCATTTTTATCTTAAGTTCAGCTTGCCAGTCCTGTTTATTCAACTTAAAAATACGGGTTTTGTGTAAAATTTCCATTTTATTCCCACATTAGAAAAAATGAAATCGTAAGTTTAATAAATTAGAACCTACTGAAACATATTTCACAATTTAATAGATTTTACAAACTTTACAACACATTGAAATCACCTAGAAAATCATTAAACCTATCGATGCCCTGTTTTTACTTCAGCTACTGATTTAATTGCCGTGCGGTGTTACCTGGGGATTGGAATTTTAAAACACACACACACACACACACACCCGCCGCCACCCCAACTCAACACACCCGAAGTTTGGGAACTACTGCTTTAGATATTTCAAAATATTTTATCAAATGTAATACATCTGATTTTCCTAAAAACCTTTAAATACCTAATAAATCCTATGAGCAATACCTTTTTAAGCATGTGTGCCAATTTTGGCCACCTAAGAAAAATAAATCAAACTTGGAAATTGGGGCCTAACTGCAGGGGGATATGAAATGCAACCGGAAAAGTGTTGAATCCAGTGGATGAATCCATCGGGGTTGGTTGTAATATTCTTTTTTCTTGGTAACAGCTTGATTATTGAGATTTAATTCACATACCGTTCAATTCATCCACTTAAGGTGTAAAATTCAGTGAGTTTTCACATTTTCACAAAGGCATGTGACTATTACCACAGTTCTAGAACATTTTTCATTCTCCCCCACAAAGAAACCTTATGCCTTTTAGACAGCACTAGGCAATGCCTCCCACCCCACGGGAGGTAGGCTGTCACTAATCTACTTTCTGTCTCAATAGATTTACCTCTTCTGAACATTTTAGACACATGGAATCCTAGACTATGTGATTCTTCATGACTGGCTTCTTTTATTTAGCGTAATGGTTTCGCGTTTCTTTTTCACGGATGAATAATATCCCATCACGCCCCATTTTATTTCTCCCTTCGTCAATTGAGGGAAACTAGGTTATCTCAACTTTGTGTCTATTAAGAAGAATGTTGCTCTGAACACGTGTGTACCCATTTTTGTGCGGACTTACATTTTCTTTTCTTTTGGGTGTGGACCTACGGGTGGAACTGCTGGCTCCCATGATGACTCCATGTTCAATTAACCTTTTGAGGAACCGCCGGACCGTCTTCTGAAGTGGATACACCATTTCGTGCTCTCGTCAGCAGTGAAGGACAGTCCCGATTTCTCTATACCTTTGCCAACACTTCCTATGGTTCATCTTTATAATGCTGGCCGTCCCAGTCAGTGAGAAGGAATGCCTCATTGCGCTCTGGGTTCGCCTTTCCCTGATGACTGGTGATACTGAACATCTTTTTTTTACCTGACTATTGGCCATCTAGGAACCTTCTTTGGAGAAACGTCTGTTCAGATCCTTTGTCATTTTAAAATCTGGGTTATTTGCTTTTTCTCATCGAGTCTAAATGTCCTTTATGTATTCTAGATGTAAGGCCAGTACCAGATATACGATTTGGGAATTCCAATTCAGTGTGTTATCTTTTTACTGTCTTGGTGGTGTGCCTCGCGGCACAGACACTGCTAATGTTGGTGAAGTGCAACTTACGTATTTTTTCTTTGGTTACTTGTACTTTGGGTGTCATAACTGAGAGATCATTGCCAAATCCAAAGTCACAAAGATTTATACCTACAGTTTCTTCTAAGTATTTGTAGTTTTAGTTTTCACATTTATGTCTTTGATTCATTTTGAGTTAATTTTTGGATATGGTATGAGGTTGAGGTCCAACTTCATTCTTTTTCATGTGTGTAAAAGTAAAATCTCAGCTCTTCCTTTGTGTGTAGGGGGAGAAAACAATTCTTTCGCATTGTATTTTCTATCCTGTGTGTTTCCTCTTCTACTCACACAAAGCGCTTGACTTCTACTTTGTCTATTTAGCTCTCACTGCACAGAGGAGACAATAAATGCTGTCTGGCCTGGGGTGCCAGCCGCCGGCCATGCAGAGATTGACAGCAAGCCCCACTGTGCTGCTTCTTAGCTTTCCTATCTGATTAGAATAGCTTTTTCCAAAGAACTCCAATGGTGCCGTGGCTGAAATGCTTGCTAACATGGGCATCTGAGCAGTGGTGTTCATGGAGTCCAGTGAAAGCTGGTTCCTGGCTTCTTTGCGCCCCTCCCCAGAGTGTAAGATTTTGTCCTTTGTCCCAAGCATCTGCTTGCAGGGATATGCCAGACCCACCTGGGTCTACCAACAGCCTAGCTCCTTCCTCGTGTGCTCATGGTGGCCCCGTTCAGGCCTCAGTGTTCAGTATGGCAGGGGTAGGTGACTGCTTTTCCCAATGGACATTCGCTCAGCTCTGACTGGTTCCATTCTTGCTGTGCTGGTCCCCTCTGTGGTCTGAGTGCAGGCCTCCCTGACCCCTTAGGGAGAACAGGTATCAGCGTGATGGCAGAGGAAGAGACATGGGCTGGGCACTGCACCCCTGCTTCCTGCCGAGAGGTCTTATGGCGGGTCACATATGTTGAAGGCAGTTCTGAGGGGCAGGAGTAGGAGGTAGATGGTCCCTGGGCCTTCTTTTCTGAAGTATTAGCTCACTCCACGAGACCAGTAACCGCCTGTAGGCTGGCCTCAGCCCCTCCAGTCTCTGGAAACCCTTGTGGATGGGCAGGGGTTAGGGGTTGAAATGTGTCCCCCACTAAAATAGTTGAAGTCCCAACTCCCAGTACCTGTACGTAACTTCATTTGAACATTCAGTTTTTGCAAATGATCAAACTAAGATAAGGCCATTAGGATGGGACCTAATCCAGTAGGACTGATTTTAACCCAGAGAAGTTCATGGAGGGGGGATGTGAAGACATGAGGGTATCTGAGAGCAGCCTAGACGCGAGGAGAGGGACCTGGAACAGACCTTCTCTCATCTTGCTCAGAAGGAATCAACCCCGCCAACACTTTCATTTCAGAATTAACCCCCAGAACAGTGATTTCAAAGTGTCCAAGTCCTGATTACTACCCGAGGAGAGAAAAGGGAAGGGAAATGCAACTTGCAGAATGCTAGGCCTGTACGAAGGATCATGCTGGGCTGTCTATACAGGAGAAAATTACTCTCAACATCTTCTTAAAAATATATTATCCTGGGGTGCCTGGGTGGCTCAGTTGGTTAAGCGTCCAACTCTTGATTTTGGCTCGGGTCTTGCTCTCAGGGTCATGAGATCGAGCCCCGCCTCTGGCTCCGTCTGCAGTGCGGAGACTGCTTGTCCCTCGCCCTTCGTCCTGCCCCTCCCCTCACTCCCTCTCTCAAATAATTTACGTATTAATTTAGGTATTTAGACCATTTACATTTAACCATCACATGTAACGGGTAAGTGAGTAAAATCTTTAATAGATGTATTACCTCTATTTGCAAATAGGGACTTAGGGTCTTGCCCAAGTTCACTGAGGTGAACAACTCTGTAAAATCACAGAAATGAATAACTTCTCACCTTAATGACTTCAGTAGAATCAGAGAGGTACCAGGCCAGGTTCAACAGAAACTGTGTTTCATTCCCCCTGGTTCCTGACCATTTCTTCGTCTTCCTCTGAAAACAGGTGATTTAAACCCAGGATCAATTCCTAGGAATGCCAGGATTTGTCAGGAAATCTCGTTTTCCTATCTTCATCTATACATTCACTCAAGGAAACGTGTCTTGGGCGCATTTAGGCGCCTTCCATCTGCCTGCTCCCCTGACTTCTCTCCCTCCTCCTGCCCCTTCATGTTCCGTCCACAGGAATGGTCACGTTCTAGGCCAAGAATGTTTGTTCCTCTCTCTCCTCTTTCCTTTGAACTTCTGCTACACAGTGAGCACAGTGACCTTGCTCTATATCGTTCAGCACTGTTGCCTAGTGGAAGTACTCGATAACATTGTGTGGATTGAGTAAATAAATGAGCCAGTGAATGAATGTCCAACAGCAGACCGTGAAGCCAGCTGAAACCCACTTGGGGAGACTTCCTGGCTGTCCATATTCCCGGTGCCCCTGGTGCTTGTGAACACCAGAAGACATTGCATGGACTTACACATATATGCTAATATACTACCTCTCTCACTAGATTCGTCACTGCCCAAGACCCTCTCTTTGCTTCTTGATAATCCTGACGCTCTGCAGAGTAACCGGCACAGAGCTACACAGTTGCTTCCGCCATAACCCAGTACATACATTCCTGAAAAGCCTCATAGTCTTAAAAAAAATACACTCACATTCAACAGTGATCATGGAAAACAAGGACGGGGCAGACAACTGAAAACTCTTGAACAGGTATACAAAAGGAAGGAGTAGCTTGCTTTTCCCCCACACGCTCAGAGTGCATCTTTCATTAACTTTGCACGGATGTTTTGTTAATTGATGGATGATCCTTAGATAGACATTTTGATGCATTTATTTTTTTGAAAGATTTTATTTATTTATTTGAAAGAGAGAGCACGTGAGCACGTGTGAGAAAAAGGAAGAGGGGTGCGCCTGGATGACTCAGTGGGTTAAGCATCTGCCTTTAGCTCAGGTTATGATCTCACGGTCCTGAGGTCAAGCCCTGTGTCAGGCTCCTTGCTCAGCAGGGGAGCCTGCTACTTCCTCCTCTTCTGCCCCTTTCCCCACCCTCCCCTCCTGCTCATGCTCTCTCAAATAAATAAATTTAAAAAAAAAAAAAGAACTGAAAAAAAGAGAGAGAGATTGAGAGCAGGAACAGGGGGACCAGAGAGAAACAGACTCCCCACTGAGTGGGAAGTCTGATGGGGGACTCGATCCCAGGATCCTGGGATCATAACCAGAGCCAAAGGTGACTGAGCCACCCAGGCGCCCCCACTTAAATACATTTCTAAGTATATAAAACACTGAGACACCTCTTCAGCATTCCTTTAAGTTCATATGCTTTTGCTTTTTATTTTCATATGCCCTAGAGAGACTATATCTTTGGGTCTGTTAATGAACATGTTTACTTTTGCCACTTGGAGTAGCTCTACACACATGACCTAACATTCATATCATCAGCTCCCAGGACAAGAGAAAGAGTGCAGGGCTGATAGAGTATTTGAAGAAATAGTGTCTGAAAATTCCAAGTTTTGGTGAAAAGACACAAATTGCATAAACCCCAAGTAAAATATAACCAAAGAAACTCGTGCCAATCACTTTGTAATTAAAATTCTAGAAACTAAAGACAGATTGAAAAATCTTAAAAGCATCGAGAAAAAGGGGCGCCTGGGTGGCTCAGGGGGTTAAGCCTCTGCCTTTGGCTCAGGTCATGATCCCAGGGATCGAGCCCCGCATCGGGCTCTCTGCTCAGCAGAGAGCCTGCTTCCCCCTCTCTCTCTGCCTGCCTCTCTGCCTACTTGTGATCTCTGTCTGTCAAATAAATAAAATCTTAAAAAAAAAACCAACTTAAAAAAAAAGCATCGAGAAGGAAACAGCTATGTGGGGACAACAACTTGGGGGACAGAGCATTGTTCCTCTGAAGAAACAGGGGCCAGAAGGAAAGGGCACATGCTTCTGGGGCAGTGAAAGAAAATAATTGTTAACTGCAAATTCTATATCCTTTAGGTAAACCTATCTTCAGGAATGAAGGGGAGATAAAGACATTCTCAGATGCAGGAAAGCCGAAAGGATTTTTTACTAACAGACCTATCTTTAAAGAATGAGTAGAGAAGTTTCTTGAAACAGAAAAGAAGTAATAAGAGAAGGCATCCTAGGGTACCAAGAAGAAAGAACTACAGTGGCAAGACCAGAAATATGGGTAAACATATAGGCAAACATTAGATTGGCTTTCTCATGAGTTTTCTAAATCGTATTTGGTGATTGATACAAAAATTGTAACACAGTTTGATATTCAAGACAATATTTTTAAATAGAGAGGATAAAAATGATGTGTCCATGATTAACTTGTGGTCATAAAACCTGATCCTAATAGACTATGAAAAGTCGTATGCATTGTAAGACCCAAGAGTAACCACTGACAAAACTGTACAAAGCAATACACTAAAAAATATTATAAATAAATCCATCTTCCAAAAAAGATGGAATTTTAAAAACCTGTTCAAATAACTTACAGAAAGACGAGAAAAGGAAAACAGGAAAAACAAAGAAAACAAAGAATAACATAATAGACCTAAACCCTCACATGTCAAAAATCATCTTAAATGTAAATGGTCTAAATACCTAAATTAAAAACAGAAATTGGCAGAGATAAGGTCTTCATGGAGGTCCTCGGGTTAAAATGAGGTCATTAGAGTGAGCCCTAAACCATTATGACTGGTGTCCTTATAAAACAGGAAATTTGGACCAAGATACCCATGCATAGAGGGAAGAAGACAGTCATCTACAAGCCTAGGAATGCCTGAGGCTCCCAGAAGGGAGACCTGCTGCAGATTTTCTTTCTCAGCCCTTGGAGAGAACCAACCCTCTCTACACACTTGTTCTAGATATCTAGCCTCCAGAATGTGGGACAATACGAGAGCCCCCAATCTGTCGTACTTGGTGATAGCAACAAACTATTACAAGCTAAACCATTTACAGTACCCGGCTCAGTGCTTTACACACTCCGTAGACACTCAACGAAAAATTGGTTGAGGTAAGAAATCATAGGAGGCACAAGCTTGGGTATTTGTGTTCTAGGAGACAAAATGGGAAGGAGCTGGGAGAATTTGAGTATGCAGATTCTCTTTCCAAACCCTATTTTCAGTTTGCTGCTGCACACTTGTAGTCGGCTACAAATGAGACATCTGAGTCCAGAGTCCCCCTGAGTGAGTATCACCCAAGGAGAACCCTCAGTCTCCTGCCGGGCCTGTCTGTTAGCGTGGGGGAGTAATCTGGGCATCAGGGTGCCTCTTCCACAGGTCTCTCACCAATCTATCCATTTCCGGTCCCGCTCACAACCCTGACTTCAGAGACACCTGGTGTCTCAGAGACTTACATCTTTTTAGGCTTCTACGGTGGGGAATTTATGTGTTTCTTACTGGTGTTGTCCCCTTGCCGGTGTGGAATGCAGCTTTCTCTGGTCTGGCAAGGCATTTATGCATCTGCTCTCCAGCTTCCAGAATTCCGTTGACCTCTCTCATGGGTTGCTTCGTCTCCCATTCCCTTCATCTTTGAGCGTTTATGCCTTCTTTGTAAAATCCTTTACCATAAGAGTGGGGCTTGGAGAAGGAGCAGAGACTGACGTGTGCCCAGCAGCGTGGTTAACTGCAAGCTGGTTCCTTTCAATAAAAAATAATGCAGTGTTGGGGCGCCCGAGGGGCTCACTCTGTTGAGCGTCTGCCTTCAGCTCAGGTCATGATCGCAGGGTCCTGGGATCGAGTCCCGCCTCAGGCTCCCTGCTCAGCGGTGAGTCTGCTTCTCCCTCTCCCTCGGCCCTCCCTCCTGCTCTTGCTCTTTCCCTCTTTCAAAGAAATAAATAAAATCTTTACAACAAGTAATGCAGTGTAATAGTGGTAGGATGAACTCTATTTGCTAGGAACCATGTATGAACCTCCTATATATATGATCTCATTTCATTTTCAAAAATATCTCATCCTTTGTCAAGGAGTTTATAGTCAGATTGAGAAGATATACCAAAGAGCAGGGCCCCGCTGCATCTCTAAGCAGTAGGGGAAAGAGGCGAAGGTGTAAAGGTCCACAGCTGGAATGACAATTCCATTTCTTAGTGCAAACGTTGTCTAACTCCAGTCCAAAGACCTGGTTGCTTACTCCCAGCCTTTTACTGTACTGTTTACTGCTATTTCTCTTGTACTACTGTATGGCCTTAGTTCAGCCCCTCTGAACATCAGTCTGTTCACCTGCTAAATGTGGGTAATAATTTCTGATCGCCAATCGATTCTTTACATGAATGGCCTCCTACAGCTATTAACAGATGTGGACACCAATGGAAAGTAATAATTACCCAGCAGATTAGGGATGAACTGTATGCAATACATTTTGGTTTAGAGTGCGATTGGAGCTAACGACAGACCACGGTGTAAAGGTCTAGTTCAGCTAGGAAGAGTTGGCGGTCAACGCAGTGACTAGTGCTGTTCATTGTCATCTTTCAGCTCCCTTGGCAGCCCTAGAAACTTTGAGGGAGGAAGTGTCCTTCATATTTAATATCTTCCTGTGGAAACTGTCCATACATTTTTTTCATGACTGATGAGAAAAGCAGCCGAACCTAGACTTGTTCACTTCGGTACAACCCGAGTTTTTGTAAACTTCTCTATCGTGTATCATTTCTGATGAGCACTTGAGTGTGCTTTAAAGGCACGTGAATTATAATCAGTCTTCAAGACAAAGTTATATTGCAAGTCCCTTTCGACTCTCTAGGTCTCAATTTTCTCACTTGTAAAGAGTTGATAACAACAGCTATTTCATAAAATGGTATTTAGAATTAAATTTTTTAAAAAGCAAAAACTGATAAGTGAAGCCCTCAGTACAGTGTCTGGTATATAATCAGGGCTAAGCCATGATGATGAGGATATATTCTAAAATATGTATTATATAATATACTATTATATATTCAAATACAATATTATATAATAAATACTATATATTATTATATATTCTAAAATAATATTTTTTATAATACCATAACAATAATATTGTCAATGACATTGCTGACCTGAGATGTCACTTCCTACCAGATGACAGGTCAGTACCCTCTTACAGATTGCCTATAGTGTGGTTTTCTCACTGTAAAACAATTAATAGTTTTTTTAAAGGATAAAGATGTGCAGTCTCTCCGGGTCTCTGGGCTTGTTATGCTTAATTTGCTGCTCCCATTGAAGACACAGGTGTCGTGGCTTCTCGGAGATTGTTTCCAGGCCCGTCCCTCCCTGCGCCTCAGTTCTGCACTTTTGCCCATTTCTCTTCCCACGTGTTTTCTTCTTTATTCTAAACTGTAGGCAGTGCGAGCCTAGTCATCTGCGTTTCTCCTCCTTAGTCACTGTTTGGGGGAGTGAGTGGATCGAGCCGCGCGGGCTTCTTGTCCAGACAATGTACCTTTTTATGAGGAGTACTGACCCCAAAGGTCCTTGCAGCCGGCCTCCCTACTTTCTCGACTGTTCTGGGCCCTTACTCCAGTCTCACTGCTTCTCAATGCTGTCATCGTCACTTGTAAGTAATAATCGTTTCTGTCCGTCAGTAGACTGTGTATGAATGAGATCTGAAATCTGGGTAGTACAATGTCAACCCAAGGTTAATGATCAATGACTGTCCAGGCACCCCGAGAGGCCGCAGTCCCGCCGCGGGTCGTTTTAGTGTGGAGCGCCATCTAGTGTCCAGTCGCGCAAACAGCATCCTGCCTCCTAAATTCCTCTGGGCAGGAAAGGGTTGAGGCCCAAGCCAACCTGTGTACTACACTGTTATCCTTCAACCACTCGACTAGCCCTGGACACTTCAAAGGTTAAGTACATAACCTTTATAGTCAATTCTTTATCTAAAACTCTTTAAAGTTACTCGTTAGCAATCGGGTGTTTTGAAATCAATGAATTAATGTTCTGCAACTCAAGGGCCTCTTTTGTGGGACTTGGATAAACCTACACTTTCCCTTTCAATACACGGTGCTTAATACATTTACGATTACTCTTGCTAGGACTATCGTCATGGTCATAACTGATACACTCACCCAGGAATCTCAGAATTCTTTCCCCTTCTCAGCAGTAGAGGAGCCGGTTCCAGCGCTCATCTCTGCACAAGGCTTTCCTCCTTCTCTGTGTGGTCATTGCACTTTGAGAAGGAAAAGAAGGAATTGAGTATTTTAAAAGTTGCCCTTACAAGATTCGAGGCTTAACCTCCTCCCCCAGCGAAAACCGACTGTTCCCCTCCTTCAGGCCCCCTCTGACGGCCTCTGAACAAACCAGTGTGGCCTTTTCCCTAGTTTCCTGCAAACCTTTCCATCATCGGGGGAGAGCCTGTCCTCCTCACTTTCTTACTCCCCGAACCCAGCACAGTGCGGGTCTTCTCTAAGGGGCTGCTGAGTTCTTCGTGAAATGAATGAATTATCCGATTTCTCGGCACCACTTAGACAAGAGTCCCAGTCGCTCAATTTGTTCCTCTCGCGCTCTTTCCTGCCTGTGGACTTCCTGCGGTCTTAGGGCTTCCCAGGGACCCCCGGATCCCCATCTGCCGAATGGGGATAGTAATTTCTGTTCGCCAGAAGGGGAAAGAAAACTGTTAAGTGTATAATGCGACGTTAATAATTATTCAGAGAAAGGCCTGGAGAAATTGGAGTATACCGGCCTCTAGGTAAGCGTTGGTTGGTTCGGAGCGCCACCTAGTGTCAACCAGGACCAACAGCACGATGTATTGTAAATTTGCTTCTGCCGGGAAGGTGAGAGGCCCAAAGGGGATGTACTTGGCACGTGTGAAAAGGCCTTTTACCTAAAACTCACTAAACACGCTAGTAAGTAATAGTTGGGGTGTATTTTAATTTTTGCGCTTTATAGATTAAAAGGCAAGCCTTATCTTCGACTGTAGTTCCATCGGTATTCGTGTGTGTGCGCGAGTGTTGGGGACCTGGACTGTACGGCTATCCCAGGAGAAACCTAAATTCTCAATCTCCGTTTTCTTACTGATGAAATGATAATGGACGTAAAGGATGTATAGGACGGTGGTGAAGACAGAACGAAAATAGTGCATATAATTCCTGGTCCATACAGAATGTTCAGTTACCTGTTACCCTTATTAGTATTATCGACAGTCTTAAACCAACAGGGGCACGATTCTGCTGTGTTGTGGTTATAATAACATATGTGTGCTTTTAAAAGTTATTTTTATTTAATATGTATATAAAAATTTTGTTCTTATAATATGGTACTATCCTAAGAGCTACATAAATATTAACTCGTAAATTCATATAACAACCTATGAATCAGGTGGTATTACTGACATTTATAGATGAGAAGAGTGAACCATAGAGAAATTAATTAACTTGTCCAATGGTAAAGTTGAACTTGAACCCAGGCATTTCGGCCTCTGAGGCAGTCATTTTGATAAATATACTATGTCACCTCTGTATTTTTCTTGAATTATTTTAGAAAAGAGGAAATATAAATGCCACTACTATTAACCATGAAAAGTATAAGAAGTCTATGTATTAACTGAAGCATAGCTACAAATCCGTAGGTAAGCTGATGTAATAAGAATTTGGTCCCAACAAGGATTTCTGTTGAACTTAAGCGGGTTTGGTGAGTTTAGTAGTAAAAAATGCAGGGTGATGGAATTCCTGGGTCCCTCTTCCGTATCGGCTACACACAGCTCTCCCCGACAGCCATAGCTGCCGTTGAAAGTGCACACGCACCTGAGATGCAGAAGGTGGGGACTGGGTGACTGTGTGAGTGAATTTCATCTCTTCCCGTGGAGTTTTAGGCCAGGACTGAGCTCCAGGAACAGCAATGGGGGGGGGGGGAGATTCTGAGTGACAGTGATGGTTTTGGGTTATATGCTCACCTACGACACACACACACACACACACACACACACACAATTACATTCACGTGCACACACCCACACTCATCTCCCTTCTCCGATGGTCCGGCTTCATCTCCTGTTAGAATTTCTCATCAAAATCTTCCTTGAGTTAACACCCAGTCACGTTACCTTTCAGAGGCTTCCAGGAGCAACGCACATAACTGGAAAGAGTGAACAAGCTTGCTTGCTGGTGTCTTATCACCCTCTTCCAAATTAAGGAGAGTATCAATTCTCAGGGTCACTCCAAAGCAGCAGAATCCCGCCGTGGATGGATCTCATGGAAAGAAACCTCAAGTCAGAGGCAACTGTGTGTTCAGCCCCGTCTCAGGAACTGTATGCATGTGATCTAATTTAATTCCCACTATATTCCTGGGGGGGGGGGGGCTAGTCCCCTGGCCCAGAGGAGGAAATGGAAGTGGAAAGTCTGAGACCTAGCAGAGTCACCATGTTGCTGCACGGAAGAATTGAGATTGGAAACAATGTTTTTGCTCTGAAACAGCTATCTTCCCATGGTTTTTGCACCATGAGCTCAGCTGTGTTCTCTACCTGCAGGCAGCCTGACAACTTCTGGGTTAGCCTGGGGCTGGCAGGGGTTCCAACTGGCTAGGGAATGCGGAAGGTTTTTTGAGTTGACCTTCCATCATTTATATATGCAATATATAATACATAAAATATAATGTTCTATAATATTATATATGATAGTCTATACTACACATTATACATACAAATCTATAATATGCAATATAAGTGAATTTGTGATAGGTTATATGTTCATTATATATATTTATAAACAATTAGTCTTGTGCTTAATGAAAGCTACCAAGTCAATATAGATATACATTCTTAAATTACTTTAACACTCAGTTTTAATTTCTAAAGTAGTTAATATGTCTACAAGAGTAACCTGCATTAATGAAATTTTGGGGGGCCCTACTGACTTTTAGAAGTGTAAAGGGGTCCTAAAATCTAGAAGTTTGAGAACCACGGCCCTAGGCTGAACTTGGACGTTTTATTTTCCCAACTGGATTGGTAAGGACTTGAAGGCAAAGGTGTAACCAGCACGTGAACATCTTAATTTTTTTATTCTTCTGTTCTCTCTGTGGTTTGGGTCTTTCTGATCAGACTTATCGCCCAGTATGATAATTACCCTGTCTGTGTCAGTCACCCCAGTTATAATTCCTTGAGAGGAGTTACTTTGCTGGGCTGATTTTTGTTTTTATGGTCTCATCTGGTTATCTTTTGCTTAAGGGGTGCCCTGCGTGTGCAGAGCTCATGCATGGCGTCGTGATGGGCTCGGAATAAAAAAGCGGTAATACATCTTAACAAATCTATCAAAACTTGTATATCCATGTTTTCTCCAAAATAGCCACAGGGTAAGGCTTTATGCTTACTCCTATTAAGGCTACTGCCTAAAATATGTCTGCAGCTTGTGGATTATAATCACCTCTATTACAGGCCTTGACTGGGAAGCTATAAAAATGTATATATTCTCACTATTGATAAATCCTTTTCTTCTGAGGGTAGGTTTGGCTTTTGAGACAGTTTAAAGTCATTTGAAGACAAGCTTAAAGAATAAGGGGGCTCTGGATGACCTTGCTTCTCGTGTCACTTATGTGGTTCTAGTGGCAATTCCAGAATGTTAGCTAAATACGTTTGGGAATGTATTGCTCCCTTGGTGATATTCTCTATGTATTTATTAAGCTCCTATTCTGTGCCGTACCGTTATGTTCTCTGTTTCCCCAATGTCTTTTAAGGATGTGTCAGGGAATCAACATACAGAAACAGTGGTCTCTGCCCTTAAGGTGCCCACAGGCTGTGCTGCGGGAAACATTTTGGCTCAGGTCTGATTGCGTAATTGTTGGTCGTTTGCCTGCAGAGACTGGCTTATTTGTCAGGATGGTTCGTGGGGCTGAAACAGTCAGTGAGCCTACAATCTTCTTTAGGCCGCAAATCTCCTGACGCTCTTCCCTGTGTACTTTTTCTCAGGCTGCCCTGTATCGTCAGCCTCACAATGGAGCAAAGCGCTAGCCCCGTACCCTCAAGCAAGGAGGCTAGTGGAGTGGCTGCTGTTATTCACCTCATCAGCTGGTGAGTCAGGAGGAAGCAGGTTTGAATCGCTCCCGGTGGAAGGCTGCTGCCTACACCTGCTCCAGCATCTCCTCTCGTCGTCCTTGTGTATTTCACGCTGCTCAAGGCCCTCTCCCCGACCCGCTCTGTCCCATGGCCATTACTGCCTTTTGGACGTGACAGTCAGCTCTGCACCTTTAATTTTGTTCACCAGCTTTCCAGACCTGACGAACACGAAAGAAAATTAGCCAATCCATACTTTTCAGAATGTGTGTAAATACAAGAATACACCATTCATTGCATTGCGATATTTGTGTCATCGGCTTATTGCTGGCTACCTTGAGGCCACCGATTGAGTGGGAGGACCACACCCTTGACCTGAATTCTCCCTTGGAGCTAATTTTAGGAGGCTTTCTGTTGCTCACAGGCTTGTTCCCTCTTATTTCAAAGCGCGAGACTCCATGACACACCTACCAGATCTAAGGTTACTTTAAATTAGTCAACGGCCAAAAAGTTTTACACCTTCTGATTTTTAGAATGGTTTCTAAAGATTCTGATTCGGAGCACTTAGAACAAACCAACTAACAAAGTGGCAAAGTATAATCTTCAAAAAGTTAAAAACACGCGTCTCCTGGGCACCTGGGTGGCTCAGTCGGTTGAACATCTGCCTTCCGCTCGGGTCCTGGTCCTGGGTCCTGGGATGGAGTCCCGTGTGGGGCTCCTTGCTCGGCAGGGAGTCTCTTCCTCCCTCTCCCTGCCATTCCCCTTGTTTGTGCTCTCTCTCTCTCTCTCTGACAAATAAATAAATAAATAAAATATTAAAAAGAAAAAAATCCCACACACAAAACCCACACGTCTCCTACAAGTACTGTTTACAGCAGGCTCGTGCATGGGGCAAATAATGATGAAAGTCATTAACAAGGAAGCAAGCAGGATGACAAAGTTAGGTCAAGGCAGGATACAGGAAAATGAAATACATATTCAGTCAGGAAAAGAAAAAAACGCAATCACTACGTTAAAGTTATCTTTTCTACTGGAAAGAGTTCACTTGCCTCTCAACTGGACAAAACCCTTACTAACGTATCAATCTTCTACAAGTGAATGCCTAATTTCACATACTCTGGACCTAATCAAAGAGTAAACATGAAGTCACTTACCTTCTTGAAAGCCGGGCCGTCCAGAATGATAACTAGTAGCCACATGTGGCCACTAGTGACTGGTGGCTAGTCTGAAATGGAATGTTCTACAAATGTAAAATACACTAGATTTGATCGACTTGCCATTTGATTAAAAGAAAAGGAACATAAATTATCTTATTTTTTAAAATATTGATTACATGTTGAAATGGTCAGAGTTTGGATAGATTGAGTGAAGTAGAATACATCGTTAAAATGAGATTCACTTGTTTCTTTTTACTTTTGTCAATGGGACTACCAGAAAACTTAAAATTACACGTGACTCACATTCTGTTTTATTGTAGAACATTGCCTTAGAGCATCAAATGACCCAGAAATGAACCCAGACAATTTTCTAATACAGCTCAGAAGGACAGAAAGAAATAGTTTTCCCTTGTTTTAAAGTTTTGGATAACTTTTCTCAACATAAGTTACAGGGATCTGGAGGCAGGTTAGTTGTTTCTCTGCCTTCTGGCCTATTCGATGCAGCCAGGAGGTTGAGAGCAAGACTGAGAGGTTGGTGTCCTAATGACTTGAGATCTAGACATCAGATTTGACTGTAGGGAGATGTGTTTTGATTGATTCAACCTGAGTGATCATATTAGAGAACTGAATCACAGTAATCAAACTGACACGTTGCTGACTTATAAACCGGGAGGGGAAGTCCAGTGACCTGGCAATCAAGACTTTCCACTGCTGTTTTCCTGGTGGTTAAGCGCACTTAACTGGATTTCAGATGCTGTGGGGGGCCAGGGCGGGGTGGTGGTGGGGTTGGGGAGGTTGGCAGGGGGATCTCATTGCACAGAGAATCAGAGCAAAGTGGCATGTTCTTATTTTGTTTTGTTATTTTGTTACCAAATTATATTAGTGTGATAAAAGTACTTTAGTTGTTCACACACTTTCAATAACTTCTTGCAATTCTATACCCAGAGTCACAGTGAGGGATGGCAGGTCTAAAGTAGTTTTCTATGGCTGGTAATTCATCCATCACTAATCTTATTAAGCTGTTAATTCCCA
Organism: Martes martes; assembly: GCF_963455335.1. Classification (NCBI taxonomy): domain Eukaryota; kingdom Metazoa; phylum Chordata; class Mammalia; order Carnivora; family Mustelidae; genus Martes; species Martes martes. The sequence continues at coordinate 145,710,004 of NC_137893.1, read as the reverse complement.
GAGGACATGATCAGTACTAGACACAATTTCCAAATGTTGAACAAATGTTGTTCAGTAAAACCCTGGAGTTATCCTTAGTCTAAAAGATGCCTCATTTTTTATTCATCACTGAACTTAATTTGTACTTCTTGATTACAATCTAAGGCAAACATCTTCAATACATATTTTCATTCACTGTATATTTGAATGGGAATTTCTGGTAGTTGTAATATTTCCTTTGCCCCTAAATACAAATATATAATTCTATTACATACTTGAGTAGTAACTTTATTCATCTCAAGAAAAAATTGCAACTGCTGGTGACCAAAGGCTGAAATATGAAATAACGCACCTTAAAGAAGTAAAGCAAACTTGAGAACAGAATATGCAAGACCTGCTTCAGAGGGGGCAAGAAGAGGTGTTCTTATCAACAACAAAAAATGGTGTGATAATTTATACGTTCCAGTACTTTTCCTCTGTTTCTATTTAAAAATTTGCCATCTGTTTTGCTCAACTTCAGATCTATAGTTCACCTGATAAAAGTGTATCACATGAAAGTCATTCAGATCTTTGAATTCCCAGCTAGAGAGTGTCCTTCTATAGCATAACATGTCTTCAGATACTGTTACTGGAAGTAACCCAGAATTTTCATGGGCTAAAATTCATCCCTTTACTGGAGCATATAAAAATAATAAATGCTGGTTTTCTTTGAAAACAGATCATCTCAATGTTTATAGCTGCTAAGTCTATTGAGGATATATATATATATATTTTTTTTGGGGGGGGCACGCTTAGGGGGTCTCCCTTCTTCCCTCATTATCCCTATTCTTGAGGGTCAGACCCCCTGCCTTGCACAACCCAGAGGGGAACCTGAGACCTTTTGAAAAACTGCCCAATTTCTCGCCCTTGGAGAAGTGAAGAGTGCCCCGCCCCCATCTGTGAAAAGACGGATTTGAAAAGGAATTTCAATGTCTTCAAGTCTAAGATTTAAGTCTCTAAGCCTCCACGACCCAGGACAGCCCCCAAGGTTTCTGGACCCCCTTTCTTCCAACCCTAACTGCTTTGGACTGGCCGGGGAATGCCTGTCCCAGTCCACGGTTCTTGTGGGTCTGTGCGCAGAACTCACAGAGGACCTGTGTTACTTCCCTTGCGAAGAAACAGAATTATCGCGAAAACTTAGGTGGAAACCATTTCGTTTTTGTATCCCAGAGAAGGGCAGCATGTGCCCAAGCACTCCTGAGAAAAAGAACTTTCAGGGGCAAAGGAGCGAACAGGTAATTTAGAAGAAAAACAGAAAGTGGTCTCCGACCGTCCTGGACTTCCCTGGGAGTTGGGGGAGTTGGGGGCGCCTGGACGCGTTGTCTTGCGGCTTGCGGAAAAAATAAATGGAGAGCACGAAGCCTGAGGCTTCTCGGATCCTTTCCCGACCAAAGTCGGGAGATTTGGTGCGGGGTATTTTACCATTTTCCCCCTTTTGTGAAGTGGAACAAACACAACTTGGGCGCACGGCGGCGGCTCGGAGCCTGCCAGCTAGGCGGGCGAGCCGAGCACCAATCAGCGCGCGCCTGCGCTCTATATATACGGCGGCCCGGCCGCGGCGCACCCACGGCGCTCTGCCACTTGTACCCAGTCCCAAAGCCTCAGCATGTCGGAGACCGCTCCTGCCGCTCCCGCCGCCGCCCCCCCAGTGGAGAAGACCCCGGTGAAGAAGAAGGCGGCTAAAAAGCCCGCAGGGGCACGCCGCAAGGCGTCCGGCCCCCCGGTGTCGGAGCTGATCATCAAGGCCGTCGCCGCGTCCAAGGAGCGCAGCGGCGTGTCCCTGGCGGCGCTCAAGAAGGCGCTGGCGGCCGCCGGCTACGACGTGGAGAAGAACAACAGCCGCATCAAGCTGGGCCTCAAGAGCCTGGTGAGCAAGGGCACCCTGGTGCAGACCAAGGGCACCGGCGCCTCGGGCTCCTTCAAGCTCAACAAGAAGGCGGCCTCGGGCGAGGCCAAGCCCAAGGCCAAGAAGCCGGGCGCGGCCAAGCCCAAGAAGGCGGCCGGGGCGGCCAAGAAGCCCAAGAAGGCCGCGGGGGCCAGCGCCCCCAAGAAGAGCGCCAAGAAGACCCCCAAGAAGGCCAAGAAGCCCGCGGCGGCCGCTGTCGCCAAGAAAGTGGCCAAGAGTCCGAAGAAGGCCAAGGCGGCCAAGCCCAAGAAGGCGGCCAAGAGCACAGCCAAGGCCGTGAAGCCCAAGACTGCCAAGCCCAAGGTTGCCAAGCCCAAGAAGGCTGCACCCAAAAAGAAGTAGGTTGTTGGGCGTCTGCTTCTGAAACCCAAAAAGGCTCTTTTCAGAGCCACCACCATCTCCGAGAAAGAGCTGGGCATTCTCTGCGCATCCTATTCTTTCCTATGAACTTTCAGCTCTAGGATGGGGTTGCGGGGGGTGTGGTTGGTAACTTCGGGCTTAACGCCAACCGGAAAGGGGCGGGGGGGGGGCTCTGCGCGGCCGTGGGGCCTGTCCCCTGCCCTGCGATGCCCCCGGTGGCCTCTCTCGCCGCGGTGCGGAAGCGCTGTCCCGAGGCGCGCTCTCGTCCGCCAGCCCCGCCCCGCGCCGGGTACATCGAAAACAACCACAAATCAAGCCAGCCAGTTTGTCTTCTGGAATACCCCGATTGGGTTGGAAAGTCATTCAAAAGTCCCGCCCTGCTCGCGGGTTGGCCCACTCCTCCAGCCCGTGGTTTTCGTCGTGCGTTTTATTGGGTGGCGTCCGGCCTCGGGTGTAGTCTGTGTATGTTTTGTTTCTGGTGGGTTGAACTGGGCCTTTCCGCTTGATAAACGTGTATCTGCTATTTCGGACACTCCCTATGTTTTGGAAAGTCCAGTTGGGGTGTCCGCGGGCAGTCCCCGGCCCGGGAGGAGAGGGCGAAGGCGCCCGCGTCCCGCGCTCCGGTGTGCCAGCCGGTGCGCCGCGGCCCCCAAGTACCTCGCCGGGACCTCGCGCGGCGGCGGCGGCGGCGGCGACCCTGCCCGGGCGCACGGCCCGACCCGCGCCCTCCCGTGCCTCGCCTCGCGTACCTTTGGACACAGGTGGGATGGATTTCAGGGCATCAGAAACAGCTTTTCGTCGGCCATTTTGTCCTGGCAGCGGGTCGCCGAGCCTCGTTTTAGGCGGACGTCAACATCCAAAAGCCGGAGACGTTTTAAACGCGTTTCTGTGCGGCGGTCCCGAGTCCAACAGTTTCGACGCCGGGAACAAAATAGGGGTAAACTGTTTGGAAACGTGTGCGCGGGTGGGGGGTGATGCCTAACGAAGGGCTTTCGTTTGTATTCACGGTGTTATCTGCCGGTTCCTTGATGTTCCTGGCGTTTCTTCCGGACAGAGTCCTGGTCCTGCTTCTATTCCGGTGAACACGGGTTTTCTTAAGTTCCAGGAACAGGCGCTTCTGGGACCTGCGGCTCAGTTCTTCGTCCGTTGCCACGATGACGGAACTAGCGGTTAATTAATCTAGATTCGTTCCCGCATTACTGGCAGCGCTCCCGGGTTTCATCCCTACCCGCACCGCCCCTCCCACGGAATGGGGACACTTTAGTGTCCGTTGTCGTGAGTAGAAAGACCTCCACTTTCAGGGCGCAGCGCGCGCGCGCACACGAAGACAAATTCCCATAAGTTACACGAAATAATTTTTGTGCTGTTAATTTCACATTTAAAACCATGGAGCCCTCTGTATTTTGTTGTAAGGTTAAATGTATACAACCCTTCCATGTCTTCCCCCTGTCCCCTCCCTGCCCCCCCCCCCCATTTTGAGATGCCTCCTTTATCATAGGCTAAATTCCCTGGGTAGGTGGAATAATTCTTGGTTTTCTACTTTGTTCCTTTGGTCTCTGTCATTCCTCAAGTGTGATCACACTACATATTGTTCACAGGGCTATTTTCAATGCTGAGAATACATGACCTATAGTAGGTATTAAAATAAAAATTGAATGTTTAATAAACTGCGGTGTTGTGACTAATAGCAGATAGAGCTCATTCCCAGTCCTTGCTCTTTCTCAGAATTTCCTGGTTATTCTAGTTTTTGTTAATTTCGTTTTTCCAAATGTAATTTAAGATGCTTCCTTCCTCCCACCTCTCCACCCCTCCATTATGCATAAAAAACCCTCAAAACCCTATCAGTAGTTTCTTCGGGATGATGTTAAATTTACAAATTAACTTGGGGAGACGATGAATTTTTCCTATTCAAGAACATTTTGTTTCCCCCCACCCTTTTTTCCCCAAATATTTTGTACCTGTGGAGAATGTTTCAAATTTCCTCCAACTATATCTTCATATTTCTTATTATCTTTATTCCCAGATATTTTGACATCTTTCTACTGTTGAAATGGCAACCTATGAGATTTGAGATTCCTGGAGGACCAGAATCCCATAAAGGGCACACTGAAGAAGATACCCAGTTCTGGAAGAGATCTATGCCTGTGTGAATTAACAATCTCTAGAAAAATGCCATGTATAGCCACATAAAGAAAAAAGAAACAGGTGAAATCAATGTTAATAACATAATTTATTTAACGTAATATATCCAAAATATTCTCATTCAACATAAAAGCAATGGAAAAATATTTATAAGATATTTCACATTCTTTTTTGCATCTCATATTATGTCTTTGAAAACTCTATGCCTACGGCACATCTCAGTTCCCGCTAACCTGTTTCAATGGCTCAGTTAACTATATGTGGCTCCTGGCAACCATATGAACGATGAAACTCTAGAATGCCCTCTGGTCCCAAATAATCCTGGTCTTCTCTAACCTGGTCTTTGGCTTAAAGCTTGCATGTCAGGGTGTCAATATATACTATCTTCTGTGCTTAAATTTTTGGTGAAGTGTCTGACCTTAAATGATGGTTGACTGGTCCACAGGGCACTGAGCCAAAATGAACCATCAACAATTGTCTTCCAAAAACTGGAATTGAGTTATAGAAACTGAAGTGAACCGATGTCCAGGGAACTGATTTCTTAGACACTCTCTAGGAGAAACCAAGAGGGCTGGTGACTAAAAAGACCAAAATGGAGCCAAGAGATGCCTAGAGGGTTATTGTCTGTGCTCCTGACATTGGAGTCCTTGCCATCTCAACTCCTGCCACTAGGGTCACCTCTCTTGGCTCAGGTTGGGTCAAGTTGCAGCAATCAGGAGACTTAAGACACTCCGAATAGAAGCACAGTTTGTCCTCAGTCGAGCGCAGTGTACTTCCATGCTTCCTTTCCCCTTCAGATGCTGTTAAGTCCGCACACCTTTGGAGGTTATATACTTGCAGTTGACCCTAACATTGAACGTTTCCTGCAAACATGTCTGCTTAGGTAAAGGGCGTCCTTTACTTTCAAATGAAATGTATTCCTCAAGAACAAACAATCGCCCTTCTCTAGTAGGGTGTAGGGAGAGTTCGTTCGTGGAGAGCTAAAAGTTGTAAAAATCTCTAATGTCACCTAGACTTTAGATAAAATCTTCACTAATGTTTCTTCGATTTTGTTCCATTCCCTCACCAGTGTTCACAAAGTGGCCTGGCTTAAGTCTGATACTGTAAGCCATTCATTAGACTCCATTTGGCCGCTTTAAGAAAAAAGTCCTTGCTTTGATTTCTAATTTATGAAGTTTATATTTTATTTTGACATTATTAATATTATCATTTCAAACATCCTACTTACTATGATCATACTGATAATGGCAATAATATATTCAAATAATTGCCCAAACATGCCTGATTAGCCAAAACTGGCAATGAATACTGCATAAACTAAATTGCTGGTTGATAATTCAACAATGAAAATTCACGATCTCGTGTCCATTAAAGGCTACTTGTAATGCATTATAATGCATAATATAATGCATAATATTATAATGCAATATAATGCATTGTAATGCATTATAATGCAAACTTTTTTTTTTCTCCTGCCCATACACAGAGCTCTCATGGCTGAAAAATTAAATATCCTATTACTTCTCATAAGCAAAGTTCTAGGTATTATTCTATGCCTAAGGGAAGTATAGAAAGTAACTTTGGGTTGAAATTCATACCAGAGATGAACAGGTCCAGGAGAAGCGAGATTACATCATTAGAGGATTTCATTACATCATTAGAAGGGATTTAGGGCACAGTGGGAACAAGAGTGCTGAGAGCTAGCATTTTCCGAGCTCTAATTTACAATGTGCCAAACACTGTTGCTCGTCCCTCTCCACTTACAGTCAAACACCTTGTCACAGCACGCAGGTGTCATTAATACTGGGGATTGGTGATATTAAGAATGTAGCTTGTTAGTTTCCAATCAGTGAGCCAGTGTAACTATCCTCTGTATGCTAGTGCTTTTCCTCAGAAATACAGTAAGAGCTGTATTGCTTATTTGACATTTTCTAGTAGCCACATTTAAAGAAGTAGAAAAGAAACACGTAAATCTCTTTTAATAGTATTTTAACTCACTATAATAGAAATACCAGTTCAACAAGTTATCTAATATAAAACACATTAAGGAGGTTTTTTTATTCTATTTTTCAGACAGCTCTTTGAAACCTGGTATATAGTTTACCCTTAAAGCGCATCCCAATTTGGACTAGCCACATTTCAGGTGCATGATAGCTATCCACGGCTAGTGGTTACTATCGTGGACAATATAGGTCCATAGTAAACACTGTGGGTAAGACACAAGCAAATACTTGCTCTGTAGCAGAATCCAGATGTTTCCAAGGAAATGATTATTCTGAGCTGGTCCCGAGGCCCAGAGAGCATCCCTAAGATGTGATGTTTCTTCTCCTCATCCTATCCACCTCATCTCATACCAGGCCACTGAGCAGAAGACTCTGACAACAGAAGGTAGCCCAAGTCCAGGCCACCGCATATCTTAGCCATCCAGCCTAATCTGTGTGACAGGAGCAGCTAGCTCTAAGAATCCCTTTCTGGGCAATCTTATTGATCAGAAGATATTTAGGGTTGTAGGTTCGGTGTGACATTGCCTGTCAATGATATTTATTGGTAGTATGAATTTGGCCAATTAACTAAAATGTCTTAGGCTAAAGTTTTTGCTCTGTAAAATGGACACAGTGAGAGAACTTGACTTTTAGTGTTGTATCAAGAATGATATCAGGGTGCCTGGGTGGTTCAGTCCGTTGTGCATCTGACTCTTGATTTCAGCTCAGGTCTTAATCTCAGTGTTATGAGTTTGAGCCCTGCATTGGGCCCCATGCTGGACATGCTGGACAAAGTAAGAAATTGTATATAACAATTCAGGCCAATCAGTTCACATGGTACTTGACCTATGGAAAACTGTGAAGGTTAGCTATTCGACTGTCTCCAGTGAAAACTTGGTTTTATTGTTCCTCCCATGGGGACCTCTCTAAAGGAAGATGATATTCAGTCCAGAATAGAACCATAACACCCTGCAGTATTGTCCCAAGGAACTCACATTTACACCGAAAGGGTTCAAATTGCTCGGAGTTGACTTTATATCCTTCCCGGTAAGTTTTGTCCTTCTGGTATCTCTGAGATTGGTCCCACCATCCAAAGCAGCATGCAAAGCCAAGCTTGGGTTATCCCAGAGGCCTACATGTCATCCCAAACTAGCGATTCTCAATTCCTAGTGCTAGAAGAGAGTGGTAGGAGGGCAGGGGAAGGCATGTATAATTTAGAAAAACACAGAAAGTGTTCAGAAGCACATTTACCCTGAAGCTAATGAAACTCAAATGTTAGGCCCTTGGGAGTGTATTCACTTGGTCTCTCTCTCTCTCTTTTTAAAATTTCAATATTAATATATTTTATTCACAGCGGGTTACACCTGTTGTTTGTTGCCACTCAGTTTTCCCTTTTGTATTCCAGCGCACCTTTCGCCTGATTATATGGGGATTCCGATGAACACATTTGGATTTAGGTAAGAGAAAATTTACTTCCTATATGTTTAGTTTAGGATTAACAAGATATAAAATTCGCAGATGTGCTCACATGTAGTTCAGTTCTAGCCAATCAGTTGGAAGAATGGTTTCATGGTGTGTACTCCTACTACTCACTGACAAACCTGGATTTCAGACAAGATGTAGTGCTAGATGCATATAATGACATCTGTGTATTTGTAGCAACTGTAGTGGCAGTAAAGGTGTATAGTACGGATGAATCAAGATTTGAAACGTATAGAGCTGAAAGCTAGTCCATGAAGAATCCTTCCAAATTTAACAACTCACATATGAAAGAAGCTTGACCAAGGAGTTCCCAAATTTGAACACAGTCTTAAGAATGACACGCCCAATAGTGCATCTGGAAGCTGAAACTCAATTCTAAGTTATCAAGAGAACAAAACAAATTGTGATCAGTTTACCTGGGAGGAAATACTGAATTCTCTTCCCACTGTATATATAGAAAATATTCATATATATGTGTATATTCATATACATATACGTATATATACATATGTGTGTGTGTGTATATATATATGCACAGTTTGGTGGACAGCAAAACAAGATTTATTGAGCAATAGCACAAAGTTTCCAAGGAGGGAGGCAACCTGAGAGGATTGCCCTCTAAAATAATTTTCAAGTGAAAATGGAATTAGAGTATGCCATCAAAAATATTCTAAGATAGGGCGCCTGGGTGGCTCAGTGGGTTAAGGCCTCTGCCTTTGGCTCAGGTCATGATCCCGGGATCCTGGAATCGAGCCCCGCATCCAGCTCTCTGCACGGCAGGGAGCCTGCTTCCTCCTCTCTCTCTGCCTGCTTGTGATCTCTGTCTGTCAAATAAATAAATAAATAAATCTTTTAAAAAAAAAGTCTAAGACAAAAAAATTATAGTGTTGTATTCGAAAATTAATGTGCTATTTTACTGAACTTTGTGATAGCTACAGCCTTATTTTGGTAAAATTGGAATTCGGCTCCTTTCAATTATAAATTGATGTTCACTGTCTAGTTTTGCATTTTAAATTTTGAATTGTAATTATTAAGAGCTGCCAAGTTGTGTAAGTTTTAGGCCTCAAAAACCTTGAAGTATGATCAGTTTATTATAACTTTATACTTAGAAAATTAAAGAAAGTAACACTTTAGTGAATGATTTTGCATTTATTAAAAGGGGACATGGGGGGGCGCCTGGGTGGTTCAGTGGGTTAAGCCTCTGCCTTGGGCTCCGGTTATGATCTCAGGGTCCTGGGATCGAGTCCTACATCCGACTCCCTTCTCAGCGGGGAGCCTCTCCCCCCACCCAGCCCCGCCGCCTGCCTCTCTGCCTACTTGTGATCTCTCTGTGTCAAATAAAAATCTTAAAAAAAAAACAAAAACAAAACTTAAAAAGGGGGGGGTGACATGGGTAAGAGATACACTGTAGGTAACAGCCTGTCAGAATTAAATCCCACCGATTTTAAGACGCGTAGGCAAAGAAACTTCAGATAATGATAGGTAAGCCTGTTTTCTTGTTGCATATATGCATTTAGTGGGTCTCTTCTGGTGAGTACGGAGTCTGTTTCTGTCACTGAGCTTCAGTCCCTTCTCAGACCAATGCAAGATTCTGAAGGCAGGATACAGGAAATGTTTCGCGGACTACTGGAAACGTTAAGGGTACCAAGAATGCTGTTAGATTTGCTTGTTATGTTCAATGGAATAAAAGCTGTTACAGGGGGGTGGTCAGGACCCTCTACAAACTCACCTGACTAAATGCTATTCTCTATGAAGTCGGAACTGAACAGGCAAGACTAAACCAATATAAAGGGGTTCTAGGAACCGCACTGCAAACGTAAAAAGACAAAACCCCCTGGAGACGGAGTCCAACTACAAGCTTACTTTGCACTCTATTCCTGGTGCACATGTGAAGCTTGTCTAACGGCTCTAAGAAAATTACAACTGCTTTCAAGTCACCCCCGAAATGGTAAAAGTACTTTAAACAGCAACTCTAATAACTGTCTACTGAAGCCTGAGAATGGGACTTAGCATATTAGGTCAATTAACATTCAAATACACCTTGTACTAAAAACGCCCACGTCAGAAACTACTTTTGTGGCAACTAATCTGCGTTTCTGTAGTTGGAACCAGAAGTTACAACCCCTTCTAAGAGACGGTGGGTGGCTCTGAAAAGAGCCTTTTGCAACCGGCAGTTTGCTTTACGCCCTCTCGCCGCGGATGCGGCGCGCCAGCTGGATGTCCTTGGGCATGATGGTGACGCGCTTGGCGTGGATGGCGCAGAGGTTGGTGTCCTCGAAGAGCCCCACGAGGTAGGCCTCGCACGCCTCCTGCAGCGCCATGACGGCCGAGCTCTGGAAGCGCAGGTCGGTCTTGAAGTCCTGCGCGATCTCGCGCACCAGCCGCTGGAACGGCAGCTTGCGGATCAGCAGCTCGGTGGACTTCTGGTAGCGCCGGATCTCGCGCAGGGCCACCGTGCCGGGCCGGTAGCGGTGCGGCTTCTTCACGCCGCCCGTGGCCGGCGCGCTCTTGCGGGCCGCCTTGGTGGCCAGCTGCTTGCGCGGGGCCTTGCCGCCCGTCGACTTGCGCGCCGTCTGCTTCGTGCGAGCCATCGGGGGAAACTAAAGACACACCGAGAGCCTGGGGAGCAAAGGCGAAGATTCCTTTATATACAGTAAGAGGCATTCTGATTGGCCGCGTCGTTTTTCAAAAGAACCGCGCAGTGAAATCATTGGTCGAACGGTAGCCGCATGGATGAGTTACTGGAGAATCCGATTGGATGAATAACTCCACCTCTCTCCCTCTTTTCATTGTGAATTAATATTCAAAGGTTGTTTTATACTTTCACTCAGCACAGGAGCCCTAACCAGCCTTTTAAGAAACATGCTAAATATAATCTGTGTGGGTCTGCAAATCTAAGTGAAACCTGAGATTCCGCCAGTTCTCCACAGGCTCGGAGGTTATCAATCCCGCCGGTCTGCACACTTCTCTGAGTACAATTTTGTCTTGTTACCTTCTCCTCTAGACGGTTGGGCTAGTTATTTTTAAGTAGATCTCGGGTAGCCTGGACTGCCTCTTCCTAGACCTTCGGTCATTATAGCTCTCCTAATACCGAGTTTTCTCGTATTCAACTACAAGGCAGCGTTTCCGGGTGTATTTGGAATATCACACGTAAAGCACCGGGTCTGCTAATGCTACATACCACACTGTACCGCAATAAATGATAGCTTACCTTTGTTGGATGAAACTTTTCCCTAAACAGAGAACTTGAAAAGCTTGTGCAACTTTATTATTGGTCAAAAGCAAATTTCCTTCCTGCTTGTCCATTTCAGCCCCTTGACCTTGTAAGGAACTTACGTCTGGTACACACTCAGCCCACAGTAGATGACCTGTTTCCTTAAATTTCAATGTTTTTAACTTCTACCTTTTTACAAGTTTACTCAGGATTGGTTCTACCAAGGTAGCACAAACTGGGTTACCAGCCATTCTTGTGAAAATATGGATGGCTCTGAAAAGAGCCTTTTATTTGCTGTAGTTAAGTATAAAATACGTGCTGTCTCTGCTAGATTTTTATTTGCCCTTGGCCTTGTGGTGGCTCTCGGTCTTCTTGGGCAGCAGCACGGCCTGGATGTTGGGCAGCACGCCGCCCTGCGCGATGGTGACGCGGCCCAGCAGCTTGTTGAGCTCCTCGTCGTTGCGGATGGCCAGCTGCAGGTGGCGCGGGATGATGCGCGTCTTCTTGTTGTCGCGCGCCGCGTTGCCCGCCAGCTCCAGGATCTCGGCCGTCAGGTACTCGAGCACGGCCGCCAGGTACACCGGCGCGCCGGCCCCGACCCGCTCCGAGTAGTTGCCCTTGCGCAGCAGCCGGTGCACGCGGCCCACCGGGAACTGCAGACCCGCCCGCGACGAGCGCGTCTTGGCCTTGGCGCGCGCCTTGCCGCCCTGCTTCCCGCGTCCGGACATGCCAGGCTAAATTAGTTCAGCAACCAAAATTCCGCAAAAACTCAAAACACGTTAGTAGCTACCCCCCCCCCCCCAAAAAACCTCTTTTATAGGCAGCTCAGGGATGAGCCTACAAGCTATCCCATTGGTCAAACTCTGTTGGTCTGTGTATCCAATAGAAAGAGAGACTGTTTATCCCTTGTTTGCATAAACCCCTCCCCAGAACGAAAGATCTCTGATTTTATCCAATCGGAAGTGAAAATTCTTGAAACTTCATTTGCATTGAGGAACTATAAATGAATGAGCTCTGGACCTTTCACGGCACTAACCTTTGTTGTGGTGAGTGCGATTCCTGTTTCTACAACTCCTAGGAAAAAGCCATGCCTGAACCTTCCAAATCTGCTCCGGCCCCGAAGAAGGGCTCCAAAAAAGCCATCACTAAGGCGCAGAAGAAGGACGGCAAGAAACGCAAACGCAGCCGCAAAGAGAGCTATTCCATCTACGTGTACAAGGTGCTGAAGCAGGTGCACCCCGACACGGGCATCTCGTCCAAGGCCATGGGCATCATGAACTCGTTCGTCAACGACATCTTCGAGCGCATCGCGGGCGAGGCGTCCCGCCTGGCGCACTACAACAAGCGCTCGACCATCACGTCCAGGGAGATCCAGACGGCCGTGCGCCTGCTGCTGCCCGGGGAGCTGGCCAAGCACGCCGTGTCCGAGGGCACCAAGGCCGTCACCAAGTACACCAGCTCCAAGTAAGCGGCTTGTGATTCAACCCCAAAGGCTCTTTTCAGAGCCACCCACTTTATCAGTAGAGATCTGTAACCACCACTTCGTTGCGGTGTTAAGTGCAAGTCTGTACCATTACAGCTTTTGTCCTAAGGAATCTAATCCAAAAATGATCTTTGGCAAAATTTCAAGGCCTTGAACTGCAAGCGGAATTCGGTTCTGGGATGTAATGTGCAAAAGGGCTATTTAACTCCTTTTTTTCATCCCAGGTTTTGTTTTCCCCTAAAGCTTAGGATGCTTGTAAGTGCTCACTCTTGTTTTCCCAATGTTTACATTTTTGAAAAAGGAAGATTTTCCTGCAGGATAAGGAAGTGGTTAAAGGTTTTCAGAATAGGGACCCTCAGGGCATGATTAATGGAGACTCGCTGTTGGGAGGAGGGCGAGATCCGGGCTGCGGGAAAGAAGTAGGGCTTATACCTGGACCCTAAATTCCCTTTCGTAAAACACTGGGTAGATAGACGCCCGTGGTTCTCGTGGGCACTTCTGAGATACACCTTAAGCTCTTTGCGCAGTTTAAAGGGAATTACTCTAGTTTAACACTAGAATTGTTTACCGATGGCAACAGCCAATCTACACCCGTTTCAATTTTTCTTGTGTCCCAAGATTCCGAGGTCCCATTTCCCAATCTGAGTGTTAATGGTTTTTCGAGAAAGCCACTAGAAGGGCGGGGGCGATGGCCCTCCAGCTCTAGGAAGGACAAAAGGTTTGAATTTCCCGCTCTTCCCTATCGCGCCACCTTACTGGCTGGCGAGGAGGGCCTCGGTTGGAGAGGAGGATGTGCTGATTTTTCTTGGTAAACCTTTATCAAAGAAACCAGACTTCAAAAATAATTCTGCAAAGACAGAAAATGCCTTGATGAAGAGGAGGTAATGGGGAGGTCTAGGTCCGGGATTGGGGGAGGGGAGGAGAATGGGTAGGACTCAGCTGTTGACAGCCGGTGAAAAAAAGGAAGACGGTATTTTTTTCATCAGTCTGTGAGCATTTTATGTAGTTGACACACAACAGTGACTTTGGATGAAGAAATAAAATATACAATAGAATTTCTTTAAAAGGACCCCTTTATGAAGAAAATTTAACTTTAAATGATCTTTTCCCAGATCTCAAATGTCAGCCCACAACTGTATGAGTACTTCAGGTCAGCAACACAAAATACAGTTGTGAATGAGACCCTGGCCTTAAAAATTAGTAATTATAAAAAGACATATTCTCTTGGGGCGCCTGGGTGGCTCAGTGGGTTAAGCCTCTGCCTTCCGCTCAGGTCATGATCCCAGGGTCCTGGAATGGAGCCCTGCATCAGGATCTCTGCTCAGCGGGGAGCCTGCTTCCCCCTCTCTCTCGCCCCACCTGCCTCTCTGCCTACTAGTGATCTCTGTCAAATAAATAAATAAAATCTTAAAAAAAAAAAAGACATATTCTCCCTACTCCCCCTCCTTATTTTTTTAAATTATCAAACTCAGGCTACACGTTAAAAATCAGTGACCTTTATGTTCTGACCCTGGTGAGGTGAGATCTAGGTGGTAATATTTCTCATCCTGTTCAAAATGGTCTGAGGTAGGGATAATTTTTTCCTCAGCTCGTCCTTCAAAACTTTTGCCTACCTTCTTGCTTTCTACCTTTCATCTCTCCTCCATGATCCCCTTCCCTCCTAACATTTGATTTTTTACATAAAAACTTTACCCTTAATTGACAAGTTCAAACTAAACTGGGCTTTGTAGACTCAGACCTAGGCTTTTTTGTCATCTGTACTGAATACCTGGCTGATCTCTAACAAGTGAAAGTAGAATTAAAAAAAAAATCCAGCTGCATATGATGGGGGGCCAATTTTGGACACAGCAGAGCCAGCAGGCGAGCCATCCAAGTAAAATCCTACAAGGCTTTATATACCCTCTTCCCTAATAAAACACCCGCATTTTTCTCTAAAGGCAGTTTCTGAGTAAAAAAGCAAATGAGAAAAAAATAGCTTGTATTACTTTCCTGATTATCCTTGCAGCCACGGGAAAGTTTTAGTTGCCTTCCTGTCGAACGAAGATGAGCTGGAGACAGGAAGAGCTCGATCTGTGCCCGATCTGGATCTGTCCCTGAGGGAAAGGGGAGATGCTCTGGGCTAAGTTCTGGGTGCCAAGAACAAGACAGAGGGGGTGGGGCTGGAGAGACTTTTAATTTGGAGGGAGGTTGAAATTTTGGAAAAGACACATAACAGGGGGTCCGGAAAGTGTTCATGATTTGGGAAAGAGGGCACAGTTAGAAATGGAACGCCCTGGCCCTGCTTCCTGGCGGATGAGAGGACACAGAATTCTCAGCTCTGCCTTCAGCATCTCTCCGCAACATTTCATGTCTTTCTTCTAGGCTCTTCATTTCTATCAAATAATATACACATTTAAGTCAGTTCTTTTTAACTTCCTTGTAAAACAATACCTGCCCGTTATTTTAAAATAACAACCACCCCAAATAATTTCAAATAAACAAATGAAAATCAACTGTAATTCCATTACCCAGGACATTTTTGTCATCAATCTTCTGGAAATTTTACTTTGTCTATATATATATACGGGTCTATATGCATATAGATATATGAGTGTCATATGAGATCACACTTTTTCTTATCCTTTAAAATTTAATAGAGATCTTGTTGCCAGGTGAACGGGGAAACCCTGGGCCCTGGGGACTTTACTCCGCGCATCCCAAAGAGGTGACCAGGTTCTTGGTCTTGTCACAAAAAAAGAATTCAAGGACAGACATGCAAAACAGAGGACAAGGGACACAGGCGGAAAGGTTTATTAAGGTTAAAATTATACCCTTGAGATACGAGAGAGAGAAGGAGCTGCTCCCCCTGCTTTTTCCACCTCACTTGCTCCGGGGTTTCCGGTCGTGGCGCCGCCGTCTTGGGCCTGCCCGGTGGGATCCGGCTTCTCGCGGACGCTGCCAGGACTGGCGGTGGCCTCCTCCTTGCTGGCCTCCGGGCATACCCATAGATCCTCACTAAATGCCTATTCTAAAAGTACCAGAAAGAGAGCTATTGTCAAGGATAACTTTTTTATTTATTTATTTTTTTAATCCGAAAGACTTACCTGCAGGGCGGGGCGTACAGCTGATGAACCCAACGTCTATTCTTACCTTCCTGTGAACGGCCAGTCTCTCCTCCGAAGCCCCGGGTCCCCATTCCTTAGTTCAGGATGGCCCACGAGCCTCAACTGCCCGACTGACTTTTGGGTGTCCTGTCTTTGTATTTGCTTTTCTCCTATTAATCTGACCTGCGTCGAAATGTAATTATTAAACCAGCCAAAGCACCTAGAAAGGAGGAAGGGAACATTTTTCCACCGCTACGTTACCGTTGCTGGTTCACAGATGAAAACAAGGCACTTGCTGAGGTCTGTGTATTTGATCACTTTTTATGTATTTGCTCTCTCAGTTATTGAGGGAGGGGTGCTGACCTGCCTCCCTGTAATTGTGGATTTGCTCAGTACGCCACGCAGTTCTACCAGTTTTTGCCTCACGTATTTTGTAAGGCTGCTATTTGGTGCTTACACGTTTAGGATTACTCGGTTTGGGGCGCCTGGGTGGCTCAGTCGGTTAAGCCTCTGCCTTCAGCTCAGGTCAGGATCTCAGGGTCCAGGCATCAAGCCCTGTGTCAGGCTCCTCACGCAGCAGGGAGTCTGCTTCTCCCTCTGTCTGCCGCTCCCCATGCTTGTGCTCTTTCCCTCTCTCCCTGTCAAATAAATAAATTTTTTTAAAAGGATTTCTTGGTTTTCTTATTAGACTGACCCTTTTGTCATTCCGTAATGTCCTTTTCTATCTCTGGTAAGTTTCTTTGCTCTGATTTACCTACGTGATATTAATATAGGCACCCTTGGTTCCTTTGGTTGATATTTGCAAGGTTTTTCTTCCTCTACCCTGTCATTTCAATCTGTATGGGTAGTTATATTTGAAGTGAGTTCCTGTCAACAGTAAAGGGGAGCATTATTTGCACCCTAAAATATGCCTCTTTGGCAGAAAGATTACCTAAAGTGATTTTTTTTAATAGCAGACATTAAAAAAGCTTTGAAAACCTAGTAAAAAAGTTAGCCTTTTGTAAGAGAAATTTACATTTACAGGGGAAATCTGAGTTTGCAAGAGTGTTTCCCTCTCTGTGCCAGGAAAAGAAGGATGACTAAAACTGTAAGAACCCAGTGGAGAAGGCAAAAACTTAAATCTGCCTAACAACCATAACCTTGTTTACTGTGCTTTGCCTGGTAACCTCCCAAAACTGTCCTCCCCACCCTCCATGCTGAACATGTTTTGCCTTTAGCTGGAGATGGTATTTAAGGTGGTGGCTTGGGGCCATTTGAGACGTTACTCAGTACTTCTTGGGTCTCCCCCTTGTATACAGGAGGTACACACGTTATTAAACTTTTGGGGGGGGTTCCTTTTTTTTTTAAAGCTCTGTTTCCTCCTGTTAAGCTGTCTTGTATTACTGGGCGGCGGGGGCGGGGGGGGGTGTCTCAGCTAACAATCTAGAAGGGTAGAGGGAAAACTATTTTTCCTCCCTACAGCAGCATCCATTTGGAGCCTGTACTTTTATCAAATCAGCCAGTCTCTGTTTTTTAATGGATGTATTTAGACCATATACATTTAGTGCAATGACTGACCTTGAGGGGGTTCAGGACATATTACCCCAAAAGATGGCACTTGGACATACTGAATATCTTAAGCTAGAGGTGTTTGGGAAAACAGCAAAGCAAGGTTACTTTGACTTCCTCTCCCTCAACCCTCTTCCCTAAAGGCAGGATTAGAAAAACATCACCAGAAAACAGGGAATTTAGGACTGAGAAGACTCTATGAATAAACCTTGTTACTTCTTCGCCATTTACTACCTATTGCCCAAACTCCTTTGTCTTTTCAGTTCTTTAGAAATTTATTTCGTTGTCTAAAAGTATAAAAGCTTCCTGTTTGGGTCACTTCTTTAGGTCTTCATTTTTTGGGGAAGGCTCCCACGTACATGTAAAAATTCCAATAAAATTTATATGCTTTTCTCCTGCCAGTTTATCTTTGTCAGTTTAATTATCACACCCAGCCAGGGACTCTAAAAGGGTTTAGGAAAATTTTTCCTCCCATACGTGTTAGGCTTTAAGTTTGCCATTTAAATTTTTGTTTTCTGGTGGGTTTTTTTGTTGGTTTGTTTTTAATTTTTCCCTCGCTATTGTTCATTTCTCTGTTTTCTGGGTTCAGCTTTCCTGTGAGCTACTTGAATATTTTCTTGAGACAATTTGAATTTGATTCATCTATGGTCTTTGGATAGTTTTTTAGTGGTTGCTCTAGATATTACATACACACAACATCACGGTCTACTGGTATCCACATGTTACCAGTTCAACCTTAGAAAGCTTGTTTTCTTTTAAATCTTTTTACCCTCTTTTGTTTATAATATAACTCTCTGAAATATTTCCTCTATGTACATCAAGAACCACATCAGATAATATGAGAAATTTAGCTTCTAAACATAATTTAGAAAACTCATGAGAATTGTATTTACCTATATTTCTTTCTTTCCTTTCTTCCTTCCTAATCTTCCAAAAATCTCATATCATTTCCTTTCTTTTTCAAGAACTTCCTTTTGTCATTCTCCTATGGAGAGATATGCCAGCAAGAAATTCCACTTTACTCCATCTGAGAATATCTTTATTCCCTCACTGATTCCTAAAGGACATGAAATTCAGAGTGACAGTACCAGTTTCTTTCTTTGAGTTCTTAAAAAAATGTGACATTGCCTTTTGGCATGTGATTTCTGATGAGAAATCTGCTGTCATTTGAATTGACTTTTCCCTTTTCTTCCCTTTGTTCCCCCTTCCCTTTTTCTTCTCTCACTGCTTTCCAGGTATTTTGTGTGTGTTTAGTTTGCCTGGGTTTGATTATGATGTGTTTTATGTCAAGAATGTGTTTGGGTTTATTCTACTTGGGGGTTTGTAAAGCTTCTGAAATCTGTAGGTTTACATCTTTTGTCAAATTTAGGAATTCTTGGACATTCCACACTCTTTTCTCCTCTGCTTTTGATTCTCTAAAGACATGAACGTTTAGGTCTTTTGTTATTGTCCCACAGGTCTCTGATGTTGGTTTTTTCTCCCCAGTCTATTTTCTCTCTGTCGTTCAAATTGGGTAATTTCTATTTTTCTATCTTCATATTCACTGATTTTTTTTCCCCTCTGTCTTCTCCTTTCTGCTGTTGAGCCCATCAGTGGAGTTTTCTATGTCAGTCATTGTGTTTTTCAGTTCTGAAATTTGAATTTAGTTTTTCTTTACATCTTTTATTATTTTTTTCCTGAGGTTTTGCAGTCTTTCATTTGTTTCAACTGGGTCTGTTATCTATTCATTGAAGTATTTTTATGACGGCTGCTTTAAAATCCTAGTTGGATAATTTCCACCTGCTGAGAAGGGAGAAGCACCCCATCATCGCTGAGTAAGCGAAGCCCGAGCTCCCCATCTGGCCTCCATGGAAACCTTATACCTGTGGAGCTGGGGAGGCAGAGGCACAATGTTTTCCATGGTGTTTCGCGGTACAGTGGTTATGTCTTAAGTTTTCTACTTTCTAGGTCAACCCTTGGCCTTTGGGTAGAGATATCGGGTTCTTGTTTTGTGTCTTTATTGTTGCTGTTGTTTGTTCTCCTTGGCATTTCGAGATTGCCAACTTCTTCGGCACCAAATCCAGGATATGGGAGGTAAAAAGAAAACCCAGAGAACACAGAACTCTCTTGTTCTTCAGCTCTCAAGGTCACTTAACCAATCTGCCTTCTCTCCACCTTTGGTTTACATATAATGTCTGGGATTTCTAGTTGTACCTAGCAGAAAGAATAGAGATAAGTGTGTACTTCACTGTGGTCCAGAACCAGAAGGTTTTGTGCTTTTGAAATAATTTTCATACGTTTTTTTCTATGTGATGTAAGAAAGGTTTCCAGCTACTATTTTCAAACATATGGCCACAAAAAACACATTCTGGGGATTAAATATACATTTATACTTACGAGATAAGAAGCAAAATTGGATATAATCATTCTTTTTTTTTAAAAAGTGGCTTTGGGAGTACTGGAAAAAACTGGTTTTATTAGAATTCTCTTAGATGAGGGGCTCCTGGGTGCCTCAGTCTGTTGAGCATCGGAGTCTTGGTTTTGGCTCAGGTCGTGGTCTCAGGGTCCTGGGATCGAGCCCCGAATTGGGCTCCCTGCTCAGGGTGGAGTCTGCTTGTCCCTCTCCCCCGACCCCAAACCCTTCCCCTGTTAGTACTTTCACACTCTCTCACACAAATAAATAAAATCTTTTTAAAAAGTTTTGTCAGATAAATACAATGTACAGATCTAGATCAAGTCAACTCGAGCTGTCTTTCAAGATCTGTTGTTATTGTTAACTTCTGTTTTAAAATGAGGGATTCTTGGGCCCCTGGGTGGCTCAGTTAAGCATCTGCCTTCAGCTCCAGTCATGATTCTGGAGTCCTGGGTTTGAAACCCGTGTCAGGCTCCCTGCTTACTGGTGAGTCTTCTCCTCTGTCCCTCCCCTAGCTCAAAGAAGAAGGAAAGAAGAAGGTTTACTGGGGACAGCTACTTGTCTTCACATATTTTAAGATTTTATTTATTTGACAGAGATCACAAGTAGGCAGAGAGGCAGGCAGAGAGAGAGAGGAAGGGAAGCAGGCTCCCCGCCGAGCAGAGAGCCCAATGCGGGGCTTGATCCCAGGACCCTGAGATCATGACCTGAGCCAAAGGCAGAGACCTTAACCCACTGAGCCACCCAGGCGTCCCTCTTGACATATTTTTATGGAAGAATTTACCCTCATCATCTCCCTCCCCAATATCTGTCCTCCATATTACTTTTCAGAGTCAAATGCCTAGATCTTACTGATTTTGAGAATTCGCTGATAGGATTTCATCAACTGTTCTACTCATTGCAGAGGCCAAGTGTTTGTTGCTTTGTTTGACACAGGGTGACCCTGGTAATTAGAAGACTTATTTTCATCCATGATTCAATGGACTATAGATTCTTGATGTTATGATTGCTTGCAGTCCAGTTTCTATTCTGGGTTTTTGAAACAAGCTTTTATCTTGCCTTCTGTTTTACCTAGCGCTGTCCGTGCCCACTGCTCCATCCAAAGTGACCTACTGTATTCAGGAAATTAGAACAGTTCTATCTTCCGGCTCTTGGCTCCTGACATTCCCTTGACTTTGAACGCATGTGGCCTTTTTTTTTTTTTTTTAAAGATTTTATTTGTTTATTTGACAGAGAGATAGAGAGTACAAGCATGCAGAGCAGCAGGCAGAGAGAGAGGGAGAAGCAGACCCCCACTGAGCAGGGAGCCAAATGTGGGGCTCGATCCCAGGACCCTGGCATCATGACCTGAGCCGAAGGCAGCAGGCAGAGGCTTTAACCAACTGAGCCATCCAGGTGCCCCTGAATGCATGTGGCCTTTTTTTGAAGCATTTATTCTTGTCATTCAGCTCGTTTCTTCACCCCTTTCAGGTTTGAGCTCAAATGATGCCGTCTTGGTGACATTTTCCCTGACCATCCCTGTATGTCTCATCTATGCCCTTTTCCTACCTTTTGTCAAGACCACTCATTACCAGAAAATGCACTGTGCACTCTTACTATGAACATAGCTTATTGTACGCTCCCCCACACTAGGAGAGCATCACCACAAGCATACGAACAGGTTGATATCTGCTTTTTTCACGAAAGTTCCACATACCTGGAACTCTGGCATGTATCAGGTATTCAGTAAATAGACATTGACTGAATGCTGGGTGCTCGCCTCCTTCACGAACTCTCTTTTTCCAACTCACTCGTTACTCTTCCCCTCCATGTGCTCTTATGTTACTTACTATTTAAACCTTCATTTTTGGAGGCAGAATATGCTCCACTATTTAGTGTTTGGGCATACAAGTCTTCCCTTCTCAAGAGCATCAAGTCTTCAAGGCAGGATTTGAGGTGTCTTTTTTTTTTTTTCAAAGATTTTATTTATTTATTTGACAGACAGAGATCACAAGTAGGCAGAGAGGCAGGCAGAGAGAGAGAGAGAGGAGGAAGCAGGCTCCCCGCTGAGCAGTGAGCCTGATGTGGGGCTCGATCCCAGGACCCTGAGATCATGACCTGAGCCAAAGGCAGAGGCTTAACCCACTGAGCCACCCAGGCGCCCCTTGAGATATCTTTTTATGTCTTCATCCGGGTCTGGCAAAGAATTAAGCCAGTGGTTAGTGTTTATCACTGTTGTTGATAGTGAAGATAATGATAAAAAAATAAAAAGGTGGTTGACTATTGCTAAGAGAAAGAGTCAAAAGAGTCAGAAGACTTGAGGCAAAAAAGAAGACGAGTATCTTTACTCTCCTGCCAGGTTCCCTGGATCAAAGAATGGTTCTCGGACAGAGGTGGCTTATGAGTAGATGTTCTCACACATAGGCTCTTCTCTTGCCTTTTACCATCCTGTTTGGGAATCAGAAGACGTTTAGGCTTGAGCCTGCAAAAACTCCTGAAATAATTATTCGCCGCCATCTGGGCCCCGTCTAGTTTGTCTCATGGACTTGTAAAAGGAAAAACAGCAACATTTCTCCTGGCAATCTCTCTTTATGACAGAGGAGTTTCCTGAACCGACTAGAATCCTTTGTGTTGTAGCCAAATGAGAAAAGAGAGAAGGCGGGAGAATTGGAAATGGCACTGGGAAAGATGACTTTCCAGTCAGGAGTTTGGAGTCCTCCATCTTATTAACTCAGCCTGAGCCTGCACAAGGTCAAACAAACAACCAACCTGTCTCTAAGTCTTCTGGTCTCTAAAGTGACAACAGTACTCTATATACCTTGAGGGTGTTTGGTCCTCTAACGCCTCATGTTTAGATAAAGGCTGAAGCAGAAAACTTGGCTGATCCAGGGCAAAGGCTGGATGGTCCAGTTCTTGCGTTCAGTTTTCATTGTTCAGATATTTTAAGACTTGGGCTCTGAGAAAGAATTTTCTTTTTTTCTTTTTTCTTTTCTTTTTTTTTTTTTTTTTTTTAAGATTTATTTATTTATTTGAGAGCAAGCACACAAGGGTCCGGGAGGACCAAGGGAAAGAGAATCTCAAGCCAACTCTGCCCTGAGAGCAGAGGCCTATGCTGGGGCTCCCCCGGGCTCAAACCCACAACACTGAAATCAAGACCAGGGTCTAAACCAAGAGTTCTATGCTTAACCGACTGCGCCACTCAGGTGGTCCCAAAGAATTATTTTGTTCCTTTTTTTCTTTTCTGTTGTGAGGTTCAAAGCGTTAAAGCAACTGCTAGCGTAGATATACTTCTTAAATGTTACCTATTTAGAAATTTTTCTGTTTATTCCATTCCACAATTAGTCACAACCTTGGACAAGGACAAACAGCGAAAAGACGGAGCAATGAGGACAATGACTTCTGCTTCTAATTGTATTTTGAAATAGTATTACTGAAAGAACCAAATTGTTCAATTATTAATATTAAAATAAAAGTTCTTCATACCGGATTACACTGAAGCATTCAAAAACCTCCCGCCAGATGGGAGCGTGTATGTAAATGAGGGATGCTGATTCTGCTTTTTCATTGGTTACTTGAAAATAGCCAATAGGAGACCTGCAAACAGCCTACCTCCCGTTAGTATAAATACTTCTCTTGCTCGGGCCTTGGTTCTATCCTTGCGTTTTCTTTTGAAGGCGTTTGCTTCTTGTTTCAATAGTCATGTCGGGTCGCGGTAAGCAGGGCGGCAAGGCGCGCGCCAAGGCCAAGACGCGCTCGTCGCGGGCGGGTCTGCAGTTCCCGGTGGGCCGCGTGCACCGGCTGCTGCGCAAGGGCAACTACTCGGAGCGGGTCGGGGCCGGCGCGCCGGTGTACCTGGCGGCCGTGCTCGAGTACCTGACGGCCGAGATCCTGGAGCTGGCGGGCAACGCGGCGCGCGACAACAAGAAGACGCGCATCATCCCGCGCCACCTGCAGCTGGCCATCCGCAACGACGAGGAGCTCAACAAGCTGCTGGGCAAGGTCACTATCGCGCAGGGCGGCGTGCTGCCCAACATCCAGGCCGTGCTGCTGCCCAAGAAGACCGAGAGCCACCACAAGGCCAAGGGGAAGTAAAATGCTGACCATCTTTTTTCTAACGCGGACTTTTTCCTAATCAAGAAAGAGTTAACCTACCACCAAAGGCTCTTTTAAGAGCCACCCACTGTTTCCATTGAAAAGAGCTGTTCTGCTTTGAATTCTGACGAGCGTTTAACACAAAGTGAAATGTCGCGATTAACCCCCAGAAGGCATTACCCTCTGCCCCATAAATTGTAATATTGGCTTGGAGGTAAAAGCCACACGTGGATTTAGTGTAAGTGTGGGTAACGGTATTGACCGTGTTTGGTAATACGTGCGTTAAACGGAAAGGGCCCTATTGTGCATATGAAGTTTCAAAGTTTATCGCAAGGGCAATAGCTTCACGTTTTGGGAAAAAAAGTGAAAAGCGTTGGGATACTAGGTTCTAACTAAAACATTTGTTGAAGGATACCCACATTCTCCGTCTAGATCCAAGCTGATGAAAACGCTGCACATTTGCCGAAGCATTTGAGAGTAGCTCACAGGCCTGTGATAATTAGTGTTTGTGAATAAAGACCACTTTCCTAATTTTCAACAGTATTTGTGCCAGACCCAAGAAAATTTTGACCTTCATTGTAGATGCAGCCCATTTGTATATTTCCCTGAGCACCTGCAAATTATCTTGACGGTTTCTCTAAGAAAAGATCCGTTGGAAATTCCTATGTTGCTTTGCGTGATTACCTGACATTTCAAAATATCTGAGGCTCTTGTTACAAGATTTTTGTCCACAGTGTCCATATAAGTATGGAAAGGGTAAATAAATGACGTCAGAGTAGCTACCGCGAAGGGCAGGGTTTAGGAGTCATTCACCAACCCGAAAGCCGCTCTTAATCCGGGCACCCGTCCCGGGGCTGGGCCAATCGGGGGAGGGCGCGGGAACTTTTGAATATTCGGGGGCCCAATGGTTGTTGGTCTGGCTGTATAAAAGACGGAGGGCTGTGAGCCCTTTACCGGCTTTGGGGAAGACACTCTCTGTCCGCTCTAGGAATGGCTCGCACGAAGCAGACGGCGCGCAAGTCGACGGGCGGCAAGGCCCCGCGCAAGCAGCTGGCCACCAAGGCGGCCCGCAAGAGCGCGCCGGCCACGGGCGGCGTGAAGAAGCCGCACCGCTACCGGCCCGGCACGGTGGCCCTGCGCGAGATCCGGCGCTACCAGAAGTCCACCGAGCTGCTGATCCGCAAGCTGCCGTTCCAGCGGCTGGTGCGCGAGATCGCGCAGGACTTCAAGACCGACCTGCGCTTCCAGAGCTCGGCCGTCATGGCGCTGCAGGAGGCGTGCGAGGCCTACCTCGTGGGGCTCTTCGAGGACACCAACCTCTGCGCCATCCACGCCAAGCGCGTCACCATCATGCCCAAGGACATCCAGCTGGCGCGCCGCATCCGCGGCGAGAGGGCTTAAGTCTCTGGAAGGGGAGCGCCAACTTTGAACCCAAAGGCTCTTTTCAGAGCCACCCAATTAGCTCAACAAAAGTAGCTGTGGTCCTTTGGGCGCTAACTGACCCTGACTATGCCAAACCGGAATCCTCGCGAACCTGGTCGTGGGCATCTCTAACAACGGAATGATCAGGTTCAACAATGGAACAGGCAAAATAGTACGTTTAGCCAGTGTAGTCTTAACATAATCTTTTACATCTTACTAACTTAAGATAACCTGAATTTTCTTTCAGCCGAGGTAAGAGTCCAGCTATATTATAGCTACATATACATTAATTGTTAATCAGTTGGTAAAGCATAGTTTATCAAGTCCCTTTGTTGCTTAATATGTCACTTCTTATTTGTGGCCCTGCTTGTAATTGGTTGCGTTGCTTTATTCTAGGGCTAGCCACAATTTCTTTTCACGATTCTTGGCTGTAGGTTCTTTTCAAGTTAGCCACCAAATTCCAAAGGCTTTGCTTGTTTTCTACACCTTAGCTCTTAATACCTAAAATTCTGGGCCTATGTCTGAGATGGGAGCTCATGCTTAGTCACAATAGACAAAAAACAAGATTAAACTTGAATTGTGTGGTTTACTTGGATTTATTTACATTCCAGGACTTTAATAAAGCACTTTTGTTTTACAACATATTTGCATTTTAGAGATGATAAGGTTGGACATTTCTGTGAATGTGTGTATGTCACTGTTGAATTTTTAACGTTCTATTTTTCCAAATTTATCCATACAATCTGGCACACACCTTTTCTATCCATATAAAGGGACTGTCACAGGCACCAATGCCTTTGGCTTAAACCAGGGTGACTTTACTCTCTAGCTCTGGGGCCCAGCTGAAGTCCAAATATCTGGGGTTTTGTAGCTGTGCTGGGTTTTATATGCATTGTTTGGATTTTTCCCGTTATTTTATGTATCTGTTACAAAAAAAGGTGTTTTAGGTACAGGGCTTGAGAGGATAGCTTTTAAAAAGTAAAAGTACCCATTACTATCAGAGGGTTACATGGCCAGGGGACAGTGGCTCAGACCGTGCTTCTCCCCACCATCTGCCACCCATTTCCTGGCCAAGGATCAAGGATTTGGCTGTGTCTTCATTTACTTGAGCTCCTCAATAGAGTAATTGCCCAGTGTCTAGGAAAGTAAGGTTAGCACCATCTTAGAATCCAACCTTGTTACTCTTTCTCCAAGAGTCCTTTGGAAGCTGGTGGCCCAGAGCAGCATTTGGGTGATAGATTGCCAGCATTCAAATTCCACTTTACTACTTTAATATATCCTTTTCACAAATTGATTTCTCCATTGTCAGAAAAAATGGGGGTAGTACTACCCACCTCAGAACTGTTACTGGGATAATAGGAGTTGATTTTTGGACACAGAGCATTGTATAAATACTATTAATTTTTCTGAGCTATGTATTATTTTCCCTTTTATTCTCAAAATTTTTTTAAAAAGATTTTATTTTATTATTTTTTTTTAATTTGACACAGAGAGAGAGATCACAAGTAGGCAGGCAGGCAGAGAGAGAGGGGGAAGCAGGCAGAGTGCCTAATGTGGGGCTTGATCCCAGGACCCTGAGATCATGACCTGAGCTGAAGGCAGAGACTCAACCCACTGAGCCACTCTGGCGCCCCTCAGATTTTTTTTTTTTTTTAATTGAAATAAAAATGCAAACTTTAGCTTCTAAACTTCCTTTTCACTTGGCAAGAAAACTTCAGCAGGTATTTGAAAAACAAAGAATGGAAGAAATTCACATTTGTAAAAAAAATTTACAGAACATATTGGACCAAATGTAGTGCCAGTCTTTTAACATCAGTGCTTTAAGCATTTATTACTTTGGATTAGCAGAGTGACTATGGTCGTGCTGGAAGGAAAAAAGCGGGTGTTTAACACGCAGATTGTATCTTTCAAATGGCTGTTGGAAAGTCCTCAGTCACCCAGGCACCAAGGAGTGATATTACCACACAGGCTAAAGTTCGAAGGTAATGTTGTTGGTGTCTAGAACCACTTTTGGTCTGTTACAGTCTTTCAGAAAAGAGGAGGAAGCCAAAGTCAGGGTGCATTTTTCAGACTAAAAAATTTAGTAGCCCTTCCAGTCATCCCAGAAGAAGTAACTTACTAATCAATGAGTGTTTTAGGGAGACTTAACACAACAGCGGGAAGTCAGTTAAGAGATTTGAACTACATTCCATACATTGCCACAAGGCAGTCGGAAAGCAGACGTTGTCAGTGTATGCTTAGAAAGGGCACAAAGAAATATATTTAGACAACCTTAATTAACATGCTATGTATGAACAACAAAACAGAGTCTGTCGATCAGTAGATGAGTGGATAAAGATGATGTGGTATATAGAGTTGACCCTTAAACAACGTAGGTTTGAACTGGGTGAGCCCACTTACTTGCAGATTCTTTTTTCAACAAATATAATACACTACTGTAAATGTTTTTCTCTTCCTTGTGATTTTCTTGATAGTATTTTCTTTTCTCTGGTTTATAATAATACAACATATAGTACATATGCAGAATATGTTTTAATAGACTTTATGTCATCAGTAAGGCTTCTAATCAACAGTATGGTACTGGTAGTTTTATGGGTGCGGGAGTCAAAATTTGTATGTGGATTTTCAACTGTGTACAGGTCAGTACCCCAACCCCTGCGTTTTTCAAGGGTTAACTGTATATACAGTGGAATATCAGCATGGAAAAGGATGAAATCTTCTTATTCATATGGATGGGCTTAGAGGGTATATTCTAGATAAGTCTAACAAAGTCAAATACCATATGATTTCACTTATATGTGCAATCAAAAAAACAAAACAGAGATATAGATAACAAATGAGTAGTTGTGGGGGTGCAGGGTAAGAAGCAAAATAGGTGAAGGTGATTAAGAGGTACAAACTTGCAGTTATACAATAAATAAGTCACAGGCATGCAATGTACAGCAGAGGGAATACAACCATAATGGCTTTGTGTGGTAACAGATGGTAACACATCATGATGGGCATTTCCCAATGTATAGAACCATCAGCTCACTATGCTGTATGCCTAAAACTAGGGTGTTATTGTATGTCAGCTATACTTTAATTGAAGACAAAATAAAAAAACGCGATTCATCAACACTTTATACTTCATTGAATGCTGTGATTTAAAAAAAACAAAAAAATCTTCACTATTATATATGTGTCTGTGTTGTCTATATTGTGTTAGGAGAAAAAGCTCAGGGCAATCTCCCAACTCCGGACGAGATTCTTTAAGTGATAATACCAGCTAAAAATCAGGCACGTTTACGTAGGACTTCTTTGCGCCAATCTCTGTTCTAGCCCTTTGCTTACATTAGCTAATTTAATAGATTTATAGATTTAAATCTTCACAAAAGCTCCATGCGTAGTATCATCATCACTCCACCTTTACAGATGAAGAAAACGAAGGCAAAGTTACAAGGTCACACATCTGTAAAAGAGGGAAAATAACTTCCCCTACTCTTCTGAATGCTTAGTTGAGTCCCTGTAAAAAAAGATCAACGAGAAAAACAAAGAGCACTTTAATGACATGGACCCCTCGTGCGTACATGGGAGATGCTCTGAAGACCTGAGGGGAACTTCCCGAAGAGGCCCCAGCCACCCCCGGAAAGACCACCTTCCGCGAACAGATGTTGGTGTGGGAAGGGAGTGCACAGGGAGCCAGTCTGGGGTTGGCGGGAAAAGGATGGGAAACAAGGTTGTGATGCCGAATTAAGCCGGGGCTTTCCCAAGGTCGGGAAAGTCTGGTGGTTTAGTCATCCTTCTCTTCCTGGTACAGAGTGGGAGACACTTAGAGCTTGAGATCTCCTTCATAAATGTTAAAATGTCCCGTTAGGGAGATTTTAGAGATTCTCCCGTGTCGGTGTTTCTTAAAAATCATCTGCTCGCATGTAGTCCTTATGCCAAAGAGGCGCATCTGGTTGGGGGAGGGGGGCGTCTTCTGCTGCCCTCCATACCAAAGAGGCCTGTTTTGAGACGGTACGTCCTGAACCCCTACACTCCTGTTTTGGGGTGACATGTTAGGGTTCCCTTCCCAGCCAACAATGATTCCCCTTCTGAACGAGAGAGGACAGTACTTTGCTGTAAACGAGAAGCCCCTAGTAACGTTCTCACGGGGGAGATTCCTGCAGACCCCGGTCCGAACCGGCTCAGGAGAAGCCAGACCTTCCACGCGACCTCGCTCCCTCCCGCACAGGCCTCGGAGCTCCGCCCGGAGGTGGGAGGAGCCGGGGAGCCGGGCTGGGGGCGGGGCCTCGGGGGCCGCCAGCGCTGTCTGTCTTCAACGAGGTCCGACTTCTGCTTATAAATAGCGCTGAGGGCCGAAAAGGGCCATCGCTGTGTGGAACTCGCACAAAGCGTTCGGAGAGACATGTCTGGTCGCGGCAAGGGCGGGAAGGGCCTGGGCAAGGGGGGCGCCAAGCGCCACCGCAAGGTGCTGCGCGACAACATCCAGGGCATCACCAAGCCCGCCATCCGGCGGCTGGCCCGGCGCGGCGGCGTCAAGCGCATCTCCGGCCTCATCTACGAGGAGACCCGCGGGGTGCTCAAGGTGTTCCTGGAGAACGTGATCCGCGACGCCGTCACCTACACGGAGCACGCCAAGCGCAAGACGGTCACGGCCATGGACGTGGTCTACGCGCTCAAGCGCCAGGGCCGCACCCTCTACGGCTTCGGCGGATAAACTCTTCGCCGGTTACGTTTATTCTCCAAAGCTCTCTAAAGGCCCTTTTCAGGGCCGCCCACTTTACTTCCAGAAGGGCTGTACGCGTTTTGTGCTCCTATTTTTTTTGCGTTTACTGTGTCTCCACGGCGCTTGGGGTCTTAGGTTCTGGTGTAAACGAGCCTGGGCGGTGCACTGGCCGCCGGATGCTACCTCGACCAATGAGCTGGCCGTACGGCTCGCGGCGCGGGGTCCCTACCAATCAGGGCCAGGGGTTGCCTGAGGGAGGCCAATGGGGAGGCGACGCGGGCCCCGGGCTTCCCTGGAGAGATGGCGGGGCCCGACCTCCGCTCTTCCCGCAGGCCTGCCGCCTGTTGCCCTTGCAAGGAGTGAAACGGCGACCCGTGCCGTCTGTCCGGAGGGATTCGGGTGGCGGCAGGGCTTCAGCGGCTGCCCGCTCGCTCGCCTGGGAGGGTTCGGTAATTATCTCTTTGCGAGAGGCCGCCCCCGCTCCACAGGAAGCCAGGTGGGTTAAAATGCGCGACCGGAGAGACGCCGGACGTTCGCTCCTAGCGTGTCGCCTCCCTGGGCGGTGTGAGGAGAGCGGAGCGTCCCCTGGCGTCAGGTCCCCGCGGGCCGCCGCCGGTGTCCCGGACCTGGAACCTGTGAGGCCGCCGCCGGGGGTCGCAGGTTTCTAGGGGCCTCGCCATTCTCGAGCCCCGGACCCTCCCTCCGCCCCTGCCTAGGCGGGGTCTGGAAAGTGCCATTTAGTGGACGAAGGGGGTCTGTTCGGATTCAGGTCTCTGGGTCTCGGACCGCCTAGGGTCTCCGGCAGGGCCCCACCTTGAGGGCTTGAGGGAGGAGCTCCGTCCCTTGAGGTCACTGGCTCTCAGGCGACTGTCTTGCACCTTCCGCCTTCGCCCCTCCGCCCAGCTCCTCTTCCGCCTCCTGAACATGGTAAGGTTTTAGGGTTCACGTGAGCCGCAAGCAAACGCTTCACCGACTGAGCCACCCAGGTGCCCCTCAAAACACTTTTTAAGCGTTCTTGAAAGCTTCATTCAAAACCCTAAACTTTAAAAATAAGGTGTTTTCTAGTATGCCGTCATTGATAAATCAGGCACGTGAATAGCATCTTTGATTTAATTCTTGAGAAATATATTGACGACTGCTTAAAGCAAGTTACTCTAATGTGTCTCCGACACAAAATACCGAATAGGCAGTTGAAACAGTTTCTCGAGTTCAAGTGAGAGTTCTGGTTTAGAGGAAAATTTGGGAATCAACAGCCTATAAATGAGTCTGTATTCCACCAGTAAGAATTCAGACACCATTTATTGCAATACATTGTAATAGTAAATGACTGGAAATGTAAATTGTCACCAGAAACCGTGTCTTAGTTCAGGCTGCTATAAGGAAAATGCCATAGACGGGCTTAAACAACAAACTGATTTCTCAAGGCTGGGAGTCCAAGATTAAGGCACTGGCAGTTTCGGACAAGATTTGGTGTCTGGTGAGACCCCAGTTCCTGGTTTGTACACTTGTCTTGCTGTGTCCTCATATGGCAAAAGGAAGGGCCAGAGAGCTTTCTGAAGTCTCTTATTTATGAAGGGCACCAATCGCATTCATGAGTGCTCCATTCTCGGGGCCTAATCACTACTGAAGGGCCAGAACTCCTAATACCATCCTATGGGGGATTAAAATGTCAACATGTGAATATGTGAGGGATACAAACAGCCCATAACAAATGAAACACTATACAGCCCTACTACAGAAAAGGGAAAATCTATTCCAGTACGTGCTCAAGTACCTATGGCTCACTTCTTGGGCCCCTTCTCTGATCTTGGTCTCACTCTTGACATGTTCTGTGTTCTCTGTAATGTGTTATGCTCAACAGGAAAACTCCATGACCTAGCCCTAAGTGTCAGGTCAGGTTGTAGTGACAATGCCTATGATTCTGTCAGCCTCTGTATGTTTCTCAATCCCAATGGCTGTTTTTAGAAACAGTGGCTGTTTTAGGCTTTAATCACCTCTAAACTTTGATCAGTTTCCTTCCACCCACTTCAAGCTTCATAATGAAACTTGCCACATATCCAGTTGCATATTTGATATATCTACTTGAGTGTCTAATGGACATCTCAAACTTGACTTGTCCAAACTAGATATCTTAACACATAAACATCAAATCTGTTCTTTCTCCCATGTTCCCCACCTCAATAAATGGAACTCCATTCTTGTAGGGGCTCAGCTCAGAAATCTTGCAGTCCTGTTGGAGCTCTTTCTCTTACAACTTTCATCCAACCCAGTCATCTCTGTTACAAATCAATGAAAGCACCTTTCACTACATCCTATGCTGCTACTCCAGGACAAGCCACAATCACCTATTGTCCCGATGACCATAAAGAGTCCTAACTAGTCTTTCCATTTCCACTTTTGATAGCTAGTTTTTTTCTCAACCCAGCAACAAGAGTGATCATTTCAAAAGTTGTTCTACACCTCAGAACATTCCAGTGATTTTCCCTCTTCATCCCAGCCTGTAAGGAGGGTAGCCAATAATTCCAGTTTGCCTGAGTTTGAGGGGTTGCTGGGACGTTCAATGCTAAAACTTGGAGAAAGTCCCAGGCAAACAGGATGAGTTTGTCACCCTACCTAGATGGCTTTACATGCTCTGGGCCCTGGCCACCCTCTGATCTCACTTGGTATCACATTTCTTTGTCTTCACTGACCTTTTTGCTGTTCACAGAACAGACCGAGCATGTTCCAGTCTTGGAGCCCTTGTATGTATTTCTCTGTCTTCCTAGAAGTATCTTATTCTGGTACATGGGGAGGATTTTACTTCTGCCCTAAGAATTAAAATGACATAAAACAAATTAACAGTAGAAGAGCATGCAATTCGTTTACATTTATATAAACACATATATATTTATTTATATGTAGAGAAAGACATTATTGTACGCCAATATGCTTTCCATGACAAAGGTGCACTCCTAAGGAAATGAAGACCCAAAGAAGCAGTTAGAGTTGAACACTTCTATACTGAGCTGGACAAAGCGTAGTAAACTGAAAACACAACAAGGCAAGGAGGCTGGGGCTAGGATAGTGAATTGTGGGAAAGTAACTAGGAAAATAAGGGTTAGTTTACAAGGTTTGTTTGTACAGATTTCTCCTGGCCTCCACCCCTCACCGAAGGTGAGAAAAATGTTACTTTCCTCGTCATAAGGATGACATCTTCCATATGGGGAATTTCTCTCCTGCTTTCAGGAAGAAAAAGGAGAGGGCCGCGTGCCTTCTCGCACCTGTTGTTTTTCAAGTGACTTTGATCTTAGGTCCGAGTCAGCTTTTGTGTGGCATATTCTGCTACCTGTCCCTGGATGGCTGCAGACTTCATTTCATTCAGGTCTCTGCTCAAACACCCTCTTATGAAAGAGAACTTTCCAGACCACCCTATGTAAAGTAATACCCCTTTCTGCTCATTCATGCAGTATATGCATCCCCACGTGTATCAGTATATGTTTAATTGTTCTGTCTCCCACAACTAGAATATACTTCTTTGAGAGCAGGGACTTTATTTTGTCCCTGACGTGTCCCTAGCACCTAGAACAGGGCTGACAGCTAATAGGTAGTCTCTGAAAGCTTGTTGTGTGGGGAGAGGAAAAGTATTTTTCCTTCTACCCTTGTAAGTTCTTAACTGAGGCCTCCCTGTAATAAAAAGATAGAGTAACAGGAGAAAACCAAATTTAATTATGTGCATATGTACAGGAGCCCCACAAAGATATGAGGTTCAAGGAAATGAACAGAGCAGGAAGCTTTTTTATCTATTAGACAAAGAATACCTTTCTGAAGAAGTGAAGAGACAAAGTGCTTTAGACTAGAAGTATTAAATGGTAAAGAAGTACCAAGGTTTGTTCATAGAGACTTCTCAGCTCTGAGTTCCTCATCTCTGGTGATAAGGATGTTTTTCTTCCCCCTGGTACAGGAGGGTACCTTTCAGATAAAAGATTTATCTTCCGGTTTCTTGGAAAAAGAAAGAAGTGGGGGTTGATGTGGGGCAGAGGGAATGTCAGGGTGAATTTCCTGCTTCTGAAGCTTAAACTCTTTGAGTTTAACATATTCAATATGCCAAGGTGGCTTATTAGGGGATCGCATGTCCTGAACCCCATCAGCTCAATGAATGCGTGCATGAATTTTCTACGTAAGACCCTAGGCCCACCAGAGTGTTGCCACAATTGATTCTCTATGTACTGTTCCTTGATTTACCTCTGCCTGAATCAATCAGTATGGCAGTTTTTCCTCTAGATCTGAGGAATGATGCGGAGTGGCAGATCAGGCAGCATTATCTTTGTTCTGAAAAGGCCTTCATGAGTGCTAAGGCTGAAGAAGGCTCAGAGGCTTTCCCCCAGAGCAGTAAGCATGACTAAAACGGGCATGGTACTATCTACAAGGCTATTAATAAAGATTCCAGGCTTGCCATCACAGAAGCTAGTCCTGTCTATTGTAGCAAGTACCGCTCCCCTGCCACATAGAAAATCTGTATCCACACACTTCTCTACATATACTCTGGATCCTCAACAGGGAATTCTGTTTGATTTGCTTACAGAGGTACCCCACTGCCTATAAGAGTATCTGGCACATTACATGAGGTCAATAAATATCTCTTGAAGGAACACCAGTTAGGGAGAACATAAAATGACCGCTCTCCCAACCAGGCCCATTTTGCTCCTCTGGCCATCCAGGATGCGGCTCTGAATTCTCATTGTCAATTCAGATTAAGCCAGACTAGGTACTTTTATCATTCCCCAAGAAATCTTGGAGGACAGTTATCAGGTGGAAAAGGGGCCCCCAAAAGCTAGGAAAGACACGGGCTGAAGCTGACATACTGAGCTTGCAATCAGCTCGCAGGCCCTGTTGCACTCGCTCAGTTTTATTGAAGTATAGTTTATGCACCATAAAATTCACCCCAGATTAGCCACCCTAATTTCCATTTCTCCGTGAAGGGAGGAAAAGTATGGCGAACTCAGCCGGGCTCTGCTGACAGTGAAAGAGGCACTTTCCCCCCATGAACCAGATGTTAACTTTACCCTGAATCCAGTGCCCCGGGTTTTCCGGCAGCCTGAATCTGGTTTCTTCCCTGCCCATTTCTAAAGACTATTTTTTTTGGAGTTTG
Organism: Martes martes; assembly: GCF_963455335.1. Lineage (NCBI taxonomy): Eukaryota > Metazoa > Chordata > Mammalia > Carnivora > Mustelidae > Martes > Martes martes. The sequence goes on along the minus strand of NC_137893.1, from coordinate 145,675,062 downwards.
TTAGTGGTGAAACCTCTACTGTTCTAGAGACCCGATTGAAGGACACTTGCAGGTCTGAGTCTACTTCATAATGCACAAAATGATAAATCTCACAAATTCCTTACCCAGGGCTTTGGGGTTTCTGGCCAACCTTCCCATCCCCCAGTCTGGCTCGCCCGAGAGTTGAGGGCGGGAGTGGGGAGGAGGCACATGAGATCATCAGTTCTGATTGGTTGACAAACACGGGTGGGACTTGCTGATTGGACAGTGCTCCTCTTTGTTCCTAGAAATCCTTGCAAGTTCCTTGCTCTATTTGGGTTTCCCCCACTTTTGAGTTGGGAGTATCATCCCTCCCTTACCCGTAATGCAGTCAATGTTGAGGACGGAGGAGCGAATTAAGTACGGCTCAGCTAAGGGAGTTCCTTTGGTGTAATCGGATATTGCACGGAGTTTTACTTTTAAAAACCCTGCAATCCTACAGGATTCGGTCATTAAATCTCAACTGTTAATAATTTAAGCCAGTGATCAGGTCAGCTCTTTTTCTGAACGTTTGGGTGGCCCTGAAAAGGGCCTTTGGTGGCGAAATGCAATTTCCAGGTGGTGGAATCCGAGTTTATCCGCCGAAGCCGTAGAGGGTGCGGCCCTGGCGCTTGAGCGCGTAGACCACGTCCATGGCCGTGACCGTCTTGCGCTTGGCGTGCTCCGTGTAGGTGACGGCGTCGCGGATCACGTTCTCCAGGAACACCTTGAGCACCCCGCGGGTCTCCTCGTAGATGAGGCCGGAGATGCGCTTGACGCCGCCGCGCCGGGCCAGCCGCCGGATGGCGGGCTTGGTGATGCCCTGGATGTTGTCGCGCAGCACCTTGCGGTGGCGCTTGGCGCCCCCCTTGCCCAGGCCCTTCCCGCCCTTGCCGCGACCAGACATGGCTTTCAGAAAAGCAAACCCACAGCAAATGACAAAACAAGCGAGAGCTGGTCCTTATATAACGACGTCCCCTCTCCCAACCCCACCCCCTGCAGATGTAGAGAAGAGCGCAGGCGGGAAATGTGACGCCAGCAGTCCCCTCCCTTGTCCCCGCCTCCAAGCCCCAGAGACTCCGGGAGGGCGGGTGCAGAACGCAGCTTGACCATTGGTCTTTACTCCCTTAACTGGACTACCTTGTTCTAACGAACAGGGTTTATGGTAAACTCATGTATGATTCCAAAAATAGTCTAAATAGAATACTTATATAAAAATGCTTGTTTTGCAGTAACTTCAGTAATGGCAAAAATATCAAGGTCAAAGAAATATAAATTGAGTAGCTTAGTAATAAACCATTTATCTTTCAGGTGTTTTACTTTTAATACATATGATGAAACTCCTCTATTCCTGTTCGTTTTAGAAACGCTCAGGAGGCCCCATTTAATGCTCTTCGAACTGCCGGCTGCTTCGTGTCCCTCTTGAGACGCTGACGCTTCCTTAGGACCTTGGTGAACAGTATCTTCTAATCTTGTAAAGGGTTCTTTGTTCGCATACACAGGGCATGTTTACACAATAAGGGTCTGTATGTAGCCCACTCTAGCGTTGCCAACCGATATCCTTTCTTTTTCAAGTGCATAACTACTCACATTTAACTGTTTCACCGGTAATTAGTTATTTTACAGCCACTTTACTTGAAAACGTGGGTGGCTCTGAAAAGAGCCTTTGGGTGAAGTTTAAAAAAAAACACACAACCCAGGAGCGTCTTACGCCCTCTCGCCGCGGATGCGGCGCGCCAGCTGGATGTCCTTGGGCATGATGGTGACGCGCTTGGCGTGGATGGCGCAGAGGTTGGTGTCCTCGAAGAGCCCCACGAGGTAGGCCTCGCACGCCTCCTGCAGCGCCATGACGGCCGAGCTCTGGAAGCGCAGGTCGGTCTTGAAGTCCTGCGCGATCTCGCGCACCAGCCGCTGGAACGGCAGCTTGCGGATCAGCAGCTCGGTGGACTTCTGGTAGCGCCGGATCTCGCGCAGGGCCACCGTGCCGGGCCGGTAGCGGTGCGGCTTCTTCACGCCGCCCGTGGCCGGCGCGCTCTTGCGGGCCGCCTTGGTGGCCAGCTGCTTGCGCGGGGCCTTGCCGCCCGTCGACTTGCGCGCCGTCTGCTTCGTGCGAGCCATGATAACTACAGAAGCCCAACAAGCCGTCACAAATACCCTCCGCCACAATGCCTGCCAGCATTTATAGTACGCAAAGTGTAGTGATTGGATGAGGAAAATGCTGACGTATAAGGTTACAGGCTGATTGGTCTATCTTTTAGCTTTCCAGCAATGGCGCAATTTCATTGGCTACCACGTTATCCCATCTCTTCAGGGTTTTGTTCCTTTCTTCCACATCTGATTTTCGTAGTCTGAATACAGTGCTTTGAACGTTACCTTTTCAAAAAACTAAACATTTACTTCGTTGGTACTGTAGTTCAAAACTCTATGTTTCTGTAGTTTTGGGGGGAGAAATTTGAGAAATATTGCCCCCGATAATGTACTCTTTACTCTCCCTATGCAATAACCCCAACAACCCCCTATCATATTACAAGTTTCTGAAACCTTTTTCAAAAATGAGATCCCTTTATAATGCTTACATGAAGGAACTCCTTTGAATCCTACCTCAACCACAGTAAAATTACACTGGCGTTTACAGAAATATTCCGAGTAATCGGGCACCTCTGTTAAATATTAATGCTGACTTCTAAACTTGGAGCTTTCTGGATCTTATATTTTCTCACGCCTAGAGTACATTTTGCCAGATGTAAAATACCAGTGACTAGATTCTCCAGCACCAACCTCTCTGAGCTTTGCGGAGCTGGCGTGTACTCAGCCCAATCAACAGGATTCCAAGACACAAGAAGGGCCAATTTCTCATTGCCAAGACCTAACCTTATAGTTCTTAAAATTTTTCGAGCTTAAAAACTCCAAATGTGACCGTTTTGTACTAAGAGTAGGTAGGCCAGATTCTACCTTTTCATTGGTATTTTATATTGAACAGCCAGTAAGAAATCTAGCAACCTTCGTCTGGGTGGAATGTTCGTATTTTATTTGAAGCCTATTTAATCCAATGGATACGCAGGAGGCTGCAACCGTACGAAATCCCCGAACCCAGTGTTTCCTTTTAAAAAGCTGCGTTTAATTAGAGTCCTCGTTTATTACACTAAGAAGAGTTTGATTTCCAGATGTTCACTTATGAAAGCTTGTCTTGGAGGAAGGCCGTACACCTGTTGTAATGGAGTGTCCTTCAAACGCCCAGTTCCGATTGTTCTATTTACAAATTGGTAGAAATTGCAGGTTGCGTTGGAAAACACAGACTCGGGAAAACGGGAAGTAGCTGGGAGTGGTTGTGAAGATGCTGTTGGGAACATCCCAGTGTCGGCCGCCAGCTGGTAATCGGGCCATCGGATATTCGGAAGAAACCGGGAAGCTCGGGTTACTTAGGCCGCGCGGACTTGTTTGAGAACTTCAGGAGCGCGGCGCGGGAAGGAGGCGTCACAGCCCTCTCTCGGCCCCCGGGCGACGTCCGCGAGCCTGTGGAGGGGCGTGTGGGCTCCCGGGCGCAGCCCTGGAAGAGGCATTTTGTTCTCTCCTTTGGTTCGCCCTGGGGAGTCACTGGAGCCCTGCTGGCGCTTCTAAATGCCCCGCGCAGCCACAGAGAAGTTACAGGAGGGCTGCCCGCAGAAGTCACCGGAGCCGTGCCCTCTCGCTGTCGCCCTGAGGCGCGGGGGAGGGGAGCGTGGAGCCCGGCCGGCGCCTCCCGAACGCCCCTCGTGGGCGGGGCTGGGAGCTGCCCTGCGGGGGAAGAGCGCGCGACAGGGCACGGGGCGGCCGGTCGGCCCCGCCGGGGCACGTGGGAAGGCCGGGAAGGCCTCGGGAGCGGGTCACGCGCACGGGACGGTGGCAACAGCTTGTTCTGCACTTGCAGGAGGGTCTAATTGTGCGCTCGTGTAACCAAAACGCGGAAAAGCTCCTGACCAGGCGTGTCCCTCTTCGGCGTCGCCGGGAAGGGCCACGGCGCTGTCGAGGGCGGGCCCCCGGCCTCTCCCCCTCCCCGGCCACTTCACGTCCTTCACAGGTGGGGAACGCGCGCCCCTCCCGACACCGCCCGGGATTCTTATCTGGGAGCCTCCCGGACGAACAGCTCTTCCTCCGCCCCGGAGGAGAAGGCTTGTTTGGCGAAGGGCGGTGGCAGCCTCCGACGTTACTGGGCTGCGGAGCCCGACCCCTACCCGCCCAGAAGTGCGGTCTGCTTGAGGCGACGGGGGAGCGGCCGCAAGGTCCCCGCGGGGCCGCGCTAAGGGCGGCGGCGCGGGGCGCGCTAGGGGGCGAGAGGCGGGCGCGGGCGAGCACCAATCACAGCACGGCCCCGCCCTATAAATACGCCGCGCCCGGGCCTGCGGCGTCTTCCTGCTCCGTCAGGTTCTCGCGGCTCGCTCGGTGCGCTCCGCCCTCACCATGTCCGAGACCGCGCCGCCGGCTCCGGCCACCTCCACTCCCCCCGAGAAGCCCGCGGCGGTCGGCAAGAAAACCAAGAAGCCGGCTAAGACTGCGGCCAGCGCCAAGAAGAAGTCCGTGGGCCCCTCGGTGTCGGAGCTGCTCGTGCAGGCGGTGTCCTCTTCCAAGGAGCGCAGCGGCGTGTCCCTGGCGGCGCTCAAGAAGGCGCTGGCGGCCGCCGGCTACGACGTGGAGAAGAACAACAGCCGCATCAAGCTGGGCCTCAAGAGCCTGGTGAGCAAGGGCACCCTGGTGCAGACCAAGGGCACCGGCGCCTCGGGCTCCTTCAAGCTCAACAAGAAGGCGGCCTCCGGCGAGGCCAAGGCCAACCCCCCAAAGGTGGCCAAAGCTAAGGTGACGGGCGCTTCCAAGAAACCCAAAAAGGTCACAGCGGCTACTAAAAAAGCGGTCAAGACTCCGAAAAAGGCCAAAAAACCGGCTGTGGCCAAGAAGCCGTCTAAGAGTCCCAAGAAGCCCAAGGTTGTGAAGCCTAAGAAAGTAGCCAAGAGCCCCGCCAAAGCCAAGGCTGTGAAGCCCAAAGTGGCCAAGGCGAAGGTGACCAAGCCAAAGACGGCTGCCAAGCCCAAAAAGGCCGCACCCAAGAAAAAGTAGAGTTGTGCAGTTGGAACTTGTTCCAGTAACCCAACGGCTCTTTTAAGAGCCACCAACATATTTCAGAGGAAAGAGCTTTAGTACGTGTATCTCGGCTCCTACGTGGAGTTGCCACCCACTTGCGAGGACGGTTTTGGGCTAATCCTTACCCCACACCGCAATTTCTTAGGTTTATTGTATTCTAGCTGACGTGCCTAACCTTCCTAGGCGAAACCGCGGTTTGGCAACCAGCGGCCTACTGTGCTGTCTTGCCTGGTTAACTACATCAGCGATACCTGGGGAGCTAATTGTCCCCGGCAGTAAGTCCACACCTCATCCTCCACGCGGACTACGGTCGTGGCAGAAGCCCCGCCCCGGCCCCAGCTGGAAGCGTGCACACCTGGCGATTGCCCTAGTTGAGTTCAAAGCCGGGCCCTGCGGTATTTGGGACAATAGTGTTTAAAGTGGCCTTTTATGGGCTTGGGCTCCCCTGAGAAGTGCTTGTGGGGTAACCAGTGAAACCGAATGCCTGGCCACACCCTCCGCACATGCGGCGCGCCAGCTGGATGTCCTTGGGCATGATGGTGACGAGCTTTGGCGTGGATGGCACAGAGGTTGGTGTCCTCGAGGACCTCCACCAGGTAGGCCCCGCACTCCTCGGGCAGCGCCTCCGGCCGGGCTCTGGAATCGCAGGTTTTTGCGGGCGCGGCGCCTTCGCGCGGGTCGGGTTGCGGGCTGCCGGCAAGTTTCTGGCGCTGGTCACAACAAAGCTTGACTGCAACGGAGTTTGGGAGACTAAGCCCCAAAGCCCCTTACCCGGCTTCTGTATATATAGGAAACAAAACTGCCCTGATTGGGTAATATTTGCAAATCCACTCTGTACCTAAGAGCGTATTTTATCGCCCCCAGGGTTTTCTATTCTGGTGGCGCTACCATGTTAGGTAGGAAAGGACACTTTCGCAGAATTGTCTCTTTAGGCTTTTAAAATTTAATTCTAGGATGCAGATTTTAATCACGTCTTTCACCTCCGAGGAGAAAACAACATATGGTGAGCCAGGGTTACTAATCAACTCAATTGACTGTAAAGCCTTATTTTTTACACATGTCCCTGCATACTCTTTGTTCCATTTTTCAGGTGATATTTTCCTCCTTTCTCTTGCTGGGCTCCCACTATCCGATGTCTGCCGTGCAGGCATTTCGCATCTCTGCTCCGCGCTTCCTTCAACAGGCGCCTAGCTATTCATGCTTTCTTTGAACTCATCTAGGAGCACCTATCATACACCTGCATGACCGTATGACGGTTCATTTGGTTTTCAGTGAGTGCTAATTACAAAACGGTAGCTTTATACACATTCCTTCTTGAAACCTTTCGAAAATTCTTTCAAGTCAAATTCTATTTTTAATGTCCTTCACATGGAGTAACAAGCTATTCGTCCATTTCCTATTGGTAAGCATTGACACTGTTAACATTTACCATTGCTGTGGTGCAGTGCGATGGAATTCCAGCACTGAAATTGCTAGATCAGAGTGCATTTTATATTTCAGTTGGTGCTGACATGTCCTGAAAATAGTTCCCCCCACCCATTCTGGCCATCAAGGTGTGGTCTTAAGTTTTGCCAGTCTAAATGGTGGAAGATTATTTCACATTGTCAGTTTGATGGGCATTATCATGGTCACTAGTATATATCCTTTCTTTAGGTTTATTGGTCATTTGAATACACTTTTCAGAGAATGCAGGCTTATCCCTTTGCTAATTTCTTTCATTGGGCAGTTTGTCTTTCTGGTCCCATTGTTGTTTTTCTATATAGTAGTGAACTACTTATCACCTCTGTTGTAGATAGTTTTCTAATTTTTGGCATTTTTTTTTACTCTATTTTGCTTATGGTAAATTTTCCAATTAAATACATTATAGATAGCTATATAAAATTCCAAATATTAAATATTAGACACTTATAAAACTTGTAATTTCCATTCTTGGTTAAGAAACTGAGCCCCACCCCTCCATTCTTCATTCAACAGCCTAGGTTTTCCTCTCAAAATTGCTTCCTAAAATTATTTTAGTCTCTAACCCATCTAAAACTTTATGCACTTTTATAGAATCCGAGTTTATATTCTCCCAGATAGATGGCCTGTTGTTCTAACACAACTTATTAAATAATCTATCCCTTCCTCCCACTGTATGTCCTCCGTTATTAAAGTCTTAAATGGGATTTCTTCTGTTCTTTTCTATTGATCTCCCCGTATAAGTCATGTTTCCTTATTATATGCTTGTTTCTACTGTGAATGGAAGGCCCTCATCTCCTTCTTTAGGACTTAACTGCTAGGAAGGAGGCAATGTACTAATATATTGTATCCAGTGAACTTACCAATTTATCTAATTCCACTTCTTGTTACTTTTTAAAATAGAGCCCCTTGAGTTTTTCCTAGTCATCACCAAAATAACTTCTTATTGGTTTTTATATCTTCCTTGATGTGAATACCAAGCATTTTATTTCCCTTTTGTACTGCATTTGCTAAGAATTTCCAAAGTAAATAATTTAGCAGGAATTCCTCTTTAGTTTTTGGTTTTAAGCTATTGTTTGTCCTTTGGGATATTTGTTAATTTTTGGCATCTTCTTTATTTTAAATACCTTCAAAGTTTGCTGTTTGAAAATTTTTCAATAGCTTTTAGATTTTAATATATTGATATATAATTTTCTTCAAACTCAATGTGGCTGAAAGAATGAACTAGAAAGAGATGTGTTTTTTCTAAGGTGGTCATCTAGGAGAGAAGCAGGTGTGCTGCGGTAGAGGAGGAGGGCAAGTCAAATTGATGAAGTTTTAGAATATAAGTGAGGTCTGGAGCCGACGACCACGAAAGAATTCTTAAGACGTCTCTTGTGCAAAAAGGTGATTTTATTAAAGCACGGGGACAGGCCTGTGGGCAGAAAGAGATGCTGCCCTGTACCCTGAGGAGTGGTGATTATATACTGGGGAGTTGGGGAGGTGAGGACAAAGGGGGTGTTCAGAAGGGCTGACATGGTAAAAACTTTCAGGATATTGGTGGCCCGGTTATTGTCCAGCCAAGCTGTGTTTTGTTTGTTTTCTCTGAGGTACCAGTTGGGAGCTTCCTGGTGGAATGTCACATTTCTACTGTCACATGTCCTTGTCAGTGAGCTTTAGGTTTAGAAGAAATTCAGCTTGATTTGCATTTCCTTTCACCTCTGCCTCCTTCCATTTTAGAGAGGGGAGGGCAATGTTAGGGCTTCAGGAACTGAGTTCTGGGTCTCTGGAAGTCTGGAAGTTAGGCTGTTGGTAAGAAAGCCTCTTCCTTGTAAATCATTAGGACATTTGTAAGGGGAGGGAGACTCAGGTCTTGCAGGATTGTGATCTCTGCAAGTTAGCTATTTGTTCTTCCTTTAGGGCAGCCATGAGTGCCTAAGGACTGTCACAGATGTCACAAAGGGGGGGGGGTAGGGTGCCAGCTTCTGCTTTGTCCTTAGCCAGACTTTTGCTCCCCCATCAAAATTCTGAGTCCCTGAGATTACCAACTGGTTGTGGGTGTTAGCAACTGGATTCGAATGATGCTGATTGACTGAATCGAGTACAGGCCTGAGACTAGTTAAGTAATTATGTAGATCAGTAGTAGGGAGGTGACTGCTAGCTTTGAGAATAGTTTTGGGGAGGATGGAATTGAATTAAGCTAGAAGTATAAATTTGGGAATCATTGGTATATGAATGGCAATTAAAGCCATGAACCTGGGTGAGGTCATCAAGAGGATGACCTTGGTAGAGAAAAGTATAAAGGGGAAAGTACTATCCTGAGGTATTAAACATCAAGGGCAGAGGATAGCTAGTCCTGACCATTTGTCACTGATAAAACTGAGTGACTATTCTTTGTGCTTCCATTTGCTAATATAAAAGTTGCATTAGAGCAGTGATTTTCCTTTTTTTTTTTTTTTTAAGATTTTTATTTATTTATTTGACAGAGATCACAAGTAGGCAGAGAGACAGGCAGAGAGAGGAGGAAGCAGGCTCCCCTCTGAGCAGAGAGCCCGATGTGGGGCTCGATCCCAGGACCCTGGGATCATGAGCTGAGCCGAAGGCAGAGGATTTAACCCACTGAGCCACCCAGGCGCCCCTAGAGCAGTGATTTTCATGGACTGTCAGGAAGAGAAGAGATGAGAACATCTTAGAGTGTGCCACCCTGTAAAGGTAGATACGGCTTCCTGGGATTTAGGTTTGGGGCACTTACATCGTTAGGCATATGTACGTTTGCACTGGGTCATGAAGAAGACTGCGTATCTTATTGGGGTCACAATCAAGTCTGAAAACCAGTGGTTAAGATGCTCCCTTACGGTTTTCTCACAATCCCAAGAATCTGCTGTGTTGATGTTCTGACCACAGAATCAGATCTAACATCTGTACAGGACAGTAGAGAGACTTGAAATCCATCTGCTTGTCCCAGGTCTTCCAGAGACAGGTGAGTAAGAGGTGACATACAAATTCTATTATTTACTAAATGAATGCATTGTCCTTGCCTGTGGGGATTTTTGAAAGGAAAGAAAAGAGAGGCGCAAAGCACAGGAGTTACAGGATTTCCGGGACTGATGGGTGATCAGTGCAGGCCCTTTAAAGTACTGACAACAAATCATGACCTTGGCTCTGTAAGTCCCACATTTGCTCATAAATGGGAAAAAGAGCGGAGGGGAAATCTCACACCTGGATGCTGCAGGTTGTGCGTCCTACGTGCTCAGAGGAAAAGGAGGAACGTGGGGTGGGGGGGTGAGTTTGTTCTGTTCTTTACGCCACAACCTATCTATCGTTCAGATCTTTGACAATGTGTACTTGCAAATCTAACGGGGAAAATTACTCGCAGACAAAAACAGAAGTAGATTGGGCGCCTGGGTAGCTCAGTGGGTTAAGCCTCTGCCTTCGGCTCAGATCATGATCTCAGGGTCCTGGGATCGAGTCCCGCATCAGGCTCTCTGCTCGGCAGGGAGTCTGCTTCCCCCTCTCTCTCTGCCTACTTGTGATCTCTCTCTCTCTCAAATAAATAATCTTTAAAAAAAAAAAAAACAACAGAACTAGGTTAAACTAGAAGTATTACCTACTACGTGGTGACTGAGTACAGTGCTGGCCCAGTAGCTCCCCCAGTATCCCATCGCGTGTGCGCCATTGTTGATCTCACCAGTCACCTGCTGGACTTAAAATTTATTTAACAAAAACTATATGGTCATTTCCAAGGGTGTCTCAGAATGGGTTTCCAGGAGTGGGATTCTGGGGTAAACAGCAACACAGCAAGCTGCAGTTTACAGTAAAATCATCATTACGGAATCTTAAATACAAATGCCTAAAGACAGAAATGTGAGTGGACTTCGACTCTTACTGGTCACCGTCTATTTTATTTCATTTTATAATAAATAGTTTGATACAAAAGTCAAAATTACACACTGAGAAGTCCGGTTCCACGTCACTGACCTTGGCCACTCAGTTCCCTTTCCAGTGTCTATGCAGAACAGAAACAAAACACGCTTTTCTCCCTTGCCCTTTCACAGGAGAAGGCATGCAAGTTCTCTACCGCCGTGCACTTAGCAGTCTGTCCTGGACCTGTGGCCGAGACAGAGCTCTCCATCTCCTCCCACAGGTACGTGATACACAATGTATAAAGAAACAATAACGTCAATCTTTGATCTATTTGGAGTTTATCCTAGTATATATGGTGTTTTACAAACGACTATCCCATCGTCTCACACTCAGGAAGTCCGTCTTTACTCCCAGCGATGACAGAGGCTGTCTGTGGGGCCCCTGGGGGGCTCAGCCGGTGGAGCGTCCGACTCGTGATTTCAGATCGGGTCTTCTTCTCAGGGTCATGAGTTCAGGCCCTGCCTTTGGCTCTGCACTGGGTGTGGAACCTATTAAAAAAAAAATGCTGTCTTTATGGCATACAAAATTCCCGTGTTGTCGACTTCTGGGCTTCCTGTTGTGCGTCAGTCCCTCTGTCCAAGCACTGGCACCACACTGTGTTAAGTGAGGACTGACGATCCTTCCCAGAAGAGGGCAAAGATCACCCACCCTTCCTGTCCTTATTTTCCAATTTTAGGGCAATCATGACCATTCCAGCTTTTCAAAGAACTGTGGAATGCTTAGAGCTAGACAAGCTTTGGAGGTGCGTTAGCGTCTGTCTCCGTGCGGGCGAGCTGCAGGGAGCGCTGCGCTCTGAATTCAGGCCACAGCAGCCCCAGCGGCTACGAAGGGGCCACCTGAGCTTCAGAGCGCTGTGCTGTCACCTGGCGTGTATGTCGGGCCACGTTCAAGGTCAATGAGTGAGAAGAAACTAGATTAAGTTTTATGATCTTAGAATCAGTGGGTGTTCTCTTTGAACTAATTTATCATTCTTTCCTCCAAACTCTTTACAGGGCACCGTCACCTTCCACATGGGGAATCCTAACTACAGAGGAAACAGGTAAGAGGCAGGTAAGGTAGTCTCATTCCCGTGCACTGAAGACGAAGGAGCTTTTGTAAGCAGCCACTCTCTTCCACACTCACATAGGGTTCGGTGTTTTTTAAAGGATCGCTCACATATCTGCTAATTCTTCAGAGAGGGCACAGGGTCCAGGTGTGGGCGCGTAGACCCTCTGCCCCTAGAGAACCCAGCGGTGCCTGGCTGCTCTAAGGTAAAGCCTAGCGACGTGGGAATTGACCCACAGATCTGCACTATCCCATGTCCCACACACAAAGGGGACCACTGGAAATAGGATTCAGGCAATGGCGGCAACAGCTCCCCCCAAAATCGTGTGGGTTGATTTTATCCTTCTATTTATAAAGCTGCTAATATGCTACACGCTCCGTGGTTGTGCAGCAAATACTCATTCAGTATTTCGATACTGAGAGACGAAAACAATGAGCAGCAGTTAAGCAGCTCCGAACGTACCTAGAAAGCAAACTGGAGGTTTTAAAGTTCATTCCGGTGCTGACCAGAGTCCTTAGAAGATCCCAACCTCCTTTAAACTTTTTGAATCGGGAAATATAACCTACAGAGAGAAAATTGTAACAAAACGTGACAAAAGAGCACTGTAGAGCTCAATGAACGAGCAGAGCGAACGGCCCTGGAGCACACACCAGCCGGTACACAGATCGTCCACCAACTGCTACTCACCCCTGCTCTGTCACTCACCGCCCTCCGTCCTCCCTAAATGTCCCTCCTCCTGATTTCCGACAGTCATTCAGTTTGGCTGGTTTGGGATCTTACATTAAGTGGAAATCAGACTACTTTTGTGCCTGGTGTCTTTCCCGCAGAAATTTAGGTTTGGCAGATTCATCTGTGTTGCTGTGTAGAAGTGTGACTCGTTTGTGTTATATCAGCTTCCATTTTGTGACTATACCCCAGCTTAGGCGTCTGTTCCACTGCTGACATTTACTTCTCTCTCAGGGATTACGGTGCCACGAGCGCTCCTGCACGTGGTTCGGCACCTGTGCGGACACAAGGATGTTTACATTCCTAGAGTCAGAAATCACTGGGTCAAACCCTAAACTTTTCCAAAGTGGTTGTACCACTTCTCCCTGCTCTGAAATCAAAAACGAAAATGAAAGCCATAGTTATGAACATCCAGATGAACCTCACAAACCTAATACTGAGTAAAATTTAGATGAAAATCCCTGTTTCATATCCTTCTAGTTTTGGGTTTGTTTTTTAATTAACATCGTTTGTCTTTCTCAATGTTATCCATCGTGGCAGATGCGCGGTTTTCCTTTGTATCTCTTGCCCATTTTTCTATCACACTGTGTGCCCCCAACAAAACCCCATGGCCTGGGTGGCTTACACCGAAAGGTACTTTCTCACAGGTCTGGAGCTCCACCACTGATGTCCCATGGCCGACCCGCCGTCCCAGCCCCCCAGAGGAGGAGCAGATCCTGTGTGGCCCAAAGCTCCCATTATGGATTATACTGGTGACTGTCCAGTGGCCGAGGCTGCCAGGTAAACAAAGGCACTCTCCAAGGGCCTCGAGATCACCTCCTAGCAGCTAGGGGCAAAGGCCAGACCTCTCTTTGGGTAAGGTTAATACTGCATACGCACTTCTAGAAACTGCCGACTTACATTGCCGCACAGGCGTCCAACACCTCTCGTTCAGTCTTTCTCCAGACTGCTGCACCCACAGGCCCTCCCCTGTCCTCAGAGGGTCACTCCATCGCCTTAATTCTCCCCTGGACCCGCGGCAACAGCCTCCCAACCGATCTTCCTATTTCTATCATCCTCCTCTTCAGTCTGCTCCCAACACAGAGGGCAGGTGTTTTCCCGTGTCCCCCGACTCAAATCCTGCCATCAGCTTCCCTCTTCACGCAGCAGAAAACCCAGTGTCCTGCAAGGTCTGACGGCCAGGCCTTTCAAACATCTATTTTTATAATTCCACTCGGTAAGAACTACTTGTCACAGCAAAGACAGAAAAGCAAAACAAGTATTTCATTAAATAATACTTACCCTAACTTTACTTTTTCTGTGCTATTTTCTCTACATTCTGTTCTCTCATAAAGAAACAGTTGGCAGCAGCCCCTTAAACTGATTTCACAAATACTTAGTGGGTTGCGCCCAGCAGTGCAAACTACCCTGCTCTGTACAGCCGGATGTCTTTGCACCCAGACACGCCCCCAGCGCCTCCCTCTGTCACCCTGACCGCGCCTCCAGGAGCAGCCTTGCCCTTCCCAGGAGCCTCGGGAGCACACAGCTGCCTTGGGGCCTTTGCATGGATCATCCCGTCTACCTGGAATGGTTTGCCCAGAAAGCACAAGAGCTCACTCCCTCACCCTCTTTCAGGTTTTACTCCAATGTCCTCAGTGAGGCAGCTCCCTTTATCCCCTACGTCACTGTCCAGCCCCTCCGGATCCCCCAAGGCTGAAACAGCATCCATCCTCCCCGGAACTCATCAGCCCTAAAGAGAGCCTTCAGTACCAGGCCCTGGAAAGACACCTGGCTCCCCAGGCCCTCCTGCCCCAGGACAGAGCTGGGGTTGGAAGACCACCAGAGGACAGCTACTTCCAGAATCCGACGCCCTGAGGGAGAACCTGCTGGCCAGCTGACCAGATGCAGGGGACAGAAGCTGCCTGGGACTCCGGAGTGGGGCGGCGGTGAGGGGACACAAGGACTGAGGCTCGGATACCCACTCTAGCACTTCCTGGCCACGGATCTTTGACAGTCGGCTTCATGTCTCACAGGTCTGGAAATCTTGGCTACCACCTGGAGTTTCAGAGTGGTTTCAGTTCCCCACGTCGCAGGACTGGATCGTTTACACAGGAGGAGGAGGACAAAGCCGCCAAGTGGGGGCGGCTCACACCGCTCACCAGGGCCAACTGCTAAGCTTTCAGGCATTTTGTGAGCTGCTTGTTTAAACTCAGCGAATATTACAAATTAAATACATTTACAATTAAATAGCTTATATTCAAAACAAAGTGTAGGGCACCTGGGTGGCTCGGTCAGTTAAATGTCTGCTTTCAGCTGAGGTCCTGGGATGGGCTCCGCATCCTGCTCCCTGCTCGGTGGGGAGCCTGCTTCTCCCTCTGCCTCTGCCCTTCCTTACCACTCACACACTCTTTAAGAAAAAAAAAAAAGGGGAAGAAAAGTCAACAGATCCTCCACACCTCCTACTTACCTCACTACTATCCTCACCCACCGGGAGGCCCCCGGCTCGTGGAGCGGCGACACTCCGTTGTGGGCTACTGTGCGTTGCTCTGCTACCCCCTCCGCACTTAGCCCCGGCTAGTGTAAGACCCGCTGTGCGGGAACAGGTGCACTGCAGAAATGGGCGAGCACTACAGGTTAAAGGGGTTTTGTCTGTGTGTGTGATTTGGGGGGGGGGTTCCTTGTTTGTCTTCTCAAGAGCTGACTATTAAGCATTTATGGACATGCCATTAGTTTCAGAGAATGTTCTCAGGAACTGCCTTCCTCCGGGCTCTCCCTCACCCAAGCGCGGGCGAAAACTAGCAGGGCGGGCTGGCTGTCGCTCATTCCCGCCGCGGTCCACACTCCACACTGATCCAGTCCGGGATCAGACTCCCACGACGGAGTACGGAAGCCACGAAACGTCACGTGGCTTCTGTCTGATTCAGTTACTGTGGTTCGCAGTTCTGTAAGGCTGGTCACTCGGTTAGTCTAACATCAAATCCAAGGGGCTTTGGTGTCATCCTTTACCAGCTTCCACGAAGCCCAAGGGCTGGGATCCCCTTCTCTACACATGCTGATTTTAACTCCATTTAAAAATACGAACAAAGGTTGAAAAAAAAGCTCGGCAGGGGCACGGGGCAAGGAGACGATGCGGCAGTATCTTCACTGTTCCCCACAGGCCTGGGAATTTCAGTACAAGTTGCAACTTTGGAAGATCACAGGGCATATTTGCACGGGAGCGTCAGGGAGCCCCAAAGCTCCTCGGGAAAGGGACAATCCCGCCACCTCGAGCTCAAGAGAGAACACGGGAAGCAGTGGGTCCCACGAAATCACAAATCCCTCACTTTTCAGCCATCAGTAGAATGTTGTTCCTCCTCTGAGGACTTTTTCCACACTTACACTAAACTCTTACTACTTACTTACTACAATCCAAGGGTCTTGAAATTTTCAACTGAAGGAAGAAACCGAGGGGTCAACGGTCCCGAAGCTGGAAACCCCAGAGCCTCGTCAGGGCGCTCGCTCCTTGCTCTGGAACTGGGGAGGAGCTTCGGTCTCACTGGGGTCTGGGGGCTCGCTCCTCCCCTCCCGGCAGTCTGAGAACCGGGGCGGCGGGCCAAGACGCGCCTCAGAAAGGAGCCACCCTCGTTCCTCCTGCAGGTTCACCGTGTTTCAGTGCTGCTGCTTATCCGCAGTCGCAGCCCCGCGTGGCTGTGCCTGGGCCCACACCAGCGAGCACAGCGCTGGGAGGACAGACCCTCCTCCAGGCTGTGGAGGTCAGGATTTCCTGCAGCTCGGCTGCTAACCTCCTAGTGTAACAAGAGGGACCCTCTGCTAGTGACAGACGCGGCCGCCGCCTGCGGGAGCTCACTGTCACTCGGCACAGGGCCGACTGAGACCCGCTTGTGCATTTTCCGTACATGCTGCTCCGTCTCCAACCTCTGAGCTTCTAGCAGTTTCCTCCACCTCGGTGCATTCCCCTTCCTCCAGCCCACTTCGTCTCTTTACCCAGCATCCCCACTGACGTTCCAGAAGCCTTCCCAATGGCACCCACAAGGCCTACAACCCACCCCAGCCCGCACGCAGGGCATGTTTCTAAAAATAAGACTTAGAACGAGATCTGCAGCTACGGGGACCCGACTTAGGGACAACACGCTGACTTCTAACTGGAGGTGAAACAGGGGTGATAGGACAACACGAAGGTGCTGGGCTTCCAGAGGGCACCACATGGAAACCCAAAGGGAACTACTCACCCGGAACAAGGAGGGAAGGAAGGATGGGATGACGGATTTTCGGTGTTTCCGGCCAGAAACCAGAGCATGCTGAGCAGGCGCTTCTGACCATCCTCACGTTCCCTGTTCCCTGTTCCTGTTTAGAAAAAAAGAAAACCCACTTAAAAAAAAAAGAAGAAAAAAATAAATTCAGGACAAAACGAAGAACTATATTTACTTTTGTACATTAAATTCTAGTTTTTATAAACTTTTTAATCTGTGAGTATATTTTCCATCGTTTGTCAGAGTACTTCACTTTTCTTTTTTGCTTATTTTACTTAATTGAACATTTTTATTAGACTACTTTGTGTTCATAATAATCACTGATTCTGTTGCACAATTCCTCAAACTTGTTCGTCTGATTAAACTTACAGAGTCACTCACCTGTTTTGTCAGGAGAAAATACAGACTATTTCAGCTGCCCTAATTCATTTTATAATATTCCTCATACTGGCTCTTTTAGAACTGGTTTCTTAAAATACGTATGGTTATGGATACTCATGAAGTTTTCGTTGTATTACTGAGTTGATTCTATCAGAATTTCCTAATTTATGAAGCCATTTGCATCATCACTTAGACTATTGTGTAATTTTAAAATAGTTATTAGAAATAAATGCTCCCCTCATGCTTAAGTTTTATTTATTATATAAAGGTATTATTTTACATGAGTATAAAAAACCAAAAGAGCGGAACCCCCCTTTTTTCCAAAATGCCTGTTTTTACTTTAATAGAACTAGTAATTAATCCGATATCTCTGTTGGCTAGATGTGCTAAGCTAAATATGAAAAATTCCCAAGCAAATCCATTTCTCCCTTATATTTTACTGTTATCCAAAGACAATATAATGGCCTCCTATGTCATAAATGTAATTTTTGCTTGTTAGCAAATGTGACACATTTAGGTTTCCACGGAGTGGAAGGTTTGTGAGATATCGCTTGGATTATTACATAACTCACAAAGGCAACAGCGAGGCTGACAGCTCACATTTCAGCTGAACCCAGAAAGCTTATTAAGCTGATGTTTCTGTCTTCCAGCTCCTAAAACAAAAAAAACCCTCCCAGTGGTTCAGACACAACTCTCCTCGCCCTGTCTCCCATATTCCGGCAGGATGTAAGGGTAAATAAATCTGATTCCACGTTGGTGGAGCTCCTACCCGTGGCTTTGGGTTTCTCCATAAACAGGACAAAGGTCCTGTGGTCAAAGTAACATCTGGTCTAGTGGCCAGACAGAAAGGACGAGTGGGAGGAGCCTGTCCCAGCCAACATTAGGAATGGGGAGGACTGGCCACAAACCCCGGCCACAGGGCCCGGAGCCACCTCAAGAAGCAAGAGGCTGGGAGGGAGTTTCCCCCCCAGCCCGCCCATCCCCACAGGCCCTGTGGGGGTGTGTCTGGCAAGGGGTGCGACCCTCAGCACCCCGGGCCCCAGAGGAGAAGGAAGCAAGCCCACGCCGACTGTGGCAAGGGTTGTCGGAGGCGACAGTCTGGACAGGGAGCAGAAAGGGACAGGTTGATAATGTCAACCTCCATCCAACTCTGCTCCGAGGACTTCCAGGGAAGGCGGGTCTGGTGACCTCTGGGGACAGAGGCTCTTAAGCTGCTTTTACAGAAGACGTTTCTGGAGAACTCCGTCCGTCAGCACCAGGCAACCCGCCCGTGGCACCGTGTCCCTCCGGCCCCGCTCCCCTTGCTCTAGGCTGAAGCTGTCCGGATGGTAACCGTGCACACAGCCTCGGCTGCGTCCCCAGAGCCCCTCACGTGCTGCGCCGTCTGGACGGAGGGTCTTGGGACTTGTCCCCCCAGACCCGACCACCCTGACCTGCGAGACTCGGGCGGCATAAGGGAGCTCGGGAGCCCGGTCAGCGGACGTGAGCAGCCTCCAGGTCAGAACTGGCCCTTCTGCTCCGAGCACCAAGAGCTACAAATCTTGTCTCGCGTCCCCTCCTGCTCCAGGGGGGCCGGCCCCGCAGGGTGGCATCCGGGAGTGGGGCACACACACAGCCCGGGCTCCCTGATGACACAGGAACGTGAGAACCTGGAAAGGCAGCTCGCTCCAAACTGCACGCCGGCCAACAAATGTTTCACTTCAGACCCCGTCACTCACCCTGTGAATGGGGCCCTTATGGGGACGGTGAGTCGAAGTCTCGGCCGAGGGGAGGACGCTCCGCCCAGGCCTCAGTCAGGACTGCAGCCCGGCCGTGTCCCCCGGGCTTCCCCGGCCCATGCGGCTGCACGTGCGAGGACCCGATCCGACGTAACTGTCTTACCCTCCTTCACTGCTTACTAGTGCTCCCATCTGTGTGCACATTTCTGTTTTCTGCTGTTTCTATTTTGATAGTATCAATAAAGGGGTTTTTCTACTTCGAGACGGAGAGTACAGCTGCTAGGAATATTTTGTTCAGAACGGACACAACACCTTCTAACTCCTAGTTCAGCAGACAAGAAAATACGCTAAAATGACTCGATGCCCAGGTAGTTAACCGCAGCCAGTAAAAGCAGAGTAACTACAAAATATGACATGTTGGTAGAGGTTGGTTAAGTATAATTTACAGACACTGCTCATTTGCCTACTAACCACACAGTACAGTAATATTTATGTCTCTTTACATGTAACACAAACTTTTGTAGACGCCACGCCTGGTACAACTCCGTCCCGGGCTTAGGTTTCCCAGCTCCTTGTATTAGGCTTCGTGGCCTAAGAAGTTCTGCTTAGAGTGCTAAATAGCATGAGAAAATCCAGAGGACATATGCGGACAGAGAAGGGGAGAGAGAGGATGGGATGGCAGAGGCAGGAAAGAGATGGGAGAAGGCAAAACCACAGGTTAGGGAAGAGCCCCTTCTAGAGTCATCTAGGAGGTGACCTGGGGACGGGGAAGTGGAAGAGGGGTTCCACACAACCAAGCTCACAGGAGACAGATGGCTGACCTCAACGTGGAGACTGCAGGAGTTACAAGGCAACCGGGAATGGTAGGGCCTAGGGCCAAGCAGGGAGCACACTAACACTGAAACTTTTTTTCAAACACCATATGCAAACACAGCAGTGTCCGTCCCGGGTACCAGCGCCGTACTCCTCTACACACCGCCAGACAGACAAGTTCTCAATCCCTGGTAGAAGGCTTCAGCACTCAAGGTGTCAGACTAGTAAATTATTCGTTCATTCAACAAATATTTACTGTGCATCTACTATGAACTAAGCACCGGTCTAGATACAAAGTCAAATATTTTAATCTCCATAAAACTTAATTTCCTCATCAATAGGACAGAGATGTTAACCCCTGATTTACCCATCATCCACAGCCCAATCCTCTGTGCCTGTGGTAGGTAGAGCTTTTTCTCAGTTTCCTTAAATAGCTCTGCCAGGCTCTGGTGGGTGCTGGCGTGTCCCGAGGACCCTTCCTGACTCCAGGGCCCCTCTCCCTCAGCTGCCTGACTCTCTACCACAGCTGCACCCTTCCACAGGGCCTGCCTTTCCCGGTGGAGTCTCTCTCTCTTGGCCTGCTCTGTTGTCCTGATCTGCTCTGCCTCACGTGTCTGTATGGAAAGAGCTTTTCCTTATTACCCACAACCAAGCTGTGAGAATCTAGAATCTCCCCAGAGCACACTGAGTGCTGAGAGAATCAAAGAAGCAGACTACAACTGGGACTGAAAGGAGGATATTCGAGAAGACTTCTCTCCAGATCCAGTCGGGGCGGCTGCTCTCCAGCGCTGTCGGGGAGACATGGCTCCTTCCAACCCGTGGCTCGTCCATCTTTAGGTTGCGGCTGCCAACCCTGCCCTGCAGCTGGCCTCTAAACAAGAGTCTGAAGAGCAAAAGGGCGTGGAGTACTGCGACGTGATCGCCGGTTATGGGCCAAGTCTGGAAGGGCACACGTCACTTTTGCTCACCTTCTGCAAACCAGAACTCAGTCTCTCGGCCATTCACACCGACCAGTAAACCTTCCCAGGAGTCTGATCTCAAGTCCAGGGAAGAAGAGGAAAGAGACAGTAATAAACACGTAATCATCTCTGACACAGATGCTCTGCTGACTGTCACCACACCTGGCCCATTTCCCCTTCCTGCCAGGTCCCGGGGGCCAGCATCTATCCCTGGACCGGGTCGGCATTACGTTATTAAGACAGTTCGTGAACGAATGCAGCATCATTCAGCATCAAACCAAGTGTTAAAATGACGTGCAAGTCAAATGATTCTGATGATTAGGAATCATGTCAGTGAAAGAAATGTAATAACTGACGTAATTTTTGTTATTACTTTGTAGACAAACTTCACTGCAGTCCCTTATACACAGTCAACTACACGAATCTAGTGTACACCTTGGTGAGGTTTGATAATTGTATGTTCCCATGTTACTCCCACTCTAACCATGACACAGAATATTCCCGTCACTCCAAAAAGTTCCCTGATGCTCCTCTGAAGTCAATTGAGTAAGACCTAAATAAATGGGAGAGACATACTGTATTCAGGGATTAGAAGGCTTCCAACTGTCAAGACACCTGGGTGGCTCTGCCAGTTGAGTCCCCAACTCTTGCTTTTGGCTCAGGTCATGATTTCAGGGTCATGAGATCACACCCCGCAGGCATCAAGCTCTGTGCTGGGCATGGAGCCTGTTTATGATCCTCCCTCCAGCTCCCTCTGACCCTCCCCGGCTCACATTCTCTCTCAAAAAAATTTTTTTCTAATTTTTTCATTTATATTCCTATTTTTCTCAATTCCTTTCAGCTATTGTCTTTATATATATATATATATTTGTTTCCTTTTGTTGTATTTTATTTACATACATGTATGTTTTTTACTTTCTTTATTATTTTGGCACCTAGTTTCTTTTAACAAGCATACCAAAACGTACCCAGGATTCTAGTGTTTTTTTGGTGATGGTGGTGTCATTGTTGGGTTTTGGGGTTTTTTTTTAAAGATTTTATTTATTTGACAGAGAGATCACAAGCAGGCAGAAAGGCAGGCAGGGCAGGGGAAGCAAGCTCCCCACTGAGCACAGAGCCCAATGTGGGGCTCAATCCCAGGACCCTGAGATCATGACCCGAGCCGAAGGTAGAGGTGTAACCCTCTGAGCCACCCAGGCGCCCCCATTGTTGGGTTTTTTGTTTTATCTTTTTCTTTCCTCTTTTCTTTTCTGGACAAAATGATTAAGATGTAAACATTCACCCCAAAAGAAAGAAGAACAGGAGGTAGCACTCACTGCCAGCGATTTAATCAACACTGATATAAGTAAGATATCTGAACTGGAATTTAAAACGATTATAAGAGTACTAGCTGGGCTTGATATAGGTAATACGATGACACTAAAGTCTTATCTTCAATAATTACTCTGAATGCAAATGGACTAAATGCTCCGGTCAAAAGACATAAGGTATCAGAATGGATAAAAAAACAAGACCCACTGATACGCTGCTTACAGGAGATCCATTTTAGGCCCAAAGACACCTTCAGACTGAAAGTAAGGGTGTGGAGAACCATTTCTCATGTTAATGGACGTCAAAAGAAAGCTGGAATAGCCATACTTCCGTCAGCCAAACGAGATTTTAAAACAAAGACTGTAATAAGAGATGAAGGGCACGATATCCTCATTAAGGGGTCTACCAACAAGAGGATTTAACAACTGTAAATATTTATGCCGAACTTGAGAGGAGTCAAATATATAAATCAGTTAATAACTAACTTAAGGAAACTCACTGATAATAATACAATAATAGTAGGAGACTTTAAGGGCACCTGGGTGGCTCAGACTGGTGAGCATCCAACTTTTGGTTTCGACTCAGGTCATGATTTCAGGGTTGTGAGATC
Organism: Martes martes; assembly: GCF_963455335.1. Classification (NCBI taxonomy): domain Eukaryota; kingdom Metazoa; phylum Chordata; class Mammalia; order Carnivora; family Mustelidae; genus Martes; species Martes martes. Next base: position 145,652,800 of record NC_137893.1, on the reverse strand, counting down.
AAGCCCCTCATCCCACTCCTTGCTCAGCGGGGAGCCTGCTTGAGATTTTCTCTCTCTCTGTCCCTCTACCCCTCCCTCCGCTCACACACAGTTGCTCTGTCAAATAAAATCTTAAAAAAAAAAAAATAGTAGGGGACTTTAACACACTCACAGCAATGGGCAGTTCATCTAAGCATAAGACCAACAAGGAAACAAAGGCTTTAAATGACACAATGGACCAGGGGGACTTCACAGATATATTCAGAGCACTTCATCCTAAAGCAGCAGAATACAAATTCTTTTCACGTGCACATGGAACATTCTCCAGAACAGATCACATACTGGGTCACAAATCAGGACACAACTAGTACAAAGACAGAGTCATATCATGCATATTTTTAGACCACAATGCTATGAAGCGTGGTATCGACCACAAGGAAAAATGTGGAAGGATCACAAATACATGGACGCTAAAGAACATTCTACTAAAGAATGAACGGGTCAACTAGGAAATTAAAGAATTAAAAAAATACATGGAAGCAAATGAAAATGAAAACATAACAGTTTAAAACCTTTGGGACACAGCAACAGCAGTCCCAAGAGGGAAGTATACAGCAATACAGGTCTTCCTCAAAAAGCAAGAAAAGTTTCAAATACACATACTAACCTTAAAATTAAAGGACCTGGAAAAAGAACAGGAAACGAAGCCTAAATCCACGACAAGGGAAATAATAAAAATTACAGAAGAAATCAATGATACAGAAATAAAAAAATAAAATAAAATAAATAGAACAGATCAACAAAACCAGGATCTAGTTCTTTATAAGAATTAACAAGATTGATAAACCCCTAGCCAGACTTATCAAAAAGAAAAGAGGAAGGACCCAAATAAAATCACGGATGAAAGAGAGCTCAAAACCAACGCAAAAAAACCCATAAAATTATAAGAGAATATTATGAGCAATTCTATGCCAACAAACTAGGCAACCTGGAAGAAATGGATGCATTCCCAGACACATAAACTACCAAAACTGAAACACTATGAAACAGAAAATCTGAACAGACCCATAACCAGCAAAGAAATTGCATCAGTAATCAAAAAATGTCCCAAAAGGGACAGGGAGGAGCAAGGTGGTGGAGGAGGAGGAGACTCAAATTTCGTCTGGTCCCAGGAGTTCAGCTAGACAGTTATCAAACCATTCTGAACACCTAAAAACTCAACAGGTGATTGAAGAGAATAGCAACACTCCAATGAACAGACAAGCGACCACTTTCTGGAAGACAGGACGTGCAGAGATGTGAATCCAAGACGCTATATGGGAAGACAGACCGCACGGGGAAGGAGCCTCCGTGAGCTGGCTACCGCCAAGTGAGAGATCAGTGGAGCACAATTTCAGAACTTTTAGAAGTCTGCTCCACGGAGGGACATCGCTCCAGTGACTAGGAGTGTGTGTGTGTGTGTGTGTGTGTGTGTGTGTGTGTGTGTAATCCTCACTGGGACAGTGCGGTCTCAGGATACTCCAGGTCACAGAAAGAAGACACGGTGCCTGAGTGTGGCAGAGCATTTTCATTCGCGTCCTCCAAAGCTTTATGGAGAGCATTTGGGGAACAAAAGCTCCCAGAGCAAAACCCGCAGATTACTTAGCCCGGCCCTGGGCAAGGGTGGTGTAATTCGGCCTCGTGCAAAGACATTTGAGAATCACTGCAACAGGCCCCTCCCCAGATCAGCAAGAACATTCAGCCAAGACCAAGTCTACTGATCAATGAGAACACAAAACACCAGTGCTGGGGAATACAGCACATAGAATTCATGGCTTTTTTTTCCCCATGATTCTTTAGTCTTCCAAAGTTAAATTTTTAAAATTCTCATTATTTATTCTTTTTCTACTTTTTGGCTTTTGAATTTTTCCTCTTTCCTATTTTAACCTATTTTATCTTACTAATACCTTTTTAGAAATCTTTAATTTTCATTTTTATAGTCATATTCCATCCCTTCATTGTATTTAACCTAAATACTTGGCTCTGTTCTATTCACCAGCTGAATCATTTTTTTCCCCTTTATTCTCCCCCCAGTTTTGGGTCTCTTCTGATTTGGTTAGTGTATATTTTTCTGGGGCCACTGTTACCATTTTAGCATTTTGTTCCCTCATTCATCTATTCTTCTCACAACAAAATGACAAGGCAGAAAAACTCACCTCAAAAAAAAAAAAAAAAAAAAGAACAAGAGGCAGTACCAACTGCTAGGGACCTAAACAATATGGACATGGACATTAGTAAGATGTCAGAACTGGAGTTCAGAACGATGATTGTATATGGTTGTTGTTTTTTTTTAAAGATTTTTATTTATTTATGTGACAGACAGAGATTACAAGTAGGCAGAGAGTCAGGCCGAGAGAGAGAGGAGGAAGCAGGCTACCTGTTAAGCAGAGAGCCCGATGAGGGGCTCTATCCCAGGACCCTGGGATCACGACCTGAGCCAAAGGCAGACACTTTAACCCACTGAGCCACCCAGGCACCCCCCAGAATGATGATTATAAAGATGCTAGCTGGGCTTAAAGAAAGCATAGAAGATACTAGAGAATTCTTTCCTGGAGAAATAAAATCCTTTCTGGAGAAATAAAAGAACTAAAATCTAACTAAGTTGAAATTTAAAAAAGCTAATAATGAGGTGCAATAAAAAATGGAGGCTCTTACTGCTAGGATAAATGAGGCAGAAGAGAAAATTAGTGATAGAGAAGATCAAATAATGGAGAATAAAGAAGCTGAGAAAGAGATAAACAACTGCTGGATCATGAGGGGAGAATTCAAGAGATAAGTGATGCCATAAGATGAAACACTATTAGAATGATTGGGATCCCAGAAGAAGAAAGAGAGAAAGGGGCAGAAGGTATACTGGAACAAATTATAGCAGAGAATTTCCCTAATTTGGCAAAGGGAACAAGCATCAAAATCCAGGAGGCACAGAGAACTGCTACTGCCCCTCGGAACAATGTGTTACTTAAACTATAGCCCCTGGAGGATTTTACTAGTTACCAAGCACATTTAGATATGGCCTTAAGAAAAACATATACTGGCAACAGGTCTTTGGGGAGAAGGACGATATACAACCGTGAAGCCGGGCAGCCGGGAACGCCCGGCCCGCCCAGGGCAGAACGCCGCCTGCTTCAGGGAAGCCGAGCACCCAGGAATGCCCGGTCAGCTTAGGGTAGAACCAAATACCGCCTGCTGCCCTTTTCCGTTATCGCTCCTTTCTCTTCCCAGAAGCGCCCGTTGTTAGTTAGATGAGTCCTTTGAATGTGCTTGATTAACTATAAACTTTATCCTCCTTCTTGCTTGTCCACGAGACATGTGACTCATGTTTGACCTTCTTCAGTTCTTCTGTTGGCTGTTGTTTCTATCTAATAAAAGTGGGACTTTGGAGTTGCTCGGGGCAGCAGTCTTGTCGACTGTTGTCCCCTGCTCCCAGTCTCTTGCAGCTGACTTGTTTGTGCCTAATTCTTCTCCCGTTTGCCGACCGGAAGCAGCAGAGAACCCCCCTCAAAATCAATAAAAATAGGTCCACACCCCATCATTTAATAGTAAAACTTACAAGTCTCAGACGAAGAGAAAATCCTGAAAGCAGCTCGGGACAAAAGGTCTGTAACATACAATGGTAGAAATACTAGATTGGCAGCAGACCTATCCACAGACACCTGGCAGGCCAGAAAGGTCTGCACTAAACAAGCACTAAACGAGAAAAATATGCAGCCAAGAATACTATATCCACCTAGGCTGTCATTGAAACTGGAAGGAGAGATAAAAAGCTTCCAGGACAAACAAAAACTGAAAGAATTTGCAAACACCAAACCAGCCCTATAGGAAATATTGAAAGCGGTCCTCTAAGCAAAGAGTGAGCCTAAAAATAGTAGACCAGAAAGGAACAGATACAATATACAGTAACAGTCACCTTATAGGCAATACAATGGCACTAAGTTCATTTCTTTCAATAGTTACCCTGAATGTAAATGGACTAAATGCCCCAATCAAAAGGCACAACGTATCAGAATGGATAAAAAAATAAGATCCATCAATATGCTGTCTGCAAGAAACTCATTTTGACCCAAAGACACCTCCAGAATTAAAGTGAGGGGGTGGAAAACAAATTACCATGCTAATGGACATCAAAAGAAAGCTACAGTGGCAATCCTTATATCAGATAAATTAGCCAAAGACTACAATAAGAGATGACGAAGGACACTATATCATACTTAAAGGGTCTGTCCAACAAGAATATCTAACAATTTTAAATATCTATGCCCCTAACATGGGAGCAGCCAACTACATAAACCAATTAATAACAAAATCAAAGAAACACATCAACAATAATACAATAATAGTAGGGGACTTTAACACCCCCTCACTGAAATGGACAGGTCATCCAAGCAAAAGATCAACAAGGAAATAAAGGCTTTACATGACACACTAGACCAGATGGACATCACAGATATATTTAGAACATTCTATCTCAAAACAACAGAATACACACTTTCTTCTCTAGTGCACATGGAATATTCTCCAGAGTATATCACATTCTGGGACACAATCAGGTCTCAACCAGTACCAAAAGATTGGGATCATTACCTACATTTTTTCAGATCACAGTGCTTTGAAACTAAAACTCAACCACAAGAGGAAAGTTGGAACTCAAATACATGGAGGCTAAAGAGCATCCTACTCAAGAATGAATGGGTCAACCAGGAAATTAAAGAAAAATTTTAAAAATTCATGGAAACAAATTAAAATGAAAACACAACTATTCAAAATCTTTGGCATGCAGCAAAGGCGGTCCTGAGAGGAAAGTATATAGCAACACAAGCCTTTCTCAAGAAACAAGAAAGGTATAAAATACACAACCTAACCCTACACCCAAAGGAGCTGGAGAAAGGACAGCAAAGAAAGCCTAAACCCAGCAGGAGAAGAGAAATAATAAAGATCAGAGCAGAAATCAATGAAATAGAAATCAAAAGAACAATAGAACAGATCAACAAAACTAGGAGCTGGTTCTTTGAAAGAATAAGATTGATAAACCCCTGGCCAAGACCTACCAAAAAGAAAAGAGAATAGACCCAAATTAATAAAATCATGAATGAAAGAGGAGAGATCACAACCAACACCAAATACAAACAATTATAAGAACATATTATGAGCAACTACACACCAGCAAATTTGACAATATGGAAGAAATGGATACATTCCTAGAGAATTATAAACTACCAAAACTGAACCAGGAAGAAACGAAACTGGAACAGACCCATAACCAGTAAGGAGATCGAAGCAGTCATCAAAATCTCCCAACAAACAAGAGCCTAGGGCCAGCCGGCTTCCCAGGGGAATTCTACCAGACATTTAAGGAAGAATTAATACCTATTCTCCTGAAACTATTTCCAAAAAATAGAAATGGAGGGAAAACTTCCAAGCTCATTTTATGAGGTCAGCATTACCTTGATCCCAAAACCAGATAAGGAGCCCATCAAAAAGGGGAATCGCAGACCAATATCCCTGATGAACTTGGATGCAAAAATTCTCACCAAAGGGGCACCTGGGTGGCTTAGTGGGTTAAAGACTCTGCCTTCGGCTCAGGTCATGATCCCAGGGTCCTGGGATTGAGCCCCGTGTCAGGCTATCTGCTCAGTAGGGAGCCTGCTTCGATTCCTCTCTCTCCCTGCCTCTCTGCGTACTTGTGATCTCTGTCTGTCAAATAAATAAATAAAATCTTAAAAAAAAAAAAAAGAAAGAAAAGAAAAAAAAATTCTCACCAAAATACTAGTCAGTAGGATCCAATAGTACAGTAAAAGAATTATTCACCACAACCAAGTGGGATTTATTTCTGGGCTGCAAGGTTGGTTCAACATCCACAAATCGATGTGATATATAATACATTAATAAAAGAAAGAACAAGAACCATATGATACTCTCAACAGATGCCAAAAAAGCATTTGACAAAGTACAGCATCCTTTCTTGACCAAAACTCTTCACAGTGTAGGATAGAAGATACATACTCAATATCATAAAAGCCATCTATGAAAAACCCACAATGAATATCATTCTCAATGGGGAAAAACTGAAAGCTTTTCCCTTAAGGTCAGGAACATGGCAGGGCTGTCCACTATCACAACTGCTATTCAGCATAGTACTAGAAGTCCTAGCCTCAGAAATCAGACAACAAAAAGAAATAAAAGACATCCAAATCGGAAAAGAAGAAGTCAAACTTTCACTCTTTGCAGCTGATAGCAAACTTTATGTGGAAAACCCAAAAGACTCCACTCCAAAACTGTTAGAACTCATACAGGAATTCAGTAAAGTGTCAGGATATAAAATCAATGCACAGAAATCAGTTGCATTTCTATACACCAACAGCAAGACAGAAGAAAGAGAAATTAAGGAGTCAATCCCATTTATAATTGCATCCAAAACCATAACATACCTAGGAATAAAATAAACCTAACCAAAGAGGCAAAGAATCTGTACTCAGAAAACTATAAAGTACTCATGAAAGAAACAGAGGAAGACACAAAGAAATGGGAAAAAAACATTCCATGCTCATTGATTGGAAAAATAAATGTGAAAATGTCTCTGCTATCTAAGGCAATCTACACATTTGATGCAATCTCTATCAAAATACCATCAACTTTTTGCAAAGAAATGGAACAAATTATCATAAAATTTATATGGATCCAGAAAAGATCCCGAATAGCCAGAGAAATGTTGAAAAAGAAAAGCAAAGTTGGTGGCATCACAATTCCAGACTTCAAGCTCTATGACAAAGCTGTCATCATCAAGACAGTATGGTACTGGCACAAAAACAGCCACATAGATCAATGGAACACAATAGAGAGCCCAGAAATGGACCCTCAACTCTGTGGTCAACTAATCTTTGACAAAGCAGGAAAGAATGTCCAATGGAAAAAAGACAGTCTCTTTAACAAATGATGTTGGTGAAAATGGACAACTACATGCAGAAGAATGAAAATGGACCATTTCCTTACACCACACACAAAAATAGACTCAAAATGGATGAAAGATCTCAATGTGAGATAAGAATCCATCAAAGTCCTTGAGGAGAACACAGGCAGTAACCTCTTCAACTTGAGCCACAGCAAATTCTTCTTAGAAACATCGCCAGAGGGGTGCCTGGGTGGCTCAGAGGGTTAAGCCTCTGCCTTCAGCTCAGGTCATGATCTCAGGGTCCTAGGATCGAGCCCCACATCGGGCTCTCTGCTCAGCAGGGAGCCTGCTTCCCCCACCTCTCTGCCTGCCTCTCTGCCTACTTGTGATCTCTCTCACTGTGTCAAATAAATAAATAAAATCTTTAAAAAAAAAAAAAAAAAGAAACATCGCCAAAGGCAAGGGCAGCAAGGGCAAAAATGAACTATTGGGACTACATCAAGATCAAAAGCTTCTGCCCAGCAAAGGAAACAGTCAACAAAACCAAAAGACAACTGACAGAATGGGAGAAGATATTTGCAAATGACATACCAGATAAAGGGCTAGTATCCAAAAATCTATAAAGAACTGAACAAACTCAACACCCAAAGAATAATCCAATCAAGAAATGGGCAGAAGACATGAACAGACATTTCTGCAAAGAAGACATCCAAATGGTCAACAGACAATGAAAAAGTACTCAACATCACTCAGCATCAGGGAAATACAAATCAAAACCACAGTGAGATACCACCTCACATCAATCAGACCGGCTAAAATTAACCAGTCAGGAAACGACAGGTATTGGTGAGTATGCGGAGAAAGGGAAACCCTCCAACACTGTTGGTAGGAATGCAAGCTGGTGCAGCCACTCTGGAAAACAGCATGGAGGTTCCTCAAAAAGTTGAAAATAGAGCTACCCTGTGACCCAGCAACTGCACTACTGGGTATTTACTCTAAAGATACAAATGCAGTGATCCAAAAGGGCATGTGCACCCCAGTGTTTATAGCAGCAATGTCCACAATAGCCAAACTATGGAAAGAGTCTAGATGCCCATCAACAGATGATTGGATAAAGAAGAGGTGGCATGCATATACACACACACACACACACACACACACACACATACATATATACACACATATACATACAGTGGCATACTATGCAGCCATCAAAAAAATGAAATCTTGCATTTGCAAGGGCATGGATGGAACTAGAGGGTATTATGCTAAGCGAAATAAGTCAATCAGAGAAAGACAATTTTCATATGATCTCAGTGATTTGAGGAACTTGAGAAACAAGACAGAGGGTCATAGGGGAAGGGAGGAAAAATGAAACAAGATGAAACCAGAGAGGGAGATAAACCGTGAGAGATTCTTAATCTCATGAAACAAACTGAGGGTTGCTGGAGGAGCGGAGAGGGATAGGGTGGCTGGGTGACGATGACTGGGGAGGGAATGTGCTATGGTGAATGCTGTGAATTGTGTAAGACTGATGAATCACAGACCTGTACTCTTGAAACAAATAATACATTATATGTTAATTAAAAAAACTGAAAATAAAAATCTCCCAACAAACAAGGGTCTGGGGCTGGATGGCTTCCCAGGGGAATTCTACCAAACACTTAAAGAAGAATTAATAACTATTCTTGGGGCGCCTGGATGGCTCAGTGGGTTAAGCCTCTGCCTTCCACTCAGGTCATGATCTCATGATCTCAGGGTCCTAGGATCAAGCCCCACATCGGGCTCTCTGCTTGCCAGGGAGCCTGATTCCTCCCTCCCTCTGTCGGCCTCTCTGCCTACTTGTGATCTCTCTCTCTGTCAAATAAATAAATAAAATCTTTTTTTTTTAAGATTATTTATTTATTTGACAGACAGAGATCACAAGTAGGCAGAGAGGCAGGCAGAGAGAGAGGGGGAAGCAGGCTCCCCGCCGAGCAGAGAGTCCCGATGTGGGGCTCGATCCCAGGACCCTGAGATCATGACCTGAGCCGAAAGCAGAGGCTTAACCCACTGAGCCACTCAGGTGCCCCGAAAATCTTTTTTTTTTTTTTTAAGAAGAATTAATAACTATTCCTTTGAAACTGTTCCAAAAAACAGAAATGGAAGGAAAACTTCCAAATTCAGTCTATAAGGCCAGCATTCCCTTGATTCCAAAACCAGACAAGGACCCCACTAGAAAGGAGAATTACAGACAAACATCCCTGATGAACATGAATGCAAAAATTCTCAACAAGATTACTAACTAATGAGATCCAATAGTACGTTAAAAGAATTACTCACCATTACCAAGTTGGATTTATTCCTGGATTGCAAGTGTCATTCAACATGCAAATCAAACATGATACACCACATTAATAAAAGAAAGGGTAAGAGCTGTATGATCCTCTCAACAGATGCAGAATAAAGCATTTGACAAAATATACAACCTGTCTTAATAAAAACCCTCAACAAAGTAGGGATAGAGGGAACAATACCTCAAAATCATAAAGGTCATATATGCAAGACCCACAGCTAATATCATCCTCAATGGGAAAAAACTGAGAGCTTTTCCCCCAAGATCAAGAGCACAACAGGGATGTCCATTCTCACCACTGTTGTTCAACATAGTACTGAAAGCCCTGGTCTCAGCAATCAGACAACAAAAATAAAAGGCATCCAAATAAGCAAAGAAGAACCCAAACTTCCACTCTACTCAGATGACATGATACTCTACGTAGAAAACCTGAAAAACGGCACCAAAAAAACTGCTAGAACTGATATAGGAATTCAGCAAAGTTGCAGGATATAAAACCAACGTACAAAAGTCTGTTGCATTTCTATACACCAGCAACCAAGCAGCAGAAAGAGAAATTCAAGGAATTGATCTCGTTTACAATTGCACCAAAACCCATAAGATACCTAGGAATAAACCTAACCAACGACGCAAAGAATCTACACTCAGAAAACTATAGAACACTCATGAAAGAAACTGAGGAAGACAAAGAAATAGAAAAACATTCCATGCTCAGGGACTGGAAGAACAAATATTGTTAAAATGTCTATGCTAGGGGCGCCTGGGTGGCTTAGTCATTGGGCCTCTGCCTTCAGCTCAGGTCCTGATCCTGGGTCCTGGATCGAGCACCACATTGGGCTCCCTTCTCCCTCTCCTACATGTTTTCCCTCTCTCGCTGTGTCTCTCTTGTTCAAATAATAAATAAAATCTTTAAAAAATAATGTCTATGCTGGGCGCCTGGGTGGCTCAGTGGGTTAAGCCTCTGCCTTTGGCTCAGGTCATGATCTCAGGGTCCTGGGATACAGGCCAGCATTGTGCTCTCTGCTCAGCAAGGAGCCTGCTTCCCCTCTCTGTCTCTGCCTGTCTCTCTGCCTACTTGTGACCCCTCTCTCTGTCAAATAAATAAATAAAATCTTTTTTTAAAAGTCTATGCTACCTAAAGCAATCTACACATTCAATGCAATCCCTATCAAAATAATACTAGCATTTTTCACAGAGCTGGAACAAACAATTTTATAATTTACACAGAACCAGAAAAGTCCCCAATGAGCCAAAGTCGTGTTGAAAAAGAAAACCAAAGTTGGAGGCATCACAATTCTGGACTTAAAGTTGTATTACAAAGCTGTAATCATCAAGACAGTATGGTACTGGCACAAAAACAGACACGTAGATCACTGGTACAGAATAAAGAACCTAAAAATGGACTCTCAACTATATGGTCAACTAGTCTTCATCAGAGCAGGAAAGAATAACCAATGGGAAAAAAAAAGTCTCTTCAACAAATCGTGCTGGGGAAATTGGACAGCCACATGCAGAAGAATGAAACTGAACCACTTTCTCGCACCATATGCGAAAATAAATAAAAAATGGAAGAAAGACCTAAATGTGACAGAAATCCATCAAAATCCTGGATGAGAACACAGGCAGCAACCTATCTGACTTCAGCCACAGTAACTTCTTGCTAGACACATCTCCAGAGGCAAGCGAAACAAAAGCAAAAATGAACTACTGGGAATTCATCAGGATAAAAAGCGTTTGCACAGCAAAGGAAACAATCTAACAAAACTAAAAGGCAATCTACAGAATGGGAGAAGATATTTGCAAACGACACACCCGATAAAGGGCTAGTATTCAAAATCTATAAAGAACTTATCAAACTCAACACTCAAGAAGTAAAAAAATCCAATCAAGTAATGGGCAGAAGACATGAACAAACTTTTCTCCAAAGAAGACATCCAAATGGCAACAGACACGTGAAGAAATATTCAACATCAGTCAGCATTAGGGAAATACAAATCAAAACCATAAAGAGATACCACCGCACACAAGTCAGAATGGCTAAAATTAACAAGTCAGGAAACAACAGATGTTGGCAAGGATGTGGAAAAAGGGGAGCTCTCCTACACTGTCACTGGGAATGTAAACTAGCGCACAGCCCCTGTGGAAAACAGTGTGGAGGTTCCTCAAAAAGTTAAAAATAGAACTATCCTGGAGCGCCAGGATATTCAATATCTTTAAGATCAGAACTGAAATGAGTAAGAATTTCCAGAACTAACTAAAGCTGCATTCAAACTAAACCAGAATTAGTAACATGGGACTGAGTGAAGTAAGAGATTATAGTGTTATGGCTCTTGTTTGAAACACGGCTGGTTTTCTAATGTTTGCTCTTCCAGACTAAGGAAACTTTTTCTTAAGATATCTGTGACTTACAGGGCACCTGGGTGGCTCAGAGGGTTAAAGCCTCTGCCTTAGGCTCAGGTCATGATCTCAGGGTCCTGGGATTGAGCCCCACATCGGGCTCTCTGCTCAGCGGGGAGCCTGCTCCCCCCTCTCCCTCTGCCTGCCTCTCTGCCTACTTGTGATCTGTCAAATGGATGAATAAAATTTCAAAAAAAAAAAAAAAAAAGAACTATCCTATGACCCAGTAACTGCACTACTGGATATTTACTAAAAGGATAAAAAAATAGTGATTTGAAGCAGCAATGTCCACAATAGCCAAAATATGGAAATAACCCATATGTCCATTAACTGATGAATGGATAAAGAAGATGTGGTGTGTGTGTATATACACAGGAATATTATGCAGCCATCAAAAATGAAATCTTGCCATTTGCAATGATGGGGATGAAACTAGAGTATATTATGCTAAGTGAAGTAAGTCAGAGAAAACAAATACCATATGATTTCACTCATCTGTGGAATTTAAAAAACAAAACAGATGAGCACAGAGAAAGGGAAGAAAAAATAGGATAGGATAAGAAGAGAAGGGGGCAAACCATGGGAGATTCTTAACTATGGGGAAAAAACTGAGGGTTGTCAGGAACAACCGAGGTTTGGGTGGGGAGGGGATGGGGTAATTGGGTGATGGGCATCAAGGAGGACATCTGATGTAATGAGCACTGGGTGTTACATGCAACTGATGAATGACTAAACTCTACCCCGAAACTAATAACACACTATATGTTAACTAACTTGAATTTAAATAAAAATAAAAAATAAAAAAATAAAAAATTGCCACGATGTCAATTCTCTGCAAATTGCTATAATAGCTTTAATACAATACCAATGAAAAAAATACAGCAGGAGCTTTATTTGGGAAGGAGAGTCAAAACTGGCAATCTGATTCTAAATTTACATGAAATGTGAAGGGCTAAAGAGAGCCAAATCAATCTTTCAAAAAAGAAAGAAGTCCAAGGACTTATTACTATCTAATTTTAAGATTTCATTAAAAAGCTATAGTACCTGCTTCCCTTCCTCTCTCTCTGCCTGCCTCTCTGCCTACTTGTGATCTCTGTCAAATAAATAAATAAAATCTTAAGAAAAAAAAAAAAAGCTATAATAATCAAGACTGTATGTCAGTTTCTTTGGCCTCCGGAATGGCGGGATGAGGCACTGGGGCGGATCCAAAGTTCCTCTGGAGTGTGATCCGCTGCAGGAGCATATGAGCCACTTGGGGAGCCAGATGGGTCCATCAGCACTCCCAGGAAAGATACACACATGTCCTTGTCCCCAAATTAAAACAGGATCAGGGCCAGACCACTGATTTGTTAAAGGATCCTTCCACCACACTTAGGCATAATGTTTTCCAGGCAAAGACCTTTGGAATTTGAGGGTTCAGGTAGAGAGAAAAGTTGAATGCTTTGATTTATTTACAAATGAGTATTTTCACATTTCTGTAAGTCACAGATATCTTTTTTTTTTTTTTTAAACACTGGCACATGTTTACACAATGTTGCTAATTCTTTCTTTTCTTTAGATTTATTTATTTATTTATTTGACAGACAGAGATCACAACTAGGCAAAGAGGCAGGCAGAGAGAGACAGGAAGGGAAGCAGGCTCCCTGCTGAGCTGAGCAGAGAGCCAGACACGGGGCTCCAGGCTGGGATCATGACCTGAGCCTAAGGCAGAGGCTTTAACCCTCTGAGCCACCCAGGTGCCCTGTAAGTCACAGATATCTTAAGAGAAAGTTTCCTTAGTCTGGAAGAGCAAACATTAGAAAACCAGCCATGTTTCAAACAAGAGCCATAACACTATAATCTCTTACTTCACTCAGTCCCATGTTACTAATTCTGGTTTAGTTTGAATGCAGCTTTAGTTAGTTCTGGAAATTCTTACTCATTTCAGTTCTGATCTTAAAGATATTGAATACCTGTGTTGTCCTAAAAGTCCTTTATATGAACCTCCCAGAAACGAAACTCATTTTGCAAGACAATAAGAACAATTATAAATGACAAAAAACAAAAACAAACAAAAAAACCCCTCAGAAATGGACACTGTGAATGATCTGATAGGAGAGTTCACTATGATAAGGAAACTCAGTTATTCTGTGCCACATAACACGTCAATAGCCAGAACCACAATGTTACAGACCAAGCAAGCAAGCCTAATTAGTCCACAAGACTTCATTCATGACTTAAATCTTGGGGAAGTTTGTTAAAACCTTAAAAAGTTTTAAAGTACATGCCTACATAGGATTAGGGATGTTAAAGACCTGATTTTTCTAGGCAGGTGGAGAGAACAACTATTTGCATTTTCTTATCAAGACAGACCAACAACCACACAATACTTTGTCTTACCGACCAGAGAGAAGGCAAACTTTCAATCTTCTAACAATGTACTTTCAAATCCATTCATTTCAATCTTGGTCCATCCCGACCACATCTAAAATTCCATTCCCAAGTTTTCCCTCCATAAACCTTCTACAACTTTCCTTTGCATTCAGATTTTGTCCCAAGCCATTTCTTTCCAAACAACCATCTCGTTTAGGACAAAATTACCTTCTTCTACCTTTAACAAAAATGCATTCCCATTTCTTATCTTCCTTACATATCTCCTACTTTTTCACATTCAGAGTGGTTTCCCTTATTTCCATCAGTGTAGTTAGGGTTAGCAGAATTTTTCACTCTTTAGAAACCTTCATCTCCAGTGAAGACTAAGGAGTAACCAACAGCAAACGGTTACACCAGAATTCTCTAGATGGCAAATTTGTGAATCAGTTAAGCACAAAGCATGTTTACCAACAGATTTAAATATCCTTAGTTCTTTGCAGTAAGTCAAAAGCACAAACCTATGCCTAGTTAACAGTGATTTAGCACTTTCTCCCATTTGGAAAAGACTTAGATGTCCAACAAATTTAATTCCATTTATCATCCAAGCAAAACTTCAAACTTTCAGGTTACCAAAGACTTTGAAAGCTATCTTAACAATCACCCAAGAAAACTTTGAGACAATTAAGCATCAGTTTAGTCATCTTCTTGTTAACAAATTCCAACAGAGATAATATGAGCTTATTTGACCTTCGGTAAACCCCGATAGAGAAAGTTTTACATTTAGTGCTGATAACTTTAAAGATGTGTTTATCTTAACTACCAACAAACCTAACTTAGTTCAAATACTGATTTACATTCCACTTGGGCCCACCCCATTTTCAATTTTTACCTGAGACCCTGGCAGGGAAATTTGGAGTTGGGGGTGTTAGGTCCAAAGGGTGCTCTTCTTCTTCCCTGACAAACTGTGGTTAGCCTTCCTCGGGACAGAGACTTTAAGGAATATTTCCAAGCAGCTGCCAAAACTGTGGGAGGCCGCGCAGTAGCTTGAGAGAGAACCAAACCAGGCCCTGACTCGCGCCTCCTTGAAACCTAAGGGTTAAAGCAATCCTGTGGTTCATAAGTTGAGGTGCTTGAGAATGGGCCTGTGCTATGGGTCTCACGCTCTCCTATGTGACCACCCTCTGGGGCTTATCTGGAACAGGACACGCAGGCCTAAAGCCATGAATCAGTAACTTGACTTGCTCTCCCTGTAGGGGCCATAAACCGCACCCGATGCCCTTTGGCCCTTCTCTGTCTACGTATCTATAGGGAACTCATCTTTAAGCAGCCCTCTTGGTGTCAGGATGTTTGCACATGAGCCTTAAGAAACCTTCTAAGGGGAACCTGTGGAAACTATTCTAAGAATGCAATGGATCACTGCTTCCTTGTGATTGTCTCTGTACGATACTTATACCAGAGCACTCTTCTGAATAAACTGGCATTGCGTGGACATCATCCACTTTGCCCCTCCTGTCCCCATCACTTTGCAACTTGGTTCTTCACCATCCTCTTATCCTCTCGACCCTGGTCGTGTTGTCGCGCCGGCCGCCACACGAAACTCCCTCTGTTTTAGGGAAATTCCCTGTCTTCTCTGGCCCCACATGGACTACCTAACCCCTCTCCCCTCATTGGTGGGAAAACATGGTGTCTGCTCCTCTGTTGGAGCTGATGAGCTTTAAAACCCCAGGAACCCTTTCTCTTCCTTATGGTAGCAATCTGTCTCATCTACGACCCCCTTCTCGTTTCTGCACCAACTTGGGTGCGGCCTACATAGTACCCAGAAATAGATCCAAACATCTACAGTCAATTAATTTTGAGAAATGTGCCAAAGCTAGCTGGTCAAAAGGGAAAGAGCAATCTTTTCAACAAATGGTTCTCCAACAACTAGATATCCTCCATGGGGGGAAAAAAGAACTTCGCACAAAGCCTTACACAAAAATTAACTCCAAATGGGTCACAGGTTTGAATATAAGAACGGAAATCACAGAAAATCTTCAATACCTCAGGACAAGCAAAGATTTATTGGGGAAAAAAAACACAAAAATGATAAACTGTAAGTGATAAAATGACAAATTAGGTCACCAAAAGTAATAATGTCTGTCCTTCAAAAAACAGGTAGGACAATGAAAAGAGAAACCACAGATATTTATAATACATATATCTGATAGAATACTTGTATCCAGAAAATATAAAAAACTTTACAACTCAATAATAATAAGACAAACAAGCAAAAAAAAAAGTTTAAGTTTTCAAGAGACATGTCATAAAAGATGTACAAATGGCAAAGTGCATGAAAAGATGCTAAACATTATTAGTTATTACGGAAATGCAAATCAAAACCACAATGAGAAACCACTTCACACCGAATAAAAGGCCTAAAATTAAAAACGCTGACCTGGTAGCAAGGGTCTGGAGGAACCAGTCCTCTCACACACTGTGGAAGGAAGTGGACGACGTTATAAACACGCTGGAAAAAGAGTTTGGCTGTTTCTCATAAAATTAGACAAACACTTGTACAGCCCAGCAATTCCATCCAAGAGAAATGAAAACATGCCTACAGCATGACTTGTATACAAATGTCTTTTTCAGTGTTTTTCACAATGCCATAAATAGAAACAACCCAAAAGTCCATCGACAGGTGAACGGATAAACAAAATGTAATATATCCATGTAACGAAAGCGAGCAATAAAAGGGAACAAAGTGGGACACACGCAATGACAAAGATGCATCTCAAAAACATTTTCAGAAAAATAAACCAGATACAAGAATGTGTGATATAAATCCCATTCATCTGAAATCCAAGGAATGGGGAAACTAAGGTATAATAACAGATAGCAGATCAGTGGTTGGCTAGGGTCTAGGTCTGGGTCTAAGGGACAGGGGACTGTGTACAAAGGGGCACAGGGAAGCTATCTAGGTTGAGGGACATGTTCTGTATCTTGATTATGGTGGTAACTACATGGATATATAAAATTCATTATATCATACAATGAATACAAGTGCATTTTGTTGGATATAAATTATTCCTCAAAGCTGATTTTTTATTAAGTGTATTATTGGCTGGAATGGGGGCAGGTGACAATTACTATCAGGATAATTAAGTATAGTAAAAACTGAAAAATACTATAATCAACTCATAAATATATATGGAAATTAAAGAGGAAAAATAATGGGGTGATTAAAATTAAAAACAACCTCTAAATTTTATTTTAGTCTACAGTTTTAAAAGCTCCCCTTCCTTACAGAGGCCATTCAAACCTTCCACATTTCATTATTTTGGTTGTTTCAAAAGGTCCGGGCTTTGAGATAAACTCACTCCTATCTAAACGTATTATATGTTAAGCCTTAGCGACACTTTAATTTCTAAAGAAGATACTGATTTAAACCAACAAAACTGAAAACATCAACACTTAATGATAAGATTCCACATACTAGGACAAGTGAATGGGAAGATCTGGAGATGAGGATTCTCCCTTTACCCCCTCTCCCCACCAAACACACACGGGGCTCCTGCTAAGTTGGTGAATGACTGGGGTGTGAGCACTCCACCAGCTGAAGCTCCCCTCCCCCCGCCCCGGTCATGTCACAGAGTATGTCCAATCTCTGACACGCCACTTCGGCCTTCCCTATTGATGGCGTGGTTACGGGGATCAGATGGGTCTTTTGTCGGCAGAACTATTTTATTTCCCCAACAGAGAAGAGCCCTCATTCAGAGGGGGAAATCAGTACAATAAAAGAGAAAGCCTAGGAAGAGGTCAACACAGACCATACAGGAGCAACAATACTGAAAGTGGGGGGAGGAAGGCTGACAACTCAGATTGAGCGATTGGCTTTCATACAGAATCCAAAGAAAATTATAGTTCTACCCCTCACAAAAAGTTCCAGATCTAGCAAAGACACAGACTAGAAAACAAAATCTTTTAAAATTTTAGAAGAAAATAAGGAGGATATTTATGACCTCAGAGAAGGGCAGAATTCCTTAAAATCAGATACAAAGCCAAAAACATTTAAGGACTATAGTATTCAACTTGAACAACCCAAAATTAACATTTTCTATCTAAAAAGATCCATTCTAATCACAATTAAGGGACAAACAATATACTTGTAGATACTATCTGTTACACTAAGAATCAGAATCCAAAATTCACACAGACCTCTTAAATATCAATCAGTAAAAAAAAAAAAAACCCAGAAGAATACTGAACAGACAACTAGCAGAAGAGGAAACTACAAAATGACCAATAACTTGCAAAAAGCAAGGAAATGAAAATTCAAACAACAGTGAGATACCATTTCAAACCCTCAGGGGCAGGAACATAGGAAAAAAAAAAAAAAGGATGCCAACTTGGCATTCTGGAGTCCCATTAAAGTGTGCATCCCCTAACAGTCACCGATTTTCTCTCCTGGTATTCTTGTACGTATGCACACAGATCTGAACTAGAATGTAAGGTGCGGCATTATTTGCAAGAGAGGAAAAAAACAAGACACTGGAATATAATCAAGAGCTCGAGACTGGCATGGGAGGATCCAGGGACAGAACATGAAAATGAGCAGAGCATGTCCACGGGGAAAGAACAGATCGTTTGTAGTTGGTGACCTGAAAACCAGCTCACTGAATGACAAAAATTAAACTGGATCCCAACCCTTTCTATCACCTGCAAAGGTGGAATCTAAATGAATTAAATGCCTAAGAGCATAAGGTAAACGCCAAAGCTTGTAAACACATAAATAAGTCAATAAAAGAGAACTTCAAGTAAATCCTATAGGCGCAAGTCATAATTAAACTAACAATTTTGACTATGTTAGAATTAAGGTTTTCTGTTCAATTAAGGATCTATGACAAAGTTACCGCATTTGTGAGGAGATACTTGGAATACCAAAAACACACAAAAGATTAATAGGTAAACTATATCAACATCTGAAAAAGCAAAAAAAAAAAAAAAATGTAACTGACTCAGTAGAAAAATCAACAAAGGATATCATCGGGCAGTAGACAGGAAACTGCAAATCTAACAATCATTTAAAGAGATGTACAACTCAGTTCCTGAAATGGACAAATAAAACAATGAGAGGTCACTTTACTCCCTATTTGCCTGGCACAGATTAGAAAGCTAGATAAAAGCAAGCACAGACAAATTCATAGGACATAAACACTGGGACAAGGGGGAAAAAAAATCCCTCTCCGGCACTGATGCAGGATTCTAGATTCTGAAGCCACTAGGGGGGGTATCTGGTACCACTTAGTAACTGCTGGAATTTAGGAGTCTTTCACTGAGAGGGTGAAAAAGTATGCACACTGTGGAGGGGTGCGCTGCTCCCTTTAGGATTCAGCTGAGTCAGAAACACAGCAGCGAAGAAGGGTCTTCGAGACAGCAGCAGATCACAGCCTCGGAGCCGGCCAGCTCTCCACCAATATATCCCCAGACGTTCACCATCAGGAACAAAGGCATTAATTACGATTTATTCTCTCAATGGAATGGACGCTACTGCATCTATCTACACAGATAACAAAAACCAATTACCCCGCGGGGGGAAAAGCAAGTGACAAAAGGCTAGACATAAATGGGCAGTGCGGCAAGACAGCACTTGACGTCCGTCCTTAAAAATCCATTTAAATGACACCGTACTGCATCTAGTATCTCGGAAAGTACCTTTTAATATTTTTAATCAAAACGGGTTCTGGGAGACAACACCCCATCTTCAGGAGCACTGCTGACTGTCGGAGGGATAAGCGGCGAGTTCTTCCTCCAGCTTGTCCCCTTGGATTTCTCCCACCGCAATTTGGAGCAAACACAGTCAGATGTGAACGTTTAAAGATCCGGGAGTTGGATACGCAGGCTTCCATTACCTATTTTTTTGTATTTTTCCCTTTGAAGCCTCTTGAGGAAAGCCCCGCGGCTACACCCCACAAGCGCAAGGCCAGGAGGGGTCGGCGGTTCCCGGACCTCCCACCCGCGGGGGTCTCTACGCGACTCACCTCTATCCTGCCGACTCAGACGTGGGGTCTCCATCTTTATCCCCTGACGAGTCCACCACGACCAGCTCCTTTGCCAGGGCTCCCCACTTTGGAAACGAGAAAAACCTCGGCGGGGAGCAGCCGCGCTCCCCAGCGTCGCGACCCGCCAGGTGGGAGGACGCCGGGTCTGAGGGAAAGCCGCGGGCGATCAATCCCAGACGCCGGAAGACGAGCCGCGGCGACGCATGCGCAGCTTTTGAAGGCCGGAGGGGGCGGAGCCGGTGCTGCGGGGCGGGGCCGGCGCTGGGGGCGGACCTCCTGCGGCCGGAGACGCCAGGACACTCCCCGATGCCCGGGCTGGGCTTGGAGGTGCGGGGCGCCCCGTGGATGCTGGCGCCGGATCCGGTCTCCCGAGGTCTCCCCCAACCCCCTCACCCCTACTCCGGTCGGTGGTGGAGTCTGCGCAGAGGACCCCCGGCGTGGAAAGGGGTAGTCCCACGGCCCTGCAGCCGCTGGGGGCATACACCCTTCGGGGGCTTGCCTGCCGCCCAGGACCGAGTGAAGAGGCTCCAGTGAGGGTAGGACCTTGAAGGCCCCCAGGACCCGCCTCAGGAGAGAAGGGGGTGCCCCGTCCTCCTTGAGGTTCATGGGGTAAGGGGACCTAGGTAAGGCCAAAGAAGTGACACCTCTGGGGGAGAGGTCCCTTTAGTGTCACAGCAGAAGTTCAAGATGTCAACTCTGTGCCTGGGCTTGCTGTGCCTCGCTCACATCCCCTTTTAATTTGCCTGGGGGCAGGCCGGCTTTGGTGTATTCCTAAAAAGCTCTTCAGATAACCACAGTGGGCTGCAAAAGTTAAGAACCACCTGATCTGGGCCAAGTCCCACACAGTAGTGAATGTTTTTTCTTTGTCATCACTGAAATCGGGTTAATATTTTTCTGGAGGGTTGGAGGCCCAGAGAAGGAATTGAGTTACCCAGGATCCCACAAAGATCACGTGATGGCGGCCCAAGAAGTCCTCTTTAGCAGGTCATGTCAGTGAAAGTGCTTTGCAGTTGTCACATCAACTAACAGAAGAGGCCCGTTTATTGTGTTACATACCTGTTGCTTTGTACCTGGTTATTGCTCCAGCATTACTTGAGGAAACAGAGCCCAGAAGGCTGGTGTCACCCACTTGTAAATCAAATCAGAAATCAGACATAGATCTGGCTGTACCATAGAAAGGTGAGCATTTTTTAAACTTCACTTACCGTCTTTAATGGGTCCAGGTGTCCAACAAACTAAAGCAGGCTCTTAGGATGAGCACCAAGATGTAAAAGGAAGAAAAACCAGTCCCTTCCTCAGAGAGATTAGGCATTGGAGGAAAGAGACACAGAGAGTCAGATGGCTGAGATGCAGGGCAGAGGGGAAGGAGAATGAGCTCTGAAGACGGCAGGCCGCGCCTCTGGACTGGAGTGAGGAAACACCTGCTTCCTAGAATAGAACAGGTTGGATCACTTTTACTTGACCAGAGAAATTCAGTATAAGCTCGAGGAGTGCAGCAGATTCTCTTGGCCACATGCTCATTCACATGCTAATCAAACGCCTTCCTGAGCATCCAATCTCTGTCTTCCTTATTCCTGGTGAAGAAGAGAATGTGGGGTGAAGGGCTTGAGGTGTTTCCTGCACTTCCAGTTCAGCTGCTGGTGATTCTTTTCCTTCCCTGGGAGTCCCAGAGAACCAGTGCAGACTCCACTGAAGGCTGGTGTTACGGGTGGGCATGTGATCTGAACCAAAGATTCACAACAGCAGTGTTCCGGTTTCAAAAAGAAAAGAAAACTTTATTATCATTACAGAAGGCTGACAGGAACAGAAGAGCAGAGGAATCTACACAGAGATGAGGTTAATAGTAGGCAAATAAATGAGAATGAGGCAGAGTTACATCAGATCAGGTCCTCGCAGCCGCATGGGCCGGGGAAGCCCGGGGGACACGGCCGGGCTGCAGTCCTGACCGAGGCCTGCGCGGAGCGTCCTCCCCTCGGCCGAGACTTCGACACACCGTCCCCATAGGGGCCCCATTCACAGGGTGAGTGATGGGGTCTGAAGTGAAACATTTGTTGGCCGACGTGCAGTTTGGAGCGAGCTGCCTTTCCAGGTTCTCACGTTCCTGTGTCATCAGGGAGCCCGGCTGTGTGTGTGCCCCACTCCTGGAGCAGGAGGGGATGTGAGACAAGATTTGTAGCTCTTGGTGTTTGGAACGGAAGGGCCAGTTCTGACCTGGAGGCCAGATCATAAACTCTAAGTAACCAGGCTCCCAGGGTTATTCCCACGGCACGAGGCTCAGGCATGTCTTGGCCTGCCCGTGAACCTGCAGGCGCAGGAGGGCGGTTCTGCGGGACAAATCAGAGAAGCACCTAGCCACATAGAAGAGCGTGAGGGGCAGAGTTTGGAGAGCGGGTGTGAGGATCAGTTCTCAGAGTCCCAGGGGCTGTGGCTGTTTGTGTGGGCAAAGAGTAGAACTACTGATGTTGCCAGGAGTTCCAGTAGACCTTGTCTCTGGGGAGAAACTGGGACTGAATCTGCTACGGGCCAAGGACTCAGTGTCTCTGAATCTCTATCCCTCCCTTAGTTTAGATGTAGAGACTTTAAGCAATAAGTTTCTAATGATAGATTGCAAAAACTGCCCTGAATTCATCTCATCCTGTTTCTGTTCGTACACTTTTGCCCTTGTGACTTTGCAGCTTCTCCCATCAAGAAGTGAATGTATTTCTCTGTCCCTTAGATCTGGGCTTGGCCAAGTGATTTAACAAATGTAACCTAAGCAGATGCCTCAAAAGAGCTGGGTGCTTTGCAACTTGTTCCCCTTTTGGTTCTCTTACAGCCCTGAACAACCATGGGAAAGAGGCTAAGCTCGCCTGCTAAAGGGAGGAGGCACTCCAGGCAGCAGCCTGCCAACCCCCAGACTTGGGCTGAGGCCGTGCCAGATCTCCCAGGGCCAGCTGATTCTCCAGTTGTTGCGGACACACGAGAAGGCACAACAGGGTTCAGCCACATACAGCCCTGACTATAAGAACCTCCAGCTGACCTACAGCATTGTGTGTCTAATAACTGATAGCAGCGTTAAGCAACAAAGTTTTGGAGCGGTTTCATGCAGAAATTGACACGCATTCAGCGGATAGCCTTGAATTAGTCTCTTTTTTGGTTGTTTTTGTTTTTTAAAGATTTTATTTATTTATTTGACAGAGAGAGATCACAAGCAGGCAGAGAGGTCAGCAGAGAGAGAGGAGGAAACAGGCTCCCTGCCGAGCAGAGAGCCCAACTCGGGGCTCGATCCCAGGACTCCTAGACCACGACCCCAGCCGAAGGCAGAGGCTTAACATACTGAGCCACCCAGGCGCCCCTTGAATTAGTATTTTACAACAGTGACAGCTTGTCCACCCTTCAGGAGATGCAGGTGTTGTTTCCAAAGTAAAATCCCGGATGCATCCAGCTTCTTGTCCCCTGCCCCTTCAGCACCCTAATTTTAAAAATTCTGTATCTCTCCCTTTCTTACACGAGGAAACGTTAATGAAGTGATCTCCTAACAGTGATGTTTTCATCTCCAAACTGCAACATTCTCCACTCCCCATCTCCTGGGACAGGTTCTCCCATCTGACCTCCAGCCCATGGTTTCCATGTTATAGAAGCCCCCCAAGGTTCCTAGCTCCTAGAGGGGTCAGCCAATGATGGCCAGAGCTATAGGAACAGAAGAGCGGATAGAGGAAGTGGAGGAAGGGGAAAAGAGGGGGCAAGAATATATCAAGTCTTTTGGGGCACCTGGGTGGCTCGTGGGTTAATCCACTGCCTTCGACTCAGGTCATGGTCTCAGGGTCCTGGGACCGAGCCCTGCATTGGGCTCTCTGCTCAGCAGAGGCCTGTTTCCCCCTATCTCTCTGCCTGCCTCTCTGCCTGCTTGTGATCTCTCT
This sequence comes from Martes martes, assembly GCF_963455335.1. Classification (NCBI taxonomy): domain Eukaryota; kingdom Metazoa; phylum Chordata; class Mammalia; order Carnivora; family Mustelidae; genus Martes; species Martes martes. The sequence goes on along the minus strand of NC_137893.1, from coordinate 145,628,875 downwards.
CTCTCTGTGTCAAATAAATAAATTAATAACTCTTAAAAAAAAAAAAGAATATATCAAATCTTTTAACCAAATGTTTATACGCTGGGACTTAGGCAACCCACCCTGAGGAAAAACAAGAGAGCTGAAGACATAATTACATACAATGATGTTCATTTGAACGTTACTTGTATTTGCAAGAAACAACCCAAAAGGATATGTGACTATGAGATTGCTACAGTCATTTAAAACCACATTATTAAAATAATTTTTAATGTCATGGGGAGGAGCTTGCACTGAGAAAACAAGATCTAACATACATACGGGGATGGTGGTTTTCTGCCATGGTGGGAGTGTTTGTTCCTTAGAACTGGGAGTATAATTTACCGTAGTTTATAGTATTCCACAATAAATATCTGTGAGTTTAATCATTTGGTATCTGTATCTATTTCTGTATTTATTTACAGAAAGAGGCCAAGAGAGAGGGAGGTGGTGGTGCTTGCTCTCCCTCAAAAGCTGAGCTGAGACGGGGAAGTGGGTGCAGGTGGTTGCTAGGATGCGCCCCCAGGGCAGGCGTGCTGGGACAGGGAAGGTGGACCTGACCTGATTACCGCTGTGAACACGTCGGTTCCATTTCACTGGATGTCATTTGAGGCAACATGTGGAAGTCACCCCAGAATTGTTCCTCTGCAGGTCATTTGGTTGGAGACTCTACTCATCCACCCCATTCCCTCCTTGGCTGATGATTCCCTCCTGGGATGTGAATCGCCACCCACCTCTTGTCTGCACAGCTGGTGACCAGAATGAGCTCACCCAGCTTCAGAAAAAAGCAGATGCTTAAAGGCTGCTCTGAACCTAGAACACAGCACGCTCAAAAGCCCTGGGGCCAAAACAACCTTGGCCCTGTTCAGGACCAAAGAGAAGACCACCACGTACGGAAGGTGAGAGGCGGGAAAGGTAGATGACTCATTCAGGAAGGCGAGGCCTGTGAGGCCAGCATTCGCCTTCTGGGCCAAGGTGAGTTTAGGTGCACAGACTCTGGGTGGGTTGCTCAGTTGTACTCCTCTGGCTCCCTCAATTGCTGTCTCTCCTTCCTGCTGTGCCCTGTCCCTGGTCCTCTGCTGCAGGACCACGGACACCACACATAACTGACCTTGCAAGCAACTGCAGCAGGAGAGGATGTCTAGAAGGTCCGAAGAAGGGGCACTGGGGGGCCCTCTTCTTTTCTGGCTAAGTACGTACAGGCTACCGCACGCAGCCTCTGCCCATCGGTTCTTGCTAATGCAATGCGAGCAGGAAGGCGTACGGTAGGTTTTCGGAAGCTACATAGAAATTAGCTGTTGCCCACAGGCCCTTTGCTCTACATCTATGTCCCTTTTTCCATCCTACATCTTGGAATGTGGTCTTGCCCAGTGAGGAGTGTCCTCCTAATGTTGGCAGGGCCTAGAACCGAGTACCCTGCTCAGAGAAAAGTCCATACCGTTAAACGCTTAGTTTGCTAAGCACGAAAGAATGATGATAAACATTCAACTAAAAAAAATGTTTTTTATTAACAAAATAAACCTTTGTAAATCATAAGGAAAATTAAGATACAATGAGAAACTGGAGTGCAAGCAAGTTATAGAACAAAAGATAAGTTCTGCTAGTCCTTAACAGGAAGAAATGCTACTATATTAGACAAACCATTAGCTACTGTAATAGAGGTTTTTTAAAAGAGAAAACAGGAAATAAAATGGAAGTCTGAAAGAGCATAGACAGGAAATATTAGTTTTGAGAGCAATTTGAAGAATTATGTGCAAATACATTTGAAAACTTTGATAAGTTGCTTTTTAAGAGAAACTGAATGACCTGACTGATTCAAGAAGGGAAATGAAAAACTAAACAAACCCATACGTACAAATAAAGTTCAGAAAGTTACAGAACACCAGTTAAATACATGGAAACAAAACAAATAAGGAGTAGATGATTTTATGGCTACTTTTTTTTTTTTTTTTAAAGGAATAGCAACTCACTGGGTCCTGGAAGATTGGATTAATTTCCATTGAACAGAAAACCCAAAATGATAGTGGCTGAAGCAAGTTCATATCTCTCCCATGTAGACAGTCCAGAAAATGTAGAAAGTCCAGGAAATCCATAGAATCCAGGGCTGGTATGGCACCTCCACAAATTTACGAGCTTCCTGTTAGCCACACTTCCGCCATCTGTAGCATCTAGGACAGCTTCTAAAGACCCAGCCATCACACCTCCATCATTTATGTTGTTTGTGGCTTGGCTGACTTTACCATGATCTCGCCATATCAACTCCTTTTCCAGTACCGAGTCCCCCAAGAAAATCTGTTATTATTCTGAATCTCCTTCCCATTTGAAACATACCCCTATAAGCCAATTTCAACTCCTCTTTCATACGAGACGTGTTATTGCAACAGGCAGAGCTCACCAGGTCTGGACGGCATCCGTCCTCGCTGCATCATCGGAGCTATGCCAGAGGTTGGAAGAGTCACTCTGTTGGCCCCCCTGCTTTTTCTCACAGCTGGTAGAGACAACCGCAATTTCCCTCACCCCCCAGCCATGAGTTCCTATGGCATCGAACAAGCTGGGAGAACTCAGACCTCCTGACCTCCAGGTCACCCTGCAGGTCACCCCAAAACTCTTGGAAATCAAAGCTCTGAACCCACTGAGGGGCTTGGGGGTCGGAGAAGACAATGCATGATCATTGCTATTGTCTGGCTTCCCCAGCTCAGGCTGACCATCTGTGGTATTTTTGCCATCGTTCTGTCCACTCATTCAAAGCAGATTTATTATGCAGCCACTAAAAGCCCAGCACTGTTCTGAGTACACGAAGTGAAGAAAACAGACCAGATTTCTGCCCCCACAGGATTGACATTATATTTTCTATGCTAGTTAAACCAAGAAGGAGATTTTACTTCTTTCCTTACTCGTCTGGGGGAGGCAGGAACAAAGGTGAATGTTGATAAACCCGGAAATAGGGCCGGACAGTATCAGAGAAGGAGGCCTTTGGGAAGGTAAAGATGTGGGATCCAGTGGTCATGTTGTAAAAGGATACAAGTCCGACATCACAGTCCAGAAAAATCCCCACAACCAGAGGCTGCTCTGCCAGAGAAAGGGAAGTTATGGGACAGGTAAGCGCTAAGTAGCCTTTCTTTTTGCACAGTCTAATGGCCCAGAATCCAGACTGAGGCTTCTGCATCAAACCAACGTCCCTGTGAACGCTGTCCAGACAGACTCCTAAGTCCCACCCAGTTCCTTCTCCCACATCCACTTCAAAGTAATGTTTTCCTGAAGTGAAGCCTTCACAGCCCAAAATACAGGGTAAGATACTAAATCTCTTAGAAGAATTGTCCAGATTCTCCTGGGGGCATCCACGGGTCACTTGTCTCCGATCCTCAGACAGAATGAGCTCCCGATGAGCTGTATCTGGATCCAGAGTCACATTGACTGAAAACAATAAAGAAGTAAGTAGATAAATAAATAATTTTCTGTTGCCAGGAGCACAGTTTAATTTAAATAAAACCAGCCTGTCCTCAGATCCAAGCATTGTCTCTTACTAGCCATGACAGCTTAGACAAGTCACTCTCTAAGACTCAGTTTTGTTATATAGGAAGTAGAAACTATCGTATCCGGCACAAAGACTAGTGGGAGAACTGAATGGGATCCTGTATGCTCAGTGCTGAGTAAAATTCCCGGAATATAGTAAGTGCCCAGTCAGTGGTAATGATAATAATATCCTCTTCATCAGCATCACCATCTTAGTCACTCAGAGGAGTCAAGGAAAAGAACTAACCAGAGTTGACGTGGTTACTGTCCTCTCCAGAGCCAAAGGGAAGTACTAGAGGAGACCACAGGGCAAAAAGAGGCAGAGTTAAGAGTCCCAAGTCCCTCCCTACTGCCTATCACTTGCAGGGTCTGCCTTCCTCTGCCTCTGGGCACACTCTCCTGCAATGACGTGCCCTCCACCTGCTCCTAAGGGCTCCAGGGACGTTCCTAGCCCTGGCTGCTTCACTGTTCCTTGGTAATGACCCCAGTCTTCACCTCTGTAGGTAATTCCTTTATTAAATGCTATTTGATCTGTTCTTATCATGAGCCTGATTCAAAAAAATGTGAGGTTTCAATTGATATTCTCTTAATGATACAGGAAAACCCAAGTTAAGAAATTAAAATGCTTACAGTTTGGCAATACCACTTGAAGGTGAAGATATCAATTGGATTTTAAAAATTGTATCTCAGGAGGTGGAGATGTAACATGGGGGGTTCGGGGGGTAGGAAAAGAATAAATGAAACAGGATGGGATCAGGAGGGAGACAAACCATAAGAGACTCTTAATCTCACAAAACAAACTGAGGGTTGCCGGGGGGAGGGGGGAGGAAGAGGGTGGTTGGGTTATGGACGTTGGGGAGGGTATGTGCTGTGGTGAGTGCTGTGAAGTGTGTAAACCTGGCCATTCACAGACCTGTACCCTTGGGGCTAACAATACATTATATGTTAATTAAAAAATTTAAAAAAATTTTTACCTCAGATAGCTTGTAAGTGACACATACAACAAAAAGTCACAGGAAGGTTGACAGTTAAAGGATGGATAATATAGTTATATAGCTGTTACAGTTATATAATGATATCAAATGATATTAAGTCAAAGTATTATCAAGGATGAAAAGGGTTACCTAACAGAGAAAAATACATTAATTGACTAGGAAGATATCCTAATTCCAAGTAAGCATGCACTGATAATGTAGTCTCAAAATATACTAAGTAAAAATTATGGAATTACAAGGAGAAACTGACAATTCTACAACCATCATGAGATATTTTAACATTCTTTTTCTCCATAATTGATAGATCAAGCAGGCAAAAAAGGAAAGATATAGAAGATCTGAACAACCCAACAAGCCCAATCTAATAAATAGAGGTAAAGCTCAGCCATTAATAAAGAGAATATGCACTTTTCTCCAGTATAGGTGGAATATGTACTAACTTAGTAAAGACTAGTCAGAAAGCGAGTCTGAACAAATTCCAGTGACTCTATATTACACAGATCATGTTCTCTCACCTCAATACAATTAGGTTAGAAACCAATTAAAAAAGATCAATAAAAAAATCTTCTCAATATTAGGAAATTTAAATATTTCTAAATCATAATATGATATACAGACTTGAGCAATAATAAAATGCTACATACTAAAAAATTATACAATGAAGCTAAGGCAGAATTTTCCAGAAAATTGATAACCTTTAAGTACTTATTTTAGGAAAAGAAAAAAAGCTGGAAATTAAGGAGCTAACTATGCAGGTTAAAATAGGAAAAGAACAGAGAATGGGGCTCCTGGGTGGCTCAGCAGGTTGAGCATCCAACTCTTGATTTAGGCTCAGGTCATGATCTCAGGGCCATGAGATCAAGCTCCACATGGGTCTCCGTGTTCAGTGGGAAGGCTGCTTGAGAGGCTCTCTTTCCCTCTCCCGTTGCCCTTCCCCCTGCTCAGGTGCTCTCTAAATAAAAAAATAAATAATCTTAAAAAAAAAAAAAAAAGAACAGAGAAACCCAAAGAGAATTTTTTTTTAAAAGATTTTATTTATTTATTTGAGAGAGAATGAGTGAGAAAAAACATGAACGAGGAGAAGGTCAGAGGGAGAAGCAGACTCCCCAAGGAGCTGGGAGCCCTATACGGGACTCGATCCCGGAAGTCCGGGATCATGACCTGAGCCGAAGGCAGTCGCCCAACCAACTGAGCCACCCAGGCGCCCAAGAGAATTTTTTTTAAAAAGGAAAATAAAGTTTAAACAATAAATCAATGAAATGAAGGAAAATAAGAATGCAATGGAAAGGGAAAAGCCAGCAGTAGATTTCATGAAAAGACTAATAAAATAGACAAACCTCGAAAAAAGATTTATCAAGGGAGAAAAAAAGACAAAATTGAAATGAATATAGAAATTTAAAAATTAAGAGAATTTATGGTAAACTTTATGCTACTAAGAAAGTTGAAAACATCAACAACATGAATAACTTTCTAGAAAAACAGTTCTTCGTAAAATTCCTTCAGAAAAAAAAAAAAAACATGAACAGACCTACTGTTAAAGAAATATAATAAGGAGTTTAAAATTTACCCACAGATAATAAAACATGCACATACACCAAATAAAAAGGGACCGTGTCAGTTTTTAAAGAAATTCTACCAGTCAAGGGAAAATGGTAATCTCATATCAAATCTTTCAAATAGAGAATTACAGAACCCTGTAACTTATAGACATAGACATAAAAATCCTAAACAAAATAATATAAATAATAAGTCAAATTTTACATGTATATATAATTGTATTTTATACATACCTACTTTACTTTTTATATATGTATAAATGTATATGTTATATATTTAATGTTTATCATACATATTACATATTTTACAATATATTATGTAACTTATATTATTAATCATACATATTAATTATATAATTGTTATATAATTATTATTTAAATAGTCATCTGATATATATCATTATATACTATATGTCACATGGAATATATCATAATAAAAATAAAATCTCTATATATGTCAAATGTTTTAATATGTATTATTAGATATATAATATTCTGTTTGTGTGTCTAATTGTATGAAAAGACTGGGATGTTTTTATTACCAACTAGACTGAGAGTCAAAAAGTCAAGGTGAGGAGCCAACATACAATGTTGTCATCAACAGAGCTGGTTGAGTATTAGTCATAGTAATGGGGAAGGAAGGTGTTTGCAGAGGCACACTTACCAGGAAAGCATATGAGTCATTTAACCGGGAGGAGGTCTGATGTGTAAGCAGCCTCTCCTGACATACTTAGCGACTGTCTCCATCATAACTCCACCATAGTCATCATGCTATCAGAGTATATGCGGGGACAGCTAAACTTTCTTTACTTTCTAAAGTCAGGATTCCTGTTTGCCCAGGGGACTATTTGTTTAACTGCTCTATGCAACTAACCCTTATCGAGCAACATAACTGCAGCACAACAATGATCTTCATGACAAATTAATATTTGGCTATCAAACCTGTATGTTATATACACTATATATATATATATACATATACATATATGTGTGTATATATATATATCAAAATTTAGCTTTTCCTGAGACTGCAACTATAGTTTAACATTAGAAAATAAATTATCATAATCACCACATAAACAGATTAATGGAGAGAAACCACATGATCCTATCAATACAACTAACTCACTGATAAATTCAATGCCATTGATGATGACAGAGCTCTTTGGAAACAAGAGTCACAGACTTTGAAGGAAAATGTGTCTTGAAACCCTATACATCAAAAGATAGAATGAAAATGTAAAATGTCATATGTATACCAGAGATACTAGCTATGATAAGTTCCTGTGAGTCAGAAAGAGAAAGAACCCAATAGAAAAATGCTTCAATCAGAGCAAATCATGGGTAAATCATAGAAGAAGGCTAAAAGGTTAATGGACTTACAAAAGGCTCAACCTTGCTAGGGAAATCATAGAACACAAATTAAGTCCACAATTAGGTACTATTTCAGATCCATCAGATTATCAAAAATTATAAATTATAAGCAAAGAATCAGGGAGATATGAAACGGTCAGCGCTCTTATGTTGTCTGCAGGATATAAAGTGACACAATTTCAAGATGGGCAGTGTCTAGTCACATTAAATGCACACCCCTACACAGCAGCATTTTCAATTTAAGGTATATCCTCAGAGGAAAGCATTCACTGAACACAAGGACCCATGGAGAAGAATGTTCCCAGCGGCATGGTGTGCACCAGCAACAAACAAAACCAACTAGACATAAACTTCAGCGCCCATGCCACTGAACAATGGATTCGAAAACACAATACATTCGTTTTTTTGCCACACTGTAGAGTGATTAAGAGAGTATGTTCTGGGAGATACTACCTGACTTTCCACTTATCGGTTGCCTCTCTGTCTTAGCTTCCTCATCTATAAAGTGAAAATGCTTCCTACAGAGAGGGCTGTGGTATAAAACAGGTAACATATGTGAAGGTTTCCTCATCTGTCATGGAGAGAGTGCCTGGTATCTGTAAGTTGCTTTTCTTGGTGCTTGTGAGACTGTACATTGCCACACTGGCCCACATAATGTGCACTGGGATTAACAAATCCAGCAAGCCCAGGGCTGGATGTGCGCCCTACAGGAATGAAAATGCAAGGATGGAAGGTTGCGTGGCCTACACTGTTATTGAAGCAATGTTGTGATCTCCAAGTGCTGGAAGCAGCCCGAACCTCCAGTGGCAGGGCTATGGTTACATATAATTATGATATACTCATGGAACATTAGCTTTTGAAAGCAACAAGTGACATTCTATATACTAAATGTTTGTTAAAAAAATAAAATAAAATAAAAAACAGAAAAAGACATAGATCTTGTAACCTGGAGAAGTAGGATTGGAGAAGGGTAGGAGAAACCTTGAATTTTTCTTCGTATCTATCTATATAGTTTGACTGATTACAATTTATTTGTATTACTTTTGAAACAAGAAAAGTTTTAATAAGGGTTCTAAAAAAGAAAGGGGATTATCTAGTAAAAAGATGAGGTCGTTTTAGAAAGAGATTGACTTGCACAATTTTGTAATCCTGTAAGACAAATCAGCTCAGTGATCTGGATGTGATTTGCATGGAGTCCTGTTTTTTCCTTTTCTGAATCTCTTTACAGGATCAAATACAGAGTTGTTTTGTTTTGTAGCTGTTCTTATTGTTGTTTGTTGCTAACTTGAGGGGAAAACAAATACAGGTCCATAATCATTATCTGAACTCCCTGGGGCCAGATGCATTTTGGACTCAGAATTTTTTGTCAGTGTTGTTCTAACCTCTGTTAAAAATGCAGTTGGTATTTTGATAAGGATTGCCTTAAATCTGTAGATTGTTTTGGGTACTATAGACATTTTAACAATATTTGGTCTTCCAATCCATGAGCCTGGAATATCTTTCCATTTGTTAGTATTGTCTTCAATTTCTTTCATCAGTGTTTTACGGTTTTCAGAGTACAGATTTTTCACCTCCTTGGTTAAATTTATTCCTAGGTATTTTATTACTTTTGGTGCAATTGTAAATGGGATTGTTTCCTTAATTTCTCTTTCTGCTACTTCATTATTAGTGTAGAAAAATGCAACAGATTTCTGTATATTGATTTTTGTATCCTGCATCTTTACTAAATTTAGTTCTAGTAGTTCTAGTAGTGTTTTGGTGGTGTCTGTAGGGTTTTCCATATAAGGTATCATTTCATCTACAAATAGTGAAAGTCTTACTTCTTCCTTAATAGATTTGGATGCCTTTTATTTATTTCTCTTGTTTGATTGCTGTGGTTACTACTTCCAGTATCTGTTGAATAACAGTGGGAAGAGTGGACATCCTTGTCTTGTTCCTGACTGTAGGTGTAAAGTTCTGTTTTTCACCATTGAGTAGCATGTTAGTGATGGGTTTTTCATATATGGCCTTTATTATGTTGAGGTATGTTCCTTCTAAACCTACTTTGTTGAGGGTTGTCATCATGAATAGATATTAATAGTTTGTCAAATGCTTTTTCTGCATCTATTGAAATGATCATATGGTTTTTTTACCCTTTCTCTGTTGTGATGTATCACATTCTTGATTTTCCAATATCGATCCACCTTTGCACCCCAGAAATAAATCCCACTTGATCATAGCAATAGGTTTCTTTTTTTTTTTTTTAATGTATTGTTAGATTTGGTTTGGCCTTCCCAGAGTCCCTGCCTTCTGGTGTTCATGCTCTTATGCAATTCCTTCCAACTGAGTGTGGGCAGGACCTGTGAATTGCCTCTGACCAACAGAATATGGCAAAAATGATGGGATGTGACTCCTAAGACTACATTTCATTATATGGGACTCCATCTTTCTAAAGGACATGCTCCAGAGACATTCTCTTGAGCTCACTTTGAAGAAGTAACTGGCCATGTTGAGAAGCCCATGTGCAAGTGGTTGAGGGGTGCCTTCTAGAAGCTGAGGGCAGCCTCCAGCCAACAGCTCACAAAAAGCCAGGGCCCTATGCCCCATAATAATAAAGAAATGAATTCTGCCAACAACCTGGGTTAGCTTAGAAGAGAATCCTTCCCCCCAGCCTGGCCAACACCTTACTATGCAGCTTTGTGAAACCTTAAACAAAGGACCAACTAAGCTGTGCCCAGATTTCTGACCACAAAATTCATGAGATAATATGTGTGTGTTGTTTTAAGCTATTAAATCTGTTCACTGGAAGATATAATACAGTCTCCAAATTATTTTAGGTTAGGTCTGATTTTGTAGTCAAACAAATTTTAAAAAGTGTTCAGTTTTCAGAGCTTTTTAAATTTTGTAATTATAAATAACATATTGCAGAAATATAGAAAGCACAGATTAACAGAATCAATGATTCAGGAAGCTGAGGCTTTGGAATTGGTAAATTTTAGTTTTCATTATGGTTCTAATATTTCCCATCTGTGTTGTCTGGGTCAAGGTCCTGAAACCATTTGAATCAAAGCCCATAATGTTCACTGATCTTTCCTACATTGCTCTGAGAGTTGACTAAAATATTAACCACAAACACTATATCCCAGATACTGCACTAAGCACTTTACACATGTTGACACACTTACTTTTCATGGTAACCCAATGAAGCAGGGATTGTCCATATCTTCATTTTTGAGCTGGGGAAACTGAGGAAGTTATGTGCCTGGGGTGACACAGCTAATATATGGGGATCAGGAATGCGAAAGGTCCGCACAGATAACCAGTACGCTGTGTCCTGTCTAAGCACTAGAGCATGCTAACAAGGGGAGGGCAAGACAGTGCCACTGAAATCACTAAACGACCTCTCTGGCTGTGAGGCTGCCCAGGGGCAGGCGGTGAACGTGGCTGTGACTTAAGGTCCCTTCCATCCATAGCATTTAGGGCTTCTTCACATACCTTGATAGCTCCTTAACATTTTCTTCACATCAAAATAAAGCTCAGAAACACTGCACACGGCATGAAGCTCCAGAGAGTGGGCGTCTGGTCTCTCCAACGTCATAGCCCAACTCCTAGAATAAGCAGAGGCCAAATACTTCTTCAGTGAGACAGCCCACTCACCTTTACGTACCCATACCTCTTCCCTCGTGCGCTCATAAAGGACTTACCTGCGCAAAGTGTCTTTCACATCCTACAGAGAAACACAGACAAAAAGTAAGTGGAAACATCAGTATTTCATGAGGCTTGGCACATGGGGCTGTTCTCTATACATGCTCTTTCCAAAGAAGTGAAGAGAGTGACTCTAGCCTTAAATACTGATGGATACTCAGACAGAATGATTCCCATCCCAGACGCCTGGGATATTCAGCATGGCAGGATGTGTACCAGCGCCTGAGTCTGCTGTCTTTCCGGCTGAGATCTGTGGGTGGCTATGGTGTCTGCAATCCCACAGCCTGTGGGATGCTTCGGGAAGAGGCCTAGGAGCTTTGCCCTAGCAAAGCTTCCTCTGGCAAGACTTGCTTTCAGTGATCGAATTCCTTTCAGAGTGAGCCCACATCACCTCTCACTAAGGGTCCTTAGCGGTGAAACCGTGCATAGCCCCTGAGAATGGCCCACTAAGATGGTGGCAGCAGGTGACACACGGCAGTACAGCAGTCATGCTATCATCTCCCATTTACAGTGTAACCTGAGTCCTACTGGAAGGAACTGGAACTAATAGCTCCAGGCATAATTTATCTTAACGGGGTAGATCTTTCATACAGCTGAAAGGAGGCCCCACAGAGCCGTGGAGGGCTCTATAAGCGGATTAGGGAAAATACTGTCCCTCGTGTTGGTGTCCCCCTCGATCACCCAGCAGTCAGCTAGCTGGTGGAGTGCTTCAGGAGGCAGTACGACAGTCAGGGTTCTGTGCACATGGATCAGAGGCAAATGGTAGCAAAAGTTACCCCATGAGTCCCTTTAGCCAAGGACCCCACCATATCCATCAGAAGGGCTATATTTTTCCGAGTCACAGAAACAGATTTTTGTGATTCACTATAGACTAGCAAAGGCCGCCCAATGCTGAGGTATACCTCAAAGAAACATTTCTTTCAATTCCCCATGTCCATGTGCCACTTTTGAGTGAGGGAGGCAGGCCTCACCCATCTGCCCATGTTCCCTCCCACTTCTTCTTCTCTTAATAGCTCAAGGGTTCCTTCCCCCGAGGGCACAGCCCCACCTGCAGCAACTTCTGGGCTGAGCTCTGACACTTCTCCTCTAGTTCCAGGATGTGACTCCTGAGTTCTTGGCTCTTCTGTTCCAGAGTGGCCTCATTATCTCTCAGTCTCTTCAGAGTCTGCTCCTTCTCTTTCTCCAGCCTCCACAGATGAGACTTCTCCTCTTCTTGTAGGAAGCTCTGAAGATTTTTAAAGTCAGACTGGATTTTTTGTTTCTCAATCTCTATCTTCTCCTAGAGTCAAGAGAGTATGCTCAGAAGGTGTAAACAAGCCAAACGTCCATCGATGAATGAATTGGTAAAATATGGCATACAGATAGTGACATGCTATGAAGACTTAAAAAGGAATGAAATTCTCACGTATGCTATGACGTGGATGAATCCTGAAGACATTATGCTAAGTGAAATAAACCAGAAACAAAAGGACAAATATTATATGATTCCGCTTATATGAGCTACCTACGCTAGCCAAATTCGTAGAGACAGAAAGTGGAACAGGGTTACCAGAAGTTGAGAGGAGAAAGGACTGGGCAGTTAGTGTTTAATGGGTACAGAGTTTCAGCTTGGGATGATGAAAAAGTTCCGGAGTTCAGTTTCCACTATTAGTTCCCACTCATAGACAGTGGTGATAGTTAAAGCACTTAACACCAATGAACTGTATGCTTACAAATGATTAAAATGGAAAATTGTATGTTATGTGTATATTAACACACACAGAAGAATGTCTTCTCGGTCACTGGAGCTAGAAGAACGTCACAGACTGCCCGCTGCCGAGTCATGCCTAGGAGGCAAGCACTCCGATGTGGGAGAGTTATCATGATTCTCGACAGTCACCTGATTTCCTTCTTCTTCAGCCAAGATGCAGGAAGAAGGAGGGGCAGGAGTGCCAGATAATTTAATCACGGAACTAGAGCTGAGGTCAAACACTTTATCAGTAACAGAGGAAAAAAACTGAATTTTTATTTGGGAGGTAAGGAGGTATTTCTTTCTTTCTTTTTTTTTTTTTTGTTAAAGATTTTATTTATTTATTTGACAGAGAGATCACAAGTAGGCAGAGAGGCAGGCAGAGAGAGAGAGGGAAGCAGGCTCCCCGCTGAGCAGAGATCCTGATGCAGGGCTTGATCCCAGGACCCTGAGATCACGACCCGAGCCGAAGGCAGAGGCTTTAACCCACTGAGCCAAACAGGTGCCCCAGTAAGGAGGTATTTCTGAGCCTGAGGGAATTTCTGGAAGCAACAGCTTGTAATAAAGATCATGGAGATTGGGCTCAAAAAAAACAAGCTAGTAGGGAAGTCCATGGTTTCAGCAGGGGGAGGTCTGGGTGGCAGGCTTTTATCATAGTTAATAGAGAAATATTCACCACCAGTCTGGGGTCCAAGTAATCATCTTCACGTGTAAAAGTGACAGAAGCCAAGAGATATAAGTCTTTCTGGGTCAGGCTTTCAAATTTGGGAGATAGAGAACTGCAATTTCCACTAGTGCTTCCCGAACTCAGTGTTTTGATAACTGAGAGGATGTGCTAGAAGGGTCATGGATGGGGTTTCTGTATATATTAGCTATAATCAAGATCCTACCCATGGCCCAAGATCCCAGAAATGAGGGAAGTGACAGCATCCTTTGGGAGTTTAGCATCCACACACAAAGGATCAGGGCAGAGGCAGGAAGAGACCCCTGAGAGAGGCAAAATGGTCCACCAGCCTGAGGCATTTGGCTACAAGTTGATGGGTTACATAAATATTTCCATAAAGGAATGCATCTCTGATCATGGGGAACTAGTCAGCCATGGGATCATCTTAGAGACTCTAAGTCTGCAATTGAAGTGTATAGGTTCTTGCAAAGTTGTGACCCTCTTTATAAATCAGACTTCTTTTACCAACCTCATGAGCTTGAGGACTATGTGTCTCAACCTGGAGTGATTCTATTTCCTTAATGTTCACAAAGATTGACTTCTGAACCTGCAAGGCTGAGCGCCACGGCCCGCACTGTGCTAAGTGTGCCGAAGTAATAAAGTTAAGGCCTTCAAACCAGGAAGGCACTTTAAGGTATTTCAAATTTGAAGCCTGGTCAATGACGGCTCTAACTAAAATAGACATACCAATTCTGCTTCTCCTAAGGTATCAGGAATCCTAGCCAATTACTATTGAAAAGTTGAAGGGATCGGAAATAAATTCTCACAGATGTAGACAACTAGGGGTATTAAAAAAAAATGGTTTCTTTTTGGGATTTCATCTGGTTTCATTTGGTCTGGTTTCCTAAAAATAAATTATCATTGTGTTTTGCCAACCATCCCCCATGCCTGCGCTCGAGGGTAGAAAAGAGCTTGAGATCAATAAACGCAAATTCGTACATTCCATTCGCTTATCTGCTTCGTTGTGAACAACTTCAGTTTCATACACTCCTCTTCCAGTTGCCTCAAATTGGTCACAGCATTCTGAAGCTTCTCCTGAAGGAAAAATCGGGTGAATAAAGTCCATTCAATTAGTAACTCTCCATTAAGGCACGTTAAGGGGAACCTCAGCCCTCCAAGACTCTTAGGATAACACTGAATACACACTGAGCCATTACAGTAGTTTAGGAAGCGCGCCGAAGGCTGTATGTGCAATCACAGATTTGATTCCCTTGGCAGCACAGAGCAATTGGTAGGATTCTTAACACCATTTCTGGGCAGTAGAAACTGAGGCTTAGAAAGAGGTTAACTAACTTGCCCGAGTGCTGTAACCCCCTCATAGACAGTTCTGAGTGGCTGCTGAGCTGAGCTGCGGTTCCAACTTCGTCTGCTACCCCAGAGCCTGAGCCATATCCACTATGGTCTTGCCCGGGAAACACTTCACACAGAACATCTAATCATCATCTACAGGAAGATTTTATAAAATAATGTGTTGAACCAAACATAACCAATGCCAGGGCGAGGCATGGGGAACTCTGAATGTGTTATGTTCAGTTGGGAAGGGAAGACCGGGATGTCAGCTAAAGTTACCAGGAACAGTTAATGCAGGAGGGGAGCTCTGCTATCTTTGAAGAGTGGTAATTCGTGAAGCCAATCTAAAATGATTTTGTATCTATATCAAGTTTTGGGGTTATTTTTCAAAATAGTTGTTCACATTTCCATGGAAAGGAATTTGAAGCTGACCAAAATTGCTGCTTGTGATCAATTCTAAAAGATCAGCTCCTGTCTTCTGTAAATTCAGTGAGCACACCCGTTAATTCTTGAGCACTTTTGAGAAAGGGCTCTATGAGACATGTCAAAGACTATATTGCCATTGCTATCCGGGGGACCCAGAACCCACTACAAGCCCACCTCCACCTCATGGGGGCAGGAACAAGGAGCCCCACACTGGGGACATTTTCTTCAAATCGAGGCAGGACAGGGAGCGAATATGGCAGCAGGACTGTGCCCTTTCTTCATTCCCTAGAGCAAAGGCCCGCCTTCTTTACTGCTTCTGAGTGAGAAACAGGAGTTGCCCCAAACCTCTCCCTCCACTTCATCCTCCATGAACAATCATTTTCCAATCCTTTAGCTCGCCTTCCTGAATCTTGCTTGAAACTACCCCTTCCCCCTTCTTACAGGAATAAGCTGAATTTTCCTCCTGGATACACCTTTCACTTTCAGCAGGCGGCCAGAATGCCCTTTTCAATGTCAACCTGATCCTTCAATCTGCAAATAAAACCCCCCAGTGGGCAGTACCACTCTGGGCTACAACTTAGAGTGAGTTGACACCACAGCTCCGGGCCAACCTCCTTTCCGAGGCCATCACCTGGCTTTCCGTACATCGCCCGCCCTGCCTATGCCCTCGCACCTATGGTCTCCTCCGCCCGGAACGCCCTCTCTTCTCTCCGGGCCTCCACCTGCCGTTGACTGTTCCGTGCTCTTCAGGAGTCACTTCTGGAAAGGCTGCTCAGACCCACTTGAGCACTCCCCACCCCTTGGTGATCTTCCTCCCCACCCAACCAGCTGATTCCACGCAGTCTCTTTTACTGATTTGTCTTCCCCACTGGACTGTAGGATACCTAAAAGGTGGTATGTCTTTGTCTCCTGTGTTTTCAAAGTGCATCATATGGTCTCACCCACTGTTAAAATTACATACATGGGGCAAAGCAATAACACACGCAGGTCTGCGGCCAAGCACATGGCGATCCAGAGCAGGGAGACGTCCACCGTCGCAAGCAAGAAGGGAGGGGGGCAAGAGCGGGACCCTCGTGTTGAAGGTCAGGATGGACGGCCAGGACTTGACTCAGTGAGGACCCACAATACACTATTTCTCATATCACGAAAGACGTGACATGAAGGGTGACACGATGACAGCTGTGTTTCAGGATCATCGTCTCAGGTTATATGCTAAATAACCTCGGTCCCCAGGGAGCAGCATGGGAGCGGCACCTGCCAAAGCCTGCCAACCCACACGCTCACCTTGTAGTCCTGGCATACGTCCTCGATGAGGGCTGTGTGGTGCCCTTTGTGCCGCGGTGACCGCTCACAGCGCCAGCAGATGAGCTGGCTCTCGTCTTCGCAGAACAGGTGGAGGTGCTCTCCGTGCTCCTCACATGACATCTCGTGCTCCATCTCCTTGATGGCTTCAATGAGACTCCCCAGCTGCTTGTTGGGCCGGAGGCTGGCCAGTCGAAACGGAGCCCGGCAGTGGGGGCAGGGGAACGTATTGGACGAGGTGTCCGCAGGGCCTTGGTTCTCAAGGAAGCTGATGATGCACTGATTGCAGTAGCTGTGTCCACAGCTGATGCTCACAGGCTCAGACATTAGGGACAGGCAGATGGCACACGTGGCTTCCTCCTTCATCTTCTTGGTGGCTGAGGCCATGGCTTTTCCTGACAAGTTCCAATATGGGATCTAGAGGCAGGGATGAAAATCCACAGGTATGGAAATACACCTCACCTGAGCCTCCCAGCCATGCACCGCACGGGAGGCCACCAGCCTCCACAGGTCCTAGAGTCTTCTCTCTAGAGAGATGAGATGCACTGGGATTAAGATGGTACATAAAATGAGACTGTGTTGTGGAAAATGGCGGTCACGATCCCATGTGGCCACTTATATTTAAATTAATTAAAATTAAATAAAACTTAAAATTCGGTTTCTCAATCCCGCTAGCCATATGCTTAACAGCTGGGGCCACTGGAGGCTCCATGATGGCCCATATGCAACACTCCATGGGTGCACGACGTTTTCTCAGACCCAGCACTGACAGAGACAGAGAGCAAGGAAGGCTTCCTCACCAAAGCTGGAGCAAGACAGAACTCAAGCGAGGGAGTGTGAAACTCCTACTCTACAAACATCAAGAATCCTTATACCAGAACCGCTTCTTCGGGACTGGGAGCAACCCTGAAGTAACTGGGTGGCCATGAAGGACTCCCCTGAGGTCGTCAACTTTGACTCTGCTGGAACCCCACTGCCAGCTCTCTCTGCCCCCACTCCCCCCCCACGGGGGACAAAAGGCACCGGGTTACTAATGTCTCAACGGAGCCCCAATAACAAAAGTAAATCAGGCAACGGGAAGAATCAATGTGTCTTTGCTGTTGTCCTCTCAGTCCTGAGGGAAAGATCTGGAAAGAGTTGGGAAAAGAAGGGTTGTCCCCGGGAACAGCGCTCCTGCGGAATGAGGGAGGGGACCGGCTCCCCTCCAGGCCAGGGCGTGGTTCTCGGGGTGGGGGGTTTGCAGAAGCCAGGGTGTGGGGGAGGCCGCGCCCCGGGGGTGTTCCGGGGGCTTGGCCTCTTGGTGTCCAGCGGCGAGGACCTGACGACGGGTGACAGGGAGGCCTGACCTGAGGCACCCACTGCGGCTGGCAGCGGCTTGGGGAACCTCGCCCTGTCCCCCCTCCCCAGCCCCGCGCCTTGGCGGGCAGGGGCGCCGAGGTGCGAGGAGCAGCCTCTGCAAGGACAGGGCCAGACACGAAATCGGGGCTTCGGCTCCGGCTGCGAGGCGGCTGCCGGCATCTGAGAGCCAGGGCCGGTCGCTCGCAGTCACGGCGGATTTCCTCCGGGGACCTCCCTTCCCCGGCAGGCGGCTTCTCCCCCGGGCCACAGCCGGCTCCCCGGCGCCGGGGCGCGGCGCTCCCCTCGGGAGGCCCCGAGCGTGCGGGGCGGCCGCCCTCCCTCACCGCGCAGCCCACGGCTCCCCAGGCCCGGCGGGCGCTCCGCGGGTGCAGGAGCCGGACAGCCGCCGGGAACGCGGGCAGGGTCCCGGCGGCGCGGGCACCCGCACACGGGCCCCCCACGCTGCCCCCCACACCCCCGAGCTCCCCCCACCCCCGCGCGCATCTCCGCCCCCCGCCCGGACGCTGGTGCCCCCCACCCTCCCCCACCGCCGCCCGCCACGTACTCGCCGCCGCCGCCGCCGCCGCCGCCGCCGCCGCCGCCGCCGCCCGAGGCCCGGCCGCCCGCGAACTGAGAAGCGAAACTGCTGTGGGAGGCGGGCCGCGAGCGCCCGGAAGGCGGTCTGAGGAGACGCCCGCGAGCGCCCGGGAGGAGGCGCCCGCGGGGTCTCGGGGAGGAGGCGCCCGCTTTGCGCTCAGCTCGACCCGGGTTAAGGAAGACGGCGGGAGAGAAGACCCTTCTTTCACAGCCGTGAAGGGACGGGAGAAATGAATCACCCCGTCCGCCATTTGCGACCTGAGCGAGAGCGTCTCGAATCAGGAAGGCCGCGGAGGGTCCAGATCGTTCTTCCGCCACCAGCCGTCTTTGGGATCCGTAGCTTTTGGGGCCTATGTTGGTGCTGTTCTTGGGTCGCGCGCGGTTGTCCAACCGCTGACGGGCGTGGGAGACGGGGTGGTGGCAGGAGCAGAGTTCCGGGCGTCCCGCAGTCGGCCCACGCCAGCCCCACGCCAGCCCCACGCCAGCCCCACTTCTCTGTCCCTCGCTCCTTGCCCTCCGCGGCCGCCCTCCGAGGATGCGGATACCGCGCTTCTCCGCCACCGGACGCGCGGTCCAGGACTGCAAACGCGAGCCCGCGGTGGCCCGGCTGCGAGTGGCCTCGGCGGGGGCCGTCCCGGGGCCTGCACAATGCAGGACAAGCTATGGGGCCGGGGACTTCGCCCAGACAGGCTCCTGCCGGTCCCAAACCGTGGAACACGTTCCCCTCGTCCCTTCCCAGACTGGGGCCTCCCTTAACCACTGTGCTCCCCGGGCTGCTCACAGAGACTTGCGCCGCTCCGCAACCCGGTGGCTCATCGTGTCCCGCTGGCCCATGGGGTGGTGGCAGGCCCTGCGCCCAGGACAGGACTCAGCTTCTCCCGAGGCAACCAGCGCACGGACCGAAGACCCAGAATGAGGCCCTGAGGCCCTGACCCCGTGATGCATCCTTGCAAGATCCCCATGACTTTCACTGTCGTGGATGTGACTCTGGACCCAGGCAGAGCTCATCCCAAATCTGTCTGGTCAAAGGATCAGGCAAAGGAAGCCAGTGAACGCCCAAAAGAAAGAAAACTGCCACTGCTACAGGTAACAGCAAGAGAAAAGCAGCGACCTCACGACAGGGTCTGTCTTGCGACGGCCACCGCACCTTGCACCCGTTTCCCGTTGCACGAAGTAGGGACTAGTTCCTGCAGAGAGCTGCCCGCAGTGTTAGAAGAGGAGGGGAATGCAGATGAGCCTTCGGAGATATGTCCCTCAAATATGGGCCTAGAGAGAGACCCATAGGGGCTGCCGCAAGGGGAAATGCCTCTCCTCCAATGAGTGAGGCTAAGCCAACCCTGTGAGTCTGGGATGCAGGAACAGGAGTTGGGCACCGCAGTCTCTAAAAGCATGCACTCTGGGCCTTCCCTCTCTGCGGAATAGTTGTCCTTCACGTAACCCCTGGGTGCCTTCCCTCAACTCCTTCAGGGATCCCTTCCCTACCAGGCTTAGTCTGACCACCTTTTTATAGTTACACTCCTCCCCATTTGGGATCCCTCTTACAGTCTCTATTTTAAGCAACTGACTCTTGGTTTTGGTTTAGATCCTGATCCCAGGGTTGTGAGACTGAGCCCCACATCAGGCTCCACCCTTGGTGGGGAGTCTCCCTGAGAGTCTCTTCCTCTCCCTGGCCCTCCTGCGTGTGCTTTCTCCTCTCTCTCTGTCTCTCTCAAATAAATAAATCTTTTTTAAAAAATCCCTTTAAGTTTATTAACTTGTATTATGGCCCAGAATGTGGTCTATCCCAAAGAATATAACCATGTGAACTTGAAAAGAACATGGGTGCAGATGTTCAGTATAATGTTTTGTAAGTGTCAATTCATTCCAGGTGATGGATATGGTTTTTCAGATCTCCTACATCTTTAGTGATATTTTATCTAGTTATTCCATCATTATTGAAAGAAGAGTATTAAAATCTCTAGCTGTGATGGTAGAATCCTTCATTTTCCTTTTAATTCTTTCCATTTTTTACTCCACGTATCCTGGAGCTCTGTTGTTAAGATCATACACATTTATGATCGTTACATTATCCTGCTGAACTGACCCTTTACCAATACAAAATATCACTCTATCTCTGCAAATACTCTCTGTCTTCAACTCTGTCATTAATATAGATGCTCAGTCTTTTTATGCTTGCTGTTTACATGGTACCTTTTTTCTACAAATTTATTTTAAACTTATCTGTTTTTTATATTTCAAATGTTTCTCTTCTAGCAGACATATGTTCAGTTCTTCCATTTTTTAATGGATTCTAACAATCTTTCCTTTTTAATTGGAGTATTTAGACCATTAACATTTAACATTAACCTTTACTTTTCTTCCCATACTACACTGGCTGGCATCTCACAGACAATAGGGAACATAAGTTGTGAGAATTAGCTTCTTACTTTATTCTTAATCTGGGGGAAGGGCATAGGTGGAAAAAGCTTTTAATTATTTATCATTAAATATATTGTTCCTTGATATACTACTACTGCATTTTAAATTATCATTATAAAATAACATTATTACATTTTACATAGATTATTAGGAGAAAATATTTTCCAGGAAAAAAACACAGCAACATCTCTTAATTTTGTTTCCATCTTTCTTTCACATTTTATACAACCTACATATGGGGCACATTATTGAAACTGCATGTATTTTACATGGCATCTTAGTGACCTCTTTGCTTACATGTTGATCAACAGATGGCACTCTTGCGTTTTTGGTGTCTTACGTCCGTATGGTTTTGCCTTTAAGAAAGCGTAACTACTTTTTTGATCAATATTAAAAAGAATTGTAAATTTATCTGTTCTTACGGTGACTTCAAATGGCTAACAATGGCATTTGCTTCCAAACAGTCATTTTTAAATGTACTTATTCACACAATAAGCATTTATTGATAGCTTTTCTACGGCAGACACAAGGCTGGACCCTGGGGATATACCAATTATATCAGAGATAATTTATTTCCTATAAAAGTTTCCAGAAAGCTAAAACATGTAAAAAAAAATATGCTACATGTTATAAGAAGGTAGTAAAAAATGTTGAAGCTGAGAAAAAAAATAAAGGAGCATGCAATTCCCGGCAGAATCTGGATACTTCTGCAGAGTTGAAAACTTCTGAGTCATAATCTGAAGGAGAAGTGAAAGTTCACCAGGGGAAGAGGACGGCCAGGAATTATAGTGAAAAGGTCAAGAGTCATTAAAAGTATCCCACGTTATGTGAATACAGTGAGGTTCCAGAACCAAGAGCATGGAATCCATGAGGAAGATCGGTTTCAAATAAATCTGGGGCCAACATAGTGAGGCAACTAGCAGAACTCGTATCTCCTTCCTCCCCTCTCCCTGCATATTTCCTTTATAGGATTTTTACATGGAGGGAAAATTCATAACCACCACTGAGCTGGGGTGCTGGGGGAAGGTGGAGAATCTGATCGGTTTGCTTATCCCAAGCTAGGCTCTTCCCCTTGGCCCAGACAACCTAAGTTCAGGTCCTAGGGACCTGTTACCTACATACAGAACCTACCCCGAGGTGGATTCTGCCCCGAGATGGACTAAAACCCTCCCCTGACTCTTAGTACAGCTAAATTCACTCACAGACCAGTCTCCCTTTCCAAGAGTCTCTTACCCCTAAGACTCCTCAACATCTTCAACACCATTCAGGGTCACGGAGGTACTGCCACATCCTTAGCTCTATGCCTGATACAGCAATGCAGGGACGAGAAGGCCATCAGCCCTTGGATCAGACCCTTTTCTCTGGCCCCTATGACCATCTACCTGTTTTGAACTCCGATGCCAAGAGATCTTTGGGCCCCAAGGGCACTTTGCAGTGAGGTTTAAAAATCCAACGAATCTACAAAACACCCAGCCTGTACCCTTTAAGAACTCATTGTCTTGGAAGATGAAGAGGGTGAGGAACTGTTGCAGATTAAAAGAGACTGAAGAAACATGACAACCAAATGCAAGGTGTGATCCCAGACTGGGCGGAGGGGAGAACGTTAGGAGAGACATCCTTAAGACAGCTAGTGAAATTCAAACTTAGAGATAAAATATCTAAGGATAGAGGATGATATCTGCAACTTAACCTCAAATCCTTTGGCAATTATATACAGAGACACAGATCTATAAAAGGATGTGTGGGTAGAGAGAAAACAAATGTGGCATGATATTAACAATTGGTGAACCTAGGTTTGGATATAGGAGAATTCTTTGTGTTTGTCTTGCAATTTTTCTGTCTGAAATTATTTCAGAATAAGTTTTTAAAAACCACAAGTCCCATTGACCCTTGGCACATATCACCAGGGTCCAGATTCAGTAGGGACTGTGTGCCTTCTAGGCTATGAGATGAAGGGATCCTGAGGAGGAGACAGGCTGCTTGGTTCCTCCCTTTGGGACTAGGGCTCTGGCTCTCTATCTGTGTCTCTGTCTCTCCCCCACACACCCCTCTGTATATCAAATCTCACTATCACTCCCCTGATCTGGTCTACGTCTCTCTCTACCCCAGTGGCTTTGTGTTGTGATGGGTTGCTTATATGTTTGTTTTGTTTGCTTGCTTATTTTTTTATCTTTTTCTCTTTCTGTAACTGAAAGTAGACCTTCCAGACCAGCCTGTTGTACTCCAATCCATCCTGAGCATGGATTTTTTTTTTTCTTTATCCTGTTTGGAGTTTTCTGATTATCTTGACCCCGTGCATTTATGTCTTTCATTGTATTTGAGAGTTTTTAGTCCATATGGATTCAAGTATTTTTTTTCCACTCTGTGCCATTTCTCCTGTACTTCTGAGGCTCTGATGACCCAAATGTTAGAGCTTTTCAAAATTGTCCTACAGGCTTGAAACAATGCATATTTATTTTTACCCAGCATCTGTAAATCTGAAATTGAGGCATGGCTTAGCTGAGTTCCCTGCTTCAAGGTCTCACCTGACCTTGTCAAGGTCTCACCTCACCTTACAGTCTAGATATTGACTGACTCTGAGGGCTCATCAAAAGCACGGCTAGGGAAATAGCCGCTTCCAAGCTCACTCAGGTTATTACAAAAATCCAGTTCCTTACAGTTAGAGAACTGAAAGTTTAAATTTCTTGGTAGAGGTTGCCTGCAGTGTCTTCCCATATAGGGGTTCCTAAACACAATCACTTGTTCCCTCAAAGCCTGCAAAGGAGAGACAGAGAAGCAAGCCTGTTAATAAGAGAGGCTAATATAACATAACATAATATGATCATGGCAATGCCATCCCATTACCTTTGTCATATTCCATTGGTTAGAAGCAAATCACAAGTCCCATCCATACTCAAGGACATGAACAGAGACATGGACATGAGGAGACAGGGACCATGGAGGCATCTTTGAGTTTCTGTCTGTCACATCATGAAGGAGGCTGCAGACCAGTCTGTGGCCCCACGAGTCCAGGGTTCTGGGCCTTAGCAAGATGGAATCCTGAAGAACCAGGGAGGTAAATGCAGACTAAGGCCGGCAGCTGGCATTTCAGTCAAGCTGCCTACAAGATCAGAGACCAGACTTGTGATGGCTGGAATATCATCTCAAGGTGGGCGACCTCGAATGCTAGGATAAGACGTGGCGTGGTTCTGGAATGCAAACCTTAAAATGCAGGTGAAGGCAACATAAAAAAGTCCTAAACAGTGCAAGGTAAGCCCTGAGGGAGGGAGAGAAGAAAAAGAAGAGAGAATCAGAGACAGACAAGTAAAAACACTGAAATATGGTTTGCACACCAAAATTTCAAAATTCGTGAAGTAACCTAAACCCAAAAGACCGTGATCAAACTCCACAAACGGCATGCGAATTTACTCCAAACGAAAATAATTTTAAAGTCAGACAAAGAGAACTGTGTTTAGGACGCTCAAGGAAATAAATGAAAGATTCATTTCTGCTTAAAGACACCAGGAAATGATGAAACTGAAATAGGTCAAATTAAATAAGAAAAATTGACCATTTTAAAAATTTAGAAATATGAGAAAAAATATAGGCCTCGGAAGAAGAAACCTTATTGCTGAGATAAATCTTAGACTAAATATCATTCCCAGACTGAATTGTAGACAAAATACAGTGGAAGAGAGAATAAGAACATTTCTACACAAAGCAGAGGGCTAATAGCTTCAGCATCAGCCTTGTTCTGGAAGCTTCACAGAAACTCGAAACTTTAGGCCCACCCCAGACCCACCAAGATACTTAACACTTTCATAAGTTCCCCCAGGTAATTCATGTGCACACTAAATTTCAGATGTGCTGCCTTAGGGTAGTGGAAGAAAAATTTGCTCAGAATGCAGAACAGAACAAAAAGACAAGAAAAACATACATGAAAATGCAGCTAAGAGCCAAAGCTAGACCAGGGATTCTGTATATCTATAATAATAGGTCAATCCAGAGGAGTAGAACAAAAGCATCTGGAGAGATAGTAGTTGAGAATTTTTTGGAATCAAGGAC
This sequence comes from Martes martes, assembly GCF_963455335.1. Taxonomy (NCBI): domain Eukaryota; kingdom Metazoa; phylum Chordata; class Mammalia; order Carnivora; family Mustelidae; genus Martes; species Martes martes. The sequence continues at coordinate 145,603,867 of NC_137893.1, read as the reverse complement.
ATGGATTGCTCAAATCCCAAATACACCACAAATCTTGAGCAGGACAGATACAGGAGATTTATGATTCTCTTTTGTTGTATTCTACTTTGTTGAGTGTTCCTTCATGGTCCCATCTGTTGTTTGGATAAAAAGTTGTTCCTTGCACAGATAATATGTTAGTTTTCCATGGTAGCTTTTAAGAGTCTCTCTTTATCTTAAAATTCTAGCAAAAGCTGCTCTGTTCTTGGTGCCCTAGGGTTGGTCCCTCTCTGTTTCTTCTTGCCATCTGGGGCCTTAGGTCTTAAAGGCTGTGATTGGGTTGCAGGTCTAGGGAAAAGGTAAGAAAGAGGTTCCATAGCCTCCTTTTCACCTGGGACAATGGGGTGGAATCAGTCTTTTCTATATGGTGCATGCCACATCCAAGGTCGAGGTCCCAACTGAAGGCCTCTGGCCTTACAGAAATAATTCCTCTTTACTTACTTGGAGAACCCCTGGGGACTTGAAACAAATGCTGGCGACTGTTCAAATCCTCGGGGACCTTGATCTGGATGTCTCTCTATTTACCAACTTCTTTCTACCTCGGGGTCATTTTGCAGCCTGAATTGGGATTAAATTCTATGTTGCAATGTGAAACTTCTGTGGTTCAGCCTTTGTCCTCATCACTGCTTGTCTGCTTCTGTCTCCTTCTTGGAAACAAAAGTCTGGTGTCATTCTGTTAGTTCCACTCTGAGTTTCTCACTTGGTAGTACTTTTCAGTTAGGGATATACATACTCTCATTCATCAGACACAACCACCAGACGGTAACTTCCTAAAAGTATAAACCTGATCATGACTCATGCTGGCTTAAAATATTTTAATCATTCCTAGTCACTTTTTTTTTCATTAGATTATGTTTAATCGCAGAGTGGATCTGGGTGTGTAACACAGGAAAGCCTGTCATGGATTCCTTTTCACGTCTCTGTATTTTTTTCTTGTAGAATTCACGCAATTTTTACATTTGACTGAAATTGTTTAAAACGAATAAAAAGGGGCACCTGGGTGGCTCAGTCGGATAATTATCTGCCTTTGGCTCAGGGCCCTGGGATGTAGCCCCTCGTCAGGCTCCTCGCTCAGTGGGGAGTCTGCTTCTCCCTCTCCCACTCCCCCTGCTTGTGCTCTCTCTGTGTGTCAAATAAATAAATAGATAAATAAATACATGTTCCTCAAAGTATTGCATAGAACCGGCACTTCAGAAAAATATTTTGTGTTTTTCCTGCCTTCTTCTGGGCAGAGTAGGCCAAAAGAAAAAAAAAAGGCCCCATTTGTCTTATTTTTAACCATTTTTGTTGGCTGCCCTGCCCGTGCATTCCTATTTCTGTGTCTGCATACCTTCGTGCTGAGCGTGTATAGGAACCACAAGATACAATTCGTGGCTCTGGATATCACATAAAAGGCCTTTGTGGCCTGGTCTTGCTGACGTCTCCCCCAGACTTCCCACTGTTCCCCGACTTAGAGTATATGATCCAGGTGCTTCAGGTTTTTCTAAAATCAAAATGGGCTTTTGCTTTTTCTTTTTCTGATTACAGAATAAATAAGTATTCTTCGTGTAAAACTTTAAACAATATACGTAAAGCCTAAGTAAGAAAATTAGGCTTATCCCTTTCCACCAAGCTAATTATGTTCACCTGTGACTCTCTCGCTCTCTTTCCATGTATGTGCATATGTGTACATGTATTCGTAGAAATACATGCCTGTACCTGTATATATACACGTACACATAGACAAACATATACACGTGTATTTGTGCACATATGAACCCATGTAATTCTACAGGCATATGCTATAAATGCTGATTTTTTTGTAGTTACTTTTTGTGTAGTTTTACAGTTTTTGTTTTTGTTTTTACCAACTCATTAGTTACCCAAACCAGATAATCAAAGTTAATAGCCAGGTCTGACTCCCAGAATCTCATACAAACAAAAAATTATACACAGATCCTGGTTTTTCATGTGTAAATATTTAGGAAAAAATGGGGTCCCTTTCTATGCAGCCTGCATCTGCTTTACTCACTTAAATTCTATGACATTATACAAAAGCATCCCAGTCAAATGGTACAGGTGCAACTCATTCTTTCAAACTGTTGCTCACTTTTTCTTATATAAAGATGTATTGCAATCTAGTTAGTCTCCCATTGATGGGCTTTTAAGCTCATTCCAGTTTGCCTTCTAGTTTGCCTTTTCTTTTCTTTTTTAAGATTTTATTTATTCATTTCACAGACAGAAAGAGCACAAGTAGAGAGAGCAGCAGGCAGAGGGACAGATAGAAGCAGGCTCCCTGCTGTGCAGGGAGCTGGACATGGGGCTTGATCCCAAGACTCTGGGATCGTGACCTGAGCTGAGGGCAGGGGCTTAACCCACTGAGCTCTCAGGCCTCCCGACCCAGTTTCCCTTTTTTTAATTGGATTTCATTGAATTTATTTATTTATTTTTCAAGATTTATTTATTTGACAGAGATCACAAGTAGGCAGAGAGGCAGAAAGAGAGAGAGAGGAGGAAGCAGACTCCTTGATGAGCAGAGAGCCCGATGAGGGGCTCGATCCCAGGACCTCGGGATCATGACCTGAGCCAAAGGCAGACGTTTTAACCCACTGAGCCACCCAGGCACTCCTGAATATATTTAATAATTCTGAGAGGGTCAACATTTTTTTTATATTAAGTGATCCCACCCAGCAACATAGTACATAGTTCCATTTAGCCAGCTCTTGTTTTATGTCCTTTAATAAAATTTTATTATTTTCTTTCTCTGAGTCACACTTTTCTTGCTCAAACGATTCTGAAAAATTTCACAGTTTTTGTTGCTAGAAAACATCAAAAACGCTTTTCTATTTCCTCTCCTGGCCAGTTATTTCTACAACTGGGCAAGCAATTGATTAAAAGAAAAAAGCTTTCTCATATTTGCAGTCAGTTCTCCAAATCCCCTTTGTGCCTTTGCACTTTAATCCCTGGTCGTGCTGAACAATTGCAATTCCCCACACCACGCCTTTGCTCTTTCCAGAAGGTCCTTCCCCTACATCACCGACTCACCCACACCACCTGTGAAGACTGACCACAGCTGTGCCTCCTCCTGAAAGCCTTCCCCTGACACCCTTGTGTTGGCGGGGTCCTCAGCCTCTCTCTCCTGGTATCTCTGTGCACACACGTCTTGTTTGTTTTCTTCACTTTTCACCCCAGTTGTCTGTCTGTGTATAGTCTCGCTCAGTGGACTCCGACCTCCATGGAGTCATGGGTCAGGTCTTAAACAAATAGGAGTTCTCAGAAGCTAGCACCACATCTGGAATATAGTAAATTCTCAAAAAAGAGTGTGGCATTGGCTCTGATTGGAAACAGCTAATGGCAGGTCAGAAAGACCTAACTTTCTAAGGACCTCTGATCTTTTCGGCTACATTACTCTTGATATTTACACGTAAGTTACGGATACTTGTTCTTTTAGTACATAACTCTGGGAGTTGATTTAACAACACTTTGTTACGTGAAAATAGTGATGGAGGGTGAAAGGCTTGGACCAGCTACAGAAATCTTGATTCTTATTGGTGAGTGTGACTCAAAAATTCATTCATCCAGGGGCGCCTGGGTGGCTCAGTGGGTTGAAGCCTCTGCCTTCGGCTCAGGTCATGATCCCAGGGTCCTGGGATCGAGCCCCGCATCGGGCCCTCTGCTCAGGAGGGAAACTGCCTCCCCCTCCTCTCTCTGCCTACTTGTGATCTCTGTCAAATAAATAAATAAAATCTTTAAAAAAATTTCTTTAAAAAAAATTCATTCACCCAATAAATTAATGTTTAATGAACACATACTATAGGCCAGATACTGTACCAGGAGCTGTGAATATAGCGATTTTCAAAACGCACAGGATCCCTGCAGGGAACTTGCACAACTCAACTATATGATTACACTATTTAAACAAAATATGCAGCTTGAAGAATATAGTTTGAATCTCAGTTTTGGCATTGGACACTGGGGATATTCCTTTAGTATATTTACTCCTATTTGGGGACAATCATTCTTGGCTACCTTTTTTTTTTTTTTTAAGATTTTATTTATTTGACAGACTACAAGAAGGCGCAGCAGCAGGCAAAGGGAGAGGGAGAAGCAGGCTTCCCGCTGAGCAGGCAACCTGACGCAGGGCTCAATCCCAGGACCCTGTGATCGTGACCTGAGCTGAAGGCAGACGCCTAACCCACTGAGCCACCCAGGCACCCCTTGGCTATCTTTTCTACCGGGACTACTGCCACGTCATTCTGTGTCTTCAAGCAAATTAGAAAATGTCACACCTTCTTCTGGGCAGACTAGGAAAAAAAAAAAAGAAGTCCTCATATGTCTTCTTTTTAACCATTTTCCTTAGCTGATCAGGTATTCAATGACTTTACAATAAGTCAATAACCAGAATTTTCATTAAAGGGAGGAAGGAACTACTGTTTCAACTTTCCCGCTACTCCTCTGTGACTTAAAAGTGGACTGAATAATGCTGCTCAAAGACTTCCACGTACTGGTCCCTGGAGCCTGTGAATACGTTAGTTTGTGTGGCAAAGGGCACATTCCGTGCGTGATTAAGTTGGGGATTTTGAGACGGGAAGACTCTCCTGGATTTTCCAAGTGAGACCAATATAAGTATAAGGGTCCTTATAAAGAGGGAGGCAGGAGGGTGAGAGTTAGAAAGATTTCAAGATGTTTTACTGGTGACTTTCAGAATGTGGGAAGGGGCTGTGAGCCAAGGAAAGCTGGGGACCTCTAGAAGCTGGAAAAGGTAAGGACATGGCTTCTCCCCTAAAGCCTCCAGGGAGAGTGTGGCCCTGCAGACCCCTTGATTTTGGGACCAGTGAAACCCATTTTGGACTTTTGACCTCCAGAACTGCGAGAGTAAATACGTGTTGTTTTAAGTCACTAAGTTCGTGTTAATTTGTTACAGCAATGACAGGAAGCTAAAACCAAAAAATGAAGTAGCTAAACTAAGGTACTGGCTCCAGTAGGCTCTTGGGGGACTGTGGTGAGGCCGACCCCACAAGGAAACATCGTGAAGGCAGTTTGAAGCTAATAAAGTGACAGAGGGGGGACCCCCACCTCATTTTATAAGGGTCAAAGTCATACTAGAAATATCCAGTAGCAGCCACAAACCAAAAAATAAAATTCATAAATAAGACATAATCCAAGAATCAGAAGTCAAGCAGAGATTGGAGAATGGCAGGCTCAGATAAGAAACAGGAAGAAAGTGTAGGGTGTTGGTTTATCTCCCTCTTGGGAGCATCCTGAGTATAATCGGAAACCGGCCCCTGTATTCAGAGGACAGGGAAAGACTGAAGACAGACGCAGCCACTCCGGGTCAGCCGGTGGTCGTTTTAATAACAGCAAAGGGAATGACCCTTATCATGAGTGACGGAAAAGGATCTCCGCACTCCCCTTCCAAATCTTAGAAGTTTATAAAGAGGCCCTTACTGGGCTCAGCCACATATCCTACAGGTGTTCTCAACAACACATCACCCTCTCAAGGTTATGTCCTTGTAGCGGCCTCTGGGAGCGGAAAAGGTAAGTGGGACCCACATTCTCGGGACAGAGGAGAGGCCGAGGAGCCTCTGAGTGTCCAAGCCTAGCTTAGGGGTCAGTCGGTGGCCACAAGTTTTGATGACGTTCCCCAACAAAGGGTAGCTTCATGAAAAGATATTGGATTAGCCAAAGTTTATAAGAATGTGGGCACCAAAAACTTAAGGAAAGTCTAGACGACTTAGCAAAACCCCTTAGTGGATGTTTAGTGGAAACATCTCATTTATGGAAGACCGACTACCAGTCAGCATAAGTATTTCATTTAATTTGCATAATGACTCCATGAGTTGGGTGTTATAACCCTTGCTTCACTAATGAAATTCACAGAGGATGAGCGACTTGTCTAAGGCTGCAGAAAACGCTAGAAGTGAGATGGGGTTCACCTCACCCCTCCAACCCCGCCACCTTCCTTTCAGGAAAAATGCTTGTTGACTTTTTTGGTTGTATGCACAGTTCAAAGCAGAAAAACATGATGTCACCTTTTGAGATACTCATTTTATCGGTGACAACTCGAAAATGAAGTTAAAAATTAAGCAGCAGAGTCAAACCCAGGCGCCCTGCTCTGAGGATGTAGGGCCAGACCTGATGCTGTCGCACTGCCACGTGGCTCAGTATTTATCTTTGTGAAACTCTGTGGAATTATCGGAAAGGGAGGAAAGGATAGAAACTTCTTCAGGGAGCCTTAGAGTCTAGGGCTTAAAATACTGGTTTAATGGTGAAGGTAAGTGCTTTTCTTCTTTTCGGGTCGGAGGATAATTACTAATCAAGCAGAGATCCGTTAGAGGGAGGGAACAGTTTGAGGGGAAGTCGGAGGAAAACCGTTAAGAGCAGCCTAAGGATTCCCACCCGGGAATGGTTTCTGTTTCCAGATGAAGAAGGGACTTTTCTAACACATGCAATCGATTCAATGGACTCAATCGAACAAGGCTTGAGAGGCCACCAGTGCCAGTGGACACAGGGCAACGATCCCTTCTCTGAGGATTCCGTATTAGCTGTGACACCTGTCTGAGTTGGATGGGTTTCACTGTGGGATAAAACACTGGGTCAGAACTAACCAGCTGTGGGCTCGGGGACTGTGGCAAATGAGTCTTTTCAGATTTCTATGTGTATTTGAAACTGTCTCTCAAGAAAAAGAGCATCTGAAGTTGTAAATAAGAGTAAAAGCAAGAATACTTGTATGCTTGTAGGGCTCACCGGCTTAGGTGTCCTCGCCGGCCAGCTCAGGAGAAGGGTCCGGAGAGATTAGGATTATGCTGCTCTCACAGGAAAGCCTAGGTGGAAAGTCAGTGAAGGCGCCTTTTCCCAATTTGCCAGAGAAGGTCCCTCATCCAAAGCCAGTTGGGCTTGTATGTGCCTGGAAGACAAGCTTGAGGTTGTCACTTGGAGGAAAGGGGCACAGACACCATGCAGATCTCCTGGTGAGCCCAGCTGTGAGTCCCCCAAGACGCACTTGATCTGGGCCTTAGCCTGCTTTCTAGGATCACCCACTATCGGTCCCTGATTCAATTTTTTCTTTGATTCTTTTTTTTTTTTTTTCCACGACTAAATTCTTAAGTGAATTGACAGCAAGATATAAATGACCTATTGGAGTAACGAGCTTTATTTCAGCACTACCCATCTTTCAGAAAGGTAGGCAGGTGATAAAAAGGGGCCTCAGCTCTACTAACCTGGGAGACATTGCTTCTTCCCACATTCTCTGATGTCCGTAGCAAGATGCCTCCCTTCTTCCCCCATCTTGTGGATTCTCGTTCGGAAGAACCTGCTTTTCAAAGGAAATGTTTGAAACCGATTGAACACTCAATCAAAAGTGCTTCCACAGAAATGTATTTTATTTGCTCTAAATCTGTACTCATTAACCTGCAAGGGCCCGAGCGCCCGTCTCGTGAGTGCTGATGATGATCGCTGTTGTTAATATCAGGAACAGATCACAATGTGTACTTCACATTTAGAAGGCGTGTCTCAGTATCTTTTTTTTTTTCCTACTCACAACTGTCCCATGAAGTAATATTGTCCCCATATATCTTGTTTTTTGTTTTTATTTTTGTTTTTTGTCCTGTTCTTTTTCTATTTCCTGTTCAATTAACACTCTGGTAGCTTCTGAAAACTGCACTGGTTTACTCAGATTGTAAATGGGACAGAAGAGCTTGGTCCCTGGATACCCTTTGAACTGAGGGTTCATACTCTTCAACGACATGTGACATTTACTCTGAGTAAACTGGGAGACTCGACTAACAGAGATGATGCAAGACAGGCTGGGGATTAGGGGAAATCTAAGAACAATAAAAAGGCCACTATAACAAAATAGTGGGTTCCAGACTGAGACAAATAGGAAAAAAAAAAAAAAACGACTCTTTTGCTTCTGCATAAACCAAACTGTCTATATTATTAATTTTATATCAACTACAACTCTATACTGTATCATCAAATTATTTTTAAAAGGTCGAATTTTCGTTTACTGTCTGTTCAATTTTTCTATATTTACTTATAGCTTTGGTGCTAGGACTCGCTAGTTTTTAGAAGTGTCACCCCGAATGGGACAGTCCTTAACAGTGTTTACAACTGGACCGAGACTCCCACTATCTCTGAGTGCGTATCAGTCATGATAACGCTCAGACCCCATCATTTTCATATGCTTCTGTGATTATTTTGGGAAAATAGGGTTCATTATTACATCGCCGAGGGACCCTAGTTTAGAGTAGTTTGGAATGTCTGCCCAATTTCTCTCTTTGTCTCATGCGACGGAAATAGGAAATTAACAAATGAGATCCGCTATTGAGGCAAAATTCATAGTATGTGAAATTGCGAAAACTAAGGTAGGAATGGCAACAGGTGGAAGGGGAAGGACAGCTGAAGTGAAGGTTTGTGAGATGATTCCACTAACCAAAAAGCGAGAAAAAAATAGTCATTTTTATTCTCTTAAATATTACAAGCTCCGCTTGAAAGTATTTTCCTCATCAAGTTGCCTTCTGGAGTAAATGATTAAAACCACTTAAAGGCATATAAATTCCCCATAGAATACCTCAAAAGGAAGCTACCCGATTGTGTTCAAAGCTGAGCTTAAAACAGGAACATAAGAGGAAGTAGTATTAACAGAATAAGCAACAGTCTGGCCATCAGGAACACCGGTGCTGGCTCAGTAAAACGTGAGACCGGGTGTCAAGCTCTCAGACTCCCCGTACACCAATTTTCTCACCAGTAAAATGAACAGTTGGGCCCGAGGATCTCTGAGCGTCTTTCCGCTCTAGAGTTCAGATTGACTGGTGAGGTCGGTGGGAAAGCTTTCAGTGGAATATGGATACTAGGAGTTGCACGGACAGCGAAGAAGTTCCATTAGGCAAGTCTTGAGAACTTTCCCAACAAGGGAAACCAGCTAGAAAGTGGTCCAAACTCCAGGTAAACGAGCTGTCCGTTCCATTGTGCTTCAGCTAAGATCCCGAGTGAGAAGCACCGAACCGGGCTCCTGAGATCATCCAGATGTTAGCAAGACTCGAAAGCCTGCCACAGCAGGACAAAATCCAACATGTTTCCTGGTGCTGACCATGTCTGGTTTAGCCATGGGGCATCTATTTAGGTCTGGGCAAACAAATTGCCTGTAGCAAAGACAACAATAAACATTTCAGAGCCTCAAATGTAACACACGTACGTGTTGTGCAATGTCATCCTTCCTGTTCAGAGAAGACCAGTGCAGCATTGTTCTCGTTGTCCAGAAGGGAGAGAAACAAGGTCAGAAGGAAAGAAAGGATGTTCTGGAACTTTCTCAGCTCCTGAGTTTATTTAACTTTCCTGTCCTCTGATCCACCTCAAGCCACAATACTCCTCGCCTTTGCACAGTTCTCGGTGCTTTGCAACTTTCTCATTTAATTCTTTATGGCACCACTCAGAAAGGTTGATTCTTACTAAACAGACGAGGGAATGGACAGTTGCAGAATTTAAACGCTAGTTCTAAGTCATGTAGCCCGATTTTCTTATAAAAACCGAGTTCTCCATTAGCCTAACAAGTGTGTATGGCAAAATGTCAGTAGCGTAGCTGTGTTGGATCACAACTTTGATGCTGAAAGAAGGCCACACTCACATGAAAGGTAATTTATGTGTTGTGTTTTGGACCGTTATTCATCCTATAGATAAAACCCAGTCGTGGTGAAAGAGATTCAAGGCAAAGGGAAGTCCACAGACTGAGCTACCACTTCCCAAAAGATCCAAATGGACAAGAAGACTTCCACCAGGAAAGGTAACCTCTTGTTTGCAGGCGGCTTTATGGGAGAGTGGGGACTCATCTCCAGGGTTGTTATTTTCCTCGCTTTCTCCTCCTAATTCTTTTTTCATCATATCACCCATTAGAAAAACCCAAAGACTGAGTAGAACTTTGAACAAGCTCCAGCCCCTCATCCTGTTACCTGTTGCTTTTTTGTTTAGGGAGCCCCACTGAGTTATTTATCAGAAATCAAGCCAAATGACCAATAAATACTGGGACATAAAGAATGGAATAAGTCTTGAAAAAGTCATTTTAAAATAACCCATGTATGAATCTTGCCATAGTGTATTGCCAAGCAGCTGGCTATTTTCCAGAGTTTGGAATCCTCCAATGGCACGGAAAGAATTCTTTTGCAGGAAAATAATTTGTTGAGCCTATTTGGCCATTACAAATTATCTCTTTCATTATATTTTTATCTGTTTACTCACAGGTCCTCTCTTTGTTTCTCTTTAGTTCTAATTCTCCAAGTTCACAGAAAAAATTAAATCCATCGTTCACTTGGAAACCCTTGCAATATTGGTCCATTGTTCCACCTTGTGAGGACTTTTTTTTTAAAAAATGTGTTCTTGGAGACACTGGGGTGGCTCAGTCGGTTAGGCAGCTGACTCTTGATGTCAGCTCAGGCCATGATCTCAGGGTCCTGAGATCGAGCCCTGTGTCAGGCTCCACACTCAGCAGGGAGTCTGCTTGAGGATTCTCTCTCTCCCTCTCCCACTGCCTTTTGCCCTCCTCTCTCTCATTCTCTCAAATAAATAAATAAATCTTTAAGGAAAATATGTTGTCTTGTAACATATTGAATACTCGTCCAGCACTGTATCATCTACGAACTCAGTAAAAATGGTTCTCTGCATTAGTTTTTTTTAAAAGCTGAACACTTATACAGTCAGGGTCTAGTGGCACACAACAAAAATGTTTCCAAGTGAACATCACCCGAAGGAATCAGTGGAGATGCTCATTTACGTTCTATCTTAAATATTTAGAAGAGAATCCCTGAGGTTTGGTTAGCTTCCTTCAATGGCAATTCTCTAAGTATAAACTTCCAAGCTTTATGGTGAGTGAATATGCAGAACAGATAGGACCTCTGACTTGCAGCTGGGTAACTTGGGTTTTGTCACTGGCTCTGCCACCATGTCCCCCATTCACTTTATTTTGGGGCAATGCGATACAAATGCCTTCACTTAGGTTTTCCTATGGCTACCAATTGCTTCTCACACCTCTGGGAAAAAAGGCCATATTTGCTTCACTCGACTGTAAGATCCCAAATTGACTGTTGTGCAGCCGATTGAAGAATATGACAAAGTAACGTTGTATGTAGTCAAGGTTATTTCGGTGAAAAAAAGGCAGTGGGGCTGAGTGAGGTCCCTGCTGTCTTTTTCAGCTTTAGCCATGGGAGAAGTGGAAAGATGGTGGCCTCAGTCAGGATGCTCATTGCGTACTTCCATATTGCCCTCTAGGTCCAGAGTTCTGTTCGTTACGCTATGGACTGGCTCTCATCATGCACTTCTCAAACTTCACCATGATAACCCAGCGTGTGAGTCTGAGCATTGCAATCATTGCCATGGTGAACAGCACTCAACAGCATGGTCTGCCCAATGCCTCTACAGAAGGACCTCTTGTGGACACCCTCAACAACCCCAGCAGATCCATGAAGGAATTTAATACAGGGGTAAGTATCATGGAGAACGATGCTCTTTGTTGAGAGGGAAAACCCAGTTTGAAAGGAAGGATCTTGATTCTGTAAAGTATAGAAGTATGAATTTTCAATGAACAACTGCAAAAAGCCTAGAATTTTGTTTTTGAGATACTGCTTACTTCTGTGATAAAAATAATCCTTCACTGAGATTGTTATGATTACAAGGTAGGGGGACTATAGAAAGAAATTGTGAAAACTTCTGCAAAGGAACAGAATACTAGGTGTCTTCCGTGGAAAAACTGGCACAGAGCACACCCTCCTGCTGGACTCTATGTAGATCTCTGCACCCTTCATTGTCTCAGGGCCATTCTGCAACTCTGTAAGTTCTATATAACAAATAGTCATGCAAGGAATTTTTGCCCATGGCTCTGCAAAAGAATTTTGTCCTATGAAAAATCAGCTGATAACTCTCCTGACTTGCCCCGCACTGAATAAGCCAATTTGCCATATATTTAAAATCTAATTCAGCATTACTTCCTACTTAAGGGTCTTCGAATTCTCTTTGGACCAGTTGTAACATCTTACTAATTCCCCAAATAATCCATGAGTTAAATAAAATCTTTATAACAATATTGTATGAGAATCATGATTACACCCTATTTTTAAATTTTTTCTTTAAACTATTATATACTGTACATTCCTAATGTCACCTTTGTATTTCATAATTTTATTACCTTGGGCCCAGCTTATTTGTAATGACCTCTCTGTCTCCGGTCTTTTCTCCATCATTCATCCTACACATTCACATTCTTGTGTTCAAGATTCCAGGATAACTTCAAGTAGCCAAACTTCTCTCTTGATGTGCTGTGCTCCTCCAAAATCTGGCCCCACTTCTCATCACCCTCGGATCTATCGGTGGCCCAGGCTCTGGGCAATTGAGAGTCCTGTTATTTTCTCATCATTTGGTATCATTTCAAATGCTACAAATTCACTTTTCCTCTTCAATAAAAATGAATTTTCTTACTTCTCTTTATACAAATCATCGTCATTCTTCAAAGGATAGTTCAAGTACTGCTTCCTCCCTGGGATCATTGCAAATTGTTCTTCCCTCTTCTTAGAGTCCCTATTTTACTGATGTTTATCCTCAAATTTGAATTTTTTTTTAAAGATTTTATTTATTTATTTGACAGAGAGAGAGAGACAGTGAGAGAGGGAATACAAGCAGGGGGAGTGGGAGAGGGAGAAGCAGGCTTCCCATGGAGCAGGGAGCCCGATGTGGGGCTCGATCCCAGGACCCTGGGATCATGACCTGAGCCGAAGGCAGATGCCCAAAGACTGAGCCACCCAGGCACCCCTCAAATTTGAATTCTGACCGGAATCCTGTATCTTGCATTATTTGTAGTTATTATAAATGAATAAAAATAGTTCATATTATCTATCTATATATTTTTGCTTCTTTACTGCAATTTATAGCATGATGTCACATATCTAGTAGGCTACCAAAAATTATTTATTGGCTTACATCATGAGAAGAATGTGATCTTACTAATATGCAATACGTGTTTTGGGAAATCATCTCTGCCAAGGCAGACCATAATTCCTAAACTTGATTTTAAGGACTGATTTTGAGGAAGTTCAGTAAAGTTGTGTTTTTTTAATTTTTGAAATGAGAGTCAACATGCCACCCAACTTTTCTCAGAAGCAAATAGTTAAAGGAAGCTCTTTCTCAGATGAAATATCTTACAATGGCTTTATTTTATTTAATAGCTTCCTACCGTGCCTTCATTTCTTTATCTCTTTCCTTCTCCACTTTTTTGTTTTTACTCCCCTCTGAAAGGAGCAGATTAGGGATATAATTGGTCGTTTGTTTGGAAGAGGTGGGATATGTATTAGGTGAAAAATACAACTGATGAATCACTAAATTATCTCTGAAATTAACAATACACAATTTGTTAGTTAAATTGAATTTAAATTTAAAAAACTTAAGAAAATAAATAAAACCTTAAAAAAACAGAAAAACAAAAAAACAAACAAACAAAAAGACAAAAAAACAGAAAAGTGGATTTTTATACTAGAATACCACCAACCCCAAGCAGCACTGGTTTTAAAGTAGATTTTCATAATAGAATTTCTTAGCAAATAATTTTCTTTCTTCCTCCCTACCCCCCACCAGGCCTCTGTATATGAATGGAGCCCAGAGACTCAGGGTATCATCTTTAGCTCCATCAGCTATGGGATAATAGTGACTCTGATCCCAAGTGGATATTTAGCAGGGATATTTGGAGCAAAACAGATGCTCGGCACTGGTTTGCTGATCTCCTCCCTTCTCACCCTCTTTACGCCATTGGCTGCTGACTTCGGAGTGATTTTGGTTATCGTGATTCGGACAATCCAGGGCATGGCCCAGGTATCCAGCTACTTTCTCGTTCTGAGTGGGACACAGGTGTCAGATTTCTACTCAAGATCACAGGTCTTAATGATTTTCCTTTTAGGGAATGGCATGGACAGGTCAGTTTACAATTTGGGCTAAGTGGGCTCCCCCACTTGAACGGAGCAAGCTCACCAGCATTGCAGGCTCAGGTAAGGATGTGTGTATGGATGACAGCTTTGTGATCTCACTCGCCCTACTCTCTGCCTCTCCAGGCCGTGTGATCAGATCACACCAAGGACTCAATGACTTCACTGCCATTTCCCCCAACTGGTAACACTGAAAGTGTATGCTTGTGGAAGTGAGGTTCCCTCAAACCTCTCACTCCCAGCTCCAATGTATGGCGGCGTCCTACAAATTTTTACTCTAAAGCAACCCTCCTGCATTCCGGCTCCTTCCTTCGCAATTGTCCTGTCTTCTCTATCTATAAATGCTCTCGAGGAAGCAGAAGTCCAGCTGAGGACATAGTGCAGGCTGACACCCCACAACTCCCCCCTCCCACTCCTGGGTGGGATATGCGTGATACTCTTCCAGGAAGCCCCCAAATATCTTAAAGTTAAGGCCTTACTAGAGGGGAAAAACTACCTTAACTTGACAATGGCAAAGCCTCCCATATCTTGCAGGTCCTCTTAAGCGTAGGAAAGTTCTTTTGGAAAACCTCCCCATAGTCTATAATCACCACCCCCACAACCCCGGGACAACAGCTCTTCCTGCCCACGGGTCCTGTCCCCACGCTTCAATAAAACCACCATTTTGCACCAAAGACAGCTCAAGAATTCTTTCTTGGTCATCGGCTCCAGAACCTCACCCCACTGAACCTCACCCAGATTCCTAAACCCCGTCACTCTCAGCAACTCTTCTCTCTCCTCCAGCTTTGTCCTCTGCAGACTTCTCTTCCCATCAAAGCCAAGTTACCTCCCTTAAGCACAGATAAGACATGTTTGCTCACTCGCTCGGACTTCGAGTTGCATTCTTCCACGCCTGCAGATAAAAACCGATCTCCTTATGGCGTGGATACAAAGATCAGCTGCCATATGGTCCCAGCCTGCTTTCCGCTCAGCATCCCTCTGTAAGCAAGGCTCTTGTCACCTACAATCGGCACTTAACTTCTCTCTGGCTCTACTCTCCTGGCACATTTTCCTGGAAGGTTCTCTACTCCTGACTTCTTTTACCCCAAACCCATCCATTCTACCGCTTAGCTCACGTAAACGATTTGTAAGTCTCGTCATCAGCTTTAACACCCTCCCTGTGTGCACATCCATAGGACACTAGGGTTGATTACTGTAGTTCTATTCCACATCCTTTTTCCCCCCAAAGTACAGATGGGGACCCATTCAGGAGTCATAAAATTAATGTAGGGGGTCAAGAAAAAAAAGAAAAAAGTATTTAAAAACAAAACTGAATAGAATAGAATAGAACATGTTGGAGTGCATTGCACATGGTGAGTCCAAGTATTGATTCGTGAAACGTTTGTCTGAGGTTTCTGTATGTGTATGTATTTGTGTGTGTATCATGTCACCGTGTAAAATGCGTTTCTTCTTGTAGGTCTCTGTAAAGTATGTTCAAACTCCAAGGTCTACGCTAGATTATATTTATAATAGTGAATTTGGCTCATGCTTTTTTCTCCCCAATTGGACTGAAGGCTCCTTGAGGTCAGGGACTGTATCTTACAGTAAGACTTTTCCTTCCTGTCCTCAGTCTCACATTGTGCCCTGCCAGGACGCAACTCTGATTCTAAGGAAATACTGGTGGGCTATGACTGAGGGGAGTTTCTATGACCAACTAAGGGATTTGAACTGGGCTCCTTGGGGTTAAGGAGCTCTTGAAGTGTCCAGGAGGCGTACCGTGATTATTTACCAATTCCAAGTACTTCACATGACATTACTGGGGGAGATCTGGGAGCGGGAAGAGAGACTCTCCTCACTCATTAGCTCTCTGTCGGGACGATGTCCGGGAGGCCACTCAGTCTCAGCCCCGTGCTGTGTTCATATGTGCCTTTTCGTCCCTCTTCTCTTCAGGGGCAGCATTTGGATCCTTCATCATCCTCTGCGTGGGGGGGCTAATCTCACAGGCCTTGGGCTGGCCTTTTATCTTCTACATCTTTGGTGAGTCATTTTCCCCTCAATCCCAAGCCCTCTGTTGGCCAGCCATTTTGGGGTGGATGCCCGTGTTACCTGTCACCTATGCCCAGAGAAGAGAGAATGCTGAAGATTGGCGGCTCCCTTACTCCAGTCTAGGGAATGACTCCCTGTGCTGACTTCTGAGGAACTGGGAGTGCCCTTTCCCCTCCCACCCCAGGCGTCTTCTGTAGACTCTCCCCCACCACATCTGAAGTGCCAGGTCTAGTTGCCTTGTGGTTAAAATATCAGTGTCACCAAAAGTTGGTGGGACACACTTTAAATGTGTCTTCATATTTTATTGTAATTATCATTTCTGCCAAGATTCCATTAATCTATGTTCTACCAGGCTAATCTTCCTGGGGCGCCTGGATGGTTCAGTCAGTTAATTGTCTGACTCTTGTTCTTGGCTCAGATCTTGACCTCATAGTCATGAGTTTGAGCCCCACAATGGACTCCATGCTGGTTGTGGAACCTACTTTAAAAAAAAAAGCATCCTTCCCTAGGGAAAATTCCAGGGCTTATCCCATCAGATGTAATCTTTAACCATCTTCAAATCACAGATCTTAGCAATGAGACACATTTCTGTTCTGTTGTTATAACCAAGTGATGTCATTCAATATGGTTCTGGCTTGTATGACTCTCTCCTTAATGATGTTAATCCCAGGTCATTTGGGTTCATACATGTTAATCAGATACTGTCAAGAAATATTTCTTCTGGAAATCCATAGTGAGCTTATTGTTTGAATATAAATAACACTATCTTTGGCAAATGTGCCGAAAATTTTGCCTTGCCACACTGATTTTCTGGCAGGTCATTTCATGTATGTATGACTACTACTCTGACTGCTCAGATCTTCCAAAATAAGACAATAATGTGGGTAATAAGAAATAGCTGCTAATGACACATAACACTAAAACCACTGGAGTCCCAAGAGTAATTAACCAGCTATGCAACGGTACATTCATGCTCAGGTTCTCTCCAGAGGGCTCTGCCATTGCCAAATGGCACTCCATATTTGCAAGGTGATATCTGGAGAGCTTTTAAAAGGAGATTTGTAGGGGCACCTGGGTGTTGCAGTTAAGTTTCCGAATCTTGGATTTGGCTCAGGTCATGATCTCAGGGTCCCGGGATCGAGCCCTGCACTGGGCTCTGTGCTCAGCAAGGAGTCCACTTGAGATTCTATCTCCCTCTCCCTCTGCCTCTCTCGTTCCTGCTGTCTCTCTTTCTCTCTCCCTCAAATAAATAGATAAGTCTTTTTTAAAAAATGGAGTTTTGTAAAAGAATTGAAATAAAGAAGTGGGCACATTTAGCTCCTTATGGTGGAATAACCATGAATCGATAGGTGTGTTTTGAAGAGGATGTGGGCCACGTCGGAGGAACCTCCCTTCCCCAGCACACAGATCTACCCGAAAATTAACAGGGTCCCGGCTTCCCAGGTAGCATTGGCTGTGTCTGCTGTCTCCTGTGGTTCACGGTGATTTATGATGACCCCATGCACCATCCATGCATAAGTGTCCGAGAAAAGGACTACATCGTCACCTCACTGGCTCAACAGGTACAGTGCATCCCTTCTACCTTGGACCATGTGGAGGCCTCTAGGGCACGGTGTGGGGCTCCTGGGAGAGGCCTCCTCACACCTGTTCCAACGCCATGTTGATTAGATCTTTCCTTTCAGTCCAGTTCTCCCAGACGATCTGTCCCCATAAAGGCTATGGTCAGATGCCTACCACTTTGGGCCATTTTCACGGGGTTTTTCAGCCATTTCTGGTTATGCACCATCATCATAACATACCTGCCGACCTATATCAGCTCTGTGCTCCACGTGAACATCAGAGACGTAAGTATCCTTCCAGTACTTCTACGAAAACAATAATGGTGATAAGGAGAAAGAGTTCCATGCTGCCTACTGCACTCTGGCCTTGCACAGAACCACTCATTTGACCTTCACAATGACCTTGAGGGAGGTGTAATGATTCCTATTGCCCAGGCATGGACCTGGGGACGTGTAGAGGTCAGCAGATGTACCTTGGCTCGCACAACCACTGAGTGACAGAGCAGCTGCGAGAGTTGTGTCCTCAACCACCAAGGGACTTCGCCACACCAGCTGACTCTTCAGTGTCCCTTAGAGCTTACTATCACTCTTCTCTGGAGCCCAGTGTACCGCCATGCAACCAGCCCTCTTCCCCGAGGCAGTGTTCTTCTTCCGTGGAAAAGGCTGCTGACTTCTGAAAAACAACTCAGGATGTCCAGAGTGTGGGTTAACCGTTGCCTGGGGAACTGATAAACACTGGGTTTGTCTACATGTCCACACTCATTGTACATGTTTCCTTCCTTCAGAGTGGGGTTCTGTCCTCCCTGCCTTTCATCGCTGCTTCAAGTTGTACGATTCTAGGAGGCCAGTTGGCAGATTTCCTTCTGTCCAGGAACCTTCTCAGATTAATCACTGTGCGAAAACTCTTTTCATCCCTAGGTAAGGATAAGTGCACGGGCTTGGTTAACAAACCCCTTTCCCCCACACATGGTCTGAGAGAGGTCCTGATGGTGCATCTCATTGCCCAGGGCTCCTCCTTCCATCGCTATGTGCCGTGGCCTTGCCCTTTGTGGCTTCCAGTTATGTGACCACCATTATTTTGCTGATACTCATTCCTGGGACCAGCAACCTGTGTGATTCAGGGTTCATCATCAACACCTTAGATATCGCCCCTAGGTAAGACCTCTACCTGTCCCTACCCCCCACCCAGGGCTTTCTGGAGGTGTTAGGCCTCTTCTTGCAACTCCCTCACGCTAGGGCATGCACAGAATGATAGCAAAATAATGATAAATAACTAGAAACGTCAAGACCTGGCCATGACCTGTCAGGGCAGTTTTAGAACAATAGTTCCCAATCTTGGCCAGTAATCATTTAGATGAAAAGCTTTCCAAGCCCCCTGACCAGAGATGGAAGTGTGTGTGCTCTGGGAAAGGGCCCGCACACGTGTGTTTCAGAAAAGTTTCCAGAGTGTTGATAATATCATATGTATGATATGCATGCTCTTGCCATGAGCCAAGCCCTGTTTGATAAACAAATATCAAAACATCTAATCCCCACAACTGCATGAGGTAGGCCTGATTGTTATCCTCACTCTAAAGAGGAGAAGACTGAGTCACTCCAAGGTGACAGGACAAGCCCGAGGTCACACAAAGGCAGAGCCAGGCTTTGGACCCAGCCAGTTTGTCCAGAGTGCTGTCCTGGGCACTGCATTCACTGCTTGCCTTGCTGAGCGGCCTTGGGAGAGGGTGGCGGGTAGATCCTGGGATCCTGGAGACCGAAATGGCCCCTGGTTGTTGATTTGACAGAGAGGTGATTTCAGGGTTTGCAAACAGACATTACCCTGAAAGGTTTTAGGTAAAGGAAACATCATTAGGCAAAGTGACTTTGCTTTTGTAATTGAATTACATTAAAGTTGAGCTGCTAAGAAGCCCCAGACAGCTTTCTACATAAAATCATCCGTAAAATCTTTGGCCCACAGGTATGCAAGCTTCCTCATGGGAATCTCAAGGGGATTTGGGCTCATCGCGGGAATTATCTCCTCCACTGCCACTGGATTCCTCATCAGTCAGGTTGGCCAGTTTCTTGATCATCTGCAAGTGGCAGGTATTGTTGGAGGCCCTGGAGACTCACGGCGGGGCCCCTGCTCTTCAGGACGGTGTGGTCTGACAGAGATAGCAAGCGCGGGTGTCATCGCGGTCCCTCTCTTCACAGGGGACTCACAATGGCAGTCTGTTAGGTCAGGTTGCCCAGGGAAAGAAAATATAGGTTAAACTTCTAAAAATGAATGGATGCTAGATGGATGAAAATGAGCGGTTCAGGTAGGGAAAACAGCACAGATGAGCTCCTGGAGGAAGAAAAGCATGAAACGGTTCTGGGTTAGGACCAGAGTGAATGATACGTGTCAAGGGATGATAAGAGATAAAGACAGAGAAGCAGAAGGGAAAGATTATGAAGAGTCTGTTCAGATTAATTCTAAATAGAACAATTACAAAATGGAAGCATAAAGTGTCCCAAGTCCAATTTAAATAAAGGGGGGCTGAGGTCATGGTAACAAGAGCATGGCTGTGGGCACGTGTTCACCCAGTGTGAAGCGTGTGTGGGCTTGGAGAACAGAAGAAAAAGCAGAGCCAGGCTGGGACGGCAGGATGACAAGCGTTAACTTACAAAAAAGTGTTATCTTTTTTAGAGCTAGAGAACAGGGGCAGAGGAGGGAGGGCAGGGGAAGAGGGAGAGGGAGAGAATCTTACCCAGGCTCCCTGCCCAGCACGGAGCCCGCCATGGGGCTCAGTCTCACGACCCTGAGATCACGACCTGAGCTGTAATCAAGAGTTGGACCCTTAACCGACTAGAGCCACCCAGGCGTCCCAACTTAAAAAAAGGTTTGTTTCATTTTTAACAAATCTCTATGTGATCTAGTTTCCAGGTTCATTTTCGACCAAATTGTTAGGAATCCACTGTGACTCTAATGCCAGAAATGAACTCTGACTTACCAGGGCTGGGTGAGGGGGGTCATTTCGCCCAAATACAACTCACATTGTATTGAGATGCCCAGCTAAGGGGTGTTGACACTGATGTCAACAACCAAAACCAAAACTAAATAGAAAGAACACAGAGGGACGCCTAGGTGGCTCAGTTGGTTGATCAGCTGCCTTCGGCTCGGGTCATGATCCCAGTGTCCTGGGATCAAGTCCCGCATCGGGCTCCTTGCTCGGTGGGGAGCCTGCTTCTCCCTCTGCCTCTGTCTGCCAGTGCTCACTCTCTCTCGCTCTCTCTTGCTCTCTCTCTGACAAATAAATAAATAAAATCTTAAAAAAAAAAAAAAAGAAAGAAAGAACACAGAGATGAGATCCTAAAAATGTCACTTTGGGTATAATTTTAAATGAGTAAATGTGGTATTTTGTGAATGTTGAGATCCAGATTTCTAGAAAGACGTTAGTGTAGGTTAATTTACTTTGGTTTAAAGAAAAATCCATCTCAGGCACCTGGGTGGCTCAGTTGGTTAAGTGTCTGCCTTCAGCTCAGATCATGATCCCAGGGTCCCAGGATCAAGGCCCACATCTGGCTCCCTGCTCAGTGGGGAGTCTGCTTCTCCCTCTGACCCTCTCCCCTCTCATGCTTTCTCTCTCTCTCTCTCATTCTCTCTCTCTCAAATAAATACATAAAATCGTTAAAAAAAAGAAGAAGAAGAAGAAAGAAAGAAAAGAAAAGAAAAATTCATCTCAACCCAGAGCCCACTGTTCATTTTAGAGTCGTTCTGTCTCCAACAATTTCATAAAACCTTCTTTGATAACTTAAGGTATTAAGTGGCTATTGCAGATCGCTCCCGCTATACTTGGAGATCAGTTTTGCAATGCACAAAATGGAGAATTTCTAGAGCTGGTGGGGGAAGGAGCCGTGAGACTGATAATTCTGTGTTTTCCGCCTCCAGGATTCTATGTCTGGGTGGAGGAACGTCTTCTTCCTGTCCGCTGCCGTCAACATGTTTGGCATGTTTTTTTACATCACATTTGGACAAGTAGAAATCCAGGACTGGGCCAGAGAGAAGACCCTCACCCGCCTCTGAGGATATTGACCCGCAAACCAAAACGCAGCAATGTTTTTTACGAATCGTCATCCTTCATATTCTTGGCCGTAGGCTCAGCGGTTCTCAACTCTGGCTGTGTGCTGGATCCCGCTGGGGAGTGTCTACACCACACGGAGGATGGGGCCACCCGCAGAGACTCGGAATGAACTGGTCTGTGGGAGAGCCTGGGGGGCCCCAGGTCCTCAGACATGCGCGGGCTTTCCAGCATGCGGCCAGGGTCGACAGCTGCCGGACACACTGGAAACGTCAATTCCCGTTGCCTTTGAAGTTTCCTCTTTGGAGAGTACTGGCTGAATAAAAAATCTATGTGAAAATAATCACGGATAAGTCCCTTCATAGGGGTGATTATGGACACAGAGAAGACCTGCTGGGAGCTGTAGTCATACCGTGTAGAGCTCAGCATGGAACAGAAATTTAAGGCTGTAATCCATGGGATTAACTTTTTTATTATTTGTATACAATGTGTGAAACATGGATGTTTATTTATGTGGCTCAATTCTATTAAAATTCACATGCTAAAATTAAACAGATCATTTTCAAATTATTTAGATCAGGATTATTTCCATCAGGCGAAACAGATACCTACTTATCCTTAGCTAGATTCCGGGGATCAATGACCGGGAAATGACCAGGCAGAGATTAAACAGATGAGGTTAACTAGAAATCAAGGGAGAGAAAAGACAGAATTGAAAGGCTCAAGGGGAGGCAAGATGGGCTCTTCCAGAAGGTACGAGGAGATAGTTTGGACCATGTCATGAAAATTGGAGGGAGACAACAGAGGCGCTTTTAAATGAAATCGTGATTTATAAGGAGAAGAATACTGAAGGTATAACAAGATTGAAGAAACTGTACAATGACTCACATACCAGAGAAGTTCCTTTTTCAAGATTGAAAAAGATCGTTTGACCTTCCTTCTAATTTCCCAGGACTCAAATAGTCAT
Source organism: Martes martes (assembly GCF_963455335.1). Taxonomy (NCBI): domain Eukaryota; kingdom Metazoa; phylum Chordata; class Mammalia; order Carnivora; family Mustelidae; genus Martes; species Martes martes. Next base: position 145,581,327 of record NC_137893.1, on the reverse strand, counting down.
CATTGTCTCCAACAGGAAATAATTGGGGTTCCTACCTCTTAAGACACATCCTCCAGGCTGTGAGAGCTGGTTTATACACAGAGCTGACACCAGTTTTGCTGCAACTGTTCTAGAAGAGAAATTCCCGCCATCTTTAAAAGCCCCACAGAACCACAGGGACGGAAATTTGGGCTAACCTAGCACATGAAGAGAGTCTCCTGACACAAATCAACAGGTATCTCTGAGCAGGTGTTTCAAAGAAAACAGATAGCCAGGCTCTGAGGATGATGCTAAGATGAGAAAACTCTCTCTGTCTCTGGGTATTTTACAACATAGAGAAGAAGGGGAGTTTGCAGAAAACAAAAAGAAGGGAAAAAGAGAAGAGTCAGATAATGGATGGGCAAATTAAAAAAAAGGAATAAAAATAAAATAATAAAAAAAGAATAAAAAATGGCAGACAAGCCCACAGAAATATGGGCCAAGGTCTCGAACAGAGACTCCATGAAAGAGAAATTCTAAGTGAAAACGCTGGTCAACATCACTAGACATTAGAGAAATGAAAATGGAAACCACCGTGAGACAGCACCAATGGACAGAGAACGTGAGAGAAGACGGAAACAAAGGACGGCAAGGGTGTGGAGCGACCGGAACTCTCGCCCACTGCGTGTGAGTGCGAAGTAGAACCTCTGGAGGCCTCTTGGCAGCGTCCCCTAAAGCCCAAGGGAGACACTGCAGTACAGACCCGTCCCTCAGAAACGTCCCTGCACATTCAGAACAAGATGTGCAACGACGTTCAGAGTAGCCCAGCAGGAAACAACCCAACCGTCTGCCAAGAGAAGAATGAGTAAATCAGTGACAGTCTCTTCACACAGCAAGGCGAGTAAGGAGCGCGCGGCATGGATGGATCTCACAGACGCAGGAATGAGTGAAAGAAGACCAGCAATATCTTCTTTCAAACACTTAAGTAAAGATTTTCAAAACAGACAAAACTGGTATATCCTCTTAAAAATGAAGTCAGGACTTGCCCTCGGGTAGGGATGGCTGCAGTGACGGGCTGGGGGTTGTAATGGAGGCTCTTCGGGTGCTGGTATCTCCTGGGACTTGGGTGTCAGGCACATGGGACACTTACGTAGGTAAAAAGTAAAACATTTACTTAAAGCACATCCAATGTTTCATGCATCTCAAAGCCTCTCTTACGTCTTGGGCTTAGGTCTGATCGATGGAGAGGGCGGGAAGGAGCCACTTTCACGTTCTTCCTGGCCGTCCCCTTCCTCCTCTTCCATGGGACCCTCCAGCACCAGAGCAGAAGGGAAGGGAGCTGGAGAATTGATGCTGTCAGCTTCTGGATCACAGTTAAGTTGCCAAACAGCAACAGGAATGAGCTCAGGCTTCCCACGCGAGTCCCTGGAAGCATCCATTGCTTCAGAGGTAAAAACAATGGTTCTGCACGTCCAGGAGCAGCTGCTACGACTGATTCCTGGCAGACAACATGTCTGGGTCAGGGACTCTGTACTTACTGTTTCCCATATGATGGTTTGAAGAAGGGTTACCATTTACGTTTCCCAGGGGCTCAGAATGGGTACAGTTGTGAGTTGATCAGAAGCATCTCTAGCCAAACCCCTTCCCTAAAGAGCTTTTTCTAACATTAAGTCATGCGAATTAATTCACTATTCTCAGTTTACCGGCAGCTATCTAACAATGATATATAATGCTTTTCCTCTTTTGACATAAATAGTATGAATTATATGAATACATTTCTTCATGTTGAGCAAAGTATACCTTGAGTATTCTTTTAATACCATCAGATTTGATTCACTAATAGTTTGTTTAGGACATGGCTGCCCTATTGGTATATGACATTGGTTCCAAATGTCTCAATAGGAAGCTTATGCTGATTTCAAGAAAAGAATGAGAAACTCTTTAGTGCCCAATAATCTGAAAAAAATAGGATGGAAATTGTATTATTGCTTTTATTATCTGAGGGCCTGAAAGCATTGCCTGTAAAACTATGTAGGCTAAAAGCCATTGTGAGGAGACTCTTGGCATAATTCTCAATTTCCTTCATGGTTATGAGCCAGTGAAGGGGTTCTATGTATTTCTTCCATCAGTTTTGACAATTTATGTTATGTTGGAGGATCATTCATTTTACACACGATTGAAAACATATTTGCAAGATATTGCAATGCTTTATCAAATTATCCTTTTAATAATATTTCATTTTTTTCTGTTTCTGAGGGGTGAGCATCTTTGGGTCTCTGACATAAGGAGTGGGTGCTTTCTTTCTGCTTCTTCATTAGACCACTTAGTTATATATTTATTTTAAAGATAGTTGTCTCTCTTTTTTTTTAAAGACTTGTTTATTTATTTATTTATTATTTAGAGGGGAGGGGGCAGAGGGAGAGGGAGAGAGAATCTCAAGCAGACTTCCCACTGAGTGTGGAGCCTGACAAGAGACTTGATCTCATGAACCCGAGCCAAAATCAAGGGCGGAGCGTTTAACCAACTGAGCCACCCAGGTGCCCCAAAGATAGTTGTCCTTTTATTTTAGAATGTATTAGCTTTATCTTTCATCATCTTACTTCCTATTTCCTTGTTTTACATCTCATAAGTTTTGTTTTGAATATTTAGTTGATTTATTTTCATCTACCTTTATTTAATCATGGAGAGAACTTAAGCCTCCAAAGACTTTTCCTCTAAGTCTGCCTTTGTAGGAAGATTTACATTTTGCTGTGTTGAGCCCCCAGATCCACTGTTTTCTTAATGTTTTTATTTCTTAAGGTAATGACTCATGGAGTAAAACAAGCCTCTGTCAACTCCTGCCATATATGCCTGAGGAAACTGGCCTCTAAGACACCTGGACATCTCACCCAAGTTCAGTCTCCTTGGTTTCATTACTATTCTCTGAATTTGTGCTCTAAACTTGTGGCAGTTAATATATTAGTGTTTCATTCCATCCTTTCCATACCAGGATTACGTTCTGTGAAGTATTGTAATCATCACTGTGATTTGGATGTAATTCAATTCCCCTAGGGTGAGGCAGGCCAGGTACCCAAGGAGCAACATTTAAGGAGATCGTCTTTCTCGGGCTTGAGCAAGCACAGAATTGGCCCAGCACAGTGAGCATCCCTTCATTGTCCCACCCTGGGCACTTCTCATTTTTTTTCCTTAGCCTAGTTCTGGCCACTGACTTTTTTTCTATGACCATCGTCCTCCCCCTTCTTCTTCTCAAAATAGTTCAATGGAGATTATTTTGGAAAAGTACTTGGATAATCCCCTGAGTCCCAGAATAGCAGAGAATTTCTTTCTTAATATGCCACACTATCATTATGGAGCTCAATACAGTAAAATATTAAGTTAGCCAGGAAAAAATACATTTCACAAAACTTCCTGATCCGTATTGACTTCCTGCGAGTCTCTTCTGGTAGCTAATGCAATAAGGAAGTCTGGTCAGCCAACTAATTTTTGTAGGACAGGTGTATGTAGGTAGGTGTGATAGGGTTCACTCTTTTCCCTGAAATGCCATACTTTCACCAAGATGTCCAAGGTGTGGATCACTTTCAATTTGATGTTGCCTTGAATATCATGAGTAATTTGCTTTTGGGCAACTGGTCTTAGAATTTCCTTCAATTTTTTAAAAAATTAATAATTCTTCTCTATTTGTTAAGAATCCCTCATCTAGGGGCACCTGGGTGCTCAGTGGGTTAAAGCCTCTGCCTTCAGCTCGGGTCATGATCTCAGGGTCCTGGGATCGAGCCCCGCATCGGGCTCTCTGCTTGGCAGGGAGCCTGCTTCCCTTCCTCTCTCTCTCTCTGCCTGCCTCTCTGCCTCCTTGTGATCTCTGTCTGTAAAAAATTAAAAAAAAAAAAAAAAAAAGAATCCCTCATCTATTTATCTGTATCCTAAAACCTGGTTATCTATCTTCCAGTTTCTGCTGATGTCATCCTTGGATCTTTTACTTTGTCATCTCCATGCCGGAATCACACTGACACATTTCCCAAGCTCTTCATCAACTTCTATAAGTTCCAAATTATTTCTTAAAACTGCCTGAAAATATGCTGACGTCCACACTATTCCTCTTCTCACTTAAAAAAAAAAAAGAAAGACATCCACACCTTATTGTGAGCCAATGCCTACAGTGTAAATACCTCCTGCTTGTGAGCAAAGGGACAATTCCAAGTATCGGGTTGGGGATTACCTGTTAATGATTAATACATTCACCTAGCTCTTGGGTTTTCTGCCTTTCCTTTCCTGTTGTGTGTGTTTTATTATAGGTGAAGGTTGACCAGGGTTGGAATGTTCTGAATTCAGAGCAACAGGGCAGGTTAGGGAACCAATTCTTTGAAGTAAAGCTAGGATATTTTTCCAGGTTCAAGATGTATTTGATAAAATTCTCAGATAAAAAAGTTACATGGTTACTGGTAGATTTGGTATGAATTTTATAATAAGGTGGTTCAAACCGCTGTTAAAATCAAATCATGTCATGAAATGTTTAATTGTAATCATTTCTCCTCTTATTTCATCTTATAAAATGTTTAATGTTTTATTTATAAAACAACTCATTTATGTTTTCAAAGAAAAGTATTAGATGTCCAGTTAAAAATGTTCAAGAGGATAGCTAAAGTTTTAATTCTTTTATGTGGTACACAATCAAAAGAGATAAAAGACTGCTTCTTTCTATAAATGGTCTATTTTTAAGCAGTATCCATTCTGATATTTACTATTCCTTATTTTCTTTAAAAATTTCTATACCATTATTAACTAGAGTCTCTCTTTCATAGGACCCACCCCCTTTTGCCTCTCAGTGCAATGTCATATTCTGATTTTTATAACTTGCTTCATAGGATATGTATTTGTTTTGAGTCCTTTCACAAAGTCTTAGGAATTCACTCTTACTCCTTTGGGAAAATCCCGAGAAAAATGTGTCCATTCTCTGAAGTCCATGGTATTGATTTCCGGTTTTCGTATAGAGAACTAAAAAGAATGCTTGTGTTACTGAGGATTTGGGGGTTGCAGTTATAGAAACCAACTGGATTGTTTATGCCACTGTGGATTTAGTCAAAGAAACTGAAATGGGGCTGCTCCAGGGATCACAGTGAAGGCCAAAGAAAGGTAGCGACAGCAGCTTGCTCCATTGCTGAAGCTGATGGTGTTGATTTCTATATTCTCCATTCTCCAGCCCCTCTCCTCAATACTTACGGTCTCAGGAGAGAATTTAACTGGTGGAATTTAGGTCATGTGATCACTCTTTGGCGTTAATAGAGCCTAAAGATCTGATGGGCTAAGTCTCAACTGAGCTGCTCCAGAGGGAGGTCAGAACACCATGATTTACCATCACAATATGTTCTTACACAATGGGGAAGAGATAATTCCCCGATATAAAGCTGTGATACTAGAAAGGAGGGGTAAGAAATCTCAGAATAGGTTCATATGAGATCTATTTTGTTTCCTTTTTAATTACTGTGGAAGAGAACCAGTTCTAGTAAGACAGCTGTTCACCAAAATGAAGTGACGATGGTTTCTTCTTCAGAACTGCCCCTTGCTGCTCTGGATGCCACCACAATTCTTAGGACCTGAGATCTGCCCCAAGTGATGTCAGTTTACATAATAATTAATTCATGTTAATGAGTACGCCGAGGTTGCTGAGTGCATGGACGTCCCCAACCAGAATGTAATGGCTTCCAGTCTGTGTTGAAATCACTTTCCAAGTGGTCACGTCTAGTTACTTTTCTGAAAGCAAGGGAGTAACCTCTCCCTGTTGATATGGGACTCTTCAGTTCCAGAAAGTGCCCCTTAGTTTTAAGGGTGAGTCATCCCCAATGGTCCAAGGATCCAACTTCACTTCTAGTTCCGGTTCCTGGGAACCCAGTGGAGAAATTGGGTGCCACAGACACAGATGTTTCAGTGAAGCAGAGAGGCTGAGCATCATTGAAATTGGTGCCCAGTATCCTTACTTATGACCCTTTTACCCTGTTATCCCCCAGGAGCTTGAAAAAGCCAATTTGGCATTTGGAGCTATAAATTTTATTGGGGTTCTTAGAAGCAATCCTGAGGAATGACTGCTTAGTCATTTCATTGTGTGGGACATGTAGATGCTGCCATTCCAAGGCTGGACATAAATGGGTCTTTGGCTTCATGCACAGATATAGGGAAGAACTAAAATGTGTCAAACAGGTTCAGATTAATGACCTAGAAAACTATCTGTAAGAGACTATGAAATTGAGAAACTCTTTCTTTCATGCAGATATCATCACTATTCATCTGTTTCTTCAAAGTCAATTATTATCAATATTTTTGAGTTCAACAGTAATTTGAGTTCCTTCTCAAGATTAGCCTTCGTCTTCAGGTTGCTACTCTCCATGTCCTTTCAGTAAAAGATCAGTTGTCTTGTAACCTGGCCTCTGGATGGGCTTATCTTTTTTGTTCTCCACTTATGTGCGCTTTGAGCCATTTCTATGTATCTCTGGGTGATGGGCTGGAGGCATAATGACAAGTGATGCCAGTGTTGTCCTTGCCACACTCATTCCAAAGATATATATCCCCTGCCTGCTGCAAGCCTACTCAGGCTAGGGTAGTGAGCAAACAGATACAGTCTCTGTCCAAAGAAAGGGAACAAGGCAGTCAGTAAGTAAACCACAAATAGGGCACGGGTAGAAAAACGTTGAGGAGAAAAATAAAACAGGGAAGGAGGACTCAGTGAAAAGGAGACATTTGGGTAAAGTCCTTTAGGACTTTAGAGGGGAAGAGAATCAGGGGAATGGGTTTTGGAGGAAGAGTACTTAGGCAGATGTTAAATGGTAAACTTCGTCATCAATCCTGAATTAGTTAGGGTGAGCACTGGGAATGCAATTTAAAAGGACAGGAGAGATTGGCGGGAACAACACGTGGTCATGAAAGACCTCATCAAGAAAGCGACATTGATGCGCATTAAGGAGGGCATGGATTGCGTCAACACTGCAACAACATGCAAACAATGAATCATGGAACACTACATCAAACACTAATGATGTACTATATGCTGACTAACATAACATTAAAAAAAAAAAGTGACATTGACTTGAGCCAAGCTCTGAAAGTTATCAAGCATTACTCCATAAAGAAAAATAGTATGTTCCAGTCAAAAGAACCAGCATGTATGAGGAGAAGATGAATAAGAAAAATAATAATATAATATAGCCAACATTTATGGCGTGCTTATTCTAGGCCAGTTAATTCTCACAACAACCCACCCAGTTCCAAGGGAACATTATTATCTTCATTATATAATGAGGCAACAGAGATAGGCATCATGTGGTAAGATGTAGAATACAAGGAGTTTGCTTGGATCTTACTGATCAGGAAATCTTGGAAGATGCGAAATGGTGCCTTTCAGAAATTGAAGATAGCCATGATTTTGAGAAACACATAAGTAGACATCATTATGGAAGTTACTAGCTTTTCACGAACGGTGCTGAGAGCCTTCTTAGTGCGTGCCTCCTGTTTTATGGGAACTTACGGAAGAGTAGCAAAGAGCTAGGAGAAACTTTGATTAAAGGCTTAAGTTAAAATGGTCCCACTTAAAAGACAGAAGGTTGTTATTTAGCATTTGACTTCAAACAAAGGGTAATCAGACTGATTAATTAAAAGCTTCCAAAACACAATGGGGCACCAAGTAACCAGAGTGGGCACGCTTTCTAGGTGTGCACGAGAAGAGTGTCTGGGAGGCAGCCCGAGACTAACCCCCACTTACCTAGCAGATTGCTCCATTTCTTTCCTAAAATCAGTAAGTCCCCAGCTGATCAGTTTATTGAGAGCCCTCACTAAACGAGCAGGCACATCTGGAAGGAACTGCTCTCAGAGGGCAGTTGCCTGACTATACAGTGAGGTGAACAGGCTCTATGCCGGGATCCACCATGACCAACTCTCCAGAGTTTCTGGAGCATTGAAGGAACCTCGGCAGCCCTGTAGGGTGAGTGGGTTCTCTTGTCTGCTTTACTATTAAAAACTCTCTTCTCTGGGTCTGGGCTTTTCTCCAGCAATATCTGATTTGCTTTCCATTATATAATTTGGCACTGAACATGTCCCTGCTGCTGGCTCAGCAATTCCAGGGTCATCGCCCCATCGCCCCGTGGAAGGGCTTCATAGCTTCTGCCGATGTCCTCTTCATAGCCTGATTTCAGCATTGCCATCTACACCCTGAGATACTGCGGCTCTCTTTCCCTCTCCACGTGTCTTATTGGCTTCCAACTAGCCTCCTTTCCCTAGACTTCTATCTTCCTTGCTTGCCATCATCACATGTGGCCAGCAGCACCTGCAAACCTTAGTTCTTTGTAGGCATCAAACCCCAGGACTCTGCAGTAGTCAAAGAATATTCTCCCTGAATCCCAAGCCAGCCAGTCTTTCATATTTATTTCCCATTGCATGTGCTTTCCCATGTGGAAAACTCTTAGCAAACACCCCCTCCCCTAGGATGCCAGGCAAATCAGCCATCCTAGATAGTCTCGTCACATCTTATTTTAAAGCTCTGCACCTTCAGTTGTTCTGCCTGAAGGTAACCTCCTAGAGGGTGGTAGCCATGTTTTTCTTCTCGGGTCTTAACAAATAGCCTGACACCAAATGGATGTGGGATAACAATATTCTGAATAGTGACCAACTATGAATATTTCAAGAATCCCTGGTGCTCTCAAAGTTTTGTAATAAAAGAGAAAGGAAACATCTTAAAGTACTTGCCTTAAATTTCTTCTGCCCTGTGATTTCCAACCAAAACAAAAACAAAAACAAAAAACCCACAACAAACAAACAAAGAAACAAATAAAAAACGAGTGGGGTAAAAAAAAAGCCAACAAGGAAAATACATATAGTTGACAATTTCTGGTGTGTTAGGATGATGAATATTGGGCAGTTTTCTTCTGTTTCCCAAATTTATTTGAAGTAGCAATAAAAAGAAAAAATATATGTATATTAATTTCCTAAAAAAGAGATAGCATACAGTCCTTACTGTTAAAAAGGAAAAACTACTATGAATTGTCTCTGAAAGTTACAAGGAGTCATTACTCTGGCTTTTTCAAAAAGGAATTAAAGGGCTGGAGAACATGACTAAGCAGAATTTGTTTGTTTTTATTTCGTTTGCTTGCTTTTTGTTATCTGTTTTTGTAGGTTTGAATTTCAAACCATGTGAAAGTGTTACATGTTAAAATAATCGATTGTATTTACAATGGAGCTTTTGTTTCAAAATATGTGATACTCAGTACTGAGGAATTCTGCATTTTAGAGCTGACAAGTCCTTAGAGGACAGTTAGTAATAATTATCTCATTTAAAATAATTTTTGTTGAAGTATAATTTATATCCGGAAAATTACACGTATCTGTAAGCCATGTAGAGGTGGCAATTACAGGATATTGATCATATACAATTGAGATTTACCCCAAAAGACAAGAATTGTATAATCTCACTTATATGTGGAATCTTAAAAAACCAAATTCATAGAAAGAGTACAGTGGTGGTTGCCAGAGGCTGGGGGTGTGGGAGAAAGAAGACATCAGTCAAAGGGTTAAAAACTCTCTGTTATGAGATGAATAAGCTCTGGAGATCTAACACACAGCATGGTGACTATAGTTATCAATACCTGGGATGCCTGGGTGGCTCAGTCAGTGAAGCATCTGCCTTTGGCTCAGGTCATGATCCCAGCACCCTGGAATCAAATCCTTTGTCGGGCTCCTTGCTCAGCAGGGAGCCTGCTTCTTCCTCTGCCTGCTGCTCCCCCTGCTTGTGCTCTTTCTCTCTGACAAATGAATAAATGAAATCTTTAAAAAAAAAACAAAAACAATACTGTTATATATACTTGAAGTCTCTAAAAGAGTAGATCTTAAATGTTCTTACTACATGCACACTCAAAATGGTAATTATATGAGGTGATGAATGTTAACTAATCTTATTGTGATAATATTTTCACAATATATATGTATACCAAATCATCATGTTGTTGTACTTAAACTTACACAATGTTGCATGTCAATTATTTCTCAAAGCTGGAAAAAACTATGGATAACGTGACTATTTCAGGTCTACTAACAGCCGAGGAGAGTTCTAAAACTCTATCAATTTTAAGTTGCCTAAGGATTTCAGAAATAATAAAAACTGATACAATGTGTGACTAAGAATCAATTAAATATTTTTTCAAGGCAGCCTCTTAAGTACACCCAGAATTTCATAAAAACTGCAGTATAGGAGAGAAACATGCTTGTTTAGATGTATTCCAAGAAGACAAATAAACAAAAGACCAATTTGGAAACATGTGTGACTTGGGTGATCTCTATTGCAGTCGTGTCAAACTAAAGTTCTTGAAGCTGAATTTCTCAGAGAACAGGTGTGAGCCATTGATGAGAAAAATATATTATTTTTATTTCCCATACTTTAATCACAAAATAAATTGGGGTAGGTGGTAGAATAGAGAAACAGAATGTAGCAATGGGCATGTGGACACACGAATTGGGTAAGAAACAAAATGAAAGCAAAGTTTAAAATTTAAAAATAGAGGGAGAAACCAGTATATACGTGCATTACACCAATGTATGCAATGCAAGCAAAGAGGTTACGTGACTGAGCAGTCATTGATAACATAACCTTTTTGAAAGACTAAATAAAAAAATGGCACCATTTACTGTGAAGAATATGTTATAAGTGCATGAAATGCGGGAAAGTATTAACGTAAGTGAAGCATAAAAACTATGTGCAGAAGACTTTTTAAAACTTTCCCACAATATCACACAGTAAGAAATACAGTGTTTTATTTCCATCAAAAGAGACTCATAGGGCGCCTGGGTGGCTCAGTTGGTTGGACGACTGCCTTCAGCTCAGGTCATGATCCTGGAGTCCTGGGATCGAGTCCCACATCGGGCTCCCTGTTCGGCAGGAAGTCTGCTTCTCCCACTGACCTCTCTCCTCTCATGCTCTCTCTCTCTCTCAAATAAATAAAATAAAATCTTTTAAAAAAAAGAGAGAGAGACTCATAAACACAAATGTAACTGAAACAAAAATATTTATTTTTTAAGGACTTATTTATTTATTTTTGAGAGAGGGGTGTGGAGGGAGAGGAAGAGAATCTTAAGCAGACTCCACGCTGAGCCCCACGTGGGGCTCTATCTCACCACCCTGAGATCATGACCTGAGCCGAAATCAAGAGTCAGATGCTTAACGGACTGCCCCACCCAGGTGCCCAGAAACAAAAATATTTATTGAACAGTCACCTTTATTACATGAGATATACTCTGAGATTTTCAGTTCTATTGAATAAAGCCTTGGTCTATCCTATTCTATTTCATTTTTCCAGAAGGTTCTTCATAGCCATGCAAATTGATTTCACTCGTGTGTCAAGATTCATTCCTCACTCTACTCTGGATCTATGGTAACAACTAGCCAGGACACTCCTGGTGACCACAGATGCATATCAGGCAGGCTCAGCTCACGGGAGAGTTCTACCTAATGCCCCAGCCCTGGTATTAGGTCCAAAAGTTGGGGGTGCTGGGCCAGTAAGAGTCCTTCATGAGACTCTGTGATCTGGAGCCTGGACCAGATGCTTTTTCTTGTCTTATGGTGAAGATTCAAGGGTAAGGGTCCAGACTGCCAGGCAAAAGGTTTTTCCTGCTTGGAGACTAAGAGAAGGAAAGTGACGTGTAAGAAAACAGCAGAAATGAGAGCCTGGGAACGTGGGGGAAGAAGAGAGTGGGGGAGGGAGAGTAAAGAGGGAAAGGAAAGTGATGGAGAGGGCAGGAGAGAGGCAGAGAAATGGGAGAGGAAATGGCAGCCAGTGGGGTACAAATCGTTCATGCATTCGTTGTCCTTTCTGTCCTGTCCGCTCTCCCACCCTAGTTGCTTTCTGTCCTGAAGCGGCTCCAACATGGCTTTCTGCACCTGCGTCCACATACACCTGATAAAGGAGCCCCGGCCTTTCACCTGACACCATGAAAACTACCCCCAGCACAAGAGCCAGTGAAGTGACCTTGGCCAGCCATCCTGACCCTCCGTCTCCTTATGATGAGATTAACTTTGTTCTTAGTCTCACTCTGTCACGGGAAGATACATGGAGAACAAGGGAGAGGGAGAGAGGAAGCTTAAAATCCAGTCAGAGGATGGATTTTTGCTCTTTGTCGAAATAACGTAAAAAAATGAAAAGACAAGTTTATGGTTAAAGATCAAAAGGGCTAGTCTTGTTTTTTTGGTTTGGTTTTGTTTTGTTTTTTTTAGAGGTAGTCTTATTAAAGAGCTTGGAGACACATCAGAGCATTCCTAATTTCATTTTTATGGGCACAGCTCTCCACTATTTGCCTCTGTGGCTATGAATCCAGCTGAGGGCATGAAATGGGAGATTTGCTCCTCAAGGTTTCCTTATTTTCCTACTGTTTTTCTGAAGCTAATCATGGCTACTACTTTCAAGGCCCTCCTTATTTCCCTACATTCTTACCAATAGTGGGTCATCAGACTTTCAGATTTCTAAAACCTGAATGATGAATATAGTCTTGCTGTTTTCTCTTACTATACACTAATTTAAACATCCTTCTTTCTGTGAGTCATCAAAAATTGCAGCCTTTGTCTAAAAAGGTCTTTATCTGACCTCCTTAAATTATAGTTTAGCTGTATATAGAATTCTAGATTGAGAAGAGTTTTGCCTTTTTCCAAAACAAAGTGTTTTTGCCTTTTTCAAAAGCAATTTCATGATATTATCCTATTGGTTTGGCTCCTCTTGTTGCTGATGGTCAAAACCATGAATGTATTTTATGATACTAATTAAAGAAGAAAAGAATCACATGTCATTTGGTAGTTGCTAAATGGGTTGTTGCTAATATTTTATATTTAATTTTAATTAAAGTCTGTTAGTAACATATGTCAAGTTCAGTCTGTGCGTCTGTGTATTATACTTGAGAAACTCAAATCCACTATTACTGCTATTTTTAATCATTATATCCAACTATGAGACAATGCATTCTAAAAATTTATTTATTATTATCATGTTCAATTAGCTAGCATAGAGTACATCATTAGTTTTTTTTTTTAAGATTTTTTTAAAAATTTGACAGAGAGAGACACAGCAAGAGAGGGAACACAAGTAGGGGGAGTGGGAGAGGGAGAAGCAGGCTTCCCACTGAGCGGGCAGCTCGATGTGGGGCTCGATCCCAGGACCCTGGGATCATGACCTGAGCCGAAGGCAGCCGCTTTACGCTTGAGCCATCCAGGCGCCCCACATCATTAGTTTTTGATGTAATGTTCAATGATTCATTAGTTGCATATAACACCCAGTGCTCATCACCACACATGCCCTCCTTAATGCCCATCGCCCGGTTACCCCATCCTCCCACTCCCCTCCCTTCTGTAACCCTGAGTATGTTTCACAGAGTCCAGAGTCTCTCATGGTTTATCTCCCTCTCTGATTTCTTCCCATTCAGTTTCCCTCCGCTCCCCTCTGGTCCTCCACACTATTCCTTATGTTCCACATATGAGTGAAACCATATAATACTTGTCTTTCTCTGCTTGACTTATTTCACTCAGCATAATCCCCTCCAGTTCCATCCACGTTGATGCAAATAGTGGGTATTCATCCTTTCTGACGGATGAGTAATGTTCCATTGTATACATGGACCACATCTTCTTTATCCATTCATCTATTGAAGGGCATCTCAGCTCCTTCCACAGTTTGACTATCATGGACATTGCTGCTATGAACACTGGGGTGCATGTGCCCCTTCTTTTCACTATGTCTGTATCTTTGAAGTAAATACCCAGTAGTGCAATTTCTGGGTCGTAGAGTAGCTCTGTTTTTAATATCTTGAGGAACCTCCATACTATTTTCCAGAGTGACTGCACCAGCCTGCATTCCCATCAACAATGTAGGAGGGCTACCGTTTTCCACATCCTCACCAGCACTTGTTGTTTCCTGTCTTGTTAAATTTTCCCATTCTAATTGTCGTGAGGTGGTATCTCATTGTGGTTTTGATTTGCATTTCCCTGATGGTTAGTGATGTGGAACATTTTTTCAAGTGCCTGTTAGCCATTTGTATGTCTTCTAGACAATATTTTTTTTTTAAGGATTTTATTTATTTATTTGACAGACAGAGGTCACAAGCAGGCAGAGAGGCAGGCAGAGAATGAGAGGGAAGCAGGCTCCCCGCTGAGCAGAGAGCCCGATGCGGGGCTCGATCCCAGGACCCTGAGACCATGACCTGAGCCAAAGGCAGAGGCTTAACCCACTGAGCCACCCAGGTGCCCCTAGACAACGTATTTTGAAAAGAAACTTAACCACTGAAAACAATAAGGCAAAATAATTCCATAGTTGGTCTAGAAGAGTGAGTCTGCCATTGGCACCCTAGTGACTCAGCACATCCCTTCATGGGCCACAAAGGTCGGGCTCAGCTGGGGCTCAGCTGCATTCTGACTCATCTTGGCAGAGTGCCCTATAGTCCTCCCTGGAACATGCCAAGAGGCATTCATGAGGAACTGTCTCGGGCCATTTCTCATCAGCCACTCCCCCCCAACACTGTCTACATCGAAGTTACCTGTACTGTGGGAGGCTTCTGTGAGGCATAGGACTTCTATCTCTACGTTTTGGGTACAGATGCAGGCTATAAACTTGCTCGGTGACAGCTTAGTTGGCTCTTCAATGACGGACCAACCCACCACACTTGTGTCATTTGTCATCTGGTCCTTCCAGCTCCCTGTCGGCCTGTGAAACTAGGAAAACAGGTAGATGACCCCATGTTGATCTCATCTCTGGTAACTGTATCAGCAATGAACTTTCAAATCCATTGGGGCTTATTGTCTTCCTCCAGACCAAATGTATGAAAATGTGGGGAGCGTGCCTGGCAGGGTCACTGGGCTGCTGCTTAGAGACCACCTGACTGCTTGACAGCTTGCTACCTGGAAAACCCTTGAGGAAAACCCAACAGACTGAAATGATAGAATTCAGCAAAGCAGTCAAATACAGCACGACAATACAAATATCAATAGCATCCCTATACAGAAAAGTGGTGAGAAAATATGATGGAAAAACCCCTTATTACATTTGCACCTAGATAAGTTAATTTTACACCAGGTAAGATAACAGACATTTTAAAGTAGAAATGATAGATAGAAATGATAGGCTGGCTCAGTTCATAGAGCATCTGACTCTTGATCTCAGGGGTTATGAGTTTGAGCCCCATACTGGGTGTCAGGATTATGTTAAAAAATAAATTAATAAGTAAGTAAAAGTCTTTAAAAAAATAGAAAGGATAAAAGTTTTACTAAGTATGTCAACTTTACAAGATCCTGGACAGTCCACAAAGAGGTAACATCAAAGATATTTGTATTAGAAATACAAACACAGGGGCGCCTGGGTGGCTCAGTCAGTTAAGCATTTGCTTTCGGCTCAGGTCATGGTCCCTGGGTCCTGGGATCGAGTCCCACATCAGGCTCCCTGCCCACGGGGACCCTGCTTCTCCCTCTCCTCGCAGTTCAATGCTCTTGCTCAGCAATCTCTCTCTCAAATAAATAAATAAAAGCTTAAAAAAGAAGAAATACAAATTGATAACTATGAACTAAAAATGCTGATGGCTCTAAAAAGAAATTTTGTCTTAAATCTTCAAGTCCTCTTAACAGCAGCTCATTTGTACAGAGCTGAGGTACTTGGTAATGGCCTTGATGTCCTCAGATATAGCCTGCTTAGTCAATTCCACAGGCAGGAGCAGGCACACAGACAATTGGTCCAACACCTGTTGTAATGAGCCAGGTGGGATGCATCCCCTATTGTGTGCTTGAAGATATATCTGACAAAATAGTTCTCAACACACACAGCATTGGATGAAATGCCCATGTTGGGGTACACCTGTTTCAAGATTTTATTAAATTAGATGGACAATTATTTCACTTTAGAGCATCTCTCCTGCAAATCTTCTGAGTTTTGGTGCAAGTTTTCTTAGAGTCCTTTTTAGAGATAACAGAAAGTCTCTCTTGGAGTCATTTATAGAGATACTAATATCCTTAAATAAAGACCCAGGCATCATGAATCCAGCCTCCCACTACTCTGAGTAAAGAGAATGATGATATTTGATATCAAGTGGGATCTACTTATAGTTGCTGTATTCAAATGAGGTATTGGTGCCACCCAATCTCTGGATGAAAAGCAAAGAATGACTACATGTAAATGAGTTGCTTGAAATTCACTGTGATTGGATAGTAATAATACTTGGCATGAACCACTCAGGAAGCAAAAGGCAACCTGAAAGTTCCACACTAGTAGGTCACTCAGTGTGGCCTCTACCAAGAGCACTTTGAAGAGCGTTTGAGAGAGACTGACGTCCTTAATGGAAGTCGTGGGGAATGTTGCTGTTCTCGTGGCTTCATTTGGATCATAGATCCATCCACCCACCCACAATCAACTGTTGGCAGAAACTGGGCTACCCTTAGATTGAGCAAGAACTCTTTGATCTGGGAGAGGAGAATGATCCTGGAAAACAAGAGACCTGGGCCAAGGCCCCAGTGTCTCCAGGACTGACTGAAAACCCCAGTAAATTGGAAAATTTTGAAATATGTATACTTTTTTTGTTATACTATTGGGATATTAGGAAACAGCTTAAACTGAGATACCATAAAAGATTGAGAATATTATGATGGTATTTAAACATTGAAGAAAAGGTGTAAACATGGCACAAAATGATATTTATAGCCTCTAATCAAAAAGTAAAGGATAGAGGGCACGTGGGTGGTTCAGTGGGTTAAGCCTCTGCCTTCAGCTCAGGTCATAATCTCGGGGTCTTGGGATCGAGTGCTGCATTAGGCTCCCTGCTCAGTGGGGAGCCTTCTTCTCCCCCCCACTCTGCGGCTTCCCCTGCCTGTGTGCTCACTCTCTCTCTCTCTCTCTCTGTGCCAAATAAATAAATAAAATCTTAAAAAAAAAAGTAAAGGGTAGAGACCATCATTTCATAAGTGGTACATTGGAGCACATGCACGTAATACTTACTCTACAACCTTGGAAAATAAAAAACTGCACTGCAAACAACCTATTTCCTCATAAGGAAAGCTATTAAAGCTGAGAAAAGAAATTGTGTTCATTTACTAATTGACTGGGCAAATGAAAACCAATGACTTATTAGCGAAAAAGGCATTAAATACAACTTTAACCTTTAAAAAACTAGGATGGCTCTAAAAAATATCTTTGGTTTATGATACTCAATTTCTGATCAAAGGAACTCATTTGCAGTTGTTGTACTTATTGATGGTACTGGGGCCCTCAGGTATTGACTGCTTGGCCAGCTCTCCAGGCTGTAGGAAGCATATGGCCTTTGGAATGGCCTGGAGGTAATGGCAGTCACCTGTGGTAATATGCCCGGTGGGAGGTGCACCAGTGATCCACTCAAAGACCCATGGCAAAAGGAATTGATGATGCACATGGCCTTGGACAAGATGCTACTGTAGCTGCTTCATCATCCTGATCTGGGGTGAGGATTGCAAATCTGGAGTCCAGGGGAGAAATGGATATATCTTGCCATTAATCCTTAGAGTAACAAAAATCAATTACAGGCACACCTTGGAGATACTGCAGTTTCAGTTCCAGACCACCATAAAAAAATGAATATCACAATCAAGGGGGTCAAGTAATTTTTGTTTTACCAGCACATAAAATTTGTGTTTGCACTACACTGTAGTCTCTGAGGTATACAGTAGCATTATGTTAAAAATACAATGTACATACCTTAATGTAAAAAAATACTCTATTGGTAAATAATGCTAACCATCATCTGAGCTTTCAGTGAGCAGTAATCACCGATCACAGATCACCATGACAAATACATATAATGAAAGACTTTGAAATGCTGCAAAAATATTGAAATGTGACAAAGACACCAAGGAAACAAATGCTGCTAGAAATATGGCAGCAATAGACTCGGTCCATGTAAGGTCACCACAAACCTTTCAGCTGTAAAAGACACAATATCTGTGAAATGCAGTATGTATGTGGTTAAGCAATTATTTTTATTTTGTTTTATTTATTTATTTATTTGTTTGTTTGTTTGAAAGTGAACACAGACAGGGAGGGGCAGAGGAAGAGACAGAATCTTAAACAGATTCCATGCCTAGTGCAAAGCCTGACGTAGGGCTCTATCTCAAAACCCTGAGATCATGACCCCAGCTGAAATCATGAGTCGGACGCTTAACTGACCGAGCCACACAGGTACCCTTAGGTTAAGCAGTAATTTTTTAGTCTGGCCTCTTTGTTGTTGTTCTAAAAGTTTATTTTATTATTTTTATATGAACAAATTGAATTTTAATGAATTCACAGATTTTTTTGAATTACATTTGACATATAACATTATATTGGTTTAAGGTGTAAAACATATTGGTTCAATATTTTATACATTGTGAAGTAATCGTCACAATAACTCTAGTTACCACCTGTCCTCATAGAAAGTTACAAAAAAATATTTTTTTCTACTCCAGGCTGTCCTTTTTTGAAATGCCATACAAAAGCATTAAATCTGAGAGACTTAATAAAGCAGATGCATTATAATAAAAATTAAGACTTGTAAAATGTGTATACTAGAAAGAAAATTTCAACCCTTTTGACCTATAGTAATATACATTTTTACAGTGATGAAATACTAATATACAGGTTTATTCTACAGATATATGTACGTGTTCCAAAATCAAAATTTTACAAAAAAATCTTTATGCTTACTAAGTACGATGCCCTCTCATTCCAATCTATTTTGTCCTATTTTATTATTAAAAACAAAACAAAACAGCCATACATGCTGTTCATGAGGAACTAAACTGATTTTACCCAAGAGTAGTGACATTGAAGAATCTTGGGATGATGGGAACAGCCAGTCAGACCGCTTGATGCTTTGGGTCAAATGGTGGCACCATCTCCCCTACGGAGCAAATCCCACTCTTTCTTGGGATTTCAGAGCTGGAGCTTGACCACAGTTGGCTTTTCATTCTTTTATGGATATGAAGGGTGAGACTCCAGAAGAGCCTGCAGACGTGTCTATTGCCTCTTGGAGAAGATTTAGAAAAGAAAGGGAAACATAAGAAAACAGCAAAAATGAGCAGGTCCTGTTTTGTTGTGTTGTGGTTGGCTGGGAGAGTTGAGATACAGTCTGCTGCCTCCGGAACTAGGCTTGTTCCTGCTGCAACCTCCTCACTGTCTGTGGCATATCTCAATCTTCACCTTGTCTTCTTCTTTTCTTCCAAAACCATTTCAGTTGGATTCCTGTCACTTAGAAGCACAAGTGTCTGACAACAAGAGGCCACGACTAACTGAATACAATCAAAATTTAGCCTTGCAGTGCAATGGCCAGTAAACAAGTTTGGCCCCTAATCCTCTTTTGTAGCAACAATGGGGGTCTATGATCTCACTCATCCTGATTCAGCACTGAGAAAAGAAGTGCGAATCTGAGCGGGAGAGGGAAAGATCAAAAAGGATTGACCCACATGGAAAGCTTTAATATAGATTTTGGAAACTGAAAGAAGCCAAGTCAAGCCTGAGGCAAACGCCTTATCTCCATAAAGATTAGCAGAATGCAAAGGAACAAAAGAAAAAAGAAGATAGAAGGAAACTACCCTTTCCATTTTTCTCTAAGATTTGAAATCTAGCTATACTTTCAATGACTGACAAGGTCACTGAGGACTAATAAATAAAAATGTTTCAGATAAGATTTGAAATTTCAATGTTTCACACACCAGGCCCAGGGGCACATCCAATATCTACCCTCCTTTCCCAAGACAAGCTATAGGAATCCGGAAGCCCTTTAACCCACATGTAAGTAGTAATTCACACTTAGGTTGTGGAAATATATTCTTCCATTTGGTAACTCAACACCATCAACAAAAATCATTAAGCAAGTACAATTCAACAACCTTAAAGATAGAGCAGCAAAGTTAATAGAAAAACTAGTGTCCTCCTCAAATAGATGAGTATTAGTATAAATATTTAAATTAGATAAATGAAAAACAGAAATATTTGGTGAACAGCATTCTTTTTTTTTAATTTTTTTTAAAGATTTTATTTATTTATTCGACAGACAGAGATCACAAGTAGGCAGAGAGGCAGGCAGAGAGAGAGGAGGAAGCAGGCTCCCTGCTGAGCAGAGAGCCTGATGCGAGGCTGGGTCCAGGACCCTGGGATTATGACCTGAACCGAAGGAAGAGGCTTTAACCCACTGAGCCACCCAGGCGCCCCCAGCATTCTTTTTATCAAATTTTTAAAAATTCTAGTATAGTTAACATAAAGTTATATTAGTTTCACTGTATGATATTCAACAATTCTATACATTACTCAGTGCTCGTCATGAGAAATGTACTCTTTAATCGCCATCACTTATTTCTTCCATCCACCCAGAATGTTGTAAATATTCTTACAACAAGAATCAGAAGCATGAAAAACAAAGTTTTCTTAGAAATGACAAATATTTCCAGACTCCCTGGGTGATTAGATTCCCAATTCTATATCTTACCAGCAAGTTATTTAACCTCTCTGTAAAATGGGCATAGTAACAGTACCTTCCAGAAAGGTTTGGTGTGAGTGAGCAGTAAAAATGTTATTGTATGTAAAGTGTTCAGAACAGTGCCCAGTACATATTTAGTGTTGAATAAGTGACCCCATCCGAAGGAATCACTAAAAAGGGGGTTAGGGGTAGAGTAGAATAAGAACTGGAAAGGAAGAGACAACCATTATCTTTATTTGAAAATACATAGAGCTAGCAAGTTTTGTTTTGTTTTGTTAAGATTTATTTATTTATTTATTTGTCAGAGAGAGAGAGAGAGAGAGAGAGAGAGCGCACGCAAGCACAGGCAGGTAGAGCGTCAGGCAGAGGGAGAAGCAGGCTCCCTGCTGAGCAAGGAGCCTGATGTGGGACTCGATCCCAGGATGCTGGGATCATGACCTGAACCAAAGGCAGCTGCTTAACCGACTGAGCCACCCAGGAGTCCCCAGCTAGCAAGTTCTATGGCAAATCATGTTGGAATACTGATTGGAATTGTGTTAAACCTATGGGTTCTCTAGGGAGACCTGAGAGTTTTACATTTCTGAATGTTGCTGTCCATGATAATGTTATGTCTCTATACTTACCATTTAGTTCTAGTTTAATACCTTGCAGTAAAGTTTTGCAATTTTCTACATAAAGATGTGCCATATTTTTGTTAGATTTATCCTAGGTCTTATTTCCTTTTGTTGCTACTATGTACTTTTATTGTTGTTCTGAATTACAGCACTTTTTATAAGATCGTTTTTTGTTTCCAGCTGGTACCTAAAAATGCAATCTAACTTTAAAAGTCACTTTTATATCTTTCAAACTTGCTGAAGGCTTATGAATTATAATAACTTATGAATAGGATTTTAGTTTTCCCATGTAGACAATCATATCACCTATCAATAATTATAAGTTTACTTCTTTTCCAATCATTTCACGTTTCTTTCTTGTGTTATTGTATTGGTTGCAATTTCTAACATGCTGGTGAAGAGATGTGGTAACCAGCACCCCTTTTATGTACCTAATTTTTTACAGGGGGTTCACCTTTGAGTGGAATGTTTGTTCTAGGTTTTATAGATACTCTTTAACTTGATATTAATTTGAATTTAGTTTTAGTATCAGTTTCCCAGGGATTCTTTTCCTTTTCATTTTGTTGAATTGCACATAGTAATCTTGTCAACCTATTTCCTTGACATAGATTACTACCTCTAACTTTTTAATGGAATTGTATTTTATTTTTTGGGTAAGTTAGATTTTTAATAACTTTCAGTTATGAATATCATTACATGACAGTTCAGAGGTATTATTAATAATAATAATGACAGCAATTGACTTTTCATTTATCGGTTTTTCTATTGTAGGCAAAGCATGCTTCTTGGTTTAGTTGTATGATTTATTCCTGCTTCTTTCGATGATCTCCAAATAAGTGAGCATCAACAGGTAAAATACGTTTGTTCCAAGTCCCTGGATAAAAACTCAGTGTGATATATTTTTATTACTCATGCTGGTCAGAAAATGTGATACTGTCTTTCTTACTTGATAGCTATGATACAATACAAACAGCCACTTTCCTTTGTTTACTATCCTGTCTGGAAGCACATAACATGTCATTCCATTAGCATTCCTAATTTTCTTCCATATCTACTCTTAAAAATTGTATTTGTCACCATTGTATTGTTTTTCCTATGGATGCTATCCTAAATAGGATACGATTTTGCACTTCTAGCCCTGAACTCCTGGTACTGGGGTTGCTAAAATAGGAGCCATTGAAGCCGGAAAGCAGACTGGCAGAAACCCACGTCTAAGGAAAAGGCAAGGAGTATTTGTGGTGTAGCAACCCAGCACGTAACTGGCTGCGTTGTAGAGCTGACAGAGACATACCTTGCTGCTTTGCCGATAGAAGCCAAACTCAGAGATGAGGTCCCATTGTGAGCTTCATGACCCCATTCACTATAGGGACAGTGAGGCAAGACAGGAGTTTGAATGGCAGAAAAAAGGATTTGCCAGAACCATGATGAAGATGTAAGGTTCTAAGCAGATGTAACAATACAGCATTCATGGTTTCAAGTATGCTTGAGGGGCACTTGGGTGGTTTAGTCAGTGAAGCCGCTGCCTTCGGCTCAGGTCATGATCTCAGAGCCCCGCATTGGGCTCCCCACTCAGCGGGGAGTCTGCTTCTTTCCCTCCCTCTGCCCCCACACCTTGCTCATGTGTGCTCTCTCTCTCTCTCTCTCAAATAACTAAATAAAACCTTTTTTTTTTTTTTAATTATGTTTGCAAAAGCAGCCAAACTCCAGAGAATAACCATGACTATTTAGGAAAGTCTTTTGTTTCGGGATTCAAACTCATCTGATGTGTTTGCTTGACAGCTGCTTTTGCATTTCCCGAGTCACTGAGTGTGCACGGGAGGTGTATGTCCTCTGCTGAGGCCCCTCCCGGCCTCCTGGACTGGAAACAACAGGCTTCCTATGCTCACAATAGGATGGTGCACTGGAATCCTCTGAAATAGTGCCCAGAATCATAGCCCACATCATGTGGCATTGTCATCCCACTAATTATTAACAACAGTTGTTTACAGTCTTAGGAAAACAACTCAGGATAATTTGAACCCTATCAAAGGAGAAACTTGCCCTTCATCTTCTCTAATACTGCACATGACAAAAACAAAGTAATTCAAAAACCAACACTTTTCAAAAGGAGAACATACATTTTAAAAAGGTGGCTATTACCATCTAAATCAAGGAAATATTTCAACCGATATTCAAGTTTTTAAAAGTTAATTATGGGGCGCCTGGGTGGCTCAGTGGGTTAAGCCTCTGCCTTCGGCTTAGGTCATGATCTGAGGGTCCTGGGATCGAGCCCTGCATCAGGCTCTCTGCTAAGCAGGGAGCCTGCTTCCCTACCACCCCCCACCCCCGCCTCTCTGCCTACTTGTGGTCCCTGTCTGTCAAATAAATAAATAAAATATTTTTAAAAATTGCATCCATAAACTAAATGTCAAAAAAATTAATTATAGATGTTAGCCAAATTGGATTTTTCCCACACAACGGCAACATGAATCTGTTTCTATAAAGTCTAATTCATAGAATGGAAGAACAAACAACCTAAGGGCATTTTAAAATGAAGTTAAAAATTAAGTAACAAAACCAAAGCCACATTTTCTAACTTGGGTACCGATTCGGGGTTAGCAATATTTCACATGATACTTGAATTCAGGCGTTGTTACTCATTATCTCAGGGTCCAGAGTCCCTCCAACATGACTCAGGGAAAAATCTTTTACACAGGAAAGTGAAGTTGTCATCCCTTCCCCCTGCATAATGAACCGAGACTATCAGTGCTTAAATTCCCAAAGTGCACATGGACAAATCCGTTTTTCTTTTCTCTTACAAAGACTAAAAAAACTTAACCTGAAAAAAAAGTGTGATAATGACCTATAATGAATGCTTGGAAAACAGGAGCTCTGAATCCCTAAGACCCAGTCTCCTCCTTCTGAATTCTTGAGCTCAGGGATGGATTGCCAGGCTCCCACTCCTCTACCGGGGAGCTGGGAGGTGGTTTACTCCCCCACAACACAGTTCAAAATAGGTATAGAGAGTCAAACTGGAAATCACAAGGACGTCTCCTCTGGGGCCATAAAAGAAGAAGGAACTTAAAGTCAAGGTGACGAGAGGCCTTGAAGCAAGGAGGGCTCCCAGGAGTCAGAACCAGGTTTAATTTTCCAAGACTGTAGTTCAACCCGAATGTTCTTACAGAGAAAGGTGTGCAGGTGCTAAGCACGGAAGAGGGGGGTGGAGGTGGGGAGCTGGGAAGGAAGCATCTCCATAAAGCTGGCGATCTGAAAGCGTTGCCTCATCTCTGAGATAAGGATGAGCAGAATTATGAACGAGCTTGGAGAGCAGTGAGGATGTTTTCAACCATATGGGGGTAGAGATGAAAACAAGTCAAGCAAAAGAAATTGAAAGGGCTTGGCCTCCATGGTGCCCATGTGAGTGTTCCCAATTCATGCCGTCCATTGTCCAAAGTGAGTTACAGAGAAGTCCGTACTGCATGATAGCAGGTGTAAAAATTTGGAAATAAGAGAAAGCGTTATTTTATGTAGTTTCGGAGTGCATCTATAGATAGTATAAAATCAAAGAATATGGAGCAACCTAATTTATGTGAAATGTTTTTGTTCTTGGGGGGTGTGTGTGTGTGTACGTGTGTATGCGCACCAGAGGACCAGGGAAAGCAGGCGCGAAATCCACGTTTACCTGTAATGTTATATCTCATGGATTTCCAAGAAAAAATTTAACAAAATTTCAAAGGGGGAAAAAAAAACACAAAGAAGAAAAAACATATTCAACTTTGGCATTTAATTATAATCCTTTTCTTTCTTTCACCTTTCCAGAACGGAACTGAAGTCATTAAAGATACCACAAAGCAAAGCAAAGGCCTCATGAGGATGTCTGAACTAGAGGACACACCTCGGGTTTTGAGGAGACTCAAGACGCTCACATCAGTAAGGAAGAAGGCAGAGCCGCGGAGGCTCTTAGATTCCAGGTTCTGAAAGCACACATTTCTGGAAACTTCCTCAGAGGGGGCCTGACCAGAAGCACCATTCCTTCAATTTCTAGTTCGAGGAATCTCGTTAACGATTAGCAGTTCCAGCCCTAGGGTAGCGAAGAATCCTCTCTGGTGGGCCAGGAGGTGCAGGGCCAGAGCGTGAAGGAGGAGCGGGTTCTCAGAGGAAGTCCTCCCTCAGACGCTAAGTTGGTAAGTCACTTAGCCTGGTGCTGATACGCAATCTCTCTAAGGGTTCTTTCTGTGTAACAACAGACGGTTTTGATACCCTCCCCGAGTCCCAGGTTTTCTCATATTGATTTTTTGAAAGGTGAGTGAAAATGTGAAAAACCCCTATTTTCCTAACCAGGCAGTGGGGAGAGAGGTATAAGCAGGCAGCTGAAGTTTTATGCCTGATCATCCATAAACATGTGGAAAATGTCAACTGTGCAAGCCATTTCCAAGAAATAGGCACTCTCATGAGGTATTTAGAAGCTGAATTCAAGGGATTAAATTCGGGGGCACATCAACAAATATCAGCTCTTTTATTTACCAACTGGCTGGCCTGGACAGAGAGGGTCAACATCTCCATCTAGGGTTCATGGCTAGTAGTTAGCAACAGCAGCAGGGATAGCTTCTTATACGAACAGCCGGCGGAATACAGAGGAAGAGTTGTAGGTTGGTTGCAAATAAATATTTCAGATAAGAAAAAAATGGGCAACCACACCTCCATCCCTTATGCCAAGATTCATTGCCTTTGAGAAGTCTGTACTGGGCTTTTCTCCCGGACAGGCTCACTGCAATTCCTGGGGGCCCTGGAGGGCCCTGGGGGCCTGAAGGACTCCAGCCTTTTGCGGTCAAGTTCACCCTTCATTTCCCTCCCACATCAAGTAGGGTCCAGGACTTTGACATAGACGGGGCTGGGGGTGACTCTGGTCTAAGACGGCATCTAGAGGAATGCTGAGTCATGAAGCAAGGAGATGAGGGAGAGTTAAGCAAACCGAGACGGCAGGGATGGAAGGGGAAATGTAGCGATGGGGCAGTGAGGGACACTAGGGTCAGAAGATGGAGGGCAGGCTGAGAGGAGTTAATCCAGGAGAGCCCGCAAGGTGGGAATGCGGGAGCTACAGGTTTGTGACGGTACTTGTGACCTCACAGATGGCGTAAATAGGATGCTGTTAGCAGGACACCCACAGCCTTTAACCCTAATGGTGGGCAGGAAGCTGACCTTCCCTGTGATTCCCTGTGAACACCGTTTTGAAGCAGAAACATCTCAGGGTGCCATATATAGTCCCTGGCCCAAGGAACCAGCAGTTTTCTGGGCAGTAGTGGAAAATCAAGGTTGCTATTGAAAAAAATTGCATATGGGGACACCTGGATGGCTCAGTCGGTCAGGTGTCTGCCTTTGGTTCAGGTCATGATCCTAGGGTCCTAGGATTGAGCCCCGCATTGGGCTCCCTTCTCAGCAGAGTCCCCCCGTCTTGTGTGTATGAGTTCTCTCTCTCTCTCAAATAAATAAAATCTTTAAAATTTTTTCATATATACATATATATGTATATATACATGTACATATATACACACAAAACATATATGCCACACAAAACACACATATGACATGATGATATACAATATATGTGTGACAACTTTAAATTGTTTCTTTTGCACAGCCCTAGGACTTGAAGGCTAGCCAGGGTGCAACTGTGTTACTGTTGCAACCCCACTGCTGGGCCATCCTGCCACAAGACCTTTTTGAGGTCACCAAGCTTTACTGGAGTAATGCTTGCCTACATGCTTCCTTGGCAGCCAAGTGCTCTTGGAACTTTCCCTTACATGGATTTCCATTCACTGCCCATGCCCAACCACCTGCTTAGCTGTGTGAGTAAATGCTGACAAAATCTCCTGGGAGAATGACCATAGATATGGTTGCATCTGCTTGGATTGGGCATTCAGCTTTCCAGGACAAGGCACGTCTTAGTTTTCTAGTATAGAGACAGTAGAAGGCTACAAGTACTTCAGATTACTTTACCCAACTTATTATTTAAGTTTCTGCTTCTATGAAAGCTGATATTCTGAGCACACTATGGGTAAATACTGAGATTTTATTTCACGGGTATAAGTCTTGAAAGTAACTTGAAAATGGACAAATGTCCTCCATGGACTAGAGAGGGTTCACTGGGGCTGCCATCTGGATGAACAGATTTAAAACTGGAGAGTTCAAGAACCCACTCCCACCATGATAGAAAGGTCCCAGAGGTACACCTCCAAGAACAGGCCAAGTTGTGGTAAACCAGGAATAGACATCCCATAATATTTTCATCCCATGGAATTTAGCATCAAACCCCAGGACAGGAAATCGCTCTCCATCTTAAGAGGTCAGCTGCTAGGTGGTCCAGGCATAAAAGCAGAGAATAAAGTAACCTCAATCTCTGGATCACACTGGAATTGCCCTGTGTTTTTGCTTGTTGATGAAATAATCATGTTCAAAGTTTGGCTGGATAGAACATCACTGACACACTTCAGTTCATGAGACATAAGCACACAATTCTTACGGTGTCCCAGAAAACTGTGCTGAGTACAGTTGAAAGAAGCCACCTAAAGGAGATAGCAGGACATGAAATCCAAGTAGTCTGAGAACCCTGTCCAGGCAGGCAATAACCTGATTGCTCATAAACCAAAAGGATGGACAGTATGTTACACAGGTCGGATAACAACAGCCCTGGAAATGCCAGTGAGCTACTGGTGCATGTAAGGATCCTTGTTTCCTAGAACTGGTCCAGGAGCCATGAGTCAGTGGAATTGAATAACACCTGGAATTTAATTATGGTGCTTGTGTAGGATGGAATCCCTCCTTATACTTTTCAGTGAGAACCACCACCTCTATGGAAAGTTGGAGGGCCTAATGAATGTCCCAATATACTCATTTTTGTAGAGGAGTTTGGACCAAGTATCTTATGCTAGAAAAAAAAAAAAACCAAACAGTAATGAACACGGATCGCAGGCACCAGATTTCATATCTATTCCTTCTGTATAGAAACTGGCCCTTTGCTTCCTGCAGGGGGCCACTTCCCTATAAATTGCCTCTTTGGAGTTCCTGAAATAGGGTTGTCAAGTGATAGAAAACCCTCTAGGAAAATGCCTAAATGCTGGTGGCCAAGTAAAAAAAGGTAAGTTCATCAATAAATAATGGCACCAAGTACAGAGGCACAAGGGGGAGATGTGTTTCCTTACCACGGTGGTATGTTGATGAATATTTCACAACTGGCTTTCCACAGGAGGAAAAATGCATGCACAAACACAGATAGGTATATTATAAATCTTACTGATAGAATCTGGGTCACAGTTTGTGAATAATAATAAAATATACAATACTGTTATTATAAGTTCTATATAGTCAATTGATTCTCTTAGAATACTGTGCTTTTTTCAGGTTTATTGAGGTATAATTAACAAACAGACATTTTATGTATTTAAGATGTAAAACTTTCATGTGCTTTTGTTAAACTCTGCACCTACAGGCAACCTAAGGTTGAGACTCAGACACAATCTGACAAATGAAATTGAATCTCAATCTGCCAATTCTTCTCAATATATTTGTTGTCATTAAATATCATAGATGATCTACTGTTGAATGATTTCTCTCTCATACAAATTATATTCATCAAACTGGAACCATCCTCAGCTTTAGCACTCTGAATTACAATAATCCAAAATTTTTAGTTGATTTTTAGTTTTTTAATTTAAATTCGACTAGCCAACATATAGTACATGTAGCGTTTGATAATTCATCAGTTGCATATAATACCCACTGCTCATCACATCCCATGCCCTCCTTAATGTCCATCACCAAGTTACGCCATCCCCCCAACCCACCTCCCCTCCAACAACCCTCAGTGTGTTTCCTATAGTTAAAAGTCTCTCATGGTTTTTCTCCCTCTCTGATGACCTCCCACTTTGTTTTCCCTCCCTTCCCCTATGATCCTCTGTGCTCTTTCTTATATTCCACGTATGAGTGAAGCCACATGATAGTTGTCTTTCTCTGATTGACTTATTCCACTCAGCATAACACCCTCCAGTTCCATCTACGTCGATGTAAATGGTAAGATTTCCTCCTTTCTGATGGCTAAGTAATATTCCACTATATATATATCCCACATTTTCTTTACCCATTCAACTAATGAAGGACATCTTGGCTCCTTCCGTAGTTTGGCTATTATGGACACTGCTGCTATAAACATTGGGGTGCAGGTGCTCTTTGGATCATTTCATTTGTATCTTTAGGGTAAATACCTAATAGTGCAATTGCTGGGTTGTAGGGTAGCTCTATTTTTAATGTCTTGCTGGACCTCCACACTGTTTTCCAGAGTGGCTGCCCCAGCTTGCATTCCCACCAACAGTGCAGGAGGGTTCCCCTTTCTCCACTGTTTAGCTTTTTTTGTGTTTGAAGGGATTGCTCCTACATTACTATCTGCAAAATGCATGAATTGCCCAATTTAAGTTCATGTTAATGAAACTCATAATACCACTCAAGTGTAACATAAAATTTCTGTTACTAATATCTTTGTATCATTTTTAAAATAACATGTTTTAAGTTAAAATACTTAGACCCTGTTTTCCAGTTACATCTATAACTTTGGTGTAATTTTCTATTTCTTGCAGAATTCACTCTGAATTTTTACAATTTTCTCACCAGCCATAGTGCCACAAAATCAGGCCACAAGTACATTTTTGATTAATAATTAGTTAAGCAAAAACATCACTCACGGGAAACCTCGGTGGCTCAGTCGGTTAGATATCTGCCTTCAGCTCAGGTCATGATCCCGGGATCCTAGGATCGAGTCCTGCATCAGGCTCCTTGCTCAGCGAGGAGTCTGCTTCTCCCTCTGCCTGCCACTCCCCCTGCTTGTGCACGCTCCCTCTCTCTGACAAATAAATAAATAAAATATTTTAAAAAATCACTCACTTCATCAATAATGAGTCTAGCTCCAATATAATATTATTCAATAAATTTCTTAAGTACAGGAAATCAACAAATCAAGCCCAAATCTGTAGCATTTGTGTCTTTGTGTGTGTGTGTGTGTGTGTGTGTGTGTGTGTGTGTGAAATCTCCAATTATGGCCAACTTTGACCTACTAACATGACATCACTGAATTCAGACTTAGGAAGAAATAGGCAGCAGCATGCCTTTATATCATTTTCCTACCATATAGATGCAGGAAACATGAATGATCCCGAGAGTGTACCTGATAGTAAAATGCAGTGAAATAATTACAAAGTCATGAGCTGTAAACATTTCTTCCCTTTTAAAAGTATAATTTATTTAATTCTGAATTTATATAATTTAATTGCCAGCAATGGCTGTTTTCAACAACCAGCTTACAAAATTCCTAAAAATGTAATGGTCTGCTTTTGCCAGCCTATGCGAGCTGACTCCAGTACCCCACTCCTTACGCTGTACTCACCTCTTGGGCTCTCTTGTTTTCCTGTCTCAATTCAAGCTCTGCCATGCCTTTGTCTATTTATATAATTTTTCCCTATATAAATTAACATTCCTGAGGATGTCTGTTTGGTTGTCTCATTTTTTTTTTTTTAGGACATCCACATCAGGTGCTTCTACAAAAAAGCTGACCACCCTCCATCCAGAAATTGTTGAATTCTTGGTGAGACAACTGTGAGATGTCACACGGCCCTCATCAAAGAGTTTAAGGAAGGGAAAACTAAGAACATGATCCAACATTAAAAGCTTAGAGGACTCAGAGTCTTAAGCCTCCATTCATGGTGGCTACAATGGGGTATATTCAAACATGGCGGTATTTTTAATCTCAGACCCAACTGCTAAAGAATGACATTTTCATCATCCAGTTTTATCTCCATTTCCCCCTGCTGGATAGTATATATGGTTTCAGTTTTTCTTGCTATGGGTCAGTTAAAACCAACTTCATAATCCCAACTACTGGTTAATTAAACAAGAGGATATTTATAACCTTAAACCAAACAGATCCTGTTTACGACAGAACTTTGTTCATTTGAGGCAGTCATGGTCCAAACTGTAGGGACCCCAAACAATACTAGTGTCAAGATCTCCATGTTAGTTATTTCAGAACTTTGTATACACCTCATCATCTGTGGCCAGAAATAATATGGGATTAAAATGATATTATCATATCATATCACACCATATTTGTGGTCCCCAAGTATTGGCGACATACATACAGCAACAATCTCAGTGGGTCAAATGGGAAAGAAGTAGGGGAATCATCAGGGGCACCAGAAGCCAGGTTCTCAGTGTGGTAGAGCATTCCAGGAGAGTACAGCTCTGAGATGACCCACATGGGTGGTGGTTCAACAACGATGACAATAAACCATGTGCCAACCACTTGCTGGGTGCCAGACATGAGCAGTCTACGGAACTCTTCTCATCCTTGATGCCGGTGTGGCGGCAGTTGTGGGGCTGGTTATTATTATTAATAATGGTTAAGAAACTGAAATACACAAATTTGCTCCTGGTGGCATTTGGCACATCGCGTAAATCATGAGCCTGGATTTGAACTTGGCAATGCCTAGCTCCAAAGCCAGCACTCTTAAACCGGCACCCAGCAAGCACTCTAGATCCTTGTAATGGACAGTTCCACACCTTAAGCGCAGTGCACATGTTGTGATGAGCCAAGAGGGAATAATGACCCTCCCTATACCCGACCCTGATGGAATGGCCTGGCTTTGGTTTGCTTGTTGCCCACTGCTTATATGTTTCAAAAGGGTCTCTTTCTCTTGGCTGACACCTGCATATTACCCTGACAGGTGAAAAACATCAGGGGGAAAGAACACAATGGCAGAGTCGAGTGCCACACTGGGGAAGAGGAAGTGCTCCCAAGATAGGCAAGTGGATGAGAAGCCCGTTTGCAAGAAAGGTAAATGCAGCTGTGACCGCTTGGTTTTAGGATTCTGTGGTGGGTTCTTTATGGGCAGTGTCATAATACAAATTACACCACCTTGTAAGTCATTTAATTCTTTTTTAAAATCAGATAATATTAATGCATGTTTTTCAAATATATGAAGAAAATAAATACCACTGTACTAAAAAAACAAGCCTTTTGGGCAACCCCCTCAGGTCCCCTCCCTCCTCAGGAGCTTTGTACTATCACTTTGCTATTGCTCAATAAACCTTGCTTTTGTTACCCACCAAAAAATAAATAAATAAATAAATACAATAAAAACGAAGTCTTTTATTTTTGATGATTATCTTCTAATCTTGGTACATATGCATTTACCTTTTTTTGATAATTGCTACCAAATTTGTATACACCTAGCATTATGTATTCTGCTTGTCATTGCATAACAATATTGTAAATATAATTGCATTGCTTAATTAGGTAAATTCAGAACATTTTAGTTTGACCACACACACCTTTCCATATTGCTTTATAATACTCAATCATTCTTCTTAAAGGATGCATATTATTATTCTAATATGTCCAATAGATAAAGCATTATTTACCTGAAAAATCTTATGGTTGGATATTTAAGTTAGAGTTTTGTTTTGCTAGTTAGCTATTTTACATATATGTTTTATACATATATAATATATCTGTATTTTATATATATATATAACACGTGTCTACAGTTGGAATTATTATTTCCTCAGTGTTTATTCCTAAGAAATTTAAAATTTTGAGGCAAAGGGCATAACTATTTCATTTCCACTGGCCACTACAGAGACCTTAGTTTTTCATCTGAATAAAAGTGAAGCCACATAGAAGATTTTGAGTGGAAGAGGGGGTGATCTAACGTATGCTTTGACTAGAACACTCCAATTGCTGTATTGAAGATTGACTGGAAGCAGGAAATCAAGTTAAAGGCTATTGCAGAAATCCAAGCAGGAGCTCTTGGTAGCTAGAACCCACTGGAAGCAGCTCCAAACCAAAAGACAAAAACGGCCCTGGTGAGAAGGGGTTTGAGTCTATACACATTTTCAGTGTAAAGACAACAGTATGTTCCGGATAAATAGGATCTAACATGCGAAACAAAGAAATCAAGGATAATTGCAAAGTATGCGCAAGGTTGGGATTTCTGTCCGCTGAGCTGAGAAACAACCTGGGTGAAACGAGCTGGGGGGGTGGGGAACTCAGACCTTCAGTTTAGAATCTG
Source organism: Martes martes (assembly GCF_963455335.1). Classification (NCBI taxonomy): domain Eukaryota; kingdom Metazoa; phylum Chordata; class Mammalia; order Carnivora; family Mustelidae; genus Martes; species Martes martes. The sequence continues at coordinate 145,548,191 of NC_137893.1, read as the reverse complement.
TTATGTTTGATTTTTTTTGATTCGTTGATCAATTGATTTTTAGTGGAACAAAAGATGACACATCTCAAAATCAACGGCATCTCTAATTTGACAAAATGCACTGTTACTGTATTATATCTAGACTTTATTTTTATTTACAATATAAGATATTGTTCCAACTCCATTTCTCCATATAGTTAATCAGTTATCTCAGAATCACTTACTATATAATTTAGATCTCCTCCATCAATTGCCACAATGTCCTTTACTCATGTATGATTTCTTTGCATGTTTTTCTACTGTTCCTTAGATTTTTCTGCTTATTGATGTCTGATTTTACTCATGAAAATTTCATTGCAGCATAATGCAAATATCTTTCAATGCTTGCCCTCCCTTCTAAAAAAAAACCCTCTTGTATAGTCTATTAATATATATAACTCACCTTTATTATTTTTTGCCTACTGTATTCATTTTCTTTTTTTTTTTAAGATTTTATTCATTTATTTGTCAGAGAGAGAGAGAGAGCGAGAGAGCGAGCACAGGCAGAGGGAGAAGCAGGCTCCCCGCTGAGCAAGGAGCCCGACGCGGGACTCGATTCCAGGACCCCGGGACCATGACCTGAGCCGAAGGCAGCCACTTAACCAACTGAGCCACCCAGGCGTCCCCTGTATTCATTTTCTATTCCTGTATACATATTACCACAAACTTACTGGTCTAAAATGACGCACATTTATTATGTTATATAATCTGTGGGTCAGAGTTTAAGACATGCTTTGGTTTAGTTGGTTGTTCTCTGCATCTCACAAGGCTGCAATCAAGGAGTTGGCCAGGGTGCCTTCTCAACTGGAGGCTAGACTGGGGAAGGTTCCACTTCCAAGCTCATTCAGGTTGTTAGGAGAATTCATCTCCTTACAGCTATACAGCTGAAGGCCCTGGTTTGGGTCGGATTTTGGCTAGAGGTTACTCTCTTGTCCTAGGGGTAGCCCATAGTTCCTTACCGTGTGGGCTTCACCAACTTTCTGTTTACTTTATTAAGCCCATGAGGAAAGGATCTAGCTTCAGTTTGCTAAGATGGAGTCTTATATAATGTAATCACGAGAGGGCATCCCCTCACTTTCGCTGGCTAGAAGCAACTCATAGGTCTTGCCGCCATTCAGGTGGAGGGGATTACACAAATTCGTGAACACCATGAGGTGAGCAACACTGGAGTCACCATAGGATTTGTTTGTCACATTAAGTTAAAAAACAAGTCTCCTCGACTGTGATTATAGTATTGAATTCTTTGACATAAGATTCTAGTTTCAAAAGTCCATGACTTCATGGTACCAGGGCTCTCTTCCAGTGGTTAAGTATCATAACTCCAAGATATGTATTAATTTGCACACACTCTCTCTCTCACACACAGACACACAAACTCAGACATTCTCAGGTAATCCTTAAAAGGGCAATCCTTAAGGGCAATCCTTAAAAATATTTCAGTCAGCATGACACTGGCACCAACCTATTAGGTGGACATGGCCGGAACTACTCATTCAGAATGGACACAGGACAGAAACCATCCTTAAGGACACATATAATAGCAAGGAATACTTACTACTCAGCAAGCATCAGGCTTAGCCTTTTAAATATATCCTCTAGTTAGTCTTTCAGTAATCTAATAGGGCAGATGTTTGACCCCCTCATTTGTGAGCCATTAGCCTCTTGGTTCACTGGTACTACTTTTCAGTAGCCTTTGGTCTTTAGGACCCCTGGGCAACTTGGAGAAATCAGAGACACCAAGAACTCATGAATTAGTAGTTGATTTGATTGACATAGAGATCACTACTTGGCCTTGAATCAGGAAGGAAAATCCTTATAAAAATATTATATTTGAGCTTCTCACTCATCAAAATTCTGCCCCCACCTTCACTACAAAGGCTTCTGCTACATTTAAAGAGAAAACAGCATGGCTTTTTTTTTTTTTTAAAGATTTTATTTATTTATTTGACAGGCAGAGATCACAAGTAGGCAGAGAGGCAGGCATAGAGAGAGAGAGAGGAAGAGAGAGAGAGGGAAGCAGGCTCCCTGCTGAGCAGAGAGCCCGATGCGGGGCTCGATCCCAGGACCCTGAGACCATGACCTGAGCCAAAGGCAGACGCTTAACCAACTGAACCACCCAGGTGCCCCAACAGCATGGCTTTTTGAGGAAGGCTCTTTTGTTATCTCAAGGTGACTCCCTCCTTGAAGTTATGAGGACTTTTTGAAGACACAGGGTGTCGACCTTCTATTCTACACCATATAGCCATATAAACCCCACAGATGGGTGCACTTGGTTTATGGCAAACGTATTCACATGGTGTCATCCAGGACAAAGGAAAAGCCATCATATACTTGTGGTACAATGTTTAAGAGCATAGACACCTGACCTACACCGTTAGCTGGTCTCTCTATACCTATGTGAAACATAGGTACATCTGTAAAATAGGGATAGTAGTAGTAGCTTCCTCAAAGGTTTGTGTAAGGATTAAGTGAATTGATCCTCAGTCATTATGTTACATGAGTTATCAGGACCATCTGACACACTTGCTGACTCCCTTCTCCCTAAAACCATTTTCCCCTTGGCTTCCAGGATACCACACTCTCCTGGTTTTCTTCCAAACCCTCTGGCCATTCCCTGGCCATTTGGCTCAGGTCATGGTCCCAGAGTCCTGGGAATGAGTCCCACATCAGGCTCCCTACTCAGTGGGAATCCTCTTCTCTGCCGCACCCCTGGCTCGTGCTCAATTTCTCTCTCAAATTAAAAAAAATTTTTTTAAATAAAAATAAATAAAAGCACCTTTGGTTCAACTCAGTGATTTCCTCCTTTTGTATCTTCCTTTCCTAAAGCCAGCAGAGTGCCATTTAAACCATCAAGGGATGGCCTGTGGTATTTTTCTGTATTACAACTTGTGAGAAACAAATGATGGCTTAATGAGGAAAGCCCTAATGTCACATTATAATCGTTCTAGGTCTAAGCTTATGCTCCACTCACTATGGGATAGACTTTACCATGCACATGTGCAACTTGGTAACGACGGCACGGAGTACTGTCATAAACATCACCATGGTAGCCATGGTCAACAGCACAGACCATTGGTTCCAGTTTAATGACTCTACCGAGGGGCTGCCTGGTGACTCATTTGGTGGCCCGAATAACGCCCCAGACAGTCTCCCTGCAGGGGTATGCAATGCAAGATTGAAGCTGTGCTCTTGTTTTTGTTGTTCATTTCTTTGAATGCTTTTTTTTGGGGGGGGGGCTTCTATGTTAAAAAATTGTATTGGGGGAAATAGTGATGTGAAAGCAAGTGAAAGATCTAATAAGGTTTTTTCAGTTATGATAGCACCTTCCTGCAAATAGCTCACCAGAGCGTTCTCTTGTCTCTTTAAGGTCCCTGTGTACAACTGGAGCGCTCAAATTCAGGGCATCATCTTTAGTTCTCTCAGCTATGGCTTGATACCAATGATGTTTCTCAGTGGATACCTGGCTGGAAGAGTAGGAACAAAGAGAGTGGTTGGTGTTTCTTTGTTTGCAACCTCACTCTTCACTATCTTCACCCCTCTGGCAGCCGAGCTGGGACTAGTTTCCCTCATTGTAACTCGAATTGCACAGAGCATAGGCCAGGTATCCAGATATTTTACAACTATGAGCTGGATGGGAGTTTCCACATGGCACCACACATCAAGAGCTCTAACTATGTTAATTTCAGGGATCAGTATTAGGGGGTCAGCACTCACTGTGGGAGAAATGGGGTCCTCCACATGAACGAAATCGACTCTGCTCCATCAGTTTATCAGGTAAAAACACAGAACTGAAATGAGTACATTACCATGCAACATCTGCACCCTGGGTTAGTTGATAACTTTTCTATTGAATGTTTCTTTGTCTTCTCCTCAGTGTTAAGCAGGTATTTATAAATTAGGGAGATGGATCCTTTGTGACAGGACTTTCAGTTGTTTTTTCCCCAAATTGTCATTTGTAACATGACTTTGCTTATAATGATTTTTCCTATTCTGAAAGAAACATATTTTTGTGTAAATTGATCATTCTTTCCTTTTATGGATTCTAGATAAAAGCATCCACCTGTGTTTTTTCTTGAACTTGCATGATTTCATTTTTTATAGCTAAATTTCTGATATATTGGAGTCTATTTTAGAATTCTATGTATAAAGTATGCATTCAACTTAATCTTTGGAATTTCTCTTAGCTTACTGAGAACTGCTTTCTGATTGTGATATGCTTAGGCAGTGTATCTGAAAGGAATATTCTGAAGAAAGAAGTCTATATAATTTTGGGGAAGAATGAAAAATGGAAAGAATAGAGCTAACAAACATGAAATTGGTCAAGTAGGTGCTGGGTAAGAAAAGAAGGGTAACTCTCCAGCTAACTAATGGATACCAAGAGAGCCAAGGACTCTTCAGCCCAGAAAACAAACAAGCCCCCCACCCCGCCACTTACAAACACACACAGCCTGACCGACTTCATACCCCCACAGAGCCCTTTATAATCTTGGAGGATTATTTTCAATCACCAGAGCTTGTATTCAGTATTCACTGATAGGGAAAGAGTCCACCAACTTGGACAAAGGAAATTCACATCAGCTATCTCAACTGACTAATGGAGCTTCTAAGTTTAACATCCCCTGCCCCCAATCATCGAACACTTGAAAGAAACCAAGAGCACAAAAGAGAAAGACCAAACTCAAAAACTGTAAGAATGAATCCAAATGAAGGAGAAATTAAAAGAAAATTTTACATGATTAACAAATAACATGGGAGAGATCCCAGCAAATATGTATAGTAACATTTATTTAAAAAGAAAAAAAAAACTGTCAAAAAGGCATTGGAGAGGATGTGGAGAAAAGAGAATCCTTGTGCCCTATTAATGGGAATGTAAATTGGTGCAGCAACTGTGGAAAACAGTACGGAGATTCCTCAAAAAACTAAAAATAAGAGTCCCATACAACACAGTTATTCCTGTTCTGGGTATTTACCTGAGGAAAATGAAAAACACTCATTCAAAAGATATTTGCACTCATATCTTGCAGCAATCTTTACAACAGCAAAAGATATGGAAGCAATCCGAGCGTCCATCAATAGATGGATGGCAGGAGAAGATGTGGTATAGACATCATGGAACATTATTTAGTCATAAAAAAGAATGAAATCTTGCCGTTTGCAGCAATATGGATGGACCCAGAGCTGTATTATGCTAAGTGATATAAGTCAGAGAAAGACAATGACCATATGATTTCCCTTATATGTGGAATGTAAAAAACCAACCAACCAACCAAATAACAGTAACAATAGGAAAGACAGACAGACTCATAAATAAAGAGAACAAACTAGTGGTTGCCAGAAGTGGGAGGGTGGGGGGAGTGGGGGGGATCAGTCAAATAGGTGTGAAGGGGATTAAGAGATACAAACTTCCAGTTATAAAATAAATAACCATGGGAATGAAAAGTACAACGTAGGGAATAGAGTCAATAAAATTACTATTGTATGGTGATAGAGGGTTACTACACTTACTGTGTTTATTTTGCAATGTGTGACATTGTCAAATCACTATATTGTACACCTGAAACTAACATACGTCAACTATACTTCAACTAAAAGTGTGAAAAAATAATTAGAAAATAGATGGTTGTAAAATAGTTGTTGATAAAATAATATCAGTGCTAGTATTTTTAACTGCAATGAATGGTCTGAATACCTAAATGAAGGAAGATGACCATCAAATTAGCAAATTGGACAAGTAAGTTGAGAGATTATCCCAGAACACAATACAAGAATCAGAAGATGGAAAGCATGCAGGAAACGTTTAAAATCTTGGAAAGAAGACAGCTCCCTTCTCTCTCATTTCCTGTTATATAGGCATAGAGCTACTGGAATAGGACGACTGACTGTCTAGAAGTCTCAGGAATCCACAAGTCTGCAAGTTCCAGAGGCTTCCTTGCTTTTGGTGTTAGGGGAATACCTTAGTGTCTCCAAACAGGTAGTCTTCACTGGCCTCTAGAAACCTTTTCTGGTTCAGAGAACACAAAGCCAAGGCCATCTGAGGGGCCAATGGGAAGCCACTGGAGGAACCCACTGGCAGGTGGAGTGGGCTAAGCCTGTAAGAACTCAGTAGTTCTTATAGAAATGGCCATTTCTGGGTGCACCTGGGTGGCTCAGTGGGTTAAAGCCTCTGCCTTCGGCTCAGGTCATGATCCCGGGGTCCTGGGATCGAGCCCCGCATCGGGCTCTCGGCTCGGCAGGGAGCCTGCTTCCCTCTCTCTCTCTCTCTGTCTCTGCCTGCCTCTCTGCCTACTTGTGACCTCTGTCTGTCAAATAAATAAATAAAAAGAGTCTCTTATGGTTTGTTAAAAAAAAAAAAAAGAAAAGAAATGGCCATTTCTGGTGATTCTAGGGATTTCAGCAGGCTGCCCTGGTCAGCAGAATGACTCAGCCTGTGAGGCTGAAGGACTATTCCCAGAAAACACCCAAAAGAAGAAGGGCCCAGGTACTGCCAGGCTCTAGGACAGCACATACTCTATCTTCCTCTCCAGGGAACCACAGAGGCACATCTATAAGCAGGAAACTTTCTAACCACTTACAGAAAAAAGACTAAGCAGATAAATATCTGAGCAGCTCATATCTGAGGTGACAGAAACACATACACACACACACACACACACACACACACACATTTAGTCTGAAGACAATGCAACAACATACAGCAGTGAAAATGGGGAAAAAAAAACACTGCAACTGCACACAGCAACATGGCTAAGTGTTAGAAACACAAATGCTGGATGAACAAAGCATGTCTATTGTGGTGGAAAATCACCTTGATGCAATTTTAGCCCCAAGTACACTACCCGGCAAGCTATCCCAGTGATCATGGTACAGATGGGCTCACAGGCCAAATGGGGTGCTCTGTTGTCCAGTTAAACTCCTCTAAAACTCACAGTGAAATGGAAAATGGAAAAATGGGGTAAAATAACACACTTAAGATACACTTTGCAATGTCCTAAAGAGAACAGCCAGGATGTTAACTTTAATAATAATTTTAATAAAATTCAGAAAAGACAAACATACCCTTGAGGTATACACATACACATACACATGGGGTTCAAGTTGCGTAAACAGGTGATAGTTTAAGCATTAATTTACAATACATATAAATCAAATGCTAGCTATGAACTATGAGTGGAGATCGAATGAACTCGGCAGAAATACGGCAAAGAACAAGACATACTAAAATCTCTCAGGATTCAGATGGTAGGGGCGCCTGGGTGGCTCAGTGGGTTAAAGCCTCTGCCTTTGGCTCAGGTCATGATCTCAGGGTCCTGGGATCGAGCCCCGCATCGGGCTCTCTGCTCAGCGGGGAGACTGCTTCCCCCCCCACCCCCCCACCCCACCGCCTGCCTCTCTGCCTATTTGTGATCTCTGTCAAATAATTTTCTTAAAAAAAGATTCTATTAAAAAAAAAAAAAGATACAGATGGTATTTGGTGTTTGAAGACCTTGGTTGAATGTGATCACCCAGAGAAGAAACCCAAGGAAATAGTCCCATGACCCTCCAATCTCTGGGCCCCAGAGGAGAAGGAGAGGTAGCGGGGACTGGGAAGCCTCCCAGGGGCCCTTGGACAACATTCAGTCTGAGGTGACAGGTCCATGGACCCACCTGCTGCTGGTCTGGAGAAAACGATGGTGGACGTAGCAAGCCAGAGGTCCTGAAAGGCCTTGACAAGGGTGGAAGGGCAGGGAGTGGAAGCACAAAAGGAGCAGAAACTGTCAAAGCACATGGAAGGAGTTCTGAAGAGGTGGAAAGTTTTGTTTGGTTTTGAGCCCAGGCTGCATAAAGGAAGATAAATCTGCATATGTGGATGGTTGAGAACAGAGAGCCAAGGAATTAAGCGAGGGTACAGACGTGAGGGTGCCTCCTCTGTGAATGGCCTGGGCCTGGGCCAGACTGGAGGAGACGCGGTCCAGGGGTCCAGAGGGATCTGGTCTTGGATGGTTGCGGGAACTTGTCCCCTACTGTAACTGGAGTAAAAGCAGAGTGTTCAAGGGGAACGTGAAGATTTGGTGGACTTCATGGTAGAAAAGGTACTGAAATGTTGAAGATGTTCAGTGTTCTCAAGGAGATGAGGGGAAAAAAAAACAGTATTTTTGGCCATTTAGTTTGGTACAGCCTTTTTGTAAGATACTTTGACAGTATCCATCAAAATGAAAAATGCGCAAAGTGGTCAAGCAAGGCCACTGGTGACAGCCTGTTGTACCAAAATAAATTATACTTATGTTCAGAAATAACACCTTAGTTTCAAAAAAGTTGTAAAAAGGAAGTGTGCCCTACTATGTATGAGAATACTCTGTGAGGTCAGGGAAATTAAAACAATGCTACTGGCCCCTTCACAGGCAAATTGAGCTTTCTGCCTGCATGGGGGACACATGCCTTTACAGAGAGGTAGGTGTGTGTGTCAGTATATATTAGAGATGTCTGCAGAGAAGAAAGGAATGCAACTCTACACCACATAATGGGGACTAGTTAACATTAGAGACCAGAATGGGAATGGGTTTTGGGGCACATGAGGGGAACTTTGGTTCTTTGTGGTAATTTACTCTTACAATAAGCATACGTCACACGACTTGCGTAGGTATAAATTAAAATAGCACAGAAGGAAGAAGCATACCTGTCATCTGCCATGTTATTAGGGAACTGTCAGAAAAATGGAGAACATGTGGAGGGATACATCTGAAATTCACGTATTCCAATATGCCTGTCTCATTATGGTTGGTGACGCTGGTAACATCCATCATTCTGTTGGTGTCTCTCTAATGGTGGTCCGGAGCCTGACAGCTTACTCTCTCTTTGCAGGAACGATATTGGGAACCTTCACCATCATCCTCCTGGGTGGCATGATCTGCCAAACCCTTGGGTGGCCTTTTGCCTTCTATATCTTGGGTAAGCTACTGTCTCCCCAGCCCCAGAGAGGTGGTTCGTGAGAGAGGAAAGAAAGACGTGCCGCCACTACTGTGTGTTGTGTCTCCCGGGTGAGAGGCAAGCTTCCTATGGAGAGAAAGCACGGAACACCAGCAGGGTGAAGACAGTGAGGCACAATGACCTGTGAGAGGTGAGGTCTCAAAAAGGGCGCAGGACAAGGGAACTCCGCAGAAACAGAATCGAGGAGACAAAGCTAAAACTTGGAGAGAGGAGAGCGTGAGGCAGAAAAGAGGGAACAGGAAACCCGGCTCTCTGCAGGGTTCCTCCCCACCAACTTGATCCGCAGTGGAACACTCATCAGGACATGTGTGTGAAGACATCATCTGAGCCCAGAGCGGGGAAAATCACTGGAAAAGATTAAAGAACAGTATCCAGGACTTACAAAGAATCAGAGATAGTGTCTCTGACCCCAGGACAGGCTAGAAACACTTAGAGGTCAGAGGCCATTGGGCAGAACTCTCCCCATTGACTTCCTCGGTAATGCAGAATCCTTCGCTCCAGAGGAAGTGCTGTGGGGGTCCATCTGACAAATGAGGACACAAGACCTGAAAGACTGAAATGTTCCTATGTAATTAACCTGCATCCCAGACAAAAGCTCAAAAATATTCAGCACCCAACTTGGTGTAATTCTTAAGGTCTGCTTCCAGTCATAGATCGCCAGGTATGGGGGAAAAAAAAAAAAAGGCAGGAAAACACAATAACACAATCCAGAATATTAATAATAATAATAATAATAATAATAAATCAATGAAAACCAACCCAGAATGGACACAAATGTTAAGAATTAGCAGACAAGGGCATTAAAATAGACAGTTATTCTAACTCTGCTATAACCTAAGTCTATCTGTTCGGAAGTTAAGTGGAGATATGGAAAAAATCTTTTTTAAAAGACCCAAATCTAACTTCTGGAGATGAAAACTATACTAAATGGATGGAGTTAAAGACAGATTAAGGTACCTAAAATTAGCAGTATAAATCATCCAGAATGGACCACCCTGAGAAATAAAGTAATAGTGAATGAGATCAGGACAGAACAGTGTGTCATTTTCTTCATGTTTCCTGTCCTTGAGGCCCATGGACCTTCTTGGGTCTGTGAGTTTGTAGTTTTTATTGACTTAGGCAACTTATCACCCATTATTTCTTCTAAGACTCCTTCTGTTCTCCCATATCACTCCTCTGAGCATGCAAAGACCTTGCCCCGTGTATTTCTTCATCTGGCTGTTCGTCTCTCTCCTGTATGATATCCTTTATAACAAACTGGTAAGCATAAGTAAATGTTTTCCTGACTCTTGTGAGCTGACTTTGTTCCAATTAATTATCAAAACCGAGATGGGGATTGTAGGAACCTCCACCTGTGTAGTCAAGTCAGAAATGTGGGTGATATGGGGACCCCCTGCTTGTGACTGGCCTCTGAAGGAGGAGGGGCAGTCTTACGAGACTGAGCCCTCACCCTGTGGGGTCTGTGCTAACTACCAGAAGTTAGTGTCAAAACCGAGCCAAAGCTGGTGTCTACAGAGCATTGGAGAATTTCTTAAAAGTGTTAAAAGAAATAGTTTTCTTTTGGTAATATTAAAAAGGTTGAATTACCAAGTTTTCTGCCATCCCTAGGGTCTGTGATTTCCATTCACACAAATCAAGAAATGTATTTTTTTAAAAAAGAGGTTTCTAGAAAGCTAGTCTATTCATGTGAGGTTTTTTTTGAGAAATGGAAAGGGGATATTTTGAGCAAGGGCTTTTCCCAGGATTCAAATGTCCTGACAGAAAAGAAATTCACACAGAAAGCAGAACCAGGCTCAGTTCCCCAATTTACCCTCTGCTTGCAGGAGGCATCGGCTGTGTCTACTGCCTTCTCCGGTTTGTTCTGGTTTATGATGACCCCATCTCTCACCCATGGATAAACGTCACAGAAAGAGAATATATCATATCGTTCTTGGCCGACCAGATACACGTAAGGACTCCAAGCAACTCCAGAGAGCTGTGTCAGCCTCTGGATTTCTCAGGGAGCCTGAGGTGCAGATCTCACTGTTCTAATCAGTACATTTGTGTTCAGGTCAGCCCTTGTAAGCAGCCTCTTCCCATCAAGGCCATGCTCAGATCGCTACCACTTTGGTCCATGTGTCTGCGGCTTCAGCCATCAGTGGCTAATGATTACACTGATCGCCTACACACCAACTTACATCAACTCTGTGTTCAACATTAACGTGAGAGGTGTGAGTGCCTTTCCTTCCATGCCTTTCTCCAGTGCGCATGACCCACCAATCATTTTGTTTTCACAAATCATTCCTTCCAGAAAAGTTTATCCTTTACCCCTACCACAAAATCATCTAGGATTTAACACTAATGCTGGTAGCTTTTCTAAGGATATGATAGAAGAGTCTACTGACTTTCTTCAGACCATGAGATCTCAGGATTGTCAGTACGATGATCAGTGGTTTATCAACAAAAGGTGTGGGCTCACTGTCCCTGTTATGATGGTTTACTCGATTTTTTCCCCTTCAGAATGGGTTCCTGTCTGCCCTTCCCTTTCTCATCGCCTGGGTCACTGGTATACTAGGAGGCCAGCTGGCAGACTTCCTCCTGACCAAGAATTTTAGGCTCGTTACTGTGAGGAAAGTTGTCACATTTCTAGGTAAGAACAGGGTTTGAGGGTCAGAATGATTCGCAAAGCATCCAACAGCCAAAGATGTATCTCATTGTTTAATTTGTTCCACATTCCCTAGGAAATTTCCCATCTTCAGCGCTCCTTGTGGTTCTGCCCTACATCACCCCCAGCTACATCACAATGACCCTCTTGATCCTCTCGTGTGGACTGAGCTCCTTGTGTCAGTCAGGGATCTATATCAATGTCTTAGATATTGTCCCAAGGTAGGAGGGTAATCTCCACTCTTATATTCACGTATTCTGAAAAAGATGTAGCCCAAAGCTTTCTGGGAGCCCCAAACCTTGGGAAATAATAAATCATAGGCAAGGACCGCAGTTGATCCTGTGGCCATTTTTTGAGGTACGTGGGGGAGGGGTATTTTTTGATTTGTCTCAGTGCCTCTCATTGAACATACACAGTGCAAGTCCTTTTTGATGTAATTAGAAGAGCAGGGCTGAAGGACACTGTGAAGCGCCTCTGGATCTAGCCTGGAACATTCCTGTCACCCACAGACATTCCAGTTTTCTCATGGGAGCCACAAGGGGATTCGCATTCACAGCAGGAATCCTGACACCAACTGTCAATGGATTTCTCCTCGATCAGGTAGAGTTTTCTTGCCACAGATTCTTCAGATGCTCTGCCATCTAGATCTAGAGGTAGTGGCATAAAGATGCTATTCTCATTTTAGAAAACACAATTAATTGTGGGTCCCCTTTGTCATGAAGATCAACCTGGCAAAGAAAAATGTAGAACAATTTCCTTCAGTCTTTAAAACCGAAACCACACAGCCATACGGGTGTCATGAGATGATGATTCTGTGCATAGAGGCAACTTGCCATGTCTTCTGCAACATTCTGGAATTTTCACTTGCACAACCATCCCCAAGCAAAGGGATAATTAAAACAGATGTGGTGGAGTGTGGGACACATGCAGGCATCATTATAGGAATATTGTATGCAGGAATATCACTTAATTACTGATTCTCACACCCACTATGAGGATGGTATGTTATTACCCTCACTTCCTGATGATTACGCTGAAAATCTGATAGAATAAGTCTTTCCACTAAGAGGATATAGAATCAGAATTCTTCCTTTTTAGACCTGTCTAGCCCCAAGCCTGCAATGTTGCCACCATGACATTGCAAAGCAAGAAAAAAACACTCAGCGTGTTTGATGTTGTCATGATTTGAACAAAAGAGAAAACATACGGCACTTCGGTAAACCATGACAAATGCAGTTCTATAAGCTAATCGTAAAGGTCCCTAAATCCCATTTATTAAGACTATTCCAAACCCACTTTGAACATATTATTTCTATCCAACTACCAAGCTGCTTGCAGGGATGAATTTCTGCACGGAAACCCACTAGCAAACTATTAATACAGCCTCACAGAGAAAAGGATGAAAGGGGGTAATATTTACTTGAGCTTTTGTGTCCTCAGGACCCTGAATTTGGGTGGAGAAATGTCTTCTTGTTGTTATTTGCCATTAACCTATCAGGACTGATCACCTACCTTATATTTGGAGAAGCAGTTATCCAAGACTGGGCTAAAGAGAGGAAACTCACTCATTTATGAAGGTAAAGGATAGTGATTTCGTCTGTGGATTTAACAACAGAAGCACTATTTAAATCCTTAATTCGATGTCAGTTTTCTTCCTTAGTTATTCTACCTTGCTATGATGGAAAGTTATTAGACACCTTCCTGCACAAATGGGAAGACTTTGGTGTTAAAAATACCAACAGAAAGAACTTCTTTTGTCTGGTTCTTTTCAAATCTGAGATCCGTTCTCTATGTCATTAAGCTTTCTTTCTGAGAAAAATGTAAGAAGAATGAAAATTCCAATAAAGTGACAGCCAAGTACGAAGTTGTCATCCTCAATGAATTACCAGTGGATTCGGAGGAACTGCGAGATCAGAGCCCACAGGCCAGACTCCCAGTTTCTGGATCTCAAAACAGGAAACAATGTTTGGAAGCTCTTTGTCCAGGGTGGTAACCTCAGTAGGACGATGATTTTTCCATTTGTAAAAGCAAATGTTCATTTATATTTGTTGGACTAGTCATTGGCCCCATACCCCTCCCTTTGTATGATCCGCTCTTCATCCCATTTAGGCCCCAGGAGGCTGACCTGCACAGTTTCCGTCCACACTGCCTTGTCCCCGGGCTCCTGCTGGATTTTCAGCGGAGGCAGAAGAGTGAGGACAGGGGGTGTCCATCTCTAAAGTCCCTCCCTGTGGGATCGGCAGGTGGCTGATTCTTCCCCTGCAGTTCACAGCCGCTGGTCCATCCACACATTCTGGTGGCTTCTCTCTTCCCTGTCAGGACTTTCTTGGCCTGTGCCACATTCCCAGTCCTGTGTAAGTTGTCTCTCTTAACACTGTCTTCAAATGCACTACTGTGAGTCTGCTGTATTTTCCTTCTGGGCTCCAACTGATTCGGTGGTTGAATCATCTATAAAGCTCCCAACGGGAGAAGGAGCAGTATTTTTGTAAAATGGGAATGTGTAGGTGTCAACGGGTCAGAGCATGTACGGGGAGCCGGGGCTGTTTCCTTGGTTGCTTCCTGCGGCGATCTTCACCACGGAGACGGTAGAGCCATGAGGTTATTTCATGTTGAGGTGATGGGATAGGCATTGTTCTGAGTGAAAAACCAGGGCAAGTAAACAGAGGCCAAATCTGTGTACATTAAAAGACCATGACTGAGGTCTTGCTCTCATCTAGAATCTAGGAACCTGGGACACGAAAGTGAACTGGGCACAGTCACTATTCTCCAGTCTAACATACAGGACAGACAAAATGGCTGCCAGGCCACTGCCTTAGGCACAATAGCAAAGGGACATACAGACCCTTTGGGGGGAACACACAAGCGGTTCTGACCCCAAGTGGAAGAGCACAGTGAGGAATCTTCCGCCACAAGAAATTCCTGAGCTAAATGGGTTGTTTTACGGTGAGATTTCTCACACTGAAGCCCAACGCATGCAAAAGCATGGAGACAAGAAACAGGATGGATTCTGAAAGGAATGACCTGCCTCCATGGTCAGTGAGGAAAGAGCCAAAGATGAGATTAGGAGGGTGAGTGTGACCGGCACATGAAGGACGTGTTTGCTACGCTAGGGAGACCCTACAAGCAACAGTGACATGGAGAGAAGAAGAGAGACATCCGTAATGTTCAGGAGGTAAAGTTGAAAGGTCATGGTATTTGGTTAGATGGATGCCGAGGAATCTGGGTCTCTAATCTGAGAGATTGCAAATAGAGTGTCTGAACAACTAAGCCAGAGAATGCAGGAAGAGGAGTCTTTTTTAGAGGGAAAACAGTAAGTTGATGTGGGGCCATGTTGTGTCAGTGGTAATAATGAGGTAATCAAGTGGGCGTGTGTATTCGTTTCCTGGGTTGGCCATAACAAAGTGCTACAAACTGGGTGGCTGAAAAGCAGTAATTTATTGTCTCACAGTTGCAGAAGTCTGAATAGAGCAGCGGATTTGGTTCCTTCTCAGTGTTGAGGGAGAATCAGTTCTGTGCCTCTCTACTGGGAGCCTCAGGAACTCCTCAGTTTGTAGAAGTCTTTCCCCCTTTGTCTTCATATCGTCTTCCCTCTGTACATGTCTCTTTGTCAAAATTTCCCCTACTTGTAAGGATGTCCCATGTTAATGACAGGTTTTTTGTTTTTAGGGGGTTTTTTGAGAGAGAGAGAGAGAGAGAGAGCATGCCATACATGGAAGCTGGGGGAGGGGCAAGCAGAGAGAGAGAGACAATCTGAAGCAGGCTGCTCCACGCTCAGCACAGAATCTGACCCAGGCCTCCATCTCACAACCCTGAGATCATGACCTGAAATCAAGAGTCAGATGCTCAGCCCACTGAGCCACCCAGACATCCTGCTAAGGACAGGTTCTTAATGTCATTCTTGAGAGTACTAAGTGGATATGACCAACATGCTGAAGGCCCTAAGGGTCCAAGGCTGAGCCATGTGCTTCTGAGTCTCTGGTATAGGTACTTAACAAATACCTGATGAATCTTAATATAGGTACATTATCATAAAGCAAAAACATAATTCTATGTATTAGGAATCAAGATGTTTACTGTATGACAAAAATTCAGGAGCATAAAGTCAAAGAAGTTTTAAAAATCACTCTAACATTCAAATTGAATTGGAAATATCAGTCAGAATTTGTAATTTTTTTCTTAAAAAATAGTTCTTTTAAGTTCTTCTGCTGAAAGGACCTAGAAGCAATGAGACCTAGGAGCAAGGAGTACCTCGATGTTTGGAGTGTGGTCTCTGGCTGTTATCTGCTACTGAAAGGAACCAGCACTCCATAAGAAAGCCCAGGTTCCAGAACAGGAAATACACTAGAGAAGTCTGGAGTGTGTGTGTGTGTGTGTGTGTGTGTGTGTGTTAGAAAACAAGGAAGCTTTCCCAGACAACTAGGGTCAGGTCTTAATAGATAGAAACCAGCTGGAGTAGCCTCCTACTGGCCAGAGAAGGGACGATTTGAGCATCAAAAAACAGGGACTCAACAGATTGAAACACATCAAGTAAAACCCATGAAGTCATAATTTTCCTTGGTCAACTTCACTAAGGCACTAAATTATTATTCTACAACTTCATAAAGTACCCTGGCTTTCTTATTTTTTTAAGATCATTTATTTATTTGAGAGAGAGAAAGAGAGTGCACACAAACAGTAGGGAGGGACAGAGGGAGAAGCAGACTCCCTGCTGAGCAGGGAGCCAGACATGGGGCTCAATCCCAGGGCCCTGGATCACGACCTGAGCAGAAGGCAGATGCGTAACTGACTGAGCCACCCAGGCGCCCCAGCTTTCCTGTTAAATCTGTGTTTCAGGTTAACAAAATATTCAATTAAGCAAATATCCTGTTTTGCAGAAGGCTTCAGTTCCTACACGAAGAAGGCAGGACAGAATTAGGAAACCATTTTGTAACTTCTAATAAAATAATGGCTCTAGGCAGCATTTACTAACAACCATCAAAGTCCGCAGGCAAAGGCTGCTGAGAACTTCATCGGTGGATAAATCAAGCTGAGACTATCTGAACCCACCGAGCAATCTTATCTCACTAAAGATGAGCCAAGCTGCCAGCAGCTCATGAAGTATTCTTGTCGTTGGTCTAAGCAAGCCTCTCCACACACCAGCAGCTTCCAGAACACAGGGAATAAAAAATTTATCAAATGACACTGAAAGGAAGCAATTAGCCAAATCAGACATGAGGGTTACTCTGCAAATGAGCGTGTTTTGTTACTACTGTTGTTTTTAAGTAACAGCCAATACAAAACGAAGGAAATGATGGTTATGAAGTTACAGAGAGGTGAGAGCCTTAACAATTATGGACCACACGTGGATCTTGTTTGGGTCCTCATTTAAATAAACAAATGATTAAGTAAATAAATAAATACATGAAGTATTAAAGGATAACTCTAAAGCAATTGGAAACATATTCATAATAACTAGCTATTAGATGGTATCAAGAGATCATTGCTTATTAGATGGGCTGATGGCATGTTATGTTTTTTAAAGCACTAATGAGTTCTATACCCAGGCTGTACTTTTTGTGGGAAAAATAACATAACATTTGAGATTTACTTTAAAATACTACAGAAAACCACCACTGGAGAAAAATATATATATATGTATGTATAAAATTATATATATTGGTGATTGTTGAAGCTGGTTAATGGGCACATGGTTATATTAAACTGCTCTACGTTTCTTCTATGTTTGGAAGTTTCGTATACAGTGTTAAATTTAAAAACTTACTAAGAAACACAGAATCCAGATGTAGAATCCAGAAGTGATTTCGAAACATATCACAGAGCAACATAAAGCTTTGGGGTCAGCATACAAGAAGATCATTCGCTCTGGGTAATCAGTGATGAGAACCCGAGACATGGACACCAGATGGGAATGCTGTTTATTTAAAATATGGACATTGAGCAGCTGCTGATCTGGGGCTCCCATCACTAAAAGGCTGGAGAATGCCAGAAATGGCCAGCCTTGTCATCAAACTGTACAAACATGCAGGGATAGCCAGGACCTAGATTTCCGATGGAGAAAATATCCAATGGATTATATAAGACATCAGAGTCTTTGGCGCAAACAGGCTAAAGGTTTTCAACATTTCTTTAGAGAAAATGACTGGGTCAATTAACAGAGTATCTGCTATGTGCCCAATATTCATTAGGCACTTTATAAGTATAATAACATATCTCTTAAAAAGTGCTTAAGTATGTAAGAAACTATATGTCATACAAAGTCCCTGATTTAAGGGCTTAGATGTTCCTATCCGATCAATAGGTTCCCTTCAAAGAATTCCAAGGTAAAAGCGCTCCCGGGTATCACTACGGGTAAGTGGCAGAACCAGGAGAATGTAGTCATTGCAGAAGCTATAGGGGAAGTCACTTTCTTTGGAGGATATACCTTAATAAAATGTACATCTCTCTGAGTAGCCTGAGTGTCAGGCAGATGTGGCCTTTGCAAAAGAGAGAAAGGGGGAGGGGAGGGAAGGGAAGAGGAGAGAACAAGAGAAGAAAGGCAGGGCAGAGAGAAGGGAAAAGAAGGAAAAGGGATGGCAGGAAAGCAAAAGGCTAATAGGGTGTTTATTGGGCATTTAAAAAGCCATAGCCTTCCTGTCAGAAGAGTATTGCATACCCCGAGCCATGCTCGAGCGAAAACATCTACCCTGGGAACACTTACGCAACAGTCTGGTTCTCCTTCCTGGCAGGAGGAGATGAACGATGTCTGGCTATAGGGTCGTGAACTTGATGGCTGATTTCCAGGAGGTTTATAATTTGCTGGAAGATTGTAAGACTCACATTCCTCACCTGAAGATTCAAGAAAAGGTAAAAGTGAAGTTAAAAATTAATCCTTTTAACTTGGATATAATGAAGTCAAAGGATTGGGTGAAGGATTAATGGGACTGAAAGTGGTAAATCCAGAAGTTCAGTACTTTTTAAAGTTCAAAGGCTTCGCAGGGGAAGAAGGAATCACTTGTCTCTCCCAAATCAGGTCAGTCTTACTCTTATGTTGATACTAAATGAAATTAACAATTCCCCAGAGTGATAAGGGGGACTTCTCCATTAAAGACCTTATCAAGGGTGTTTAGCAAGCTCAGGAAATTTGGGGGAAAATATATATTTCCACAGATTCTTTCCAAAGAATAGTAAAAAGAACCTATTTCTAGGGATTAATGTGATGTGGACAGTTGTGTGGACAGTCAAGGAAAGAGAAGCGTGTGGTGTGTGCTGTATAGTGCTTGTGTATCTGTGAATGGTGTGAGGTGTTTGTGGTGTGCATGGCGGCTGGTATGTATACGTATGCATAAGTATATTTCATATAAATGTGTTGTGTTGAGATGTATTTGTGTGTGGTTGTGTGTGTGTGCGGAGTGTATGTGTGTTTGTGTAGTATGTTTGTGGTGTGTTGGTATGTGTGCTTGTGCATGTGTGAATTTGGAAATAAACAGCAGACCCAGGAGATGTTTCAGCATGCAATAATGGTGGTTGACCAGTTGCTCACTCAAAATATTTTGCAAATCCAACCTTGGGAATTTATCCCTGAGCATCTGGTCATTCAAACTGATGCAGCTGAAAAACTCAAGGTGTAGACAAGCACATGACCAGTGCCTGTAGCGTACCAACTGGTCTGTCCAGGAAGGACCTATGTGAGAATGACCTGCTGTCCTCGAGGAGGCAAAATTAATAAGCAGATAGTTGTTCTTTAGCCCTATTAAGATGTAAAAAATAATTTATTTGATTTTACTTACTCCTCTTCCAATGTTCTTTTTGTACATTCAACTTTCTGACCGTGAGCGATCTCCTCTTGCCTGAAAAACACGTTTTAATATTCTTTGAAGGGTACGTCGACTGTCAGTGAATTCCTTTAGTTTTTGTTCGTTTCACTTTTGAGGAATATTTTCACTGGACGTAGAATTATGGGTTAGCAGGGTCTTTGTTCTTTTTTAATAGTTTTCGGGGGCGTCTATATTTTTAGTCAACTTAAAAGACATGAGTGCAAAGGAAGCACATGGTTGAGTTAATGGGTACTGGTGGGAGGAGAAAGCTTCCCTTCGATGCATGTTTTAAATCAGAAAAGAGGACTGGGTGGTTTCTGGTCAGTTGTTCCCTGCACCATGCTGACGCCAATGTGTTTTACACTTGCAGTGGAGACCAAACCCTTCAGTAAGAAGAGAAGAAACCAGAACCACTTATGCGAATGGATAACCAGTTCCCTCCCAGGAAAGGTACAAATTATTCTTTATCCCAGTGCATAGGCTTTCTTCTTCTTAAATATGACATCATAGGCGCACCTGGGTGGTCAGTCAGGCCTCTGACTCTTGATTTTGGCTCAGGTCATGATCTCAGGGTCATGGGACTGAGCTCCATGTAGGATTCAGTGCTGGGCGTGGAGTCTGCTTAGGACTGTCTCTCTCCTTCTGCCCCTCCATGTGCATGAGAGCTCTCTTTAAAAAAAGAGAGAGAGAGAGAGACATCATAGATTCTAGGTGAGAGGATTTTCCCATAAAAACATATAAAGGGTTACAGTGCCTGGGTGGCTCAGTCAGTTGAGCATCTGACTCTTGATTTGGGCTCAGGTCAGGATCTCAGGATTGTGGGATTGAGACCCGAGTCGGGCTCTGTCCTCAGCATGGAGTCTGCTTGAGATTCTCTTTCTCCTTCTCCCTCTGCCCTTCCTCCCACTTGTGCTCTCTAAAATAAGTAAAATCTTAAATATATATATATATATATATATATATATATATATATATATATGAAGGGTCTTAGAAATGTTCAGGGAAGAATGTGAAAAAAATTAGTCCTACTCTAGTTTTCCATTAGAAAAAGCCCAAATACAAAGAATTCACTAAGTTATTTTGATTCTTATATATTTGTCAGTTGAATCACTTGGTGGAGAATATCAGAAAGAGGTGCACAATTTTTTTTGCATCTCGAAGAGAAAGAGACAGATGCCCAGATGGAAGCTGGGCAGGATGAATATTTTGAAGTCACTGCATCCTTGGACAGCAACACTTGCATATCCTGAAAACTTTTTTTAGCCACACTGTTTATCTTGAGCAGGGCAAGGGAAGGGCAGTAAGAAATTACCACTATTGTGTTAGAGTTATGTGCATGTCCAGGGGAACACAATCTAAGGAGAGAAAGTGGGCAATGAATTATGTTCTTTTTCAATTTATGTAAAGATGAGTGGTCTATTCACTTCTAAGTTTCTTCTTGTATTTTTTTTATATTTAGTGATTTAGATAGTTTTCTATTGTTCATTTAATCTATATTCAAACTTATATACAGATATACAAAACATTTAAACATATAAAGCATATAAACTGATATGTATATATCATTGATTTCTGCCATTTTTCTTACCATTTCCTTCCTTTTCGGTTCTTTGGGTTTTTTCCTTTGTTAATTTTCTGTCTTTGAATTCTTTCTTCTTTTTTGATAAACATTCTCAGGGTATACCTTTGGCTCTAACTGTCCATGAGTTGGACACGCAGCATCTTAGTGTTGCTCATCCCATGCACTTTGGAATTTCTCTTGGTTTACTTTTTAACTCAAGGCTTATTTAGAATTAATTCACGTTCTTCCTGGAGCAATGCAAAGGAGACAAGTGCATAAACTCAAAGGCCATCCCTGACAATGACATCAAGTTCTTCTCTACACATGCTGAGGACTGCCTCCCTTCTCTAGAAGGATTTTTATTTTTTTCTCTCTGTCTCTTCCAGGGACTATTTTCTGTTAGTTTTCCAGGTCCATTCACCTTTCTTTTGATCAGCTTTGGAGCAAGCCATCCTCAGTGTGTGTGCATACGTGTGTGGTTGGAGACGGTTTTTTCTGATGGCCCAGGGATAGTGAGTTTTAGGCTGCAAGCCAAAGGAAGGACAGGCTGATGACTGAATTGCTTTCTTCCCTCCACTGAGCTCCAGGGTTCATTCACCGCACGCAAGTTTCCACAGCCCTTCATTGAGCCAGTGGTCTTTGGCATCTAATTATCTGAGAAGAGGGTCTCTTACTAGACCCTCCCATTGCCAGGGTCTTGGCACTTGACTCCTGTTGTCTCTGTGCCCTGGGATGCAGAAAACAAGAATAACAATTTTTTTTTTTTAAACGCTGGTATCAAAGGTCTTCAGAGAAAAATCTGCCTTCAGTGATCAGTTTATGCCTTTAGGAGCCCATCTCCACCAAACCCTTGGCCTGAGTATTTCATTTTTCCTAGCAGAACATCCATGCTTTTAATGAAGTAACTTACTTGATTGATTGATTTTTAGTTGTCTAGCTTCAGAGGGGAAGGACGAGAATCTCAAGTCCGTTCCGTGCCCAGTATCGAGCCACTACAGGGCTCCATCTCTTGATCCTGAGATCATGACCTCAGCTGAAATCAAGAGTCACATGCTTAACCAATTGAGCCACCCAGGTGCCCTGAAATACTTTATTTCGAATATATTTCATCTAATATTTTTATCTGTTACAAAGAGATCAGTCCAGAAAATGAATTTTCCAGGCATTAGTGTAAATCCACTTAGCAGTATATCCAATATTTGTCTAGGTGACCTTCAAAACCCTTACGAGTCAGCAACAGCCTTTTACTCTCCCCCTCCCCCTTTTGGAACTGGAACTTCTGCAACAATGACCCAATGCCTGTCCCACCTCTGTATGGCAAGACAAAGTCCCACCTCTGAGAGGCAAAGAGCTTGCTTCTCCTTTCACAAGTCCACAGATACAGAAATATTATGCTCCCGTGTGACCCTCCTTTACATCTGTTCTAGATCATTTCGATGAGTAAGATTTGTGACTTTAAGCTAATGAGATTTTGAGGAGGAGACAGAGTTGAGCTGATACTGTATTATAAGATGAGACTTTCAAGGAACCCTGGAAGGGGGTGTGTTTTGCATGTGGGATGAATATGAATCTTTAAGGAGTGGAGAGTGGGCCATGGTAGCCAGAATCCTAAGATCACCCCCAAGATTCTGACCCCTAGTGTATACGCACTTTTCGCTAGTTATTCAAACAAACACTAAGCTAGGTGCTACCTCAAGAGATTTAGCAGATTTAAGTAGGGTCCCAAATCAGCTGGTCTTAAAATAGGGAAATTATCCAGGAAATAACCCCGCCCTTAAATCTGGGTCCAGAGGTCAAAGACCAAGCAGTTAGAGAGACTCAGTGTGAGAAAGTTCAATGTTAAGACAGATTCTTCCTGGCTGGTCTGGAGCTGGAGGAGGCCATGTGACAAGTCCCATGAAGCCTCTTGGAACAGTAAACAGCTCCCAGCTGACAGCTGGCAGGGAGTCAGCAACCTCCATTCTGCATCCATAGAAAATTGAGTTCTTCCAATAACCTAAATGAGAATGGGAATGGACCCTTGCTGAGAACTCATCTGGACTGAACCCTTGAGTTTTAGCTGTTGAGACCTTGAGCAGAAAACCCAACCATACCACGCTAAACACTATGCTAAAGCTTCTGACCTACAAAACTGTGAGTTAATAAATGGGTGTTGTTTTAAGCCATTATGTTTGCATAAAAAAAATTTTTTTTACACAACAACAGAAAATGAACACACTTTGTAGAGCCTATCTACAACAGAACCTTCAACAAAGCATTATCTGAAATGTACAAACATTAGAATCACTCCTTATATATCAGGAACACTGGTATAAAATCCAGGGATGACTGGTACAACCAACAATACGCTGGTGGTTCTGCTCCAAGGAGAACATGAAATTAAAAATCCGAGGGTAGCAAAAGATGATATAAAATCGTCACTATTTGCATATTCCCAACATAGACAACTTCCCCAAATTAACAGAGGTATTTTTAAGAAATAGCAACTTTTGGCTAGCTGGCTGGATATAGTATCTATCTTTAAAAGTCTAATCCATTTCTTTATACCAACCACAGACAAATAAAAAATGTAACTAAAGAGACACCAAATTACCCTATTACCCTCCATTGGGTTGTAACAATGTAGCTTCTCTCTTCTTCTCTTTGGGGCTGGCCAACAAATGTGCTTTTGGATCTATGCCAATCTGATACATGATCATAGTTTCTCAATATGTTTCAAAGATTTATCGAAGTATCATTACATACAATAAAATCACAGATCTCGGGTGTACCCTTAAATGAGTTCTGACAAATGCATAGACTTGTGAGCAACACTCTTAGAACATTACATTACAGTTCCATTAGGTTCTTTCTGGTTCTCTTGCCTTGAGGGAATTGCTGTATTTAACCACACAAATTAATTTCGCCTGTTTTTAAAAGTCATAAAAATAAACTCTCTAGTGTGCACTTTTTTTGGTGTCTAGCTTCTTAAGCTGAGCATTTTTTTTTTAAGATTTTATTTATTTATTTGACAGACAGAGATCACAAGTAGGCAGAGAGGCAGGCAGAGAGAGAGGGGGGAAGCAGGCTCCCTGCTGAGCAGAGAGCCTCATGCAGGGCTCCATCCCTGCACCCTGGGATCATGACCTGAGCCAAAGGCAGAGGCTGAGCCACCCAGGCGCCCAAGCTGAGCATATTTTTGTTGACATTCATCTGATTGCTGAGTGTGTACTTCCTTCCTTTACATTTTTGAGTAATGTCCATTGTATTACTATAACACGGTTCATTCTAAACAGTCAGCTATTTTGAATAAAGCTGCTATAAACATTTTGGTACAAGTCTTTTTGTAGACCTATGTTGCTATTTCTCTTGGGAAAATGCCATTTATTGAAAAAGGCTTTATTTTCCTCCACTATATTGTATTTAGTGCATTTATTCAAAAGCGTTTGACCATGTCTTTGCATCTGTTTCTGGACCCCCTACTCTCTTCCACTGATGAATTTGTTTGGCCTTACACAAACACCATGCTCATTATTCTAGCTTGAAACTACCTCACAAAGTAATTACATTTCTTTTAAATGTAATTTTCCTCTGCAATGTGCTTCTATGACTATTCATACACTATTGATACAAATTTAGAGAATGGAAGAGTTTCCTTGAAAGAAAGTCTTCATTGTTATTAAGGGGACTTACTTCCAAAACTAACCCAGAGTACTTGTAAGTAGTCCCATTAATGAGACAAAGTATCTAAAGGACGGTTTAATTTTCTGAGACATTCTTGTTGGGATTATATGGTAGGAAGGTATGGGACTATTATAACAATCACATAGCTTCTTATTGTATCATAATTTCTTTAATGCCATTAAGTAAAATGAAATTTTGAATTTAACAATAAAAAATTTAAATTAATATCTAGGGTTCTATAACATAATACTATATGTCAGCTATACCTGAAAAAAATGATATATATAACTGATTCTATACATATATGGTTCCATACGTATATAATATATATTATATATATGGTTCCAAATTTCTGAGTGCCCTTCCTGAAGCTGCTGTATGGTTTTATCTCAGCTGTGTTAACAATGGACACTTTGTTTTACTTCTTAGTTCCAAGTTTTTGTTCCTTACGCTACGGATTATCTCTCTTCTTGCATTTCTGCAATGTCATAATAACCGCACAGCGCATGTGTCTGAGCCTCACAATGGTAGCCATGGTGAACAGCACAGATGCTCATGGTTTGGCCAACACCACCACAGAGGAACACCTGGATCACAATAAGGTATATAAAAAATACTGTCTATAGTCACAAGTTTAAAGTCCTCTCTTGCTAATCGATTTGTGTGGCAATTGAATGTGACCATAATTGATGTGACAGTAATCATTAGAAAAAGAAGTTCAAGTCTTTATCTACCTTGCTAATAGTAACCTAACTAAACATGCCCCCATCTACCTTGCTAATAGTAACCTAACTAAACAGCATGCCTTATATTTGTGAAGGGCTTTGTTATGTGAATCCTTCTATGTGAAGAATAAAAACCAAGCATCAGGGTTCCTAGAATTAAGGAGTTTGGATAAGAGAAAAAAAGAGAAAGCATTTCAAACCAGAGTGGAAGTAAAGACACATTGTTTCTTTAAAAGTTTTTGAGTATGTGGTATATTTACATGTTTCTCTAATTTCATCTCTGGAAGGTAATGAGTTGCTACTTATCAGAAGATGTAGAATAGGAAAAAAATGGAAACGAATGGGAAGAATATTTTTTCATTCTACTCTTCCTATGTTCTGTTATGAATGCACAGGCAAGCATGAGCAGTTTCTTATTTTCACCTTTTTTACATTAAAAATAACACTTTATACGCAATGTATGGCACCTTAATTTTTTTTTCATAATCAATAGAACCAGGCTTAGATATGACACATATGTAGGAATTCCCATACACGGAATTTAAAATAACTATAATCAATATGTTAAGGCTCTAATGGAAAAAGGTGGCAACACATAACACCAGACGGGTAGTGTCAATAGAGATGGAGGCTATGAGAATGAATAAAAAAGAAACAGAAATCAAGGCAACTGTAACATAAAGAATGCTTTGACAAGCTCCTAAGTACTCTCAACATAGCTGAGGGAACAATCAATGAACTTTAATATGGGTCAATAGAAACTTCTCAGGCTGAAATGAAAGAGAATGGAGGAGTCAGGAGAGAAACTTAAGAGAATATGCCAGAACTGTGGAGAATATCAACAGGTATAGGGGCACCTGGGTGGCTCAGTTGGTTAAGCATCAGACTCCTGCTTTTGGCTCAGGTCATGATCTCCCAGTCATGAGATCTGGCCCCATGCCAGGCTCGACACTCAGTAGAGAGTCTGCTTGAGATTCTCTCCCACTCCCTTTGCCCTTCCCCCACTCTCTCTCTCAAATATATCTTTAAAAAAGTGGGGGCATAATATATAAATGGCTAGAATATGAGAAACAAAAGAGAGAGAGAGTGGCAAGAAGTAATATCTGAAAAATCAACGGCTGAGAACTTTCCAAAATTACTAGTAGACAACCAAACCACAAATCCAAGAAGCTCAGAGAACACCAAACAGGACACTAAAAGATAAATAATTAACAAGAAAAACCAAGCAGACATACATATTTACACTGCAGAAAACCAAGACAAAGAGAATATCCTGAATGAAGCCAGAGGGGCAAATATCTAACAAGGGTAAGAATTACAGAAGACTTCTTATCAGAAACCATTCAAATAAGAAGAGACAGAAAACACTCTTTTGGGTATTGAAAGAGAAAGAATCTGCCAAGTTAGAATTCTATATCCAATGAAATTACCGATAGACTATTTCAGACAAAAAAAAAAAAAAAAACTGAGGTAATTTATTGCCAACAGGCCTGCCATAAAAGAAATGTTAAAAGATGGCAGATTTTAATCCAACTGTATCAACTTTATTTATTTATCTAAAGAGAGAGAGCACCTGTGAGCGGGTGGCGGGGAGAGGCAAAGGAAGAGAGGGAGAGAGAATCTTAAGCAGGCTCCACAACCAGCATGGAACCCAACACAGGCCTCAATCTCACAACCGTGAGATCATGACCTGAGCCTAAATCAAGAGCTGGACCCTTAGCTGGCTGAGCCATCCAAGCACCCCTCAATAATCACTTTATTTTCACTTATTTTTAATAAATATTCTTATTTATTTATTTCAGAGATAGAGCATGGTGGGACAGGGCAGAAGAAGAGGGGAGAGAGAAACTCAAGCAGACTGCATGCTGAGTGCAGAGCCCCATGGGGGACTTGAACCCACAACCCTGAGATCAGACCTAAGCTGAAACCAATAAATATGTTCATCAATAGATAGATATGCATCAACTATGGTACCTCCATAAAACAGAGTATGACTTAGCACTAAACAGAAGTGAACTAGGGACACACAGAACAACATGGATGAAACTCAAAATAAGTATGTTGAGTGGAATAATCTATATACATAGTGCATGACTCCATTTATACAAAACTTCCAGAAAATGAAAATGTTGTCATAGCGACAGGCAGATCAGTGGTGGGAGAAAAGGAGGGAGGAATTATAAAAGAAGTAAGGCAACTTCTGAAGGTAGATAATGCATTCATTGCCTTGATTGTGGTGATGGTTTTGTGAGCATACACAAAATTAAAAATTTATCAAGTTGTATGCTTTATAACGTTATAAAGATTAAATATGAAGTTCACCGTGTCACTTGTCCCTCAAAAATCTTTTGAGCTCTTTTAATCCAAATTTTCTCTTGAATTATATTCTTTAAATATTTGTACTAGTCCAATGCTTTGGTTTCAATATTGAAAACCATGTACTAGAGAAATATCTACTCCAGGGGCCATGTACTGAATCCTTCACCATAGCAAAAAAGGAAGGAGCTCGAGCTGTGTGGAGGTCCTATAGAACCTCCCTCTGTAATGCAGGGAAACCGATCTCCTTCAAATGTGAGTCACAGAAAAGGAATTTTCTTTGCTGCCATGCAAAGGCACTAGATGAAAAAAATGAGAAAATATAGCATGTAATTATTCCCAAATATGAGGACTCACCAGAAAACTCTTTCCAAAGAGCAGATCTAAATTGTAACCTGAAATTACAAAAGGAACCTAAAAGCTCATGAAGCACTTATAATTACGGAAGGAGTCAGCACAGGGAAGAACATACAGCAGCTCAAAGCCAAGATGGTCAGGCAACAGGAGGCTATGCTCTGGCCATAGACAGATGAAGAAAAGCAAGCTGGCAAAACTCAGGGAAGGATTATGGAAAAACAAGACATTTAGAACATTTTATAAAAGAAGAGACACCAAACCAAAAAAAAGAGAGAAATGGCCTTCTCCCTTCACTGTATCATCCAACCATTTCCAGTTCAGCCCATGATCGTCTTTTTGTGATTGGATCTAACACTATATCCTCTCTTTGGGAGTAGCCTGGATGTGGGGGAATGTTGTTTTGTGGATGAGGTTAACTTACTGGAGGAGTAAGAGGACAAGAAAAGGCAAGAGGACATTCATGACTGCGGTGGGTGTAGTGGTACTCTACAGAAGGGCTGACATGCAGCGTGGCAATGTTCCAAAAACAAGTAATAAATGTCCATGCTGTCCTGGGGCCACAGAGGGTGCTCTTGATGGCAAGGACTTTATATTATAGTTGAACAGGCCACTCTTACATGACAGTACACACAGGAAAAGATGTGTCGAAGGAACAGCAAGGATCCCATGATGAGAATGAGGCAGAGGGGAGCTCTGTGGGCCGGTAGAGCAGGTCCCCCGCATCTCTATCGCAGTAACTCACAGGATGCAGAGCGGTTCCACGTGTCTCCTTGTTTCTTTCAGAACCCCGTGTATAACTGGAACCCCCAAGTCCAGGGCTTCATCTTCAGTTCCATCTTCTATGGTGCACTCATCACCCAAATTCCTGCTGGATACTTGTCTGAAAAATACTCCATCAAGAAAATGATTGGCTTTGCATTCCTCCTCAGCTCTCTGCTTAGCCTGTTAATGCCAATGGCAGCTGAAGGTGGAGAAGCTTTCCTCCTGGCATGCCGGGCAGCCCAGGGAGCAGCCCAGGTATTCAGATAATGCAAATACTGAACAGGGTTTAAATTCACAGACAGTATCAGAAATCAGATGTCCCAATCCTTCTGATTGCAGGGGTTGGTATCCATAGCTCAGCATGTCATGTGGGTCAAGTGGGCTCCTCCCTTGGAACGAGGCCGACTCACCTCCCTGAGTCTATCAGGTAATGACGTAAGGCCCAGAGTGTTTGAATCCTGCTGCCATGTCATTCTGTCATGTTCTCCTTGACCTGTAAAAGATGTGTCTTTTGAAGTGTCCAGGGCTTTGGAAACCATCTGTTCCAGCATCTTTGCTTTAAAGATATGGAAACTGTCTAGAATAAAGAAAAGCCTTCTTTATCTCAAACAAAAGAAAAAAAAAGGAAAAAATATTTCATTCTTTTCTGCTTTACATTCAGTATTCTGCTTTATGAATGTATTTCTCTGGAAATTGTTTATTGCTACCATGAGGCTATGTTATCTCTATTCTCAGATGCCTGTATTCCTTAGGGGTGTTCTTTGTGTCTTCTGATTAGGAATTCTACTGGGGTCCTTCATTGTTCTGCTTGTGACTGGATTCATCTGCCAGTCCCTGGGCTGGCCCATGGCCTTCTACATTTTTGGTAAGTCTCTTTCTGTAACATCCCAGTCATTATTCAGAATTGAAAAAAAGATTAAAAGTAAAAACTGACTATCAGGTAATAATTTATATAAAGCTAATGACATTTAAAATCATGAACCTCATTGAAAGAAAGAGAAAAGGCAACATTCATTAATTTCACATTACAAGCAGAACTATATATGCATTATTGTACAGAAGCTCTGCAAATCTATCATGTAGGTACTAGAGATCCATACCCCTTATAGGAAATCCTTGGGAAAAGGGATGAGCCACTACTGTTCATAAAAAGGAGCATACAGACTGAAGCAATGCTACAAAGGACATATGTCAGGGAAGACCCCCCAATCTCACTCAACTCTCTTCCTTACCTTCTTCTCACGCTGCTTGCCAAATCAATCTAGAAAGCAGAAAGCACAGGCACCTGGTGATGTTCCTTCAAGCCAGCCCTCTGTGACCAATGCAGGATACAGAAGGGTGAACAGTGGGTCTAGAGGGACAAATGGAACACACCCAATGCACACTGCAAGAAATGGCAAAGCCACAATGTGGAAACATGCCTCAAGTCCTCCAAATTCCATTGCTCTTCATCACTAAATTAGTCATCAATAGTAAGTGATGACAAGTATAGTGACAGTACCCAAACCCTGCACCAGGAAGGGGGCCAAAAGAATTGGGACTGTCTAGCCTGGGAGAAAGAGCATGCACAGAAGAAAAATGCACACCTGCTCCGTATTACAAAATTAAAAGTAATCAGAGAAATAACAGGGAGCTGAGGTTTGCGCTCCTTGAAAGACACGCTCGATAATTAATGCTGCCCATCAGCGCTGATCAGAGGTTGGATGACCTCCAACGCTCATGGCATATTCATATTCCAATGTCATAAACATGTGCACAGTGACATATGTTATTTGCTGTTCTCCCGGGTGGCTCCATGAAGCTCAGAGACAGGCACTATGCGTTGTCTTGGTTCAGCAGCTTTCCCATGAACTGCCTCATATGGAGGCGCCTGGAATGGGGGAAAGGCTTAGAGGGTAGCAGGGTAGGGATTTAGGCAACTGCCTCCACAAGTCTTTACCATGAGGCATCACACCACGCCCACAGAGGCCAGATGGCCGGCCCCGGTTTGTGGCAGAGGCAAGAGGAAAACAAAACGGTTTTGTTCCATCTGAAGGTTCTTCTCAATCTTTATTTGTTCTTCCCCATAAATAATAATAATAAATAAATAAGTTAGATCCACACCACTTTAAAGAACAAAATAACGTCTGCCTTCAAGCAGCTTCTAATTGCTAGAGAAAAGCTCCCAGAAGAGCAAATGGGATCATAAACTCACATTTGTGCTTAAAACAGCTGTCCAGCCTGCTAAGTCTCCCTCCACAAGGACTATTTTGAACTTCTCAAAACTTCTCTAGTCTCCTCAAACCTCGAAAATGGCTCCCTTTTGCCTGCTTTCTCTCTCATGTCACCTCCCTTTGAACACTGGAAATTATTGCTCATCCTGTCCTTACCTACTACCCCACCCTTCCAGACCTCTCAACTTCTGACTTGTGTCTGACCCATTCTGCCACTGAGACATTAATTTATTTGTGAGTATGTGAGAGAGAGCACAAACAGGGGGAGCGGCAGGCAGAGGGAAAAGCAGACTCCCCTCTGAGCAAGGAGTCTGATGTGGGACTCCATCCCAGGACCCTGGGATCATGACCTGAGCTGAAGGCAGACGTTCAACTGACTGAGCCACCCATGTGTCCCAAGCATCGAGCTACCTCTTGACAAGATCCTTTGTGGCTTCCCTCGGAGCTGCCCTGATTCCACACTGAGCCCATTCTTGGTCCCCTCCAGCCAGGCCCTCTGTGTGGTCTGTGGGGTCAAGATTATACACTCTCCAGAGCCCATGTCCATCACTCCTAGTCATCACTACCGGAATTTTTAGCTCGAAAACCACCAAGGCTTTTCAGACTTCTCAGTACTCTCCGGCACATCCACTGAATTTAGACTTGGCCAACGAGGGGCAGGCAAAACTGCTTGCAGATGTAAATGGAGTATGATGGGGAAGGCAAGAATTTCGACAAATAACCAATTGAAACTTCTAATGGTGTGGGAACAGATCTGGGTAGGAACAGGAGGTTAAGCCTCAGACCACAGTGACCAGGGATTTGTGACTAGTGGAATCTAAGAATTCTAATTTTAAATCTCACTCTTCCTCAGGTTTCTTTAAAAAATTTTGTCTTCGATTTTCTGTAGTTTGAATATAATATGACTTGGTGTAAATTTTATTGTATTTACCCTTTTGGTGTTCTCTTGAGTTTCCTGTCTCCGTGGTTTGGCATCTATCATTAATTTTGGAAGACTCTAATTAATCCTTCAAATATTTCCCCTGTTCTTTCTCTTTCTTCTCCTTCTGATAGTACTATATGTATATATTACACCTTTCGTAATTGTCCCGTAGTTCTTGGATGCCTGTCACTTTTATTCTTTTTCTTTGCAATTCAGTTTTGGAAATTTCTACAGACATTTCTTCAAGCTCAGTGATTCCTTCCTTGGCCATGCCTAGTCTACTGATGAGCTCATTAAAGGCATTTTTCATTTCTAGGTTAGTGTTTTTCATTTCTAGCATTTCCTGTTGATTTTCTACTTAGAGTTTCTATCTGCCTGCTTATATGAATCATATATTCTTGCGTGTTGTCCCCTTTTTCTATAAGAGCTCTTAGCAATATAATCATGGTTGTTTTAAATTCTTGATTTGATAATTCCAACATCTCTGCCATTTCTGAATCGGTCCCAGTGCTTGCTGGCTTCAAACTATATTTTTTTGTCTTTTAGGAAACCTTGTGATTTTTTGTTGTTGAAAGCTCCATAAGATGTACTGGATAAGAGGAATGGAAATAGTCTTTCGATGTGAGGTTTTATGTTTATCTGGCTTTGCTAGGGGTTAGGAATTGCTTATTGTGTTATAGCTCTAATTTCAGAGATTATAATTCCCTCTTTTTTTTAAACAGTATTCTTAAATGAGGTTTGACACATGCAGTTTTTCCATTTGTATTCCCATTTTTATACAGGGAAACTGCTGATGTGGTGGTAAGGTGAATGTGGGGAAGACAGTGTTCTATAGTCTTATGGTTACTCCCAGTCTTTTGGTGAGCCTGTGCCTCTGGGCTTCACCTTTGGAAGTCCTTCCCGGTGTTCTCCCCTAATGTAAGACAGGAAGGCCGGAGGGAGTAGCAGTTGAGTATTTCCTCTCACTTAAGCTGCTTAGACTCTGGTAGAAGTTTCCCTTCATAGCAGGCTTTGTTAAGAACAGAATGCTCTAGGCATAATTCAAAACAGCCACTTTTCCTTTCTCCTGCTAAAAGGATGTAGGAATTTTTGTCTGATCTTCACCGTGAGAACCTGGCTAGGTCTCCTGAAGGTAGAACTCTCAAAAGTGTGAGGATCCCTCCAGGATTCTCCCCACCCCAGATTTTTTTAACTCTCAAACTTGTCCACACAGCCTACTGCATAATTGCCAGGATTAATCAATTCCCAGGCTTTCTTACCCTGGTACTTGTTCCCATGCAGTTTTCTGCTTCGAGGCTTCTGTTCCAGGAAGTTGTGATTCTCTGTATCCACCTGTCTCTCCAATTTTGGGTACA
Source organism: Martes martes (assembly GCF_963455335.1). Lineage (NCBI taxonomy): Eukaryota > Metazoa > Chordata > Mammalia > Carnivora > Mustelidae > Martes > Martes martes. Next base: position 145,514,898 of record NC_137893.1, on the reverse strand, counting down.
GTCATTTGCCCTACGACCTCAATTTTCTGACGGATCAAAGAAGAGTTGTTGATTTTTACTTTGTTCAACATTTTTCTTATCATGAGGATGGGAGGGATGACTATCCAGTTCCTTACATGCTGGGTCAGAAACCAGAAGTTTCTCTCCAGGTCATTCTGAAGTTACATTTTTGTCAACATAGGATAAGAAGGCACACTTTAAGTTTCTTAATAAATCTGTAACTTAAACATTCATGTGGATTTCCATGTCTCGTCTTGCCACAGGCCTCACAAATGTTAGAGCTGGCCAAACCTCCATGCCCATAAGCCAGATGGAAGTTCTCCGGTCCACATTTGACCTGAGCTCTCAATCACATCTATCACCAGTGGTGCCTACGCCTCACTCCCTGCCCTGGACCCTGTTCTTCTGCCATTCCGTCTCAGTCTTTTGCAAACTCATCCTCTTCTACTTCCATTAACTCTTGTCTTTCTTCAAAGCTCTGCCCCAGGCTGCTCCTCAAGGACTGTACTCCAGTCCTAAAAATATAATTCATTCTAAGTGTCAATTACCACTTATTAACCGTGTGTTCCAGGGCAAGGATGGGACCTTTCTGAACATCATATTCTCATTTTGGAAAAGAGCTAATAGTCCCACATGAGTTCCTGAGTCGACTGAAATAATATATTGAAATGTTCATATTACACATGTATTTATTAGATAGTCACTTCTCTCCACTTATGTTTTGCCTTGGGACTGGGTACTCAGGTCACAGAATGACATGGAAAGAGTATACAGTAGAAATATCCTTTTAATGCTGTTTAAAAGAGTGTTGTAAAAGTCTAAGATCTTACAGTGGTTCCAGGTTTCCACACAGTCTGATCCTATCACCTCTCATCCTCAACCTTTCCCACCATCCCCTTGTTTTCTCTCCAGTCACACTGGCCTCATGATCTAGGCCTTCTGCACTCTCTGCTCCCTCTGTCTGGAATGTCCTTGCCCCATATCCATGTCCCAGCCTTTACTGAGCATGACACTCCCCACCCCACCCCTGCCCCCATAACTTCTCTCCATAGCTCTTATCACTGACATTTAATACCTTTTACTTATTTACTTTTCATCATCCCTTTCTCATCCACTAGAAAGTAAACTTTATGAAGACAGAATTTTGTGTTTTATTCATTGCTACATCCCCAGTATGTAAAATAGTGAAAGGTATATCATGAGCATTTAATCAATATTTGTCAAATGAATGAATGCATTTCCGGAAGACTGACTGGGTAGTACATACTCCCTGGTCCTAACACATGATTCCTCACAGAGGACTTGTATAATCCCTCCAGCCCGGGCTGAATCTTAAGAGCACGGCCAAGACGTAGCTCTCAAAGGTAGGTGATTGTCAAGCCCTGGGAGGGCTCAGCTGTGCCACATTCTCACAGTGGAAACACACTGGGAAACTAAAGAGATGAAGGCCTAAGAGCAGGGAGTCCCACTATGATGACTGGAGGGATACAGAGGCTCCATCAGGAGAGGCTAGAGGGCTTCCCACGCTCTCTGCAAAACTCGCACTGTAAGCAGAGGCAGCTGCAGATCCAGAGAGGACTTTCAAAAACATAAGCCTTGTTGCAAAGTTCTAAAGAAGAGAAGTTCCAGGTTCTTTGACTGATAATGACAAATGCCAATTTGGGAAAGAGACTTACTACAGACAGAAGCAATTTCGATTCTAACCTGTCCTGCTTTGATAGGTGCTTGTGGCTGTGCCCTAAGTCTTCTCTGGTTTGTTCTGTTCTATGACGACCCAAAGGACCACCCATGTATAAGCATCAGTGAGAAGGAATACATCTTGTCCTCCCTCAACCAGCAGGTAGAACACAGATGCTCCACTGTGGTATCTCCCAGATTCTGTGACGAATGAAACCGTGTTCCCACTTGTCCTAATGTGCTAACAGTTAAGCGGTTTTGTTTTTTTGTTTTTGTTTTGCTTCCAGGTCAGCTCAAGGACAGAGTCTCTGCCAATCAAAGCTATGATTAAGTCTCTCCCAGTCTGGGCCATTGCTTTAGGTTCCTTTGCTTTTCACTGGACAAATAACATCATGGTTTTGTACACTCCAACGTTTATCAACTCCAAGCTTCGTGTGAATATAAAAGAAGTAAGTCAACCTGTGTTCTCCTTTTAACTTTAGGAAGGACTCTGCTCATTTCTTTGTTTCTTTTGACTCTAATCCTAGCTGTTGCTCGCCCCTACACTGTTTAGCTGACATTCTGTACCTGGAGACTCACTGTTTCCAATTCTTACGTTAACATTTCCCAGAACAAAGGGCGTAGGCACAGTATCTGGCCCTTCCACAACAGACACACTCATGTTCCCACAGGTTCCCTACCTCCCATTCACTGCATGATCACTCTAATTAGTATTAGTTAAGGCTCAACGCCATCGTTCCCTACAGAGACTGGGATCCTTCCATGACATCCTTCCCAGCTCACAACCAATCTATTTCCTGGGATAAGGCAACAAGTCCTGAGTTGAGAACCCATGACTCAGGTTTTGCTTTGAAAGGATGGGCACTCTCATTGCTTGTCTGACTTGGAAAACCACTCTTCCCTGAACATTATGTTCAAGGCCATAATAACCAAAAAGACCCCTATAGAAATGGAATGCCCAAAGTGCCATGCGTTAGCCAACCTCCAGTAACCCAGCCTCAGGGCCAAGTGCTCTCTGATTCAGTGTTATCCTTTGTGAGGTCATGGATGGTTTGAAAGGATTAAGAGCAGTGGTTCAAAACAAGCACCATACGAATGTCTGTAATCGCTGTCATTACTAGCTCTACCACCTTGCCTAGGGCCTGCATTCCCCATTCCTGACTATAGTCTTCTGATCTTGATGCTCCAGTACTTTCAGGTCCTGTGACACTAGGAAGAGAACACTGGACAGACTCTGACAACTCTTCCTGCCCCCAGAACTGTTTTCCTCTTTCTTACGGGTGCTGTGGCCCCAAGTGGGAATCCTGAGGTTGCACGTTGATGGCTGATGTATGGCAATTACAAATTTTCAGTACTTGATTTTAGTGTCGGGGTGACTCTACCTATCATACTCACCCTCATATTAACATTTACTTCCCAGAACGGGCTGCTGTCAGCCCTCCCCTCTTTGTTTGCCTGGAGCTTTGGTATCCTAGCAGGTCACCTGACAGACTTCTTCCTGTCCAGGAATATTCTCCGCTTAGTTACCATCCGGAAACTCTTCAACACACTAGGTAAGGAACAGCCGGGATGTTCAAGCACCTTGCGGCCCGCTGCCCTGTCTTTGGGATGCCCCTAACTGTGGGGTCTGAATCCCTCCCCAGGACTTCTCCTGCCTTCCTTCTTCGGCGTGTGCCTGCTCTACTGGAGTTTCAGCTTCTCTAGCATTACCATCTTCCTGATACTTGCCAGTTCAACAGGAGCCTTTTGTATGGCCGGAGTACTCATAAATGGCTTGGATATTGCTCCCAGGTAGGGTTTTACAAATCTCTTTCCTGCACCTAAGCTCTCGAGGGTGTTTTAGGATTCCAACTATTTCTTGTTCGTGGTCAGCAGGCCAAAATGCTTCCAGAAGTAGCATCAATATAGTTCATTCATATAATGTAAGTAATCATTACATACCTAATGATAATATTAATGTTTGCAACTCATACATGCACACACACAAATATATATATGTGTGTGTGTGTGTGTGTATAGTATAGCCCAGTGATTCAGAGCACAGATTCTAAAGTCAGAAGGCTCAGTTTAATAAAAGCATGACCACTCTCAAACAAATTACTTACCTGCTCTGGGCCTGTTTCACACCTATAAGGTGGGAATGATAAGGGAATGCTTACCTCATAGAGTTATTAGAGGGTGAAATAAGTTAATTTAGGTCAAGTACACAGAATAGCGCCTGGCCCATAGCAAACACTGTATATGGGGTACCTGCTTCCCATTGCCCTTGTTATTGAATGCATGTTTATATATTATGACTCCTCATGACAACCCACCAGGTAGTAATACTTAAGGAAACTGAGGGTCAGATACTCGTCAGCCTAAGATCTTACCACTGGTTTGGGATCTTACGGGGGAGTTTAATCCAGATCTGTCTGGAAAGATCTCTTGCTTTTATTGGGATGCTTTTTTTAGAGATACACTAAGTGGGGTGCCTGGGTGACTCAATCATTAAGCTTCTGCCTTTGACTCAGGTCATGATCCCAGAGTCCTGGGATCGAGGCCCACATGAGGCTCCCTGCTCAGCAGGAAGCCTGCTTCTCCCTCTCCTACTTCCCCTGCTTGTGTTCCCTCTCTCTCTGTGTCTCTCTGTGTCAAACAAATAAATAAATAATCTTAAAAAAAAAAAAAAAAAGATACACTAAGTGTGACTGATGGAAGCAACCCGGCCATTTGTACAACTCTGGGGGCACTGTTTACATTATGCTTTATGGGACTAGTAGTCCTGGAGAACATGGATCCAGTAGGAACAGAATTCTCTGAAGTTTAGCAAAGCAGTGGCCGTGGGGTAGAGAGGTGAAATCAATAATGAATAATCTCCTTATCTTGATTCTTATAAAGAGTCTTGTCCATTACATCTACACAAGGTGAGTGCCAGAGTAATGAGGACGTGAGTTCACTTGTTTTGTTCAGTTCCAAGACCCTTCTTTAAAATGCCCACTGGTATCCTGATTACTTGGAATTATATCAAAATATACAAGGATTATTTGATACAGAAAGCACAGTGTCAACTGAGCCATATGCAGTTTGAAATCAAGAATGTATTCAGAAATAGGGGTGCCTGGGTGGCGCAATCGGTTAAGCATCCGACTCTTGGTTTTGGCTCAGGTCATGATCTCAGGGTATTGGGATCGAGGCCCACGTGGGTCTCCATGATCAGTACAGAGTCTGCTTGAGATTCTCTCTCCCTCTCTCTCTGCCCCTCCTGCTCATGCTCTCTCTAAAACAAATAAACACATCTTTACAAAAATAAAGAATGTGTACAGAAATAGAGAAAGGAAATTACAAGTAGCTAGGATTTACAGAGTACTTTTTATGTGCCTGTCATGCCCCAGTTAAATGAGGTATTACCCACATAGTATGGGTGGGAAAGCAAAAGACCAGGAAAAGAATTTATGTAAATCACACAGCAATAAGCACTGAGCACTACGTATGTCTGCTTCTACTGCTGACTAGCTGTACTCACTCCATCACCAGGGCTATTTGCTAGCATCTGGTCAGTAGGATGTGAAATAATCTCAACCAGCAATGGCTTGAATTATACAGGGCTTGGTCTGAGTCGCATCATTCCGATGGACCCAAATTCCCTATCAGCCAGATAATTTTGTAGTCAGAGAGAATAAATACACTAAGATACAAACTGGAAAAAATTCTTAAGTCTCTTAAGCTAGCTCATCCTCAATCTTTAGGGCATATGTGTGTTATAGGTCAATCATACCTCTTTGTATTGCTTAAAGTATTGTTTATTGATGGGATGGAGACCAAACTTATTTAAACAAGACATGTTCCTAATCATATACCTCCCTTGCCTATTACAGACAGCTCCCTTAGAGAATAAATTTCTAATTTGTCTTCTTAGGGAAATTCAGTCTTTGTTAGAACTAAAGAGTCTGTCAGGGATTACATAGGTTGGAGCAGAACAAAGGTGGCAAGAAAAAAGGTCTGGAAGGAAAAAGAAACACACATGTGATCTTATGAAGATACTGTTTGAGAAATAAGATTGAGGGAGACAGAGACCTAAGAATGGAGTGGCTGCCATCACTCTGGTGGGCAGTAAGAGTAGAAAAGCACGGAGACCTCTGAAGAGCTCTGTAGTACATTAGGAAGAACCTGCCATTGCCTTGACATTCTTAAATGGAGGCTCCAAAAAAGACTAATTGCTTTTCATTATTTTTGACTGATTGGATGGATTGTACACCCTTGAATTTCCCTCCATAGTAGAGTTCAGACATCAGAATCTTCTTTGGGCTCTACTAAATCATAGTATGCCAAAATATGAAATCAATAAGAATTGATTGTCAATAAAATTGAAAGTCTACTTTAATGGCTATTTAAACTTTCAAAATGTCTCTTAGCATGGGCTCTTGCTGCTGAAGGATAAACCAATTTAGAGCTCATTGTTGCCCAGAAAATTATTCTGCATTAGAACAACCTTTGTTTTCACTCTCCACATCACATACCTACCGTTTGAGGACTGAATGGTATGAGGATTAGACCATAAAACGTTACCACCTACTCTCAGATCAGAAGAACTGCTCTATTCTATGGATGAGGAATGGTTTTCAGAGGAATTGTCAAGGCACTCAGGCTTCTTGACACTGAGGATTCTGTTTATTTCTCCAATTACGGAATGAAAGTAAAATTTCATAGTAGTAGTAGTAAAATTGCTAAAACTAGAAAGGCGGGGAGGGAGAAAGAGAGATCTCTTAAACACAGCCATATGCAAAAAGCACATAGCTTTCAAAGAAGAAATAATAAGACTGTGAGCTGCCTTCTCAAGAGAAAAAAATGAAAGCTAGAAGCCAATCTCTAATATGAAAAAAAGAAAATCACCATTAATTAGAGGTCTATATCCAGCGAAAAGTTCCTTCAAGAATTAAGGTAATATAAAAATATTTTCAGGCAAATTGTGGGAATTCATCAGCAAAGACCTCCAATGAAAACTTGTTAAATGGGAATTCTTTGGACAGAGGCAAAATAATCACAGATAAAGCACAGAAATTTAGGAACAAATAAAGATAGACGGAGAAGAAAAAAATAGAGTAAATCTAGTAATTACTGAATTCACAAAAGGAAAACAATACCTCATAGGATACAAAATACATGTAAATTAAATGACAGTAAAAAGCACAAAAGATGAGATGATATAAATATGTGTCCTAAGGTACTTTCATTAATGGGAATTTATAAAAATATTAAGTTATGTTAAACTAAAATATATCAAGAATATGTGTATTAATCTCTAGGGTAACTACTGAAGGTTAGTAAAAGTGTAAAGGAAATGATACTTTAAAAAAACAAAGAAAAAGAAATCAAGAACATTGTTTAAAAAGGAGCATAAAATAGGTGGAAAAAACCAAATGAGGATCATTTTAAGTCAAATGTATCAGAAAAACATAAAAAATAAAAGGACCATATCTTCCAAATTTTGAGTTAATCTGAATGGAAATAAAAGCAAAAACAAAATGTAGCAGATTATAAACAAAACAAAGGAAAACAGATCAGCCAATCTAGACTTTAAGGCAAGATGAGAAAGAATTTTTTAAGAATGACTTTAATTCACTAGAAGATATAATATTCTAAATTTCTATGCACCTAACATTTTACAACTGTAAAGCAAAATTTGAGAAAACTGTTCAACTTCCACATAGGATTGGGCAGCTGTGGATGACTGACATTCCAGCTGGAGAAAATCTGAAAAGACCAAATAAAATGCCAAAAATAGGGGTGCCTGGCTGGCTCCCTCAATGTAGTGTGTGACTCTTGATCTCAAGATTGTTCAAGATCAAGGTTTTAGCCCCACACTGGTTATAAAGATTACTTTAAAATTTAAAAAATAAAATAAAATAGCCAAACTACTCACTAAAAGTCATCAGATAACATCCAAGGCCTATAAGACCAAAGAAACAAGAGGATAGCACCTCTAAGGTGAGCTGACCATTCCCACCACTTTTCCCTGGAGTCATGTGACAAAAGGCTGGTAATCCAGGTTTGGCCGGGACAAGCCTGCTGCTCTGGATGGAGAAATTAGTGAAGCATTTGGGTTGCACAGGGCTGGAGTGATAACATTGAAAATTAAGAGAGCTTAAACATAAAGTCAGTTTCTTTCTTTGAGACAGTTATTGAATTCTGAAGTTCAATGGGGCAAGTGGCCAAACAAACAAACCCCTCAAAACCAAACTAAGCCAAGACCATGAGAAGTATGGCAGAATTTCCTATACTGTCTATACCAAGGAGACAAGAACTACCAATCCCTGGAGGGAACCGGTTGGATATACTGAGCTCTCCATTTAACAACATGGAAGGCAATACCTAAGCAACTTGGGGGAAGGGTAAGTACAGGTTTTGAGTCTTATCAATACTGAAACCTAGCCTCATCTCAGTTCATTCACTAATTAGATTAAAGTGATCCATTCCCTCCCCTCCAAGTCTATTTATTAGAGAAAAGAGTGAATCTTCTCTTACAAAGCATAACACATTCTTGAAGTCTCTATACATCTTATTAAAAATGTCCTGCATTTAATAAAAATTACTAGGCATGACAAGGGATAGGGCCATGTGGTCAATAACTACAAAATGCATTAGAAATAGTCCTACAACTGAAACAGATATTAAAGTTACCAGGAAAGAAAAACTTTGAAATATCTATGATTAATATACCCAGGAAACCAGGGGAAAAACTGAAGAAGCGAGAAGAAAAGATAAAGAACTCGATCAGTATTAGAATCTATAAAAACAATCAAATGGAAGTTCTAGAACTGAAAAAATAAAATATCTGAAACTGAGATCTTAATTGATAGGTTTAATGACAAATTAGCCACAAGAGAAGATAGGATTGGTAAATAGAAAGGCATATCATAAAGAAACATCTAAATTGAAATACACAGGAAAAAGAAAAAAGAGCATAACAGAAATGTGGAATGAAGTAAAAAGGCTAACAAATTTGTACTTGAGTCTCAGAAGGAAAAGAAAGATAAAATGTAACATAAGCAGTATTTTAAGAGAAAACCACCCCAAATAATCCAAAAGTAATGAGACAGTAAACCACACACACGCAAAACTCTGTAAATGTTTTAAAACATGATGAAATATAAATTATAATATATAATATATGAATACATACAATACAAAATATATAACATATAATATATTAATATATAATATAACATATACAATATATAATACACACACACACACACACGTATATATAGTAGGAATGCTAAAAACCAAAGACAAAGAAAAAAATCTTAAAAGGAACTAGGGCAAAAAGGCATGTCACTTTCAAGTAGCAATAATAAGCCTGACATCTAACTTTTCAACAGAAACCACAAAAACCATAAGATAATGATATGAACTCTACAACATGCTAAAAAATAAATAAATGTCAACCTAGAATTTTATGCCTAGTGAAAATATTCTTCGAAATCAAAGCAAAGTAAAAATATTTTCCGACAAACAGAGAAACTGTCACTAGTGGATCTTCACTAAAAGAGATACTAAAAGAAAATGTTTGGGTAAAAAGAAATCCCTACTGAAATCTGAATATGATAGAAGGACTGAGGAGCAATCAGGGAGGGTGAGTATGTGTGTAATTACAGAGACTATTGATCTGTAAAAACAACAGAGAGTAACTTGTGAGCTGAAATGCATATCTAAACAAACTGCATTAAGGAACTAAAATACAGGATGAAATAATGCAAAGAGCAGAAGGGAGATAAACAGAAATGTTAAAATATTAAAATATTAAAAATGTTCTAAGCTCTGAAATAGAGAAAATACTAAAAGTATAATTCATAATAAACTTAAGTAAAAAGTACATGTTGTAACATCTTCAATGCTTGAAAAGAACAGTTGAAATAATAGAAGGAAACCATAGAAAGAAAAATAAAATGGATGAATCTAGAAGAAAAAATAGAATATGAAAAAGTTCAAAAAGTAGTGAACAGATAATCACAAGTATATCAGTAATTTTATTAACTTAATATAGATGAAATACTCTAAGTAAGTATCAAGGTTGTCAAAGTCAAAAATAAAGGAAATGCTGCTCTATGCTGCAAATAAAAGACACACATTAAAGATGAGGATATAGCAAGGATGCAATGGAAGAATACAAAGAAGTATTCTAAACAAACATTAACCAAGAGAAACCTGAAATAACTATGTTAGTATCTGAAAAAAATGGAATACTACTAGAACTAAAGGGTGTTAATTCATAATGGTGGAGAGAAAAATATCAGAATTATATGTTTGAATCCAATAACACAGCTTTAATTTATGTTCATTATGAATTGACAGAACTCAAAGAACTAGACAAATTTACAATGTAGGAAGAACTTTTCATAACCTCTTTCAATAGCTTGGACAAAAACAGGTACACAAAATCAGTAAGGATATGGATGACTAGAACAGCAACAAAAATGAACAGAGTTGGTCTGATTGACATATGTGGAAGACCACACTTCACTCAACAAGGAGAGGATTTAAGTTATTTTCACTTGCCTATGGGACAGTTGTTGAAATTGGTGATACGCTGGGTCACAAAGCAAGCTGCAATGGATTTAAAATGCTTGAAATTATTCAGAATATATTCTTTGATCACAGTGAATTACGTTTACCATCAAAAGCAAAAGATACATAACCCCCATTGCTTTGAGACTAATACTTAAGTCGAAGGAATCACAATTGGAATTAGAAAATACTTTGACTAAATCATGATGAAGTAGGATATTTCAAAGCATATGGAATGCTTTTGAAATCATGCCCAGAGAGAAATGTATAGCTTTAAACATATGTATTGAAAAACAGTTAAGTCTTAAAATCAATAATCATGTTTCTTATCTCAAGTAGCTAGAAAAACAGCAAATTAACCCTCCCCCCAAATTATGAAGATCAGGACAAAAAATTACACATAAAATCATCAATGTCAAAAGTTGGTTCTTTGGAAATTAATAAAAGTAATTAAATAATGAAAACTGATTAAGAAAAATAGGGGCACCTGGGTGGCTCAGCGGGTTAAGCCTCTGCCTTTGGCTCAGGTCATGATTCCAGGGTCCTGGGATTGAGCCCCACATCGGGCTCTCTGCTCGGCAGGGAGCCTCCCTTCCCCACTCTCTTTGCCTTCCTCTCTGCCTACTTGTGACCTCTGCCAAATAAATAAAATCTTTAAAAAAAAAAAAAGAAAGAAAGAAAGAAGAGAAAAATTATCAGTATCGGTAATGACAGAGTGTGTATTACGGTAAGTCCAGAGTATGAAAAAGAAATAACAGAAAGCAACTTCCTGCCAGTAAGTCTGAAAATTTAGATGAAACTGAAAAGTCCCTCAACACACATATACACAGTCATAAATGTAACTTTTAATTTTTTTATGGGGAAAGGGGTTCATGAAGGCAAATGTGACAGAGGCTCACAAAAGGCATATGTAGCCCAATTCCCACAAAAACCCTAGGAGTCCTATTGCTAAAATGAAAAGGGGAACTATAAATTCTGGGGACAACCGGTGGTTTCTATACCAATCTACATCTGCCATTGCCAATAACCATAAATGTTCTTTATACATTAGAACACACTCTCCAGCTCCCCCTAGAAATCAGATCAAATTGCCACCCAGTGACCTCATACAGCTCAACATGCAGGGATTCTCAGTCCATACGTGATGCCTCTCTGATTAAGGGACGGACAAACTAATAGACAAACTACTACCTCCCATACTTAATAGGTAAAGGCAGAATAGGAATAAAATAGACCCGGGGAAATGACATGAACAGAACAAAACAAAACAGAAAACCCTCACTCTTGGAAGAAAAGGAAACAGAACCTTTAATGGTGAAATCTGTTGAACAGGAAAGGCAAAGACTCCCCACCCCCGTGCACACCTGGAGAGAACTAATCTCTTGGTAAGACAGATTCTGCTCGCCAAAAGGCACTTCCCCGTTCTCTATGGCTGATGGATTTGACCCCTACTCTATTGATCATTCTCCATGGTTTTCCTGCTTTCTGCTGAGCTGGGTTTGGGTACCCAGGACTGGCCAAGGACAGTTGCTCAGACGCTAAGCTTCCGGCTTCCTCATCGATGTACTGGGAGCAATCACTGTGACCAGTAGCTCTGGAACTGTGGGAAGAGACTGGGTGAACAGAGTTCTTCACTTTTGTATTGATTCTAAACCAGTTTCTATTACCAGTAAACATCACCTTGATTTTCTCAACTGGATTCACAGATTTCCTAATTGTGCTGGCTTTCACTCCACTAGGCTCTCACCTTCTCAATTTCTGAATCGTTTCTGCTGTTAAAGCCAACTTTTCTAACTTTGTACTGAAACCAGAAAGTTACCTCCATACACATCATTTTTCGACATTTTAATGGAATTTGAGAAGGGATGCAAAATTCAGGAAATCAACAGTTACCACTCTTGAACCTCATTTCGTTAGGTTGGCTTTTCCTGCAGCATGTGTCTGACTTTATATCTGTGTCCTGTCATTCTTTTTTGCATAGTTATTACGGATTTCTTAAAGGAGTTACAACTTTAATTGGAATGATAGGAGGACTAACTTCTTCTACTCTGTGTGGCATGATCCTTAATCAGGTAAGAAAGCTCCAGGCATGGGTGGTTACTTTTCTAATATTACTTATACAGAGAAAGAAAGCAATATATATACAAACAATTGTAGATATGACATCAGCAGGAGATGAGTAATGAGATATTCATTCACATTAACCTTAGTCAGATCAGGCATCCCTCCAAATCTATAGATAATGTAATTTCTTTCTCATTGGATATCAAGTAGTTGTGCTGGGAACACTTTAGTCATTGGTCTTGGGAACAGAAATGGACCTCTATAATTTTTAACAACGAGCGTGTGGTTTGATCCAAACAGGAATTTGGCTAGGTGAATGGTAATATGAGTAACAAGATACAGTTTTGTTAGAAAAGGAATGAAAAATCAGGAGCAAATAGAATTAGAGATCAAAAGAAACCCTTCTCTAAAGGAGCACTGGGTATGGTGCATAAACAAAGAATCTTGGAACACTGAAAAAATAAAATAAAATTTAAAAAAGAAATAAAAAGTAAACAAAGGCAAAGTAAATAAATAAATAAATAAATAAAGGCCAACTTGTGTTTCAACAAGTGTCCTGGACAAGGTTACCTGAAATCCTTCTCTTAAGGATATTAAAATGCCCTAACAAATTGAAACAATCATTTTCAGTGCATACCTGATCTTGAAAAAGATGTAAAAGAAAATTTCAGAGATAAAAAATGAAGGAAGAGCTTGATCCCAGAGAGGTCAAAGCCCGATGAAGCCCTGTGTAATGACCCTTGCTGGGCGATCTGTTACTTCAGCTGTGATGAACAAAGCAAGAATAAGAGATAATATCCCCAAACCACTCATAAGACAAAAAAACAAAAAAACATCAGATTGGAAATGCTGGCAAAAATCTGTAATCACAAAGGACTACACCCTCACACCATAGTACCATGTAGCTTACGGGCAAACTTAGTTTATTTGGAGGAAAAGCTATGAGCTGAGAAGTAGCAGTGTTTACACAATTCTTCTACATGCTCCTCATCTCATGACTTGGGTCAAGGAGAGATGGTTTGCATTCACCACAGACAAATTTCCTAAAGAAGGGTGCCTGCCACCATCATGTTCTATGTACTCATGGTATCGGAAAGGCAGGAAAGTCACTATAACCATGGAATCCCCCTGGTCAGAGAAGTGGTCTCAATAGAAAAGCAGTGTTCCAAGAGACCAGGCTGATTTCTCCTCCTCAGTATAGGGCCCACTCAGCTTGTTCTTCCATTTAATTCACTTGGATGTGCTGAGTGAACTTCCAAAAGTTGTGAGATGAGCTAACTTCTCTGCTGACTTCCACAAGGTGCGAGGAAATACACCTCTAGATGGTCCAGAATTATCTCTGCCCAGTAAGGAAATTTGTCTGTCTCAGCCTCAGCTTCAAAGGGAGAGGAAAAACCGAATAAAGACTCTTCTGGACATCTGGAACAATGAACCAATTTTCACAAAGGTTTGAGGCCCAAATTCAAACTCTCTTTCCAACACTGTAAGCCCAGCATTGAATTGCGAGTAGTCCAGAGAGGTCTAGTGGAAGCAAGTAAGATTTTTCTGGAGAAACTCACTCTAAATTCATACTCTAGGGTTTTCTCATGCATAAAGGTTTAGTGAGAATGGTTTTACAGTCAATCAAATATCAACAAACACGTGAAGAAATAAGGTGTCAAGTGAGAGAAGAATAAAAGAAGCTTAGCATCAGATCCTCAGAGTTATTGGAAATCTATGCAGATGTTTAAAGGCAAAAAGAGGATTGCAAATATAAATAAGAGGCATAAGATCTGACAAAGAACTAAATCTAACCTCTGGCAATTAAAAATAGAAAAATCGAAATAAAAAATTTCATATGAAATACAGCTAACAAGAGAATTAGTGAAGTTTCTGATTCCACTGATGACAGTAAGTAATTTGGGCCAATTCTCTTAGTAAAAGCAATTTACAAGGTTGGAAAAATGTTGAGAGTCTTCTGCGAAGCTTCAGAGAACCAAAGAGATGAAAAACTTTAACAGGCAAGATGTAGGAGAAGCCAGGAACTAAAAGAATTAGGCAAAAGACTACGGGGTATTTTCCACTGGGCTGAGGAAAGCAGATTTTTTGGCAGCTTTTGAGGATCTGCCAAGCACGAGGACCCTGATATATTAACTCTTGTTTTAGCCTGAGACCTTCCAAGAGTTGCACGGAAGGAGTAAAGGTGAAGAGAAATACACCAGTCCTCACACGGCCTGCTCTGAGTCATTTGGGCAGACCGGAACATAGCCAACGTGACTTTAAAGGGCTTCAGACTTACCAGTGTCCCAGAGGAGTCTGAGGAAGCCATCAAAAACAGCACTTTCGGGCAAAGGCATCACCAACCCGACTGTCCCTAGAAGTATTTTTTTTAAGTGCAATCTCCTGCACACAACAAAAGATAACCAGGCACGTGAAAGAGACAGAGCAAAAGTGGGGAAAACTGGCAGAACAAAGAGCAAACAACAGTGGCAGGAGAACGGGGACCCCAAAGACAACTGGGACCACCAGCTCACGTACACTGCACTGGGAAGGATAAGTGAAGCTTGGAAGTTTCTGTAGGAGGCTCTGACTACAGGAAGTCCCGTAGAATATGTGAGGAAGAAAGGACTAAAACTGAAGTTTAAAAATGCAAAACTGTACAAACAAAATTAGGAATTCACTGGATGAATTAGACAGACACAGTGGCACTGCTAACAACCCTAAACCCCAGCCCAAAACTAAGGAGGTCTTTCTTACTCAGCTGATAGATCCATCTCCAGTCAGTCAACGGGCTAACTGGGGAGAGCCCGTCTTCTACGCACTCCCAGTGGCTAAGGCAGAGCAGAGGTGCCTGGGTGGCTCATTTTTTTTGGAGACGTAGATTAAAAGCTAAGAACACTAAGAACAACTCTATGCTAAAAATCTGGGAAAACTGGATATATATATTCATTTTTATATATATGAATATACAAATATATTCATATTCCTAAAAATATATTTGGTGTGTATTCAAATCTCAACTCCACTACTTATGAGGTATGAGACCCCAGAAACATTTCTCTAAGTCCTGGTGTCTCCAGCTATAAATGGCAAAAATGACACAGAAACCTCATGGGGCTTAGGGGCTTACCAAATCAGATCATGGGTGCAAGTGCCAGATGCTCATGTATTCAACTCATAACAGAAATTAATATCATTATTTGCATGCCCTTTTAAATGTTGTCTATCTAACACAATTGGTCAAGAAAAGTAAGCTACGGGTATATACAATGTAAATGCAGAAGAACAAAGTAACATTATGTACAGAGAACAGACTGACGGGGGTGGGGAGGGGAATCAAAGTTAGATATTACATCATACAAATATCTAAACCACAGTATCAACCAATATTACAAAGTAATATTGAAAATTGTGGAAACTCCATATGAAGAAAACTGCACACCTTTTAAAGCAACACAGTAAAACTATATGAAGAGGGAGGCATATCAAGTTTTTATGTTGGAGTTCAGGTCCAAATCACAATGAATTCTATTAACTTAAAACTATTGAAAACTTTATTATTTATCATTAAATTTCTGGGCACATCTTGGTCCTTTTCTTGACTTTCTGTTTGCCAATGACCTGTCAAGCTTGGCATGTTTTAACTAGAGAAATCACTATAATTAAATGCATTTAATGTCTTAGCTGAAGGAAACATATTGTTTTACTTTTTCAATGTCTACTCTTAATTACATTTTATTTTTCCAAATTTAATTTTCTTTTTGAAAGAGAGAGCAAGTAGGAGTGGAGAGGGGCAGAGGGAGAGGGAGAGAGAGAATCTGAAGCAGGCTCCACACCCAGCATGGAGTCATTTGTGGGGGTTGATCTCACAACCCTGAGATCATGACCTGAGCAGAAATCAAGAGTCAGACTAAGTTTGACTGAGCCACCCAGGCACCTCTACTCTTAATTATATTTTAAATAAAACTGATGATGACTTGATCAAGTTCCAAAAAAATACATTCTGTATGATAAAGCTTCATTTCAAACCGGAGGAGATGGATTTATTTTTTTAAAAAACATAGTGGGAAGCCCACTTGTAGAAAAATACAATTATATCTTATTTATACAAAAATACAAAAATACAATTATACTCTGACCCCAAAATTAATTCTAGATGGTAAACAATGTAAGTGAAAAAAGGAAACAAAGAAGATACTAAAGTAAAACAAGACTTAGTAATTAGATAAACTTTGGGTTGGACATCCTTCCAAAGCTTGGTACCAGACACCTAAACCCAATCACGATGCTTTATACATTTAACTACATAAAATTTAATCTGGGCTGGTAAAAAAGGTAAAAAGCGAAATGGTAAACAAATCTCAAACATAATTAAAATTCAATGTCATCTTTGAATATAGATGCAAAATGAAATAAATCACAAGTATATAGACTCTACCAGCCTATGACACCATGATTAACTAAGGCATTGTCTAGGAAAGTAAAAGTGGCTCAATATTACAAAATCTATTAATGAAACTGAAAATGTTATATATAAGGAAAAGGTATTGGATAAATTTTATTCAAAAGCATTGATGGGTATGTAATTAACTACCAGGATATTCAGATTTGTAGCTGTAAAAAGTGAAAAACAATTTAAATGTAAAGAAATAAGTGATGTTTTACAAATTTTATAAATCTAAACTCTGGATTACTAATCAGTCATAAAGGTTATGATATAGCCAAATATTTCTTCATATGCAAACATGTTTATATTTCTAAATAAAAAACCAATGCATTTCTGGCTTCAGCACTATGTACATTATAATGTTATTTTTATACACAAAAAATTATATGTACACAGACATAAATCAAAAAGTAGAAGGACAGAGGGTACCTGGGTGGCTTGGTTGGCTAGGCATCTGACTCTTGATTTCAGCTCAGGTCACGATGTCAGGGTCCGGAAATCAGAGCCCCATGTCTGGCTCTGAGCTCAGTGAGGAGCTGGCTTGCCCCTCTCTCTCTACTCCTCCCCCCACCCATGTGTTCCTCTCTCTCTCAAACACATCTTTTTTAAAAATAGAAAGATAAATGATAGTTATTTTTGTAGAGTGAAATTATCAATTTTTTGCTCCTTATGAGCATGTTTTTCCATGTTTATTAAGTGACCTGTGTTGAACGTATACTATTTTTAATATTATACTAGAATTGTTACAACATACCTCAAGCCCATTAATTTATAATCACTTTGCACTATAACCCCTCAGGATCCAGAATCTGCCTGGTTTAAAATTTTCTTCCTGATGGCTGTCATTAACGTGATATGCCTACTTTTTTGTCTCGTATTCGGAAAAGCAGAAATTCAGGACTGGGCTAAAGATAGACAAGAACACACACGCCTCTGAAGGTAAGCAGTGACCAGCTTGAGGTTAGATTTTGAAACTGGGGGTGTAGGATAGGGTGGGGTTGAGGGTGACAGGTTGCTAAGGTGGGGAAACATTCAGATTTGGGGGAAGAAGGGGACCATGTCAAGTCTAAAATTCTCTGGTGTCCTGATGGACATTCAGCCCCGAGGAGGTGCTGCTCTGGGATTCTGGGGAGAGAGCGGGTCCAGGACATAGAAATTTGGGAGTCAGGGCCTCTCTAACATTAAGGGTGAGGAGGACAAGGGGACACTTTCAAGGGGATGGGAAGGACGCTTGATGGAACAGGAAGAACATTTGAAGAAATGTGCTAGCTCAGAAAAGAAGTGAAAAAGGTGCGCCTGAACACCCCTGGCAAACACTACCAAGGGATCAAACTGCATGAGGTCTGAGAATTTACCCATGGATTTGACCCTGACTAGAATGAATAACGGAAACAAAGGGTCCATTAAAGGTCGAAAGAGAATCCAGTATTGTGCTTTCCTTCCTGAAACTCTGTCTGTGGTAAATAAAGAGTAGACATGTCTCTTTGTAGGATTATCTCAGCTAATACAGAAATAAGAATTGGTCTTGGTAGAATATCCTCAGTTTGCAAACTCCAGGGAATGAAGGGATCCAGGATTTGAGAATCAACAGCTATTAACATCACAAAGAGAGATTCAGACATACTGTGTACATCCTGATGAAAGAACACACCACCACCAAGGTCTTTATGTGAACACCAACTGGGTACACCTGTAAAGACAGCTACTGTTTTGTAAGAAATACACCACAGAATGCAGGAGGATGTGAACTAAATCCTAGGGACACGGGGGCACGTGCGTGGCTCAGATGGTTAAGCACCTGCCTTCACGTCAGGAAACGATCTCAAATTCTTTGTGTGCGTGCTGGTTCCAGATTCTCTGGCGCAGAGGTTCACCTTTAAATTCTACCTTTCTGAGTCATTTCACTTAATACATGTTTCTTACAAATATTTCACCCACTCTGAGAGCTGCCTCTTTTGCAGAGTTTAAGCCAACAGCTTAAACTTTTGTTACCCTTACAGAATGTATTTTCTGTCATTTGATTTTCTATCCCCTTCAAGCAGTGTCCTCCATACCTCTGTGGTCCTCCCACGCCTGCCCCCTAGCCCGCCGCTAGTAACTCCGGTTTTGTGGTATATTTTAAATGCTGGTTGTGTTTCCAGGCTCTGGTGAAATCTTTGAAAATGCCTCCATTTTTCATCAGCAGGCACTGGCGAACACACCGGACTTCGCTAGTAACTTCTCTCCTGCGGGGACCGAGTCGGCCTCACTTTGTAATTCCCCACACAGCCCCCGGGGGCAATTTCCTGTCTCTCGCTTACCTTGGTGGCCTTTCAGGGAGCGAGGTCGCTCGGGAGGCGTCTCTCTTGGCCCCCCGCTCTGTCTGGCTGCACTGAGAGGAGAATGGAAGGTGTCTTCGACAACCTGCGTGTTTAACAGTTTGCAGCATCGGCGGTGGGTTCCGGGCCCAGGCGGACACGTTGTTCCGGTTGGTCTACCTCAGCCGCGCGTCTTGATTGGAGGAGCTGCGGGGCAAACCGGAAAGGGCGGGGTCTTAGTCACGCGTCTCCCCCCCCCTCCCCCTCCGGCCCAGAGCGCATGCGGCCAAAGGGTGTGGGCAGCTGCACGGCAGGCGTCCGGAGGGTGTCCCGTGCGCGCTAAGCCCCACAGCTCTCGCTGGGACCCGGGTCTCTCTCCCGCTAACCCCCCAGGAAGGAGCCGAGCTCAGGAGTCCGGCAGGCAGCTGTGAGTTGACTGTCACCTTCTGTTTGGGTCCTTGTCTCGACATTAGCAAATAGTCCTTGTAGGTTCTGGCGTGAGGTGGTTCCCTGGTTTTTCTTGTTTCCTCTGTTGAAGTTGCCTTTTAGGGGTTGGGGAATGCACGCTGTCCGAAGACAGCACAGGACTGTAGATACTGTTGGTACCGCGGGGTGAGCCTTGTCCGTGAGGCTGTCCCCTAGTCTGCATAACAAAAAAACTGGGCTAGAGAGTTTGCCCATGAAGAGGCAGAGTTCTGTGAGCCTGGAATCTTCTAAAGCTTCGCATGTTATGTGTTGTCGATATCCGCGGATTTTATTGGACCAGTAGATTGCGGTGAATGTATTGGGGTCTGTGAACAGAAACAGGAGGTACAGTTCTGCAGCTGTCTCTGAAGCCGGGGACAAAGTGAAGCCACTAGAGGGACAGAAAAGGCTCCCCTCGCCAGGGCACCCATGGGTGAACTCGGTCCTATGGCTTCTCCCTCTGACTCCCTCTGGCTGACAGTTCAGCCACCTGGCGTGTCGCCCAGCAGGATACCGAGGACTGTTGGCAGAGTTTAAGCTCCTGCAAGCTTTTTACTTTGACTTTTCTTTCTTTTTCTTCTTTTTTAAAATTTTAATTCCAGTGGAGTTAGCATCGAGGTTGTATTAGTTTCAGGTGTACAAAGGGTGATTGCAGACTTCTCTGTATTACTCCCACAAGCTTTGGAAATCGCTGTGTCAGCCAATTAGGGCAGCCCCCCTCCGGCCTTACCACCATCAAGGAGTCCGAGCTCACACAGAGGGGAAAGCGGGGAAAGAAGAGTTCCTGGGGATTCATGGTTTCTTTACCGTCTTAGTTCATCTACAAATGTTTAGTGGACAGCTGAAGTAGGGATTTGGATTTGTTTCCCAAGCCAGTGAGTTTTGATCACATCATTTTTTTTTTTTAATACTTCACATTTGTTCCTCTGACTTAAAATACCAACTTTTGGTAAAATAAACTTCTACTTATTTGTATGTGTTTCTGGGCTTAATATATAGTTTAAGATCTGTTGGTACTGGGACCTGTTGTGTAATATATTGATGGGTCTAAATTTTTAATATATGTAAATACCAGACCAATCAAACATTTTTCATTTGTATTTTTGAAGATGATCTTGTATAATATCAGCAGTTTATTCTCCTGGGAAAATTTATAATCATTGGGCCATTTTAATAAAGACTGAACTGCAGTATTTAAATTGCACCAAATTGCAATTTAATTGCATTAGACTGCACTAAATCTGTTTGGGGGAAACTAAGTTCCCTGTACCAGCACGTTCTCCCTTAAGAGTACATAGCGAGACACTGCCCCCCACCATGATGAATATGGGTTCAGTTTTTGAGTCCAGTGCTGCACTTTGCTACCTGTATTTAGTATACATTTCTTAACAAAATTTAATTTATATTTCCTGAATGTTTTTCTTATTGTAATTTCTTACATATTTGGGCTGGGATGTAGGGAAGGTATTGTTTGAATATATTTATTTTTTAACTGAAAAATTTAACCTGTAGCTAAGCTATCTCCTTCGGATGGTTTGGGAGTTAATTCTCTAGTTTCTAGGTAGATAATCACGTCATTTGTAAATAATAATAATAATAATTTTCTTTCCTCCCTTTTGATATTTTATCTTTTCCCCCCCTTCTTGACTCATGGCCCTTAGAATTTTCAGAACAAATTTAAATAATGGGTTAATGTTAGTATTCCTTTATTCTTTAGGCCTTTAAATGCATATACTCTAGTTTTATTCTTTTTTCAATATTTTATTTATTTGAGAGAGAGAGTGAGCATGAGCAGGAGGAGGGGCAGAGGGAGTGGGAGAAGCAGGCTCCACACTGAGTAGGGAGCCCAATGTGGGGCTCAATCCCAGGTCCACGAGATCATAACTTGAGCCGAAGGCAGTCACTTAACTGACTGAGCCACCCAGGTGCCCCTTCTAGTTTTACTCTAATAAGTCAGTTGTTTACTTTTATCTATATAATTTTTTATGAAGAATAATTGACATACAATGTTGTATTAGTTTTATGATAAAACATGATTCAAAAAAATGTAGTGACTTGATATATATTTACATTACAAAATGGTCATGGCGTAGTTGCAATCTGCCTTCATACAAAATTGTTATAATATTATTCTTATATTCTCTATACAGGACATTACATCCCTCTGTCTTATTTATTTTATAACTGGAAGATCATCCCTCTGAATTCCATTTACCTGTTTCTTCCATCCCTCTGCCCTCCTTCCCTCTGGCAACCATCACTTGTTCTCCGTATCTCTGAATCTGGTTCTGTTTTGTGTTGTTGGTTGGCTTGTTTTGTTTTTCAGATTCCACAAATATGTGAAATCATTTGGTGTTTGTCTTTCTCAGCCTGACTTAATTTCATTTAGTGTCTAGCTCCGTCCCCATTGTTACAAATGACAAGATTTCATGCTTTTTTATAGCTGAGTAATATCCTGTTGTATAAATATGCCATATCTTCTTTATCCATTTGCCTATCGATGGACATTTGGGCTGCTTCCATATCTTGGCTGTTGTAAATAATGCTACAAATCATAAGAATGCGTGTGTCTTTTTGAATTGGTGTTTTCGTTTTCTTCAGGTAAATACCTCAAAATAGAACTGCTGGAGTCTGTGATAGTTCTATTTTTTGTTTGCTTGTTTATTTATTTTGTTTTATTTGTTTTTTTAGCATGGACCCCAACAAGGTGCCTGAACTCATGACTCTGAGATCAAGACCTGAGCTGAGATTAAGAGTGAGATGCCCAACTAACTGAGTCACCCAGGCACCCCTGTGATAGTTCTGTTTTTAATTTTTTGAGGGACCGCTGTACAGTTTTCGTAGCTGTACTGTTTTCCCAGAAACTGCGCCAATTTGCATTTCCACCGACAATGCATGAGGCTTTTTTCCCATCCACATTCTTTTCAGTATCTGTTGTCTCTTATCTTTTTGATCATAGCCATTCTGACAGTTATGAGGTAATACCTCATTGTAGTTTTGTTTTGCATTTCCCTGATGAGCAGTGATGTTGAACATCTTTTCATGTGTCTCCTGGTCATCTGGATGTCTTTAGAGAAATGGCTGTTCAGGTCCTCTGCCTGTTTTTTTAATTGGATTGCTAGTTTTTTAAAAAACATATTGCGTTGTATGAGTTCTTCATGTATTTTGGGTGTTTACTTCTTATCAGATATGTCATTTGTGAAGATCTTCTACTCAGTAGGTTGCCTCTTTTGTTTTGTTGGTAGTTTTCTTCACTGTGCAAAAGCTTTTTAGTGTGATATCCCATTTGTTTATTTGTTTATTTTTGCTTTCGTTTCCCTTGCCTGAGGAGACAGATCAAAAAAAATACTGCTAAGACCGAGGACAGAGAACCTTTTGCCTATGTCTTTTTCTAGGAATTCTATGGTTTTAGATCTTACATTTAAGTCTTTAATCTATTTTGAATGTATTTTGTATATGGGATAAGAAAGTGGTCCGGTTTCTTTGTTCTGCACGTAGCTGTCCAGTTTTCCCTGCACCATTTATTGAAGTGACAGTCTTTTCCCCATTGTATATTCTTCCCTGCTTTCTTTCCCATGCTCTGACACCATTACCCTGGGGCACCCCTCTTGGACCATGGAAACCCTCTTCATCTCTCTTGGGTGCTGACATTCTACCCTAATATCCAAGATGAACAAAGCTAGTTGTTATTTAAAGTGGTAAGGACAGATTTTCATCAGTCATATACTGTTACAAAAAGCAAATGAGTCTAGAGAGATCCAAACTCAAATTTTTATTCATACAGAGGTGAGGGGCATAAGGAGAGGGAACAAGGGAATAAGGAGAAGGGAGAAGTAGGGGCTCAGGAGAGTCAGAACGGTGAAGAATTACAGAAAGCAGGAAGGCGGTCGGCCCACGGGAGGGTCACCTGGGCTGGCTAACTGGTGCTCATGGACGTTGGCCTTCCTCACCTGCGTCACCTCCAGACCCTGTGCCAGGCTGTCAGCCAACACAGACATGGCCCACATCCCGGTCAGGCTTCAGCACGTTATGCCAGGCTGTCCTGTCCCAACAGTCCTGACCTCCCGTGGCCTCCAACACTCCTCATCCCAGCCTGCTGGGCAGCCCTGGACTCATCTGTCAGGCGGAGGAAGGATATGTGTAGAGCACTTGCCCTTTCTGGATTTTGTAACCAGGTGAAGCTTGGTTGCAGTCCGGTCTGCCAGTTGGCATGGGCTCCAGCAGTTTGTTCCTTGAAAGGACGGGGGTGCATCTGAACAGGACCAGAGTGTGTGGGGGCACGATGGAAGTCTTCATTTCACAAAATTGGCATTTGCCAAAGTACACAGACTGTGCCTTATTGTTGCTGTAGATAACACGTATTCATATTAATAAGAGAGGGCAGCAGTACGAGACGGCTTCAGCTGCAAAGCCCAAGCTGCCCAATGTTTCCAGACACCACAGAGACAGGGAGCAGGGGATGGATGGTCTCATGCTGTGTGCCTGGACCTAGTACGATGTTGGCATTGTTCACCAGTCATATTTATTTTTATGTCAGGAGGAGAACAGAGTAGCACATGCCTGGGATAAGCTGTCATCAGGACAAGGAAGATAGCTGGAGAAAAATACACTTGGCCAGACTGGTGCTTTGAACTGTTCTGAAAGCTTTCCTTTATCCGCCAGGACTCACCAGTGACATTTGTGTGCACTTTTTTCTTTCTCTACAAAACTTCGTGTAAAGCAGAACCCTGGGAGAGCCTGGGACTGACCTCCTCACTGACGGGAAGAGGGACCAGCCCTGGAGCTGGGACTGAGGGGCAGTAAGCGGCCCAAGAAAGAAGATGGCGTGCACCTTCCTAGGAGGTCCCACCCCACACCCCGTGTGCATCTCTTTTGTACCATATATTGCTTGTACCAGCTAGCAGGTCTGAATTTTAAATGTGGATTTTTTCGTCTTCCACTCCACATTCTTTGCTTTATAAATGATTGCTGAGTCAACCAATAAACAAGTGCAAGAAAATCAATTTTATTCTAAGATTTTCTGAAAGACCTTTTCCCCACTTTTCAGCTTTCAGTCCTCTGTGTTGTCAGTGTGTGGGTCAGTGGGAAGTCTGAGAAGGTTTCTGTACTTTAAGTGAGCCATTTGGGGGAAACTGTACTCATCAGACCCTGGGGAGGAATCAAACTTGTTTCTAGAAGCAATGAAAAGTGATAGATGAGGAAAAAACAGAAGAGTCCACCGAAGGAAAGGAGCAGAATTACACACCAAGAGGGGTCGTTTGGAAACAAGTATGAGCCTCTGCCCTGATGGGCGAACCCCGTGATCCTCGCTGCTGAGGGCCTGGGGTTGGCTCTGTCATTGTTGGAGACGTGGATCCAGTCTCTCAGTCTCAACACCAGATGGGATAAGGAAGGGATTTGGTAGGTTTAGATAATTCTATGTTCCGAAAAACAAAGGAAATTAAAGAAGAATTGGGTCCTTTACCTTCTCAGCCAATTCTTCTCTAACTGGTCTTCCACACCACCACAGGCCATGCACTGAGGCACACAGTGATTGAACACCTACACACTCATATACACACACACACACACATATGTATTGATACTGTGTGCAAGACAAGGTGGTTGTTGTGTTTAAGACATTACAAAGTAGTATGTGTCATGGTTCCTGCAATTCCAGAGTCTGCAGTCA
The DNA here is from genome assembly GCF_963455335.1 of Martes martes. NCBI lineage: Eukaryota > Metazoa > Chordata > Mammalia > Carnivora > Mustelidae > Martes > Martes martes. Next base: position 145,489,751 of record NC_137893.1, on the reverse strand, counting down.
GATGGGGTGGAGTGAACTGTCCTAAATGAACCGGGGTGGGGGCTTGGGGGGGAGAGGGAGGAACTAGGGGAGGTGTTGGAGGTGCCCTGAAGGCAGGACACAGTCTTGAGCCAGCTGTGAGAGGGCAGGAGAGGCCCTCACGCATCTCTAGTCATCCACCCAACTGGGCTTCGGCCCAGGTTCCTCCCGAACCCTCAAGCCTTCTCAGGAACCATGCTCATGTGTGTTCAAGAGTCCATTTCGTTTCTTCCCCAGGTTTGAACCATGCTCACTTTAAGCTCCTTTCCTGCTCCACTCCTTTTTGAAACACGTCTCTCTTCCCTCTCTGAGCACCGTATTCTCTTGGTTTTCCTTCTCTCTTTCTGGTCTCTTCTTTTTTCCCTTTTCTTAAAAAGGCTAATGATCCCCCAGGCTGGCCATTCAGTGTTGGGACTTCTGTAAGGTTCTCGACAGGCGTTCCCTCCCTATGCCATCCTTTTGCCCAGGACAGCCTCCGCTGTGCTAAGCATTTCAATCACTGCCTGTATCTAGAAGCTTCCTAGATTTACATGTGAAGCCCAGATCTCCCACGTGTCTACTTTCTTTCCTGTCATCTTCACTTGGGTATGATCTCAGTCTCCTAGGCATCTCCATCTGGACAGTACCAAACCAAAACCTGGGAGTCACCCTATGCCCGTTCGGTATCTGGGTCTTGTCGGGTGTATCCCCTATGGCAGATAATCCGTTTACCCCTCACCCCTGGACCCCTTTATATTTCCTTTCCTACAGTCATCATCCACATGCCTTTGTGTCGTCCACTCTCCTGAGACATTGTCTTCCCTGAAGCTGGGTCTGACTTCAGCCTCTGCTAGGAACTCATGTTATATCTTCATCAATACTCATTTCCCGCTGCTCAATGCTGCTGCTGTGTTTCATAATCCTGATCCTCCCCACATGGGGGACTAATGAAAGCGGACACACTGCACGCACCCTGGAGACTGTGGAGTGGAGTCAAGCCAGCGGGAGTCTTGCACGCGCACGTTAGGAAGAGCTGGTAAGTGAATGAGGCGACTGTGGAGTGAGGCTCACTGAAGGTAGGCGGGATTCCAGAGGTCAGAGGAGCAGCTGTGACACCAGGAGGGCAGAGGAGGAACCCTAGCCAATGTCTGGTCCCTGGGGTGGGAGGGATCTACAGAGACCCATGAACAAGATGCAGAGCAGAGATCGCGATGGCAAGAAAGAAAGTGGGCTGGGAAAAGTGACAGCCAGGGCATGTCCAAGCACCCCCGTACCTTCCAGAGGCCACTCTGATTCCTACACCATCATCCACGGAAAACAGCTTCTCTGAAAGGGCCCACGTTTCCCTACCCTGCTGTCACTAGTGGCAAACATGAGTCTTTCTCTGCACACAGTGGATTCAGGCTTCATCGTTTCTCCCTCCTTGGTATTTTTCTCCTGGGCATCCTGTGTTTGTCCTCCGTGAATGTGAGGTCAGCTTGACTTGCTCTGACTTCCTGGCCTAGGACTTTACATTGTGTACACTGTGGCTTCCGTTGTTTGGGGCTCTCTTTGGAAGGTAGCTCTCAGGGTTTGTCATCTGGTTGTTAGGACACAATTCCTCTTGTGATCCCCTGTCTTCACTCCCATGGTTCCGGCTTCCTTTTTTGCTGTGGTGAGAAACTGTTCTCTGTCCCCTCATGCTTTTGCCAGGATAACTAAACAAAAGGGATTTCTGTCCTGAGTGCTTCTGACAACAAATGTGTGGGTTTTCCCACACCAGACAGTTCTCTCTTTCTCTGAGGGACACCAGCCGAGTGCCATGTGAGTCAATTCTGACACTAACTTCCTGGGGTTAGTGCAGACCCCACAGGTGAAGGGCTCCATCCCACAAGGCTACCCCCACCCAGACACCAATTAAAGTAGTGGATACCTGAGGTACTCACACTTTTGTTTGATTTAGCTACAAAATTGGGGGTTCCCATGACCCCTCTCCCCTCACATTTGATAATTTGCTAGAATGATTCACAGAATGCAGGAAAACAGTTTGCTTACTATTACTACTGCTTTATTGTAAAAGATACAATTTAGGAACAGCCAAAAGGAAAAGATGCCCAGGGCAAGGAGTATGGGAAGAGCCACAGAGCTTCCTTGCCCTCTCTGGGTCACCACTGTCCCAGCACCTCCCTGTGCTCACCAAGCCAAAAGATCTTAGAACCCCGTATTTTAAGTTTTTGTCAAGGCTTTATTGCATAGGTGTGATTAGAGTAAATGGCAACTGATGAATAACTCAACCTCCAGCCCCTCTCGCCTCCCTGGAGGTGGGATCGTGGAGCTGGATGTTCCCACCTTTGAATCAGACCAGCTCCCATCCTGAAGCTATGGGTGGCTTCAGTGTCCCCCAGCCACTGGTCATCTCCATAGAATACCCAAGGTGCTCTCATCACTCTGGGAATTCCACGGGTCTTAGAAGCTCTTGTGTTGGGAACTAGGGACCGAGTCCAAATATTATAACAAAAGGTACTCCTATCATCTCTACCCCTCAAGAGATCTGAGATTTCACTAATCCAAAATTCTGGAGCTCTGTTCCAGAAAGTAGGGGCAGAGACTGAATACGTATTTCTTATTGATAATTTCTTATTAAGTCATGATAATGGGCAGAGTGGAGAACACTTAGAAATTCAGACACACCTATGCTTTCCAGAGCTCACAGTTAGATAACTGGCCTTCCCTAACCCCAACCCACCACCGTAACCTCTGCAGGTGGAACCTTCAGTATTACGTAGCCAAGCTCTCTGAGAGGATACTGGAAACAGTCAATGCAAATCAAATGGCTAACCAGTCAAGCAGGTACTAAGGGGGAATGTCCATGACGGCAAACGATGAATGACTAAGCATTGGGATCTGACGCATCCGTTTTGCTCAGAGCTGAGTGAACATCTGTTCTGTAGCCCAGTCCTGGACCTTTGCTTGGCCGAAGATGAGATAGAAGACCAGGCCTGACATGTTAATAGAAACTGCAATCAAGAAGACATTTCTCCAGCCAAACTCAGAATCCTGGAAGGAGGAAATTACAGAGTGTTAACAGTCTCTTGGGTCTTGGTCCTCCTATTCAGAAAGGTCCTGGTGCAGGTGTGGCTCCCCAACCCCACTCCAGCCTCTGTGGCCTTCCTGGTTGTTTCTAGAATATGCAGGTCATTTCCTGGGCCCTGGCCTTTCCCTCTGTCAGAACAGTACTCCTCCCGATAGCCATTTGTCTCACTCCCTGGTTTGTGTCCAGTCCTTACTTTAATGTTACCTTCCAAGACCACCCTATTTAAAATGGAAATCCCACCCCCTCCTGCGCGCCCTGTTCTCTCCTGCTTTATTCTTCTCTTCGCACTTTGCCAGCATTCAGTATATTTCATATGTTACTGATTTCATTAGTTTTCCACCAGTTGCTTTCCTACAATATAAGTTTTACCAGGCAGGGACTTCCGTTCGTTTGATCCATTTAAACAGTGCGTGGCACACGCTAAGGTTGAACTAACGAATGAATGAATGGAGGGATGACAAGGGAAACAAATTCAGTTTGAGAATTTCCCTATTAAAGGCTATTTCCTGGGGCGCCTGGGTGGCTCAGTGGGTTAAAGCCTCTACCTTCAGCTCGGGTCATGATCTCAGGGTCCTGGGATCGAGCCCCGCATCGGACTCTCTGCTCAGTGGGGAGCCTGCTTCCTCCTCTCTCTCTGCCTGCCTCTCTGCCTACTTGTGATCTCTGTCTGTCAAATAAATAAATAAAAATCTTTTTAAAATTTAAAAAAAAAAAAGCTGTTTCCTGACAGTATTAGCGACTAGAAAGGAAACCCCGCAGTCACAGGCAAACCAGAATGGTTGACCCCTCTATACTTTGTAAGAAGTGCCATGAATATTGCTAGAAATTTTGATGATTAGCATGAAAAACTTCTAAAAACTCTTAAAGTATAAACTCTAAGTCTGAGTGCTCATCATCACTCCACATCCTAAACCTGTGGCAACTGTCCTGCATGAGCTGAGCCTGGGGTGGGGGGTTCCTCAGGGGGCCTGGGACTCTCGAGCTTTAAGCTGAGCTCTGTTGGGGAGTGAACAAAAATATCTTCAGTCTGACTTCTCCTGAGTGACCTCTCTAGGAGTCTCTCATGAGTATTTTCATCAGAGCATTCGACCTCACCTGACTGATTAAAAATCCAGCAACAGTGGAAGAAATGGCTCCCGATGAATACGCAAAGACTTCCGATAGTCCCTGAAGAAAGCAGGTGTACCTGAGACAGAAAAGAATATTCCAGTGTAAGCAAACCGTTCACCCCTGTGAATGGTTATAACTCTGTGCTTGTCCCTGGGGGTGCCCTGAGGCGACCCTCGGTCAAGCCTGAGTGAAATGTGCTGACTAGTGATTAGTACAGTCCTTTGTGAGGGTCTGAGGCTCCCAAGGGTCATTTGTACTAACTTGTCAACATTGTTGTTACAAAATGTACAGATTGATGATTTGCACCGAGTTTGTATGTTCTCTTAGTTTCTGCTATGGAACCTGATCTCACAGCTTTGTTTCTGGGTAAAAAAAGACCCCTCACTGAATGAGACATTGGTTCCCCTGAGACCAAGGCACCTCCCATGGGTCATGGTGGTTGGTTATCTGAGGTTAGAGTATGTTCTTCTGACCGTGAAAGGATCCTGGGGACTGCATTTGGAAGTCCCCAGTCCTCCTTGATACCACCTCTCTTGGAGGTCAGTGTTTCTCTTACTCTCCCATTAGTCAAGCTTTACCTTTGGGAGCCGGCATGGTAGTATTTTACAGGTCCTTCACCGATCCAACCCTGTGGGACCGCTGCATTCCTCGACAGAGATGTGGGTGTGAGTCCCCTCCTGTGCCTAGCTGAGCTGCAAGTGTGGCCACTGCCTCCCCATTTCACCTGGAAGACTGAGTGCACAGTGGTGGGCTAGCTTTGGGTCCCTTCCAGGAATTATTTGGTTGTAGGGCTAATGCTGGCATTTCCTGTGACCTGTAGCGCAGATCACCCACACGGAACTGGGGCATCAGAGCGAGTTTAGGGTTGCAGGACCTGAGCTGAGCTCCTGTGTGGATGTGGCCAAGGGGTTCCTACCGAGGAGCAATATCCAAGATGTTAACAAGGGCGCCCATTTGACAGAAGATGATGGTGACAGAAGACAGTGCCAACAAGCCCATACTGGCGCTGAAGCTGAATCTGACCCAGTGCAGGGACACGAAGACCACAGATGGGACAAGAACCCCTGCAGCAGGAGGACAAACACAGAGCGAATAAAAACTGCCCTGAGCTTCCCGCGTCCATCCCACAGTCCCCCTGGGTCCTTACCGATGGCAGTGGAGAGTTTCCTGATGGTAACGAGTCTGAAGATTTTTCTGGAGTGAAGAAAATCCACCAGTAGACCTCCAAGGATAGTGCCGATACAGGCAGCACCTAACAGCAGGGCTGACAGGATTCCACTCTGAGGACCGGAGAGAAGGCGCTGCCTCACTTCATGTGCCATGACACGCTCTGACCCTTGTGTGGCTTGTCTACATGTAGAGCTTCTCTATATAGACCCTATCTCCTCGAATACAAATTTCAGGTTACTGGAATTACTAGAACACAATTTTGGTGCCTAAGAGAAAATATGCATATAGTTCAATTGGAAAAAAAAAAAAAAAGATTAATGTTCTCATCTTAGGTAAAGTCGCCTGGAAACAGATTTTAAAAAAGAGCGAAGCCCAATAGAAAAATAGGCAAAAGATAGGAACAATTTACAGAAAAAGGAAAATAAGGGGCTCCAACTTCATAGCGAAAAGAACTACTTTTTCATGGATCAAACTGGCAAAAATCCAGCAGATTTTTGATCTGGTCCACTGGGATGCTGTGGGAAACTGGGTACTTACAAATATCAGTGCCCTGTGGAGAGCAATTTAACAACAGATACAAAAGTCTGTACTGCATTTACCCTGAACTCAGACATGCAGAAAGAGTTGCATTAGATGGGTGGTTGACGAGCAAGGTTTTTTGCTCAGAGATTGGAAACAACCCCAATGTCTCACAGTAAGAGTCCCATGTACTGATCTGAAAAGATCACTGTGGTGTAATATACAAACAATAGCAATGTACACAACACATAATGTTTTGTGTAAAAAAAAAAAAAAAGCGACAAAATAAGATATGTTCGTGGATGCCCGCAACTTCATAAAGAAGATAAAGAAGCAGTGGAAGAATATTTAAGAAATGAATAAAAAAGAGTTGTCTGTGGGTGGGAACGGGCTGGGGGGACAGGGCAGATCGGGGATGGGAACGGCAGGAAGATTTCTCACTCCTCTGTTTGGATAGAGTTTTTAAAATGTTGAAGCCTGGTTTGATCAGCTCAGCCTCTCTCTTACAGTGCTATTAAAGAAAATATAAGGAAAGAAATGTTGTGTAAAACTCCCCAAATGGAAAGACTTTAACTGTCACCATGTCCCAGCTGTTTACATTATGGATGAGTAGACTGAAGCCGCCAAGGTTTTATGACTTAGGGAGAAGCCATCCTGAGACCCACGGGAGTTGGGGCCTCTTGACTTCCCAAGCTGATAAGCCTGGTCTCCACTGGTCTCTCCAGTCTTTCCCCCCTCCTCCCTGTCCTCAGCCTAGGCCTCTGAGATGGGGAACCCACTTGGCCTCACACCACAGACAAACCATCCCCAACAGCTGGCCTCAGAGATGTCTGTCTGGACCTCCTGTCCCCTGATGGTCTCACCTGAGATTATGGCTTTGCTGCCTGCTTCTGGCCTCCTCTTTGTGAAGACCCATGGCCACTCAACCTTTGGGCTTTCTGACCTCAGTACCTGCAGCCTGTTTGCACATGTGCACCCCAGACTCTGACCTCTGCTCCAAAAATCAGTTTCCTGTTGGCCAGTTAGCACATTTTCACAAGAGGAGCCCAGTTAACATGAGAGCACTGCTTTTTGAGTCCAAAACACAATATCAGTCACTCAGTAACCTTGTGAACTGCTGTTAATAGGCTCTGAAATCTGATACACTCTTTGCCACTTCTAAGACCTTCATCTTGCAGGAATTTAAAGGCTCCTGTTCACCTGTCAGAGCACCTGTTCATTTTGTGAAAATTCAGCTGTACACATACACTTTTCTCTGTATGCATCATACTTGAATAACATATTTTTTAGAAGAAAATTATCTGCAAGTTTTGGGTAGGAGTCCTATTTGGGACTTTATATCCTAGTCATAAGCTCTTATTTTCAGCCTATGATGTTTATACTCCCTGTCAAGCCTTCTTGAAGGCACAATTTGTCTTGTTAACACTGTCTTATGCAGACTATCTTGTTTGCAAATGTTGGTTGGATTGAACTTCAAAGTTTTACATTAGTCCCTTAAAAAGTATGACATTCTGTGAATGTCAAGCTTACCTAGAACCATCCCAGTCTCCCCCAATAATCGGTAGGTCACAGTGAGATGATTAAGAATTCACACAACCAGGTTGCATTTCCTACACGAAGGTCCTTGGCCTAATCCCCTGATTTTGTGGCCATAAGTGAGACAGAGGATTATATAATGAGGCATTTAAACAGAAGAATGGAATAGGCTTTCTCTATACTTACGTCTCTGAAGTTAGCTTGAAGTACAGAGTTGATGTATGTTGGCAGGTATGCCATCATAATATTTAAAATCCAGAATTCAGTGAAATGAAAGACTAGAATGCCCCAAAGTGGTAGGGATTTGATCATAGCCTTAATGGGAAGGGACCAGCCTGGCGAACAGCCCTGGAAGAAAGCAGATATCAGTCCTGCTCCATCAGAAGGCAAGAGATTTGCTCTAATGCTGTCTTCAGCCCGAGACACCTGGACCAACACAGGGAAATGGCAGAGAAGTTCATCAAACGCACCTGTTGAGCCAGTGAACACACAATATATTCCTTCTCTCCAGCGCTGATAAACCGATGATGTATGGGGTCATCATAAACAAGAAGAAACCAGAGAAAAGAACAGGCACAGCCGATACCACCTAGGAAGATGGTCCCATTAGCCCTTGATGGCGGTTCTTTCCGTCTGACTCTGCCTTGAGCTGATTTCTGTGGTTGACAGAATCACTGACCCCAGGATTCCATTCCTACCTGTATCTATGCTCTGGCCCCCATCATTGGTGGCGGGTGCTTCCCCACCAGCTGTATACACATTATGCCAGTATTGGACAACCCAACATTACCAGTATTGAGTGGCAATAAAATTCATCTGAAAATTTTCTTTTTTAAAATCTTAAGAAAATGTCTTTTTTTGAAGCAGAGTATAGATTTTAATTTATTTTTTAATGAAAATATTGTTTAATCTACAGATTTTATATAAACATCACCAACTTTCCCAATACTTTTTTTTTGTTATGTTCAATTAGCCAAGATAGAGTACATCATTAGTTTTCGATGTAGTGTTCAATGATTCATCAGTTGCGTACAACACCCAGTGCTCATCACCATGCATGCCCTAATCTCAACAGCTCTTTTTAATTGCCACCTTGTCCTTTACCCGTGCCTTCACAGAGAGTGAAGAGCTATAATGGAGTATAGAACTACCACACACCAGGTGTTTTGTGAGATTTTGAGAGTATAAGAATACAAAGATACAGTCTTGCCATGGAGGAACTTAAAATCAAGTACAGAGGAATAGGAAAATTTTCCATTGCTGGAGACCAAGTAGAGGATGTCAACAAATATTTTACTGAATTTCTTCCTTGTAGATCTACATTTGTAGCTTCCCTTTCTGAAAACTAGGAGCAGAGTAAACCTCTCTCATTGCTTGGATAATTTTTGTAACCTGCCCTTTGAAGTTTCCATGACAGAGCCTTTGCAGGTTGCCATGCGAAAGTAATCCATCTTCACACAATTTTTGTTTCTAGTGAATATATTGACCTGATGTTATAGGAACCCTTGATATAAGAGCATTGTCCTCTAATGGAAACACCTCTGGCGCTCACTGATCTTACTGGAATCACACAGGTTGCAGATGGGACTTCAGAGAGTAGTTTAAAACTCAGACACAAACATGAGCTGCAAGCAACTGGGGAGATCCCAATCAGGGCTGGGTAAAGGCAAAACAGTGAAGTAGTAGAATATGGCTTCTGGAACACCCCGTGCATCTTCGGGACCTTCTGCGGCATCTCTTAATGTATGACATCCACTCTGGAGCCTCCCACGATCTGCCCTGTCTTGCAGGTTCTACTGGTTAATTCTCTGTGTCAATCAGCATTTTAGGTACAGTCTTAGAATTTTCTGGTTGTAATGATAGGAGAATTTTATAAAAAATGAATTAAATAAATAAGCATAACTAAAAATACCATCCCATCAAGATACCATTTTCAGCATCTTATGAAAGAAATCCCTCTGGGGTTCATTGTGTGTGTGGTTTGGAAGCAGGACAGAACATTACAATGCCTTTGAAGTCATTAGGTTATTCTGACTATGTATCCAGGCTCCTGAGATTTAAGCGTCATTTTGCATGATTCACAACATGATTGGCTGTGAACGTTATCACCTGTAGTTATATAGTTATATAAATGTTTATATCTATTAGGATTTGGTTAACCATAGATGACTTGCATCACGAAAATCATGCCCAGCATTCTCTATCACAAAACAAAATCCTGAAGGACGCCGGAGTGGCTCAGTCGGTTGGATGTCTGCCTTTGGCTCAGATCTGGATGCTGGGACTCCAAGATCAAGTCCTACATTGCCTCCCTGCTAGGTGGGGAGTCTGCTTCTCCCTCTGCCCCTGCTCATGCTCTCTCTTTCACTCTCTCTCGAATGAATGAATGAATGAATAAATAAATAAATAAATAAATAAATAAAATGAAACAAACAAAAAACAAAAAGAAAAAAAAAATCCTGAGATCTGAGAAGCCCAAACTTACCAAAGATATAGAAGATAGAAGGCCACCCTTTAGTCTGGCAGAGGAAACCACCGATGAGCAAAGTAATGAAGGATCCCATCAATTGCCCTAAACAGAAGATGTGAGGATGTTTTGGGTGAGAGAGTTAGGGTCCTCTCTCACCCAAGCAGGAGCAGGGAGACAGGGTAGTTGGAATCTAAGGTCTTGCTTGTGTTGATAGGATGTTGTAGAGTACTCTTGGACAGTGCATACAAACTGACAGTGTAGGGCCTCGATTACCTGATATAGCAATGTTGATGAGTTGACTCTTCTCTAGTGGGGGAGCCCATTTGACCCAAAGTGAAAACTGGCTTGTTAATACCGTAACCTGGGGGGAAGAAAAAGTTCCATTCTTGGCTATTGAGGTCATTTTGGAATTAACATTCCACTTACAATTAGAAAGCATCTTGGTACCTGGGCTATGCCTTGAACAATCTGCAGGACAGTGATCGAGAGCACTCCTGCGTCAGCAGCCAATGGAATCAAGAGGGCCAAGACTGAGGAAAGAAGCAGGTTAACACCCACCAAGTACTTGGCTCCAAATATTCCAGCGATGTAGCCCATAGGGATGGGAACCAAGAATGAGGCGTAGTTGTACGAGCTGAGAATGATCCCCTGAACTTCAGGACTCCAGTCATACACGGGAGCCTAGGGGACAAGAGAATCTCACTATTTATCTTGGCCAGAGAGTTGACAGTTTTGATCATGTGAAACTTGAGGGGCAAAAAACAAAAAACAAAAACAAAAACGGGCAGTTCTCTCTCATACTTCTCTCCAGTTCCTCCAGTCTACCAATTTCATTCAAAAAACAAAACAAAACAAAAATGCAAAACACAAAACCAAAAACCCAAACTCATGCACTATGTACTCTTTCCTTTTACACAGTTTCCCTGGTGACACAAGAAACTGACCCATTAAAGTGTAAGAGATCCTGTAATGAAAGAAAAGCTATAAAGAAGAAAGCATTATAGGTAATGGGGTAACTTGAAAAATATGTGAAGAAAGAAAGCCAAGATAAACATCTGTGAAACTTATTTTGCAATGTTCGTCCTTGTCGGTGAAGAACGTATGTCCACTAAAGATGAAAGTGGTTTCCTGCATTTTCACTTAGTCCGCTTGGTCCGGTTCCACTGCTAGACACTAAATAGAGAAGAGATATCTTCTCCTTAGCTACCTGTTACGTTCTCGTGTAGTCTAGTTCATTGAACATAGTAGATGCTTCATAAATAACCCTTTAGGTCAAACCATCCAAGTCCGAGAAGGGGTCTGGAGTCTCATTAAACTTACCACGGCCTCAGACTGCTGCAGAGTTCCGTTCCAGCTGTCCTGGGAGTCAGCAGGAGGCCTTTCTGCGGAGGCATTGAGTGGCCTGAGCTGGGCCGTGCTGTTCACCATGGCTGGCATGGCGATGCTCAGGCTCATCCTTTGGGAGTTAATCGAAAAATTGCAGAGATGCACAAGGAGGGCCAGCCCATGTCGGACCGAACAAAAGCCTGGGATGAAGGGGCACAGAAAGTCTTAAGATCGGGGTAAATTTCTCCCACCTTCCCTAAGTCTGGAAGAGGGAGAAGACCGCAGTCTGTGGAAGGAGAAATAGAGAGAGAGTGGGAGTGGCTCTGCAGGTGGCTGGTGGACACCCAGCCCCCTGCCCCTGGGAGGTGAGTGGGTCAGTCACTTGCTTAGAATCATTACTTGAGCAGAGACTTGAAGAAGGTGTGGAACTGGCCAGAGCGAGTGTTAGGAAGGGTTTCGAGCCCGGGCTCTGGGATGAGCTCATGAGCGTGGGACTGGAAAGAAGTGAAATGGGACAGAGAACTGGCTGGAGGTCGTGGTCGAGGGGAGACGGATAGGAAGAGAGAGGAGTTGTTGGACATGACTCCCAAGGTCCCCACCCTATTACCAGGGAATGAGGCACATTAACAGGTTAGGCACTGGGAGGAGATGAGACTTGAGAGGTAGGCTAGGTTAGACTCCAGAAGCATTTCACCTTCATCTTGCTACTGTAATCTGGGCTCGCACGAAATTTGCCAGCGGTCCAGGAGGGGTCTGGGGCCATCCTGGACTTGAGTCCAGGTACATTAGTTTGGCAACAGCTACAAGGATTGATCAGCTGCCAGAGGGATAATGTGTGATCCCGCCCTCAAGGCACGTGGGTGCCCCGTTTCCTGGCTCCTACGAGGGAGCAAATGTAGTTGAAATGGCCAACGCTGTCTCATGCTGAGGGGTGACAGGACTGTCAAGTTCCAGGCCCCCCACCTTTGGTTTAACTTGGGGGGCATTCAGTTGAGACTGCTCTTCCCCAAACCACACGAATTTACATTAGAGTTTGGATCAACATGGTATAGATAGGGCAGATGACATTGTGAGGGATTGCCCCATGGACAGCCTTGTCTTCTCCCGGCCAAGAGCAGGGTGGCTCCCTGTGGATTCCGGTCTCTTCCTCTGGCCAGAGCTGGAATCTTAGAGTTGGTTCTCTTCAGTTAAGTCCCACACAAGTTTCTTCAGAGACTTTTTATCGTTTCTGTAACTGAGTCCTCCCCTTATTACTTTCATGTTTCTTTCCTCTGGGTTTACAGCAGAAAGCCGAACGCACACAGGTGGCAAGTACTAATAGTGGAAAACAATACATGGTTATTTTTGTCATTTGTAATATTTCATCCTCCTGGGCAATGTATCCACTGGCAGTTTGTAAACAGTGTCAGATAGGAGTGGTGAGAGCCTATCTGAATTTACTGAGCATGTTTCTCACATCACACCATTAAGTGTGCCGTGGGACTTGCACTTGTTGGTGGGACTTGTACTTTTATTGTATGAAGCTGTCCTGTTCGTGTTTCTTATTATTTTGATGTGAATGCAGGAGTTTTATAAACCGTATTTGAATCATAGAGTCAGACACCTGGATCTGCTCTATTTAGACCTGTATGGTCTTGGGCAAATTACTGAGCTATCTGCAGCCTCAGTATTCCACCTGTAAAATGGGGTTAATAATGGAGCCTACCTCAGAGAGCCTGGGGGCTCAGTGGGTTAAGCACCTGCCTTCGGCTCAGGTCATGATCCCAGGGTCCTGAGATTGAGCCCCATGTTGGGCTCCCTGCTCAGCAGATAGCGTGCTTCTCCCTCTCTGCTCTTGCTCGCTCTCTCTCTCTCTCTCAAATAAATAAATAAATAAAATATTTAAAATAAAAAATAGAGACTGAGTACATTTATGTAAGTTCATTATAATTATTATTAATAATATCTGACTGTGCTTACATTCTTGAAATGATCTCTTAATAGGCTGTTGTAATGAAAACACATGCTTTATTTTGCTAATATTTTGACTGGAACTTTACTTTGGCATATATAATTGAATTCAGATGAATATTATTGTGAATATGTGTGTATGTGTAATTTTTGATATGCTAGCTTTGTAAAGAAAGAAAGATTTTAGGCTTTTCATCTCAATCTATGACCTGAAGTATTTTAGATATATAGTCATTTTCTTTTTTCTTTTCTTCTTCTTCTCCTTTTTTTTTTTTTTTTAAGATTTATTTACTTCAGAGAAAGAGCAGGAAGGGAGGAGGGAAACAGAAAATCTCAAGCAGACTCCCTGCTGAGAACAGAGCCAGCCGCTGGGTTCAATCTGATGATCCTGAGATCATGACCTGAACTGAAACCAAGAGTCAGAGGCTAAACGACTGAGCCACCCAGGTGCCCCTGAATTATTGAGTTCCTGTCCACCTTACACAGGTTTTCCCCTGTTGCTATGTTATGTCTGTCACAATTGACAAACCTACTAGAATGTATGATTATTAGCTAAAGTCCATACTGTATTCAGACTTCTTAGTTTTTTGTGTTTTTTTTAAGATTTTATTTATTTATTTATTTGACAGAGAGAGAGACAGAGAGAGAGAGAGATCACAAGCCAGCAGAGAGGCAGGCAGAGAGAGAGGGAAACAGGCTGCCCGCTGAGCAGAGAGCCCGATGCGGGGCTCGATCCCAGGACCCTGGGATCACGACCTGAGCCGAAGGCAGAGGCTTCAACCCACTGAGCCACCCAGGTGCCCCACAGACTTCTTAGTTTTTACCTGATATCTGTTTTCTGTTCCAGAATCCCATTCAGGAGAGCACAGTCCATTTAATTGTCATGTCTCCTTGGGATACTTATGGCTAAGACAGTTTCTCAGACTTTCTCTGTTTCTGATGACTTTAGAGTTTTGAAGAGTACCAGTCAGATGTTTTGTAGAATGTCCCTCAACGACCGGTTTGAGGCAGTATTTGTCCAGTGTCTCCAACATGAAGTTACTCTTGTTTGTTCCCTTTCCATGCTGTGCTCGGGAAGAAGTCACACGCACGGTCCACACAAAGGGAGTGAGGAACTGTGCTCTACCCACTTAAGGCGGGAATTTACAGAAATGCACTGCATACAGAGACATATTCTGCTCTGTAGAATCTCACTGAATTTTTCTGTGAAACCACCAAGACATAATTTAAGAGGGCTTTTTGACAACTTTCTTCACTTCTTTCATGTTTTTTCAACATGTGCAATTTTTCTTAATTCAAATTTATAAACGTTATCTCCATAGAAATAATGGACATTATCTGCTTCCCTGTGTTTAACGCCTTACACATTTGAAATGCTTCTGTCCCCACAATTATGTGTGCTCAATCTCTCTGCCTGATCCGTCCAAGTCAGGGATTATTTTATTGCTGTGAAAGGTATCTGCTGTCAAAGACTCTGCTCTTGTATATATTTTCATGGCAGTTTCTTTCATGATTTGAGTTGACTTTTTTCCTACATTGAGGTTGTCTCTTTTGTTTTTCCACATCCTTTCCTCAAAGGTGTAGACTCCATGAACTGGATGCTTGATTAAGTTGCTTTCATTTATTCTTCTTTTTTCTTTCCTTTTTTTTTTTACTTTCATTTATTCTTATGCACTCTCTCTTTTCTTCCCTTCTTCATACCCATCATCTTTTGAGCCACTTGTCTTACTCCCCTTCTGCGTCCTTCCTTATTTTTCTAAGCCTTGGCTCTATGTCACTGATGTGATTTTCTGCAGTGGTCATGTCTTTCCTTGCTTCTACTCATTCCACTTTAATTCTGAAGTCATATATTTTCCTCTTTAGATTCCTTTCTTGTCTACTTTGGGCTCTTCTTGCACACTTTCCTGTTGATTTACTTCCTGCACTGTGAGCTTCTTGTTATTCTTGAGATGTTAAATTGGAAATGAAAATATTCTTTGGTTTCCCCAGATAAAACAAGTGCAGCCATGTAATATGCTGGTTAGCAGTCATACTGCTCTGGTGTGAGTCCATGTGACCCCTCTTTGTGCCTCAGTGACTTAAATGAGTTCTTCCTTTCTGCTTGAACTCTGGCTCCTTCAATGGAGAGGATGCCGGAAGGAGTAGCTTCCTTGAAGGAATGTTGGGCGGATTCAGTAAATTAATCCACACAAAGTGCTTAGACCAGTGCCTGGCACCAAACATACATTTAATATGTCACAATTACTCTTTGATCTAATACATTCCTTTTCTTTTTCTTTTCTTTGTGCTAATGTCTTTACATGTACCTCCTCCCCGCGGTCTTGGACCGTAAAGGTCAGTCCTTTATGATTTAGTTCCCATATGTTGACACCCTTGTCACGTGTTGTACTGGGCCACCTTTGCTGGTTTGAGGCCTGCTGCCGTGCGGTAGTAATAGTGTGTGCGAGATTGCACAGGTGGCCGCTGGTGGGATGGAGGAGGACATCTTGGAATTCTTTCGCCAGTTCATTTGAATTTTGCAATGACCTGGTTGATTTTGAGGACAAGTTCCCCAAAATTCCAAGTTAGTTTCAGCCATCAAGCATGTACTGCCTCGGTCTATTGTCCTAGCCCAAGATGCTAAGATGCAGATCTTCAGAAAGATGGGTAAGCTGTGGAGGGGGAGACGGCAGGATGTGGGCCCATGTGAGCTTCACCCGCAACATCTCAGCACAATAGACTCCCCTTGCTCGTGGTGGCTTCGCCTTGCTGGTGGGCTGCTGGCCTCTAGACACTGCCATTCAGAGCTAGGGAGTACGAGCTGAGGCTTAACAGTTAACAAGTGTCCTCCCTTTCTTCCTAAATGACTGTACCATGCTCCAGGGAGGAGAGGTTTGTAAGCACTTGGCATCCTCTCTCAATCTCATTCCAAATGTATTAAACCCATCAGTGAGCCTTAGGATTCATAGTGTGTTATAGGAAAAATTCCCTAGTTTTAACCTGGATGGAGATACTTTCTCCAAGTGGCATGCTTGCTTATTTAATTCTGGAACTTTCAGAGAGGGATGCTATTGTAGCCTGGCCTCTGGGTGACATGTTTTCTGTGGGCTGGAGTATATTCACCTCCGCGTGGGCTTTGGATGGGAGGAAGGAAGCTGTGCCTGACGCTGCTTGTGAATTCTCACTGCCATCCTTGCCCTTCCGAGTTCTCCACCGAGAGACAAATACCTGGAAGTGACAGTCGTCGGTCTCTCATGCAGACAGACAGGCTTCCAACAATGAGGGCCTTCTGACAAGGTTTGGAAGGGGAACACAGTGAGAAGCCATGATGGCTGTGAGGCACCCAGAGGCCCATGGATGAGGACCAGTGATGGTGGAGATGGGACTTCTGCCTGTGACTTCTGGGAGTCACCTTGAAAATTGCCCACTTGGCGCTGCCTGTGGTCATAGAGTGACCCATCCATCCTGACGCCTGGATTTTCTGGAAGGGGCTAATCTGACTTCTGCTTCCCCAGCCTTCCGAAGTCTGTGGAATCTTCCAGTCCCCTATATTAAGCCTCTTTTTTCTTGGAATATCTAGAGTGCCTTCTGTTTTTCCAAGTGAACCCAGACAGAAGCTCACAGGCCTCTGGGAGATAAGGGGATAGGAAGGGCAATGTGGTGTCTATCCCCACTCAGCCCCATGAGCCCTTAACTGAGCCTAATAGAAACCACTGATCTCTGGCAGAACGTCTAGGTTCAGCTTTTCCCTGGGTCTCTAGGGGTACAGGAGCATAAGCAACTCTATCTTGTGGCTGTATGTGACTTGTAATGGGGGAGGGGCGTTTCTGTGTGTCCCACAGAATAGCTGGATTTGGTTCTGTGAGTTTCTTAGAAGTGCGGTCATACTCAGCAAAGATGTCAGTAGCCTTTGGGGGCACAGAGATCTAGAGAAAACCCCAGCAGTGCCCTGAAGGTGTGAGACAGAGGACCCAGGAGTGCCCAGGACGTGTGCGCCAGAGAGGAAGAGAGATGAGTGGAAATTGATGTTGGCCACCTGTGGATGAAGCAGCCAGCAGGATTTATGCATAAGCACTGTGACTAGTACTTGGAGACTTAACAAAATAACCAGGTGGAACCATGAGTAGCTGGGGTTGTGCCTTATCAAGTGGGACATGATTTATCCAAAGAAGGATTATTATTCGCATGATGCCATTTGTAGTGACAGGTCAAATGGATACGAAGGATCGGGTATAGCTTCTGGAGCTTCTGGAGTGTCAGCAGCGGACTAAGCAGCATGGTGGGGTGGATGCTCTAGAATGCTGTAGAAGAATCCAGAAAGACCGCACATGAGTCCCACCACTGCCATAAAGGGGACTGAGGAGGGGACACTGTGGGAGAGGTGATAATCATAGCTAAAGTTTACGTAGTGTTTACTATGTGCCAGGCATTGTTCTAAATGGTTTACATTTTATAGCTAATTTAATTCTCATGGAGATGCTGTGAGGCAGCTACCATTATCATCGTGTATTTATGAGTAAGGAAACTGAGACACAAATTTGAAGGTCATATAGCTCAGAAATGGCAAAATCAGGATTGCAAACATGGAAAATATTTATCTATAAGTTCTTCACATTACTGATTTTGAGAGAGAGAGAGAGAGCGTGCACGCGCGCGTTAGGATAGGAGAATTTGACCGATAGGCTCTTAACTACTTAGATGTAGATGAGATCTTAGAGATACAAGAATCAAGCTCTCCCATTTTCCAGATGAGGAAGCTGAGGCAATGGGATAGTATGCATTCCAGGTCAAATGATTCCTAGTTAACTGTAGACAGTATTAGAATGCACATCTCCTTATTTCTCCTTTGATGGGAAAGAGTAGGAGAATTTTCTTGTCCTTGAGACATGCTCACTTCCCAACAGACACACTGGCTGAAATGTTGAGGCTTGTAAAGCATCCCACCTTGGTTCGCGCTTTACTGTTCAAAGGCATTATCTTATGAAAAGTCTATTTCTATAGGAGAATTAATGAATCACATAATTATGAACCATTAAGAGTTTAGGGGGAAATAAGGTGTTCAGCTGGTTTTCTTCGGACATGTTATAGAAAAGTACCAAGTTGTGACATAGACAACGTGGAGGAGGAAAAGTGACTTTGATGACATCGTGGAAAGGAAAAGCCTACTCTCTTTGAGACAGGGCTGAATCTATATGAACAGAGAGATCTAAGTGGGTGCTCCTGGACTTAGAGTTGGAAAACCCAAGACTGGTTTCCATAGTTTCTACTTAGCATCTGCTCTGAAGTTTTTCATTCCTCTATAAATAATGTCTTGACACCTACCTGCCCTATATACCTTCAAGGTTTCTTACAGGAAGTGAAATAATCCTCCATAAAACAGGCTTTATAGCTATGTAGAGCCCTTGGCATTTGGGGGTAGCCTCGTGTTCTATATCACCAAGAGGGAAGTCGAGGTGACACAGATACCAGTTTTATCTGTAGCCAGTACACGATTTTACCTTTCCTGGAGGTTTGCGTGCGAGCCGTGCTTAAATTACCATCACTGGAAATAGCCCCCAATCCCTTGGCTTCTGCTCTAGTAGGCATTTTGGTTCTCTTCTCCCAGGGACTGGCGTTCACCTGCTGAAATAAAAGAATGCAAAAGCAAATACAAGGCGACAAGTATCCTGTGTCACACATGACACTGCCCCGATTCTGTGAATTCAGAGGAAATATTTGATGGGAAAATATTTGACTGGGGTTCAGGAGACCTGATTTGTTGCCCAGACTCTGTTGCTAGCCAGTTGTGTGACCTTGGGAATGTCACAGTTACCCCTGGGTCTTAATCTCTGCTTCTCTGAAATGAAGGGTCTGGCCTGGATTGCCGTAATGGATTGTAATATTCTTTCCAGTTCTGTGTTCCTTTGTCTCTCCACTGATAAATGTATTGACTGGATGTTAAAATTTGACAGTCTTCTTTGAAATTTCATCTGGGAGGTTCCAGCTTCTTTTTTTTTTTTTTTTAAGATTTTATTTATTTATTTGACAGAGATCACAAGTAAGCAGAGAGGCAGGCAGAGAGAGAGAGAGAAAGGAGGAAGCAGACTCCCTGCTGAGCAGAGAGCCCGATGCGAGGCTCGATCCCAGGACCCTGGGATCATGACCTGAGCCGAAGGCAGAGGCTTTAACCCACTGAGCCACCCAGGTGCCCCAGGTTCCAACTTCTTAAATTACCTAAAAAAACTGCCTGTTCTGAACATCTAGATATACCAGATATACCAGATAAAATATGCAAATGTCTTTTCAAATACATAGCTCCAAAGATAGTAAGAGATATCCCCATGGATGTAATGAAAAGTTTGCAGTATGAGCTAACTCCTCAGTGACATTGGTACTGGGGTGGGGAGCAGACATCAGTTTCAGTGATGCAGGGTCTTGAGATCTAGGTCCCTGGGGATGAGGGGTGAAGCCTTAGACCTCCGCCAGGAAGACGATTATCATGGAGATCCTATTATAGAGCCAAAACCCTCAAAGGGGTTCAAAACTGAGTTAAAGAGGCTCTGTCCATTGCAACAGTGAGACAGTGATAGCTTACCTCCTCCTGAGCTCTGGTTTGAAAAGAAAGAGCCTCTGCTTAAAATTTCTAAAATTCACAGCTATGTCATGGGGAGTTGGGGGTTGCAATTCACACTGTTTTCATTGTCTGAGAGAGAACTCTTTTTTGGCTGAAAAACTGGACTAAAGAACTGGGCCCAGGCCGATTTCCTTAACACAGATCACACAGAATTACTGATGAAGCTCTGCTTAATATGACTTCCAGATCCAAAATTAGAAACACTCAGAGAAGCAACCATCCAAAGCAAGTCCTAAGACTCAACATGTAGCACGATCAAATTGCTGAGAACTTCCAAGAGTCGGATAAACTGATAAATGCCTTTTATAAGCATGTTTAAATTCTGTTACGCTGAAAAGAAATTTTTAAAAAAAGGCATGTTTAAAATAATTGGAGAAAGAAAGGAGAGACCAAAACGTAAGAAGATATCCAAAAGAACAGGCATATTTAAGAAAGGCACTACTTGAAATACTAAAGACAAATTTAAGTATTGAAATTAGAAACGAAGCCATTAGACAAAGAGCTAATGACTGAATGAATGAAATAGAAGAACAGAATTATACAGAATAAAGTAATTTATACAGAATAATTATACAGAATATTAAACAGAATAAGTATATTATACAGATTAAAGCCCAAGCAGATAATGACATATTGTAGCAGAGTTAGGGGACTTGGAAAATAGAGTTAAAAGTTCTGATATATATGTTCAGTAAGATTTCTGGGAAAAGAAAATGAACAGAATTGAGGAGAGGCAATGCTTTAAGAAATAATGGTTAGGGCTTTTCCAGAAGAGATGAAACAAGATTTCTCAGATTCAGGAATTACAGTGAGTCTGAAGCCAGAAAAATGAAGTTAAAGCTATACTTAGACAAAGCATAAGAATCCTGTAGAATACAAAAAGGGTGAAGTGTATCTGTAATGATACGTACCATATGAGGTCATGGGTGGGGGGCCAGGGGGTAGAAAGTAATTACAATATGATACCAGAGAAGGGAGCGGTATTCTTTTTTAAACTTCAAGATAATAATAATAACAATAATAATAATAAAAAGACAAAGTAGAAGAAAGTGAGTGAAGAGTACGAAACTATCAGTACAATATGTAAGCACAGATGAAGAACAGACATGGCAGAACCCAGCCTACCTTACTATCAAAGACATGAACCTTCGAAGTACAAGACATTATTTCTTACCTGTCCACTTCCACAAATATTTGAAAGACTTCTCTCTAGTTTAGGCAAAAGTGTGGGGACCTAAGCTGTTGTTGTGGGAGTCAGGGCAACTTTCCTCTTAGTATTGCTGCTTCAAGGCCTCTACCAGGGAATAATCCATACAGCCACCCAAAAGCATGTCCCAAGACAGTCCTTGTAGTGATATTTGTAAAAGTGAAAAATTAACAGCTAACTAGTGGTCATTAATGTTTGAATAGTTAAGTAAAGCAAAGTACATATATTTTTGGAACATCCTACAGCCATCAAAAAGAGCTAAAAAATCGATATACATATTAACAATTTAAAGGACATATTAAATGAAAAAAGCAAGTTGTGAATTCGAAGGGATACATGCACCCCTGTGTTTATAGCAGCATTATTTGCAACAGCCAAGATACGGAAGCAGCCCAGTGTGTATCAATGGATGAATGGAGAAAGTAGAGGTGTTATAGATAAATATGGGATATTACTCAGCTATCAAAAAGAACGAAACTTTGCATTTGCAACAACATGGATGGAGCTAGAGAATTTAATGGTGAGTGAAATAAGTCGGTCGGAGAAAGACAAATACCATATGATTTCACTCCTATGTGGAATTTAGGAAACAAAACAAACATGCAAAGGGAAAAGGGAGTGAGGGAGGGAGGAAGGAAGGAAGGAACGGAGGGAGGGAGGGACAGACTCTGAACTACAGAGAACAAACTGATGGTCGCCAGAGGGGATGGGTGGAGGGATGGGGGAAATAGGTGATGGATGAAGGAGGGCACTTCTCGTGATGAGTCCTGGGGGATATATGGAAGTGCTGAATCACTGTATTGACACCTGAAACTCATATGACAGTGTATGTGAACTAACTGGAATTAAAATAAAAACTTAAAAGAAAATAGCAAGTTGTAGAACAGTAAGTACTGAGGTAATAAGTAAAACATATATGCACACAACATTACATAATGCAATTTATGTGTTTACAAGTGAGTAGAAAATTATGAAAAGAAAATTCACAACATTGAAACAATGACAGCTCTCCTGTACATTGTCCTTAGCACTGGTTTTAAAATTAAGATACACAGCTGGCTAAGCCTGGGTGGCTCAGTTGGTTCAGTGTCTGCCTTTGGCTCAGGTCATGATCCTGGAGTCCTGGGATCAAGTCCCTCATCGGGCTCCTTGCTCATTGCCGAGTCTCCCTCTCCCTCTGCCCCTCTCCTTCCTCATGTTCATTCTCTCTCTCTCAGATCTTTTAGAAAATAAAAATAAACAAAAGTTAAATTAAGATACATTAATTTGATAACACTGGTCAAATGTGTAGAAGGGAATGCAGGGGACCATTCCCTTTGGGGAGGAATGGCCAGGAGGGAACTTCACGTTATCTTGGGTATTGAAATGAGTTACAACAATAATGTTTTTGTAAATTATTACTGTGATTCAAAAATACATTTAAGGGGTGCCTGGGTGGCTCAGTCGGTTAAGCGTCTGATTTTGGCTCGAGTCATGATCCCAGGGTCCTGCTCAGCAGGGGGCCTGCTTCTCCCACTCCCTCTGCTGCTTGCCCTGCTTGTGTGTGTGCACGCGCGCGCGCGCTCTCTCTCTCTCTCTCTCTGTCAAATAAATAAATAATTTTTAAAATACATTTAAAACAACAACAACAGAAAAAACTGCCATAAAACCTGTGATCACAGTGTCTGGGGCGTGGGAGTCTCTCATCCTGACTAACAGCTTTACAAATTGTGTGCATCTGTGTACATGTGTGATAGTGTGTGTGTGTGTGTGTATCTGTGTGTCTGTGTGTATAACTGGATGTTAAAATGGTGCCTCTTAGGATGCCTGGGTGGCTCAGTGGGTTAAGCCTCTGCCTTCGGCTTGGGTCATGATCCCAGGGCCCTGGGATGGAGCCCCGCATCGGGCTCTCTGCTCGGCGGGGAGCCTGCTTCCCCCTCTCTCTCTCTGCCTGCCTCTCTGCCTACTTGTGATCTCTGTCTGTCAAATAAATAAATAAAATCTTAAAAAAAAAAAATGGTGCCTGTCGCTTAGTGCAACTGCCTCCAGACCATTCTGAGAAGAAACAGCAAGTGTTGCCTCCACCCCAAAGCGATAGGAGACCACCCTCCAGGACTCAAGAAGAGGGCTGTTGAGCCCACCACAGGGGCACAAACTGGCTGAGATGACAACCCTGAGAGAGAATATCTCCAGAGGAAGCTGCCGGTGTGGCCTGTCCCTTCTCCACCCTGCCTTCAGGGAAGAGCAGGGCGGGTGCTGCCCTTCACTCTAAGTCAGAGGACAGGGGCTGCTTGGGGGGGAGGGGTGTCACCCACACAGCTTGACCTGTGTTCCCTGGAGGCTTGCGCGTGTGCCTGTGTGTGTGTGAGAGAGAGGAGACGGTTCAGTGACACCTGCCTCAGCATCCACGGGCCCGAGGCTGGCAGAGCAGAGCAAAGGCCCTGCCCACTGAGAGGTCGTGATGCCTCCACCTCCCCCAGCGACGGGTGCAGAGATGCGCGGACGGAGAGCTGCAGGTTCCTCTGAACCAGGTGTGGGTGACTCAGGAGGGATCCAGCTTACAGCCATACCCAGAGAACTATCTAGAGGGGCCGCATGAGCCCCAAAGAGGTGGAGGGACCGTAGGATGCCAGACGGCTGACCAGCCCCATGAGGGAGAGACTGTGGGACGTCTCCAGTGGGGAACTGACTAAAGGATTCAGCAGTGAACATCCACCCGAGCCCAGAGAGCACCAGAGCCAGATCACAAGAGTCCCAGTCAGAAACCACTTCCTGCCTCTTCCCAGCCACCCCTCTGTCTCCCTAACCCCCAGCACTAGAAGGCTCAGAAGCCGCAGCTACCAAGAGGGGTGTGGGGAGGAGCTGACAGAGAGAGGGAACAAGAAGCCAAACCAAGTGACTACTGACCCCCACCAAGGTCCAAGCTGGAGATGGAGAGAAGCTTTTTTTTTTTTTTTAAAGTAGGATTAACATACAGTGTTATTTGAGTCTCGGGTGTACATTGTTGTGATTCAGCAGTTCTCAGTGCTCATAATGATACATTACTCTCAATCCCTATTTAGGGAGAAGCTCTACTTTATATATATACATATATATATATTTTTTTTAAGATTTTATTTATTTATTTGAGAGACAGAGATCACAAGTAGGCAGAGAGGCAGGCAGAGAGAGGGGGGAGGAAGCAGGCTCCTTGCTGAGCAGAGAGCCCGATGTGGGGCTCCATCCCAGGACTCTGGAACCACGACCCAAGCCGAAGGCAGAGGCTTACCCCACTGAGCCACCCAGGTGCCCCAAGAAGCTCTACTTTTAGATAAAGTTTGGAGTTTTGTGCTTTTCATCAGATGGGACCTATTCATTTACAACATGAGATTATTTGGAAACTGAAAGGAAACAATGAGCCGCCCTGGTGATTCTGAGAAGAAATCTATCAAATGAAGGGATGGAATATTTTCCTGTAAAAATAATTTGCTCATCACGTCTGTCCACATTTAGGGCTGTCAGTTGAACTGAGGTCACAAGACCCGAAGCCCTAGGTTTCAGACTAACATTTTTTTTTTTGCCACAGTGACAACTAGAAGGACTTTTCTCATGCACCAGTGCCTGAGAGTTCACTGATCACTAGTTCATTCATTGATTCAGTAAATATTTGTTGAACCAGTGGATGTTATGCTTCCTTAGCTTTTTCTCTTAAAAAAAAAAATATATATATATATATTTATTTATTTGAGAGAGAGAGCACAAATGGCAGGGAGGGACAGCAGGAAAGGGAGAAGCAGACTCCCAGCTGATCAGGGAGCCTGATTGGGGGTTGATCCCAGGACAGGGGATCATGACCTGAGCCAAAGGCGGACGTCTTTGCTCTTTCTCTTACATTTATGGCTGAAGTGTTTAGTTCTCATTAAATTTGCCTCCTCTCTGCGCTTACTGTGACAGGAAGTCCATGCCAGGTTGTCTGGTAACCAGAAACAGTGTCTCACATACTGTCCACAGCTGCGTCCCTTGCCCTGCATCAGATGTGTCCTGTCTTCCTCCTTCACTGCCAACTTCCACTGCCTCGTCAACCCCAGCAAGGTCTCTGGGAGAGGCACAATATGAGAAGGAAAATGTGAGAATGACATTTGCTCTGGAGAAAATGAGAGTCACAGTGACGGCCCCTAGGCAACTAGCAAGAAGAGGGCAAGTGTTTTACCTTGTTGTTTGGGAAAGGTCTATTTGAGCTAAGTTGGGAAAGATGAGAAGAATGGAGCTCTGAGTAAAAGGAACCAGCAAGTTTGTCCAGTGCCAGTGCAGAGTGAGTGAGAAGGTTGATATGAGTAGGGAGACCCAAGTGGTCATCAGGGGCCATACCACGGGGTTCCTACAGGCCAGGTAAGGGGACTGGATTCACCTGGCTGCTGGGTGTTGCATGGTCTCTACGGGGCAAGACCAGGAACCAAGAAAGTCAAGAAGAGGCTGTGGTGATCACCTAGGCAAGAGTTGATGTATAGGGGAGGCCGACCGTGGTGCAAAAGAGCGGACTGGGGATCTGTTTTGGAGTGAAACCCAGCAAGAATTGCTAATGAGACAGGCAGGGGAAGAGAGAATAGGGGAGATCATTGGAGACTTCTAGATTTATGGCTTGTACAAATGAGTAAATGGTGTTATGCTCCATAGAGATGGGAAAGCAAATGGGAGGGAAGCAGGTTTCCAGAAGAAAAATAAGAGTTTCATTCTGTGCTGTTGGTTTTGAGATGCCTGTTAGACCCAAAAGGGAAGATGGCCCAGTAGGCTTTGTGTCTGTGACTCTGTAGCTTGAGGCAGGGGGCCAAGGGAGAAATAGAAATTTGAAAGTCATCACTTTTATCTGTTTACTTACAGATGAAGTAGATGAGGAACAACCTGCAAAGATATTGAATGAGTCATTCTGTCAACTTGCTGTCCGATTCCCTGGCCAAAACTGATTCTGTGTTTATTCTTTGCATGAACCTGTGTCTTGCTTTTCTGCTCTAAACTAGTTCACTATGGAGTGAGGCTTTTCCTTAAGGTCCTGTACTGAGCCGTTAGCAGCTCACATATTTTTTATATCTGGTCTCAGCCCTGAACATTTCCTCCATATAAGAAGTAGCTTGTGGCTCATATTCATAGCTCCAAAATCAGAATCCTGGGCCCCAAACTCTTTGTTCAGTTACCACTGCCCAAGGCCATGGGATTCTATTTGTATAAATTCACTGATGAGGTCTCATCTGTTTTGATTGATTTGGTCTTTTAGCCCTGATAAAAATATTCCTTTGCCAAAATTCAGCTTCTACACTTATTGTCTCACCACAGATGCAGTCACTGCTTTATTATTATTATTATTATTGTTATTAACACAGCCCACAAAAATAAGCCCAATATATCAATCTTAAACTGATGGTATCTCGACTGGTCCCAATATTTGGCTGATGTTAAGCCTTAAAGGCATAGTTTAAAGTTGCTGGTTCACTTCCACATGCTTCAGAAAATTCCAACTCTGCCTCCACAACTATTCTTTTGGGTGAATTTATTCCCTGAAGTTTTATTCTCTGGAATTCTGGGGCTCTTTTTTCTCTTAGGATAAGGCGATATCCTCTATTACTTTCCAGAATTATCTTAGGAAAGAGGAGTTCTCTTCTGCACCCCATAGGGTCCACCCCAGAGCAGCAAATGAAAGAAAGACCCTCTCCCATCATCTCAAAAGCAGAATTAGGAGGAAAGATGGAAGGCTGACCTGAGGAAGTCGGAGCGCGGGGTCCTCAGTCCTTTCCAATAAGTTCTTTTAAGCTTTTCAAAATTTTCTACATTGCCCTACATCCCCAGGAGGTCAATGATTACCTTAAAACCTTTAGCCTTTATGTTACCCAATGGGAAGATTTTTTTGGTGAATGGTTTAATTTTTAACTGTTATTAGTGACAAGTAAACCAAACTCATTAGATCTTCCTCAGACCGAAAGGCCAGCTGAGATCACTTCCATCTTCCCGAATCTTCCAGCCAGAATCAATGTCCCTCCTGACACCCCGTACCCTGTGTTTGCAGTGCTGTTCATTGTGTTCCTCATTAGGATGGGGTATGTCCTGTCCCTTTTGAGTCCTGTCTCACCAGAAATGTTTAGTAGAAATGGGATCTCCACAAAGCAGAGACTTAATTTCCATGTGGCTTGACTCAAGTGACTTTTGTGGTTTACTGATGATAGCCGTTGGCATGAAGATCATTGAGCTCTCTGGAACATTCATAGCCTGGGATTCTGCTCCCTTTCCTGGCAGAACATTTCAAAAGACTCACACATACTTGTGCTCCGTCTCCCTGCCCCACTGAAGACAAGAAAGCTTTTAGCAAGCCTTCACTGACTTCCATTCTGGTAAATCCAGTGGCCATTCCCGAGACTTTATCTTTTAAGCCTGACAGCTTTCATCACTCATTCCTCCCCTGCACTGTTTCACTTGATTGTCATCCATGATTCGGACCTGGTTTTCCTCATGCCTTATTGCATGAGGAAAGGATTCCTCCTGAATCCTTTAAGTGGGTCCTCATGTTTTCTGGAACCTCTCATGTTGGTGTCCCCAGGACTGTGGCCTTGAGTTTCTTCCCTATTCAAACTCACTCCCAAGGTGAGCCCACACAGTCTCCTTTCTCTAACTGCCCTTCCTCACACCCCTTGCCGAGCCAGGACTTCAGCCCTTCGGCCACCGTCATCTCTCCTGATGTATCCAGTGGGTATCTCGGTTTTCACGTGACCACAAGGAGAATGCCTCAACCCCCTCCATCTTCATCCCTGGGGCAAGACTGCATCTTGCCCCAAACCTTGGAGTCCTCCTCAGTTAGTCTGCTCTTTCCCTCGGCGAGTGTTCCCTCCACCAGCACGTCCTGTCAGCTCTGCCTTCAGACCTTTCCCCAAATGCCATTGCTTTTCATTTCCTCCGCTCCTAACACAATCGCCTGTCACTGGGGTGAATAAAACATACTCTTACCTGGCCCCACTCTTTCTCCTCTCTTTTTCGGTTCATCTCCACATGGCAGGCAGAATATTGAAAATATAAATACATATATTGTAACTTACATAAATCTGTAAATATGTAAATGCACCATTTACTGGTTTAACGTCTTCCAAAGCCTTCTCAGTAAAATTAGGACAAAAAGGACCAAATTAATGCACAGCACAGGACAGGATGTTGCTTCTCTTGTTCCCAAAAGCCATGAATGAACGAGTTGTCTTCTGTTCAACACACACCCAGTGTGTGAGGCTAGAACACAGAAAGGCAACTGCAAACAGAGGGAACACACGTTGGTCGTTGCTAGTTCAAAGAAATCTGAAATCATGTAGGTAGCTATTTCAAGAACTGGTGTATGGTTCCTGATGGGGCTTCTGCAGGTGATGCGGAGGACAGCAGTGCCCCAAGAATATCTTTCCTCATGGCTCATAGCTCAACTGTGTGGGCAGTGTCTAATCGGGCACAAAAGTCGCCTTTTTTACTGAGTTTTATTTTCAGTGACTCTTTTGTTTTGTTTTGTTTTATTCCTTCTGCCTTTTCCCCATATCTGCCAGGTCCTTATTGTGCTTTCGTACGTGCTGTTTTCTTAATTTGTCAAACTTCTTACACTGTTCTCTTATCCGAAGTTCTGGGAAAGGATGTTCTATCTTGTTTGTGTTCACCTGGCCCTTGCTCACAGTGTGGTGTTTCTGGCTGTGTTGTGTAATTCCAGATTGTGGCCTCACGGTTAATAAACTTTACTCAAGGAAATCTTGTCGAGGGTTGAGGGATTATTCTTCCAGAGAGATTTTTGTTTTTGTTTCTGCTAAGTACTACCAACCTGAGGCCACTTTTATGTCCATTTTATGACCTTAGTCTTCTTGGACTTATGTAAATAGCATATATGTGAATCTAAAACTAAAGCCTGTAGAACCCTGTAGTTATTCATTTTATTGGGAGGGCTTCTTGTTTATTCTGTTATTTTATCTGGTTTTTTTTGTTTTGTTTTTACCATCTAGAGTATAGGCCATGAGAGAAAAGCTATTTGTTTCTCTGAGCAGGTGAACAGATGTATTTTTTCTAGTTTGCCCATCAGAGTAGCTGCGGCTTGGTGTGACCAGCAATAAGAAGAGGACATTTTATTGTAGGGACCTTAGTTTTTATGTCGATAAACAATAAATTGAGAGTTATGGGCTCTCAATTCTCAACTGAGTTAGTGAATTCAATTGGAAAGACACAACTCTGTGGCTCTCTTACTGCACTATATCTTTTGAATTTGGCTTGTAATTACTCCGTAATGCTAGTGATATGGGATGGCCAGGGGAAAAGAGTATGGTTTCCTCTGGGGTAAGTGTAGAATGTTGCTTCTATTTCTTCTCTGTAGAGTGGCTTTGGAAGTAAGCTAGTTGAATAATGTTCAGTTCTGAGCAGCTTTATAAAAGTAACAGGACGATAACCAAGAACACTTTGTCATCGGTAGGTGGGGTAGAACTGTGGTCTCAGCTCCTTGGGTTATTCGGAGCTGCAGCGGAGGGAACTGGAAAGAGGGACCCCTGGAGATGATGTCCGGAGTGCTCTGACCTTTCCCTGCACTTGTCCTCAGAGGGGCCCACGTACCTGGTGTCAGTAATGGATTTTACTACTTTCAGAGGCAATTCCATTGGCCTGCTCTGGGCAGTGGACTTGGCCCTCATTAAATGCTAGGGTTTTGTCAGCTGGGTACCGAAGCCTCATCAGATGGGGGCACCGGAGAGACACCCTAGAGGAGAAGCATTTGCTTGCTGGATGTGGCTGTGCACTACCCCTTCCAATCACCACTCTCTCCCAACCGTGCTCCAGGGCTACCCTGAGCTTCTCCAGAGAGGTGTGGAGCTGCACATCTCGTGAACGTGGCTCTCTCAGGCCACCAGCAGAACCTTCCAGGTGGGGAGCTTTCCCTCATACCCGGGGGTTGGGGGGTGAGGTGAGGGGGCGCTTTCCCTCATACGCCAGGGCCTGCGTTTTCAGCCACTCCGGCAAGTGCCAAGTTCTTGAAGCTTCTCTGCAACCCAGTGAGCCCCACAGGCGCCCTCACTAGTAAGGTCTGGATCCCCGTGCTAGGTCTTTCCTCCAGCCCCAGGGGTGGCAGTGGGCCCTTCCCTCTGCCCTTCCTCTGGTACTTCGAGTTCTTTCTTCTCACTAGCCACCCCCTCCTTTCTCCGGGGCCCTGAGAGAGTAATTCTTCATGTGACACTTTCCTCATTCAGTTCACTGTGTGGTTTCTCTCTCCTGACTGGAGGGACTGATACAACCATTGACTTGTCCTTTTGCCTATTATCGGATATTGAACCTTTTGGATCATAGGTTTAATGGGGTTTTGGAATATAGGTGAGGTTCAGTGGGGTGAAGTCCGGAGACAACGGCCAAGAAAGAATTCTTGAGCTGTCTTTGGTGCAAAATGGTGGTTTATTGAAGCACGGGGACAGGACCCCTGGCCAGAAAGCGCTGCTGCCCCAGGGTTGTGAGGGGTGGCTGACTATATACTATGGGGTTGGGGGAGGTAAGGAAAAGGGAGGTTTTCAAAAGAACTTTCGTATGCTAAAGAGGACCTACAAGATACTGGAGGCCTTGCCATTGTCAAGTTAAGGTTCTTTCCCCCCTCTAGCAAGGTATTACCACTAAGATAGTTGGGAGATTCCTGGAAGAACATCACATATGTCCCACCCAGGAGTGGGGGCTGGGGGGAATTGCAGGGGGTCAGCTTCTGCTTTGTCCTCAGCTTGCCTTCTGTTCTCTCCTCAGGTTGGCCTTACATGCTCATTATTTAATGTTCTCCCAGAGTTGACATCAAATCTTTAATGTAGAAAATATGTTGATCAATATTGATCAGTTTTAAGCATGTTCTTCATTAGGTTTGACCCTATTATTATGTTTTCTACATAAATACAAATGAAATATATTTTTGTGTAATTTTGTTGTGATTCCATTTTCTCTTCATATCTTCCAGAATTTTTCTGCCTCTTTGCAGGGGGAGCCCCTCGGCCAACATACACACATGTATGTGTCAGAGAGAATACATGTGCTTAATCAAAGGAGGAAATGACTTTCATAAATGTGATCATTCTTAACTATCAAATTATGTCATTTCTTCTAATCCTAGGTTAATCCTCTTTTTTTGTTTTTAAAGATTTTATTATTTATTTGGGTGGGAACGAAAGTGAGAGAGATTACAGAAGAGGGAGAAGCAGGCTCCTGCTATGCCGGGAGCCCAATACAGGGCTCCATCCCGGGACCCCAGGATAAACAGGACCTGAGTTGAAGGCAGATACTTAACCAACTGAGCCACACAGGTGTCCCTTAGGTTAAACCTCTTAAAGAGCTGTAGACTTTTCTTCCCATTACTACACATTTGTGTTATGTATGCCCCAAATCTCTGTAACTTTTGGATGTGTGTGATAATTTATTGGGTATATGGATTACATTGTTCTATCTTATAGCCTCATGGTTAAAAAAAAAGTTCTTTGGGTTTGTTTGCATTTTTTTTCTCACAGAAATGTCTTTGGCCACTTTGCTAAAATGGTCATTTCTGGTTTTTATGTCTTTTTCTTTTTTTTTTAGGTGTTTGTATGCCAAGCAATAAATAAACTACTTGGAAAATTCCTTGACTAATATTTCTAAATAAATCACAAAATGTCATCAAATAGTGATGATATAAAGAGTTCATTTTGCATCTCATCTCTTCTGAAAACAGTATGATATTTTGTCATCAAACACGATCTTGGACTTAAGGTTGAGATATCTTTGGCCCATATGTTACGAATACTATTAGTCTTGTTTCACTAAGTGCTTTTTTCTGTAACATAAGTAATAAGTAGGCACATATGACCTTTCACCAAATTTTGAATTTAACACTTTCTGGGTCTTGGTTTTTTGGTTTTTGTTTTTTTAGTGCAAATGTCACATTTGATTTGGAAGCAAAAATCTATGTTAAAATTTATGTTATTTTAATTTATGCTTTTATAATTTAACAATAAATAATAAAATAAAAAAGTGAACAAGAGGGTTGGGAAGGGGATATTTGATCATGACATTTTTGAGTTAGATGTAATTTTTGTGGTCTACTATTTGGAATTTCCGTGTAAAATTTCATACATTATACATATATATCCAATTTGTTTTCTGGAAAAAATAGACTAGTTACTATCAAGTCAATATTAAAGTGCTTCATATTCAAAAATACAGCCCCTCTTCATTGAACAGTGGGCTTCAGGACATTGTATTGGAAAGCAATGAAATAAATGATTTATTTGTGTGCAACTTAAGATATAAAATGACTTCTGAAAATAAGAAGGGTATTCTGAGGAACTATAACATTCACTTGAAAAAAAAATGAGAAAACACTTTTAGAAACAATTTGTTAAAGTAAAGCAACCCCAAAATTTATGAAAATCTTTCTACCAAATGTTAGTAGTTAGCCTACATGTAATATTAGTTTCAGGTGGGTTGCCCGGGTAGCCTAGTCGGTTAAGTGTCAGTCTTCTGCTCAGGTCATGATCCCGGGGTCCTGGGATCGAGTCCCACATCAGGCTCCCTGCTCACCAGGGAGTCTCCTTCTCTGCCCCTCCCCTGGCTCATGTCCATTCTCTCCCTTTCTCTCTCAAATAAATCTTTAAAAAAATATTAGTTTCAGATGTGCAATATAGTGACTTGTCACTTCCGTACAACACCCAGTGCTCATCACAACAAGTGCCCCCCTTCATCCCTATTATCTACTTTACCCATCCCTCCAGCTACCTCCCCTCTGGTAACCATCAGTTGTTCTCTAGAGTTAAGAGTCTATTTCTTGGTTTGCCTCTCTTTTTTCCCCTATGCTCATTATGTTTTGTTTCTAAAATTCCACATGTGAGTGAAATCATATGGTGTTTGCCTTTGTCTGACTGACTTATTTCACTTAGCATTATATACTCTAGTTTCATCTATGTCGTTGTAAATGACAAGATTTTATTCTTTTTATGGATGAGGAATATTCCATTGTACGTCCATACCACATCTTCTTTATCCATTCATCAGTAGGTTGACACTTGGGCTGTTTCCATAATTTGGCTGTTGTAGCTAACACTGCTGTAAGCATCAAGGTGAATGTATTCCCTCAAATTAGTATTTTTTTATCCCTTGGGTAAATACCTCATAGTGCAATTGCAAGATGGTAGGGTAGTTCTATTTTTGACTCTTGAACTGTTGGTGGGAATGCAGACTGATGCAGCCACTCTGGAAAACAGTATGGAGACTTCCCAAATGTTAGTTCTAAAAGATAAATTGAGAAGTCTTTGTAGCTGCTGGTCTTACATATCAGTCCTACCCCTGCTCTGCTCCCTAGTCACTTCCCTCTCAAATGAGATTATGTCAGAGAAACTACATATACCTTTAAGTAAAAACAATTTCAGATTTTTAATAAAATGGATTCTTTTTGACAGAGCAAAAATTAAAATCTCATTAAGGAAAAATATCAGCAATGTGGCATATATTAGGTGATTCTATATTCACTGTAGCCTTAGGACCAAGTGTGATTAACTATAATCACAGTACTGTCCCCTGTGGTTTCATGATACTTCTTAACCACTTGTAAGGTTTTGCTTTTTCTGTGCTTTGCCTTCTCTTCAAATCACTAATCTTTTACTTTTTTTTTTCAGTAGGAAGTACATTTTATGTACATAAATCTAAGACCATTTAAGTATAAGGTTCTTTCTCAAACTTGAAAGTTGATGACCAGTATATCAAAATTACAAGACAGAGTTGTTACATTCTAATATTTACCCAGAGCCAAACAGTCATATGATTCATTTGACCACTGTCTCCAGAGCCACATGCCAGAGCAAAATTAATTTTTATGGAGAAGAGTAATTAATAAAACAGGAATAAGGACCACCTCTAGATTCTCAATACTGCTGGTGATAAATTGAAAGGAAATATTTTGGTTAGGTATTGTAAGTTCCCTATTATACATTTACCCACGTTAATATATACTAAGTTTCTTGCAAGGTTACTCCTGACCAGAAGATACTTGGAGAAATTATACAGCCTTGGAGGTAAGGTGGTACTTGTCATGTAGCCAGCTTCTAGTGTGGTAGTGTGGTAGCCAGCTTCTGAGATGGTGGCCCGCCTTTGACAACCAGGTTGTAATAGGTAAGTTTTTTAGTCAGAGAGTGTCAGAATATAGCAACTGACTGATTCCCAGCAACAGACTGCCATGTACCACCTTGTGGGGTACTCTGCCATGAGCCAGTTGAGCTGAAGGCCGAAAGTTGATGCACCTCCTTCTATTGCTGCTAATCCCATCACCCTGTAAGCCCAGCTCCTTACATCACTGAAAGAAAAGCCCTAAAATAAGGTTCCCCATATAGCCACTATTAGCTACGTATTTATTTTTCCTTCTCAACCATTGTTTTGTTGTCATGATTCCAAAAGTACTTTGGTACAGTACTTTGCTCTGTTACCCTAGGGTAGCTCCACAAATGCCCTAACCAAAAAGGATGGCAGTGCTGCTCAAGACCCTGTTGGGTGGGCCCATTTCCTACCTGCATCCTCTGTGCCACAGGCATCAGGAGTTCCTCTCTTGGTGATAGTCTCAGTGAACTGCTTTGGGAGGCCCTTGTCCTTCCAAATCAAAGATTGTTTTTATAGAGTACTCTGAATTTATAAAAGTTGCAATAAATGGAAGTATCTCTTCATATTGTCAGTATATTGCTGGGAATCAGACAGTTGCTATGTTCTGACACTTTCTGACTGGAAGAAGCTACTTTATCTATTATGACCTGATCGCCAAAGGAGCGCCGCCATCTTGGAAGCTGGCTACCACACTAGGTATACAAGTAGGTCATGGGAAAGTGTGATATTGTCTTAGAGTTGACCAGATTACATGCTTTACTTAATAATTGTGTCTAATATTCTACAACGGGACATATGGTGCTGACAAGGACTGTTTTTTGCAGGTTCACTGACGACAATGAGACTTATTTCACTATTGAATATATGACACTTGGGTTTTTTTAGTCCGTTCAATAATTTTTAGAATTTATCCCATTATCCACAGTTTATTAAGGGTTTTTAACTTTAAAGTACCTAGAGCAAGCACTGTCAAATGTATTTTTTAGTAACCATTGTTAGGAATTTAGTGCTGTAGCAGTATTGATTCACTAAGTCAGTGAATCATCTTTATGGATGTACCAGTATTGAATCATCCTTGTGTTCTGGGAGGAACCCCAGGAGGCAGTTCTCAAGACCTCCAGCTGCAGATGAGCTACTTAAAGATCATCAGAAACCAAAGTGTTCTCAAAACAGCTAAGTTTCCAGAATACATGCTGTGATTAACTGTCTTCCTTGTTTATAATGCTGTGATTCACACAGTTCCTTTGATAAGACTTGATGCATCTTTTTGTTGAATTTATTATTTGCAGATGTGATAAACACTTGAGTTTACCAGGTTGATTACATTAATTGTACTTATTTTTAGGGCTGCAAAATGTGCTCATGAGTACTCCCCCCTGTCTTTAAGTCAAACATGTGAATTTATTTCCAGGCATGTCTTTCAGCTCTGCCAAAGCATTCTTGTGCAAAGGCACTGTTTCTGGAAAGCCTCTGAGGATTTGTTAGCTGGAATTGGTATGGGAGAGACAGTTTCTCTAATAAAAGGAGCTCTAAGGAGAAAAACCAGTTAAATGCCTCCATGATGCCCAGGCATTTTGGTTTTAAAGATTTTTCAGCCACAAGAGCAGAGTATTGTGAGCCCTGAGTCGGTCCTTTCTGGAAAGAGGCCATATTATCTGTTTTTGCTACTTAAATGATTGTTATCCCATAGATCTGAGATACAAGGATTTGGAGCCTGGAGAAAATCCTTCAACTTAGAAAAGTCTATAACAGGAATAATAAGCAGATTTTATTTCCTCTCTGTTTTCTCTAATGCAGGGAAAAGAAGTTCTTCCCATGATCTGGCCTCTCTCCTCTCAGGAATCATGTTGGGATTTGAAGCCAAAGAAAAAGTGAGTCTTAAAAGTATTCTTTTGCCTCTCCTTATTCTTCCATTGTGTGTTTCACTTAGAGGCCACTCTCAAATGTATGGTTTTGTCAACCTTAAAAGTAAAACAGCCAGTTATTTTACTGGAAAAAAATGGGTTTATTTGGGAATAGCAGAGGAATTGCAATTTGGGACACACAAGCTATGGCAAACCACAGGCAAGTCCGGAGATCAAAGGAGAGGAACATTACTGGGTAGAGAAAAGGAGGAGGTTGGAAGGGGTTACTTTAAAGGAAAGAAAGCCCATTGGAGGAAAGTGAGAGTTCAGGGTGGTGAAAGCTTCTCACTGGCTGAATTGTGGTATTTTCTTATTGGCTGAGCTTGTTGCTGGGCAAGGAGAAAGTCTTCCTTCCTCCTATTCCAGTGGTAAAGTATGCTTCTTCCTGTTGGGAATGCAGTGGAGCAGAAGAAATAAAACATCGGAGTTCCCACTTCTGGCGTCCTGACTCCATTTTTAAATGAGGTTTCCTTTACTCAGTTTCATCGTTTAGACATACATCATTTTATTCTTCTTCACTTTATTCTACTTCACAGATACTGTGGTTCGTTTTGTTTTGTTTTGTTTTTTACAAATTTAAGGTGTGTGGCAACCCTGTGTGGAGCATGTCTATTGGTGCCATTTTTCTATTAGCATTTGCTCACTTTGTATCTCCATTTTGGTAATTTTTGCAATATTTCAAACATTTTCTTTATTGTTATATTCATTATGGTGATCTGTGATCAGTGATTGCAACTCGCTGGAGGCTCAGATAATGGCTAGAATTTTTTAGAAATATTTTTAAAATTAAGGTACATTCATGGGGTTTTTTTAGCCATAATGCCACCTATTAGAAAAGAAAAGTTTCCCTTAAATTTTCCATATTTTCCTTCCTCTTCATCCAACTACCTCAGCATTCTTCTAATCTTAGCTTGGAGATCAAAGCAAGAGTCATTTTTTTTTTCTTAACACCCAGTGTAGGAAAGTCAGGCATATTCTGAGACTCTGTGTGAGTACTTTCTGCTTCAGCCATTTACTTTCAAGTTTTGATTGGGCTCAATGTCCCAGATTTCTCTCTCTCCCACTCTGATTTTCACCTCTCTTTGAATGAAACGTAAGGGTGAAGAGCAAAGACATCAGTATTATTGCTACAAAAGAGGAGGGACAGAATTAAGGGCAGATGCACTAATTTTCTGTTATGCTAGCACATGGGGGGTGGAACTTCCCATGGGCAGAGTTACTTTTGGCTTTGATTTGTCAGATACAGTCTCTTGCAAGTGACAGAAGTCAAACTGAGTAGTATTTTTTAAAAGAAGGGCCAAAAGCAAAGGGGAGATTTAGTGCTAAGTAGCCTGGGGCAGCTCAAAATTTAAGGGCCTTTGGAACACAGTGCCTGAGATTGGGTGTCAAGGCTGCTCTCTTTCTTCCTCACCCCAGACATCCCAAACCCATTTTTCTTGTTCCCTTTCATTTCACTTTTCAATCTTTTCTGAGAGCCAGGAGACCTTCCTCAGCAGCTCCAGAGCCTTATTCACAACTTCGTAAAAGAAAGAAAAAGTGTGTTCAAGGGGCAGAGCTGAAAATCTCAGGAAGTTCTTTCATTAGATCAGCTCAGGCTGTGTTCCCACCTTTGAAGTAACTGTGACCCAGGACCCAGGACAGTAGTTCTACTGGCTGTAAGGTTGGGGGATGGGCACTTCTCTTTTGGCACTGACTGTCCCAGAGTTTTTCAAGTCAGTGCCCTACCCTGCCTTGAAATCAATTTAGTGGGCACCTAGAGCTTTTTTTTTTTTTTTAAGTGGGAAAGGTTAGAACAGGATTTAAAAATCTAATGACAATCGAAGTTTCAAGTAAAACCCGTTCTCGCAGAGTAACTTACAGGAAACTTATCAAGAAAACATAATTAAATGGGTTGATTTATGGAAATATATATGGTTCTTGGGAATCTGGCCACAGCTCACTCTCTGAAATTGGGTCACACCTTTGAAAAAGAGCCTTTGATGTTTGGTTTGCTGTTGTGTCCTTTCCCAGGAGTGCACGTTACTCGCTGGGCTTTTACTAACTGAAGACTTGGGTCGCACTTGCCTCTGTGGTGGTGGCCCTTGGTGTTCCTGGATGACGGACTGACTGCCCGCCCTGCCCAGCGCCGGGCTGGCAGCTGCCAGGTCGGCCAGCTCATGAGTCCACCTTCCTCCCCACGGGCTCGCCGCTTGCCAGCCCCGGAGGAAACAGCGTGCACCTGCTCTCAGCCTGGCCTACTTGCTTCTTCCCACCTTCAAAAACAGGGAACAGAAATAAAAGCACTTCAGGCATGACTAAAGGGAAGGGTCCTCCGGCCACTGCACTGGGGCATGTTCTGTTTGGCTGAGGTCACCTAGGCAACTGTCCAACCAGAGAGTCGAACGGGGCTTTGACCTACAGTCTGTTATTACCGTTCGTCCAATCAGACGTGGCTATGTCAAACTCATTTCAATACACGGAATATAAAGGAACCCCTTACTCCAAGTCCCTGAAAGTCATCAGTCTTTGTTAGAGGCCGAGTGTGTACCTGTGGTTGATCGTCTAAGGGGTTTTCCTGAGTCTCTAGGGAAGGCAGTGAGAATGTGAGGAGCGTAAACAGGAGTTTTGTTTGTTGGGTGAGATGGTAAAGCAGCTTGGCCCTCAAGTTCAGCGATGGTCGTGGGCGTTGTTTCTCCTGGGGAACCTGGGCGATGGGGGAGTCAGGCTTCTGCTGTCCTGGGGGAGTGTTGGGCCGTCTCAGGAAGCAGAGGCTCTCTTCAGACCTTGAAGTTTTCATCAGATGGCTATTTCCTGTGTGATGTCCACCAAGGACACCAGCTGGAAGGGAGCATTAATATACAATCAATAATTCTGTTTTGAAATGTCCTGTAAATGAAATCCTACCCTATTTTTACTCCGCAAAATGCCACAGAGGTGCATTCGGGTCCTTGCGTGTGTCGGTAGCTCTTCCTTTTTATTGCTTGATAGTGTTCCGTGGTAGGGATAAATAACAGCTGTTTAACATTCACCTTTTAAAGGACATTCTAGCTTTTCCGACTGTTACGGAGTAAACAAAAATAAACCACCAAAACCCTGCTGTGAACACAGAGGTCTTTGTGTAAACGTCAGTTTTCATTTCACTGGGATGAGTGCTCAGTACCGGAGTATGGGATCATATGGTAATACCTTTTGCATTTTAAGAAATACCTTTTGCAATTTAAGAAACTGCCAAGAAGTTTTCCAAAGTGACGATAACATTTTGTCTTCTCACTAGCAATGTATGAGACATGGAATTTCTCTACATTTATGCCAGCAATCAATGTTGTCACTATTCTTTATTTTAGTTGCCTGATAGGTATATATTGAGATCTCATCAGAGTCTTAATTTGCATATCCCTAGTGGTTATTAATGTTAATGTTTATTAATTTCCGTGAATGTCCCTTAGTGACTTTTGCCCATTTTTTTAATGGGATAGTTTTTTTTTGTTTTTGTTGGTTGGTTGGTTGGTTGGTTGGTTTTTTACTATGAGCTTGGAAAAGTTTTTTATATTCTAAATGTAGATTTGTCATATTTATAGTTTGCAGATATATTCTTTATGTCTATAGCTTGTCATTTTAATTTTTAACAGGATGCTCAAAAACAAACATTTTTGCTTTTGATGACATTTACCAATTTTTTTTCTCTCCTGGATGGTTTTGGTTTCATGTTTAAGAACTTTGTGTGTAGCTCTAGATCCCAAAGATTTTTCTTCCTCTCTAAAAGGTTCATGGTTTTACATTTTACAGTTTGAATCTACCATCAGTTTTAAGCGAATTTTTGTGAAAGGTGTGAGGCTTAGGTTGAGTTTCCTATTTTTGCCTATTGGTCTGGCATCGTTTGTTTAAAAGGTTATTCTTCCTCCCTTAAATTTCTTTTTCATCAGTGTCAAAAGCTAGGTAGCCCTACCTGTGTGGGACTATTTGTGGGTTCTCTGTTTTGGTCCATTAATCTATTTATCTATCCTTTTCCTATTACCACACAGTCTTGATCACCATAATATATAATAAGCTTTGAAACTGGGAAGAGTGATTCCTCCCACTTTATTCTTTCTTTTCAAAACTGTTTGATATTATAGTTCTTTTACATTTCAGTTCTTAAGTTTTAGGAGTTTTGGTTTTGGCTTTTTGTTTTGTTTTGTAGGGTCCTTGTGATTTTCCACATGGACAATCCCATCATCTTCAAATAAGAGTTTTATTTATTCTTTTCAAATCCATGTGCCTTTAATTTCTTTTGTGCTCTATGAAAGACTTCAGAATTTGAATGTAATGGTGATAATGAATATCTTTGCCTTGTTCCTGATCTTGTGGGGAAGCACTGACTCTCTTTTCATTAATATGATGTTATCTGTAGGATACTTGTAGAGGTCCTTTATCACATTCAGGAAATTCTATTACTACTCTGTTGAGAGTTTTTAGTCAGGAAAGGATAGTGAATTTTGTCAAACATTTTCTCTGCATTCATTACTATGATTATAGTGTTCTTCTTTAGACTGTCAATATGGTAGATTACATTGATTAATTTTGAATATTGAACCTGTCTTGCATTCCTTGATCTTTATACACTGTTGGACTTGATTTGCTATTACTGTTTCTTTTCTGTGTTCATAGGGATATTGATCTGTAGTTTTATTTTATGCTGTTTTTATGTGATTTTAGTATTGAGCTAATTTTAGAATCATAGATTGAGTTGGGAATTATTTTTTCTTTAATTTTTCTGGAAGAGATTGTATAAAATCAGTGCTATTTCTTCTTTAAACATTTGGTAGAATTCTTCAGTGAAACCATCTAGGTCTACAGATCTTATTTGAGTGAAGGTTTTTGTTACTATTTCCATTTCTTTAAAAGTTATAAGAATA
Organism: Martes martes; assembly: GCF_963455335.1. Lineage (NCBI taxonomy): Eukaryota > Metazoa > Chordata > Mammalia > Carnivora > Mustelidae > Martes > Martes martes. Next base: position 145,448,934 of record NC_137893.1, on the reverse strand, counting down.
TTCCATTTTTCTAATTTATCTTGGATGAATTCTTCTAGTTTGTGGTTGCCCGCAGTATTCCCTTATTATCATTTTAATGATCTGTTATATACCCCTGTTTTATTTGAGATTTGTAATTTCTCTCTTTTATTATCAGTCTTGATAGAGCTTCTCAATTGTATTGATTTTTTTAAAAAACATTGTTGCCATGGTTTTTCTATTGTTTTTGGTTTGTTTGTTTTTAATCTCACTGCGTTCTCTCTCTCTCTCTCTCTCTTTTTTTTTTTTTTTGATTGATTGATTTTAAAGAGAGAGAGAGCAAGAGTAGGAGGGACAGAGGGAGAGGGAGAGAAAAACTCAAGCAGACTGCATGCTGAGCGTGGAGCCCAACTTGGGGCTGGATCTCTTTGACTCTTGAGATCACGACCTGAGCTAAAACCAAGAGTCAGATGCTTAACTGTCTGTGCCACTCAGGTGCCCTCCCTGAGTTCTTTTCTTATCTTTCTTCTTGCATTGAACTTATTTTGCTCTTCTTTTTCTATACCTTTATGTGGAAGTTTGTAGTAATGATTTGAGAGCTTTCTCCTCTTCCAATATGACCATTTAGTGCTAGATTTCCCTCTCAGCATGACTTCAACTGCATCCTATAAAATTTTTTTTAATTAATTAATTAATTTGCTTGACAGGATGAGGGACACAAGCAGGGGGAGTGGGAGAGTAAGAAGCAGGCTTTCCGCTTAGCAGAGAGCCCAATATGGGGCTCGATCCCAGGACCCTGGAATCATGACCTGAGCTGAAGGCAGACGCTTAACGACTGAGCCACCCAGGTGCCCCCCAAAAATTTTTAAGTAAACTTTATTTTGAGATATTGTAGATTCACATGCAATTGTAAAAAATATTACAGATACCGTGTAGCATTTACTCAGTTTCCCCAAAATGTACATCTTGCAAAGCTTGGTACAGTATCACCACCAGGATGTTGACGTTGAGATAATCAATATGGCAATCCATAATGGCAAGGATCCCTCATATTTTCCTTTTTATAGCACAGACACTTCTCTATCACCCACACTCCTCTTGGGCCACTAATACAGTTTCTGTTTCTTTATGTCATTTCAAGAATGTTATGTAAAATGAATTATATAGTAGGTAATCTTTTGGAGTTTTGTTTTTTAAAGAATAGACTTTGTGGGCATCTGGGTGGCTCAGTTGTTAAGCATCTGCCTTCCACTCAGGTCATGATCTCAGGGTCCTGGGATCGAGTCCCGCATTCACCTCCTTGCTCAGTGGGGAGTCTGCTTCTCGCACTATACCTCCCCCCTCTCATGTTCTCTCTCTCACACACTCTCTCAAATAAATAAATCTTTTTAAAAAATTAAAAATGGACTTTATTCTTAAAGGCAGTTTCAAGTTGACAGAAAAATTGGGTAGAAAGTGCCTATACCTAATATACTTCCTCTGCCACTGTGTTAGTGTGGCACATTTGTTACAATTAATGAATCTCTATTGGTATATTATTATTAATGAAAATCCATAATTTACAGTAGCATTCACTCTGTGTTGTGCAGTTAGTTCTGCGGGTTTTGACAAGTGCATAATGTCACGTACCCACCATATAGTATTACAGAGAATGGTTTCCTTGTCCTAAAGATCCTCCATACTTCATCCCTTCATCCCTGCCCCCTCTTAGCACCAAAGCCTGACAACCACTGGTCTTTCTTACTGTTCTTATAGTTTTGCCTTTCCCAGGATGTTATTAGACTAATGTAGTATGTCGTCTTTTCAGACTGGCTCCTTCACTTAGCAGTATGCTTTGAGGATTCCTACTACCTTTTCATGGCTTGATAGCTCATTTCTTTTTATCACTGAATAAAACTTCCTTGTATGGATGTACCATAGTTTATTTATCCAGTCATCTATTGAACTGAATTGTGAATAAAACTGCTATAAACATTTGGGAGGTATACATACACATTCACACATACACATCATCTTAGATAGATATATCATAATTGCTGGATCAGATAGTAAGCTAATGTTTACTTTTATAACCAACTGTGTCTTTCAAAGTGGCTGTCCTATTTTTCACTACAACCAGCACTGTAATGTTGTACTGTTACTTCAGCTCCTAGCCAACATTTGGTGGTGTCAGTGTTTTGGATTTTGGTCATTTGGGTCAGTGTATAATGAATGGCATCTCATTGTGGTTTTAATTTGAAATTACCTAATGACATATGATATTGAACACCTTTTCATTTCTGTATATCCTTTTTGGTGAAATGTCCATTTATGTTTTCATCTATTTTCTAAATGGATTATTGACTAGTTTCTTACTATTGAGTTTTGGGAGTTCTTTATATATCCTAAGTACTAGTCCTTTGTAAAATATGTGCTTTGCAGCTATTTTCTTTGAGTCTATAGCTTGTCTTTGCATTCTCTTAAAAGAGAGTATTAGTTTCTTATGGCTGCTATAACAAATCACAAACTGGGGGTTTAAAACAGAAGTTTATTCTCATATATTTCTGGCAGGAAGAAGTCAAAATCAAGTGTTAACAGAGCTGGTTCCTTCTGGGTGCTTAGGAAGAGGATTTGTTCCATGCTTCCCTCCTGGTTTCTGGTAGCTTCCAGGAATCTTTAGTGTCTCTTGGTTTGTAGCCATATCACTTCTAATAACTGCCTTCGACTTTCACATGATCTTCCCTTCTCTGTATCTTCTCTTTGGTTTCTTATAACCAGTTATTACTGGATTTAGGCTCACTTGGGCCCTTAAGATAATACAAGATCGTAAATTGCCCAGAAAGAACACAGATAGCAGCCTAGAATCTGAGCAGAACCTGAATGGCTGCGATTAAGGAGAATCAAAAGAAAGGTACTAGGAATAAAAGTACTTATATCATGTAGCATTTAATTTGTCTGTGATAACAAAGGGAGAGGAGATTCATCTGGGGAATCCCAAATTTTCCTGCTATAAATATATATATATTTAATATATATATTATATATATATTATATATATATTATATATATATAAAATATAAATATTTTAAAGAGAAAACAGTCAATGATCTAATAATATTGTTATATTCCAGTGAAGGCAACAAATTTAGTTCTTATTTCCAGCATTGTGTTATTTGGGTGCCATTCTTATATGATGGTCGTATATTATTGGTTGATTAACATACTGGTGAGTTTAGTTGGACTGTGTAAGAATATATAGTTTAAGATGGGAAGGTAGTCACATGTCAGCTTTATTTCTACTAGGTAGAATGTTCAGTGTGGTCCAATTCTGATAAATTTCAGGATTTTAGAGGACTCATGGGGCAAGAGAAGAAACCATAAGTGTCAGACTAGCCTATCTCACTGTCCTCTTATGGATTCTAGCAGCAGTGGGTGGGATTGGGTTAATGACCCCATAGAACTGAGTCACAATGTTCTGTTGATCCACAAAGGCTCAACAGGCCAGCCATACCCCTTGTTTGGTGTTAAGTTTGTTGTTATCACAACAGCCCTAATCTAAGTTTGCTCCTTTGCCAAGGAGAGGCACTTCTGCCCCAAGAGCCTGCCAGATGGCTGCTCTCTGTACTCTGGAGGGCTAAAACAGTTCCGTTGGGAAAATTACTGTACATTAAGGTGAACTGCTTCAGAGGTCTCTGTCACCATTAACTAGATAGTTTTCCGTGTCCTGTTAAAAAGAGTTGTGGTCAACTAAATCCTTATGTATGGCAGATGAATCTGTTACTGTTCTTTGTAACTTTTTTGTAAATCTAAGCTCTTTCTCAGAAAATGTGAGTGGCTCTGAAAAGAGCCTTTGGTTCAGTTTGGGTTTGTTTTCACTCGCGAAGCTTTACTGCTTCTGAGGTATTACTTGCACTGGACTTTATGACGGTGGCTCTCGGTCTTCTTGGGCAGCAGCACGGCCTGGATGTTGGGCAGCACGCCGCCCTGCGCGATGGTGACGCGGCCCAGCAGCTTGTTGAGCTCCTCGTCGTTGCGGATGGCCAGCTGCAGGTGGCGCGGGATGATGCGCGTCTTCTTGTTGTCGCGCGCCGCGTTGCCCGCCAGCTCCAGGATCTCGGCCGTCAGGTACTCGAGCACGGCCGCCAGGTACACCGGCGCGCCGGCCCCGACCCGCTCCGAGTAGTTGCCCTTGCGCAGCAGCCGGTGCACGCGGCCCACCGGGAACTGCAGACCCGCCCGCGACGAGCGCGTCTTGGCCTTGGCGCGCGCCTTGCCGCCCTGCTTGCCCCGACCTGCCATGGCTTAAGAACAGTTGGGTGATAACGCAGAAAATTTCCGTTAGTCCAGACCCCAGTCCTATTTATTTGATTGGCTGTTAGTCTACCAATGCGAGGATGTTCCTGGAATCACCTGACTTACAAACACGCCACTACCCATTGACCAATCAGATGTTGGCTGCACAACGCATCATCGGGCGCTGCGCCTATAAATACCACGCTTGGCTTCCCCGAGTGCCAGTTGTTGGTCACGTTGGAGCTGTTTACCAGCCATGCCAGAGCTGACTTCGAAGGGCACTACCATTTCCAAGAAAGGTTTCAAGAAAGCAGTAACAAAAACTCAGAGAAAAGAAGGGAAAAAGCGTAAGAGATGCCGCAAAGAGAGCTATTCCGTTTACATCTATAAGGTGCTGAAGCAGGTGCACCCCGACATGGGCATCTCGTCCAAGGCCATGGGCATCATGAACTCGTTCGCCAACGACATCTTCGAGCGCATCGCGGGCGAGGCGTCCCGCCTGGCGCACTACAACAAGCGCTCGACCATCACGTCCAGGGAGATCCAGACGGCCGTGCGCCTGCTGCTGCCCGGGGAGCTGGCCAAGCACGCCGTGTCCGAGGGCACCAAGGCCGTCACCAAGTACACCAGCTCCAAGTAAAACGACTCCAGTCACTAGACAAGCTTTAGAACCCAAAGGCTCTTTTAAGAGCCACCCACACTTTCCAAAAGACTGTAGGCTCTTCTTAGTTGTAATGTATGTGGGTAGGTGTTCTGACTTGGAAACTGCTGGTGTAACAAGCAAATGGATTTCTTGGTCCATTTTGCCAAGTTCGCTTTGCTCACACCGTATCTTTGAGAAATAATGAGGTCTCAACTGGAGTGGTTGCATGACTATCTTAGTACTAAACACCTAACTGGATTCTTTATGCATTTACAGCATTTTCAGTGAGACTTTATATCTAGGTGAAGAAATTCAGAGAAGGCAATCCTTTGAACAGAAAAAAATTCCAGTAATCCCATGTCTTCAGGGAGATCCTTCCATGGGCCATGAGAGCCATAAGGAATATGGCTTCCCTTTCTCTAAAAAATATTAGTTTTAAGTACTTTGTATCAGATAACAGTGAAAGCTTGGAGCTGTGGACAGACTTTACAGACCTTAAGACTGTCTAGTATGGGAGCATTAGTTACAGCTGTTTTGCTTCCTCTGTACATTGGCTGTGGTATGTGAAAAAATTCTTTGGGTCAGGCTAGCTGCCCAATAAGCTGCTGTTATTTGAGGCCCAAAGCCCAGAATTTCTTGTTCTGATTTTATCTGAACATTTATTGTGGTTTCTAAACTGGGCTATATATCAAGAGCAGGTTGACAGGAATGTGGACATTTTGCCGTGCCAACTAATTCACACTGGAGCCCGATAATTGGCTAACCCCAATCAACTGGCAAACGAGTAACATTAATGAATTCACTCTTTTTTTGCATCATTTGTTACAAGTTATAATAGGGCCACTTGTTTTTTATATTGTGATTGGATCATTAAATTGTGTTTGTACCATGTATTACTGGGCTCAAATACCACGATGTTCCAAATCAGATCATACAGAATTTATCAAAATAGGATGCCCAGTAATCACGGCAGAGGACTTTAGGTACAAGATCTAATCTGTCATAATTATCTGGACTCTTCTGAGAGAGCCCACAAGCATTTTAAAAAATCAGTGAAAAAGGCCATGGAAATTGACAAAAAAAAAAAAAGAGAAGGAATCAAATTATTATGACTACTTCCCAGAAACCTGTGGTTCAGCTAGAATCCTCAGTTTGACTCTTAATTTCTAGTTTCTTCCCTTTCTAGAAAGATTTAATGTATATACATCTTCTTTACAAGAAATAAAAATAAAAAGAAACTGAAATGCCATTTAGTTGAATATGTATAGTAAAAATTCATAGGAAAAAAGTGTCACATGCCTTTGCAGAACCTCTGAATGCCTTAGCCAGGAGTCCTTGAAGGAGGTAATAGATGGGACATCTGTGCCACATTGTATGGGAGGGGGGCATCGTCTCCAGTCAGGGGTCCCAGCTGCCCTAATAAGACCTTATAAAACAGCAGGTATCTGCACAGCTCCCAAATCCTGATCAACTCTGAAGTTGAGAAGTTTTGATTTTCAGGCTGGTTCTTTCCCTTAGCAGCATGTATTTAAGATTTATCCATTTTTGTTATGTGGATTACTATCTTGATCCTTTTTATCACTGAATAACTCTATTGTATGGATAGACCAACTGTGCTTGGTCTAAAAATCTATGGTAGACTCACAGATCTCTATCTGCAGTCTAGGGCTCTCCTTGACAAAATTCCATTTACATATTTCAAGGGATCTTCATTGCTTCCACTTTTTAGCCATTGTAAGTAAAGTTGTAAGTATTTGTGTGCAGGTTTTATGTTGACATAACTTTTGAAATAGTTGGGTAAAAATTACCAGGAGCACAACTGCTGGGCTGTATGTTTTACTTTATAAGGAACTGTTAAACTGTCTTCCAAAGCGGCTGTGCCACTCAGCATTCTCACAGGCAGGGACTGAATGAGAATTCTTGTTGTTCCAAACCCTCATCAGCATTTGGCAATGTCAGGTTTTGGATTTAGCCGTTCTAATAATAGGTGTGTGTAATAGCTCATTGTTTTAATTTGCATTTCCCTAATAACAGTTACGTTGAGGACCTTTTGAAATGCTTATTTGCCATCTGTAGATCTTTTTGGTGAGATGTCTGTCCAGATCTTTTGCCTATTCTTTAATTGGGTTGATTTTCTTACTGTTGAGTTTCAGGCATTTCTTAAAATATATTCTAGGTACAAGTCCTTTATCATATAGATGATTTGCAAATATCTTCTCCATCTGTGGTCTGTCTTTTCATTCTCTTACCCAGGGTCTTTAGCAGAGCATACATTTTTAATTTCAAAAATGCCCAACAGAAATATAATGCAAGCCACAAACATTGGCCATATATGTCACTTTAAACTTTCCAGCAGCCACATTTAAAGTAGAAAAAAGAAATTGGTGAAATTATGTTTAATCAAATATTATAGTTAATCCAATATACCAAAAATGTATAATTTCAGCATGTAATAAAGATAAAATTATGATAATTTGCATTTTAAAGGATTAGATCTATGAAATCCAATGTGTATTTTACACTTATAGCATGTCTTAGTTCAGACTTGCAACATTTCAAGTGCTCAGTAACCACGTATGGCTAGTGACTACCATATTGGACACTAAACTCACTCTACGTAGCCTAAACCACATCCCTTGCTCTAAACACCTATGGAAGACTCACAGATTTCTATCTGCAGTCTAGGGCTCCCCTTGAATTCCAAACGAGTAAATTCAACTGCTTTCTCAACATCACCATTCTGACATTAACAGCCACCTCAAAATTCTCTCCACAAGGGTTTGCAGTCTCTCTTGACAGTGTTTTCAATTTTATGGTTCACGTTATCCATGGTGCCATCCCATTCACGTGGTTGTCCAAGCCAGAGATGTGATATTTTTTCCTTGTTAGCTCTTTTGTTCAGTCTCCACTTCAATCTATCTACAAGATATATCAATTTTATTTCCTGTGTATTTTTGTTATCTGGCTACTTTTCCCCATCTCCACTGCTGCCATTTTTGTCCAGGCCCTGTCATCTATCTTACACCTAAATTACTGTCCCTAGTTAGCCTCACTGTTCTTAATCTTGTTTCCATAAAATCCATTCTCCACTCAGTTGGCAGAGTAATCTTAGATGAGAAAAATTTTGTTTTCACTAACCATTAACTGAAATTTAGCATTCTTTTCAGTTATGAATACTGCATAGCAAACAGACCAGTCACATTAGCCATACCTGTGGCTTTGTTACCATTGGAAATCACAGCCATATTCCTAGCTCTTAACCATGGTTACAGATCTCTCAAAATATTAATACCCATGAGAACCTCAAAATATTGTAATTGTTATTTGCTATTTCAAGTGCAAATAAAAAAGCACCATTAAATATAATTATTAAATACTAAATGTAAATATTAAAATATTACTATATCAAACATTTTAAAAATATTTTGAAAACTGTTTCAGTCTGACATTATTTTATTATTAAAGCTCATATTTGGGGGCACCTCGGTGGTGGAGTCGGTTAAATATCCAACTGTTGGTATTGGCTTAGGTCATAATCTGAGGTCCTGAGATCAAGCCCCATGTCAGTCTCCACATTCAGTGTGGAGTCTGCTTAAGACACTCCTACTCCTTCTGCCCACCTCAGGCTTCACATGGCCCTCCATTCCGCATCTCTATGTCTGTGATGTCCTCCTCCTTTCCCTTATAAGGGTACCTTAAATCCAGATTGATCTCATCTCAAGATTCTTAATTACCTCTTAATGATACCCTATTCCCAAACAAGGTCACATTCATAGGTATGAGGGGTTAAGACTTGTATATATTCTTTAACAGAACAGAACTGAACCCATTACACATCACAAACTAACAAATTGCTCCTAAAGCTTAGCTTAACATTGATGCACACAAAATTTACATCATTCTCTCTGGGCTGAAGTGATTGATTGATTGATTGGTTGATTGATGAATGGGGAAAATAACTCTGTTTTGTCTGGCGTTGGCAGGCATCCAGTCTCAGAACTTCTAGATTGTTTCTTGGTGCCAGTGGGCTTGGGACCTTGAGCATGGTGAAGTATGTGGTCTGACTCAGGGGCTAGCACTTGTCCACTGTGATGATGTTACTGATCTGGGCATCTGTAAAGCAGGAGGGCAGGTATAGGACATGTTCTTATGGTGTTTCTCTGAGTAGCTGTGCTTTCAGATGTGGTGGTGGCAGTCTTGCTGGATAACTAATGGTCCTCTCCATCTTCATCTTGGTCACCATGCCAAACACAATCCACCCTCAGATGGCGAAATTGCTGGTAAAGGGGCATTTCTTGTCAATGTAGGCAGCCTCAGTGGCCTCCTTAGGCACCTTGAAACCCAGACCAATGTTCTTATAGTATCATGGGAGCAGCTCCTTGCCAGTTTCTCCAAGAAGGACTTTCTTAGTTTGAAAGATTTTTGGCTGTTGTGAGTAGGCACGCTCACTCTGAACGTCTACTGTCTTCCTGGTCACCTGAGGAAAAGCTGGACTGAAGTAATTTAGGCTAAATTATAGACCGCACAAAGCCTTTTGGGGGTACCTAGTTATCTCCCTCATTCGTAACTAATTGAGACCTTGTGTTTATGTCTACCTCACTCTATGAGAAAGGAAACACAAGAAGAGTAAGCACCTCCTCGGTCTTGTCCTTTTACACACACACATTCATTCATTGAGCAAATATTTGAAGACCAGAGGAAAAAGAAACACAATTTTAAAATCTTTTTTGGAACACAAAGAGTAACAACAAAATGCAGCCACTTTCTCTGACTGGCCGTCCACTCAAGGAAGAGCAACGCGGGCCTGCCGGGCCAGTAGAGTGAGGACTTCCGCTGGTCTGGCTCGTTGTGGCCCCGCTCCCCAGGAGGGTTTCCCTTGCCGCACACACCTCACGGTCCATTCCGAGATGGGACTGGGAAGTTTCTCTTTTGAGAGTTGCACCAGCAGAGGTCTTTCTGCTGTTCTGGGTTCAGAGAAATTATGGTAGCTTGAGGGCAATGGCAGCATCCGGGTCTCTCAACAGGCTTGGGTGCTCTGTCCTTTTTCCAGCCCTCACCTTCCTGGCACTCCTTATGTTTTCTGCTCTGTGGCATAACAACACCACAGCCTGGAATTAGGGAGAGAGAGGGAAGACCTTCCCTGCTTCCAGGGTCAATCCCAACAGGTAGTTATTGCTGGTGATGTCGGGGTGGAGTAAACAGCTAGAGGGGCTTCGGGAGGGGCGCACCTTCAGGATCTGCTCTCCCCAGTTCCCAACCCCAGCCTCACTGTATTTAAAGCAGAGCCATAGCTCTGCTGTGACCCTTTCCTGAGAAAATTCCATCATGCCTGTCCTCTGTTACTCAGGGACTGAGGTGCTGGCAACAGGCAGATAGCACCCTTCTTAAAACACATTAAAAAAACCTGAAACAGTAACAAGAACCCCTGTGTTTTCACTGCTTTCCTGTGGATGGTTTTGGACTAAAGCTTTGCTCTTACTTGTCTGACATTAAAAAAGTCTTCGGAGATCGCAAACCCTTTCCACCCTCCTTTGTGCTACCAAAGTCCCGAAAGCTGGGTTCTTGGCACGCAAGTCCGATCTAAGGAAAGACAGTTTGACCAACGGCTTTGCTTTTCTAATAATAAACATTTCCAGGTTCCTAGTGGAGAATGAAGAAATTCGTATCTTTCAGCAACTCTTACATATCAGTGAGAATTGAGAATATTTACAGAACCTGTGGGAATGAGGAGGAGCATGGCTTAGAGGAAAAAAAGATAGTTTAACTGCTTACATTAATCAGAAAGCATAAATACAGGCAGTTCTTCAGGTAGTATCAAATCTTAAAATGATGATGCAAAGCAACCTTAATAATCAGTGGGAAAAATCATGATTACTAAAAATTTCTACATTTTTATCCAGATACTCAAAAACTCCCTTAACTGTCTGTTATGATTATAGAGGTAAGTAGAAAAAAAAAATTAGGACATTGTGCTTTAAAATATTAAAACCATTACAGAATTAAAGTGTCCTTTCTTTTTTAAGAACTTTGTGAAAAGAGTTAGACGTGCTTGCCTTCTCGTCATCATGTAACTTAGGGTCCACTGAACTTCTTTTCTATACCTTGGTGAAGGCTCAGGCTCTTTCTAAATTCGGATCAGCTTCCACCATCATCTTCTTTGTATTTTCAATGTTGTGAAATATCTTTGAGAATTCCTGTACTATGAAGTGTTTTGCCGGAGCCACTTTCTCTGGAACATGTTCATCCTTTTCAACACAAACACTTTCCGATTTATGTCAGTGAGTTCACCTTCCCTGAGTTCCTCTGGTCGTGTAGCTAGTGTCTCGATAGCGCCAGCACCAGCAGTTTCACTGCCAGCTATTTCTTCTAGAACTCCTTTTCTATTCAGTTTGGATTCCACTTCCAGGAGTTATTTTTCTTTTTTTTCTTATACTTTCATCTTGATGGGCAAATCCCTCCTTTGATGATCAATTCTTGTCATATACGTTTATCACTGGGAGACAAAGTGGCAATTAAAAGTACACACTTCCGGGGCACCGGGGTGGCTCAGTGGGTTAAGGCCTCTGCCTTCGGCTCGGGTCGTGATCCCAGGGTCCTGGGATCAAGCCCCACATTGGGCTCTCTGCTCGGCGGGGAGCCTGCTTCCTCCTCTCTCTGCCTGCTTCTCTGCCTACTTGTGATCTCTGTCTGTCAAATGAATAAATAAAATCTTAAAAAAAAAAAGTACACACTTCCTATTTGGGCATAAACTGAGTAACGTATGCAGTGTCCAGTAACGAACACATTTTAAAGTAAGTGATATGGGACACCTGGGTGGCTCAGTCGGTTAAGCATCTGTCTTTGGCTCAGGTCATGATCCCGGGGTCCTGGGATCGAGTCCTGCATCAGGGTCCTTGCTCAGGGGGGAGCCTGCTTCTCCCTCTGCCTGCTATTCCCCCTGCTTATACTCTCTCTCTGACAAATAAATAAAATCTTTTAAAAAATACATAAATAAAATAAGTGACACAATGGGTCACATGATAGAAAACAATGTGCATTTGTTTTCTGTTCAGTGACTTATATGAACTAAAGATCCAACACTGGAGTTTGTAATTGATGCATCTACTCACTACTGAAATTCATACTGTGTTGTTGGAAAATTGGTGTTATTTAACTGAACTGTCATAACTGGAATTCATTTATATCAAAACTGTGCAGTGTGAAAATTGTCTCTATGAAGTAAGCACCCCACTAAAGAAGCTAGGAAAAAATAAAAATAAAGCGAGTCAGTGGAAGGCAAAAGGTTAAATAATAAAAAACCTGGAAAAAAGTACTTAGGAGAAAGAGAAATGGCAAAACTATTTTTAAATTTTTCATTATAGTAAAATAATAAATGTAAAAATGAAGAAATAAAAAATGAATACATTTTTTAAAATAAAAGATTAGCCAGTAGCATGGTAATTGATGGGATTTGTAAAAAAGTGAGAAAACACAAACACAAAATTAGGGATAATAAAGAACTTGTAGTTATACACACAGTGGAGAGAAAATCATTAGAGACCAATTTGCTTGTCTCTAAGAGGATATCTTTAAATTATTTTCTTGTAAAATATTTTTTTACCACAACTTATTACAAATTATTAGCAAATCCAAGCAGAACAAGTTCATAAAAGAATAGGGAAAATGGTCAAAGAACTGTCAACTGTAAAAGAGACACCAAGTACCCATTGTTTTGAAAAGGGAATTTTACCAGAGTTTTCAAGAAAAGAGAATTCCAGTGTATTCAGTTTCAGAGTATTATAAAGACAGTTATTTTCTAGGGGTACCTGGGTGGGTCAGTCCATTGAACATCTGACTCTTGGTTTTGGTTCAGGTCATGATCGCAGGGTGGTGGGATTGAGCTCCACACTCAGTGGGAGTTTGGGATTCTCTCTCTCCTTCTCCCCTTCCCCCCAACCCCCACTCGTGAGTGTCTGTGCCCATGTGCCTGCACGCTCTCTCTCTAAAATAAGTAAATCTTTAAAAGAAAAAAAAGAGCATTATCTTCCATATTATTTTTATGAATTGAGTAAAAATTTATACCAAAAGCCGAATACCATTACACACAAAAAAGGAAAATAGAGATTATCTAATTTACAATATTGAAGTGTAAATTGTAGATGGTATATTGGCAACTGGAATTAAGTGAACAACATGATGCCGAAGCGGGGTTTTATGCAGAAATGCAAGGATAACTCAGTATTAGGAAGTTTATTAAAATAACTCATCATAATATGTCTAAAGAAGAAAGGGTTATGATCAATCCCCAGTGATGCTGAAAAAGCATTTTCTAAAACTCAGTATCCGTTCTTAACTTACAGTTCTCAGTAAAGTAGACAAAGAAGAATTATTTCTCATTATGATGAAATGTATCTATTGAATAGTGCAAAAGGTTCTTCAGCAAAGTGAGGAAAAAAACTGGAATGCCTACTCTCTTCATTTCTATTTAACATCATTATGAAGGCCTGTGAGCCACTGAAATCAGACAGAAGAAAGAAATTAGAAGCAAGCTAATTAAAAGGAGGCAGTAAAATGTTTATTTTCAGATATTATCACAAAAATGTAAAACCCAACAGAATTTACCAGAAAGCCAACAAGAATATGTCAATTAAGTAAAGAGTAATAGGATATAAAAATGATGCACAAGTATCAATACTTTCACATAGAACAATTAAATGGTAGAAGATATGAATAGGGAAATACACCATTTACAATAAGAGCAGAACGAAAATATCTAGAATTATACTTAATAAAAAATATGACAAATTTATATGAAGGAAATTGATTTGCCCATACCAGACACATGGTCCCATTCCCTGTAGGTGAATGGCTCAAGCGGTATTTGGGGCTAGACTCGGGTTTAGAAAAGAGAGAAGGTGGGGTGTCCGGGTGGCTCAGTCAGTTAAGCATCTGACTCTTGACTTTAGCTCAGGACATGATCCCAGGGTTGTGAGATGGAGCCCCGTGTTGGTTCCCTGCCGAGCTGGGAGTCAGCTTGAGATTCTCTCTCCCTCTACCTTTGCACTCCTCTCTCTCTCTCTCAAAAAAAAAAAGGAAAAGGGACGAGGAAATGCTCAGGGAAGGCTTTTCTTGCTCTCAGAGACCCAGTGAAATAGACTATCTCTTCCTGCTTTTACTTTACCCTGTCTGCATGAACACTTGGACCTGTAGCCAGCATGAGGGTGAAGTTAGGGTGTAGAGAAGAGCTGAGGCTATCACGGTGTTGGAACCAGGACTTTGATCATCCCACTCCTGCCATTTCTTTACCTTTGGACATCCTGATTAGTGACAGTACTTATTCTATCAGCTCATTGATTTGGTACTTCCCGCTATTTGCAGCCAAAACATAATCTGAGGTAAAAGCTGTGTCAGGCTTGGCACTGTCGGGTGGCACTAAAGTTTATTTAATGAGAAGAAAACATACATACATTTCTAAATCATAAAAAAAAGTGCTTTAAATTAAGTCAAGTTGAGGATTCCAGCTAAATCACACGTCTGCTGGAAGTAATTTGATCCCTTCCTTTTAAGCTCATTAAATTCAATCCTGTATGGATTTTAGTACTTGGTCTGCTTCTCTGAGAAGAGTCCAGATGATGTAGCAATATAGGACACCATTTTTTTTTTTTTTAAGATTCTATCTATTTGACAGAGAGAGAGATCACAAGCAGGCAGAGAGAGGGGGAAGCAGGCTCCCTGCCGAGCAGAGAGCCTGATGTGGGGCTCGATCCCAGGACCCTGGGATCATGACCTGAGCCGAAGGCAGAGGCTCAACCCACTAAGCCACCCAGGTACCCCAGGACACAGACACCATTTGATGATCAATCCTACGACAGAACAAGTGATTATAGGTATAGAAAATCAATGTAAAAATGATTCAGTTAAAGTTACTGTTTACCAGCTGATTGTGACTAGCCAGGTTAGTGAGTTCCAATCTGAAAACCTCATATGCTAATGTTTGCACATTTCAGTGTCAGCATGCCCTCTGTGAACCTCTAACATAGACCTTGAACCAAGAGACAGCACCTCAAACTCTGCAGCTTGAGGGCAGGTAGGGTAGTCTATAGGACCAATTCTTTCATGCACAGCAGTAAACAGGAAGCAAAATACCATTAATATTCTCCAG
The DNA here is from genome assembly GCF_963455335.1 of Martes martes. NCBI lineage: Eukaryota > Metazoa > Chordata > Mammalia > Carnivora > Mustelidae > Martes > Martes martes. The sequence continues at coordinate 145,433,920 of NC_137893.1, read as the reverse complement.
AATTTCCTAGGGTCCCAAGAGCTCTGCATAGCTTCAAGCCCTTGGCTTCTGTTGGGGAAGATTTTTGGACAAAGGCCTGCTACAGGGCCACCTGAGTGGCTCAGTTAAAGTGTCTGCCTTCAGCTCACGTCATATCAAGGTCTTGGGAACCAGCCCCACTTCCGGCTCTCTGCTTGGCCCTCTCCTTCTGCCCTGCTGTGCTATCCTAAAACAAAACGGAACACCACCAACAAAAAACCCTTGCTGCATTCCTTGTTAAGCTGGTCTTCCTCAACATCCCAGTCCACATGTACAGATTACAAATGCTTCTCAGAGCTTGCATTAGAGAATTGCTCATATTGAGATGCTCAGGGCTCCCATGAAAAACACCAGTAGCCCTAGCATGTAATGTGAATCTTGGCACCACTGGGGACAAGTACATCACTATGTGGTCCTAAACTGGCTGAACAAGTCACTGCTCAAGTAGAACTAGCACCTACTTTCACCGGTTTTCTAAACAGATTTTTTTAATTCTCAGCTTGCCACAATACAGGGACTGTGCCCGGTCAGCAGAGAGCCCACAGCCCTTCTCCAGGAAATTTAAGTGGCTCTGAAAAGAGCCTTTGGGTTATTTAGGTGAGGACGCTTACTTGGGCTAGCTCACTTGGAGCTGGTGTACTTGGTGACGGCCTTGGTGCCCTCGGACACGGCGTGCTTGGCCAGCTCCCCGGGCAGCAGCAGGCGCACGGCCGTCTGGATCTCCCTGGACGTGATGGTCGAGCGCTTGTTGTAGTGCGCCAGGCGGGACGCCTCGCCCGCGATGCGCTCGAAGATGTCCGTAACAAAGGAATTCATGATGCTCATGGCCTTCGAAGAGATGCCGGTGTCGGGGTGCACCTGCTTCAGCACCTTGTAGATGTAAATGGAATAGCTCTCTTTGCGGCATCTCTTACGCTTCTTTCCTTCTTTCTTCTGAGTTTTCGTTACAGCTTTTTTGAAGCCCTTCTTGGAAATGGTCGCGCCCTTCGAAGTCAGCTCTGGCATGATGAGTGTACAGCTCTGTAGCGTTACAGCTCTCCAGTTACAGCTCTAACGGCTCCAGGAGACCCCAAGTAAGCGAGGAGCACTGGAGGTTGGCGAGAGCAGTATTTATAGGCACAGCTCTGAAGTGACGCGTAGAGCAGACACCGTCTGATTGGTTAGTGGGCAGTGGCGTGAATGTAAATGAGGTGATTCTGGCGAGGCTTTCTGATTGGCTAGATAGCCATCAGCCAATCAGACAGCAAATCACAACCTACTGTCAGACTATAAATAGGCCCGGTAGCGTCTCTAGCGGTTGGTTTGCTGCAGTGCGCTCAGTTATGTCTGGGCGCGGGAAGCAGGGTGGCAAAGCACGCGCTAAGGCCAAATCCAGGTCGTCTAGAGCCGGCCTCCAGTTCCCAGTGGGCAGAATCCACCGTCTGCTCCGAAAGGGCAACTATGCAGAGCGCGTTGGGGCTGGTGCACCCGTGTACCTGGCGGCCGTGCTCGAGTACCTGACGGCCGAGATCCTGGAGCTGGCGGGCAACGCGTCTCGGGACAACAAGAAGACGCGCATCATCCCGCGTCATTTACAGCTGGCCATCCGCAACGACGAGGAGCTCAACAAGCTGCTGGGCGGTGTGACCATCGCGCAGGGCGGCGTCCTGCCCAACATCCAGGCCGTGCTGCTGCCCAAGAAGACCGAGAGCCACCACCACAAAGTCCAGAGCAAATAGTTAACAAGTCATGAATCCTAGTGAGTGATCTGAACGTTGGAGAAGAAAAACCAAAGGCTCTTTTCAGAGCCACTCAAATGGTCAGTGAAGGCTGTGCATAAACTGCCATGTATGTGAGTTGTCTACATACACGTACATACATGTGCCATGAATCCTGGTTAAAAATCCCGGCACACCAGACCTTTGGTTCTGCTAATGGGTTCTTCTGAGTTTTAAAGCTGTTAAGGATCAACAAGCCTTCCTGTAAGTGGTTGGTCAGCAAGGAAGATTTTTTGGAGAGAGAAGGAGAGAGAATCTGAAGCAGTTTCCATGTTCCGTGTAGATCCCCCTGGAGACTTTAATCTCACAACCCTAATCATGACCTGAGCAGAAATCAAGAGTCTACCACTCAGGCACCCCAGACAGCAAAGTTTAGTCACCACATACTGGAGTCATTGGGAGAAAGAACTATAATTACTCTTATCTTTGCAACCACCACTTAGTTTCTGAGCTTATGTAAACAGGTGACTTTTACTTCTATTTTACAGAACTTGCATGTGAGAAAGCATGGGGGAGGGGTGGTGGGACAGCAGGAATCCCAAGCAAGCAAGCTCCACACTCAGCTTGAGCCCCACCTGGTCTTGATCTCTAGACCCTGAGATCATGACCTGAGCTGAAATTGAGTCCCACACTCAACACATTGAACCACTCAGGCACCCGTAGACAGGCAACATTAATCCTAAAATTGAGGTAAGGCCTATAGTTAAGTGATGATTGGATAAGAACAAACAGGAGGGGGCACCTGGCTGTCTCAGTCATTAAGCATCTGCCTTCTGCTAGGTCTTGATCCCAGGGTCCTGGGATCCAGCCCCCGTGGGGATCCCTGCTAGGTTGAGAGCCTGCTTCTCCCTCTCCCATTCCCCCTGCTTGTGTTCCCTCTCTCCCTGCCTCTCTTTCTATCAAATAAATAAAATCTTTTTAAAAATGTCTATCATAATAGTTTGAAATTATTAAGAAATCTTGGCCAAGCTTTTCAAAAATTTTGAGTACAAAATAGTTTCAGTTGATTTGTTTGTACTGTGAACACCAAGAAAAACTGGAAAACAAATGAACATTTAGCTAGTTAGACTGTCAAATAGGATATGTAAAGAAGCAGATATAATAAAGTTATAAAGTTCTATAAGAAGTTTAAAGATGAGCATAAAATACATATGTCAATTAGGGGAGATTGGGTTATGAAAGAGTTTGTTTTTTGTTGTTGTTGTTGTTTTGGTTATTTTATTTTATTTTATTTATTTATTTGACAGAGAGAGATCACAAGTAGGCAGAGAGGCAGGCGGGGAGGTGGGGGGAAGCTGGCTCCCCACTGAGCAGAGACCCCGATGTGGGGCTCAATCCCAGGACCCCGAGATCATGACCTGAGCCAAAGGCAGAGGCTTAATCCACTGAGCCACTCAGGTGCCCCGGGTTATGAAAGAGTTTTAACAATCTCTTGAATTAATGGACATAAATATCAATTAAGGCATGCAATTGGGGAAGACACTAAAGGAAGAAGAAATTTTGAAGACTGAAAAGTTGTACCGATATATTGAACAAAATTAGATAATGTCTAGGACATAGCAATTAAATTTTTTAATATGAAATTTTAAAATCAAGGAAGAATAATGACATAAATGTCTAAATGAGGGATATGCAAAAAATATAAACAGAAAAGTTCTAAATAATTTCAATAGATACGCTTCCATCAAGCAGGTAGAGTTTAAGACCCCAGCCTTGCCAAAGCACAGAGTATGGAAAGACAGGGGAGAAAGAAAATGACTTTATAGTGGAGAAATCTAGCAAACACTATCTCAGCCAGGTGATCAGTGCACAGCATCAGTGATGAGCCATGTCGAAATTGTGCCTTTAATATGGTATGTTGAGAAGGGCATTTCACATCTTTGGTCTTCCTCCCAGAAACCCCGTAATTCCAATCAAACTGTGAGGAAAATATCAGACAAATCCAAGTTGAGGAACATTTTACAAAATACTTGACTATAAACCCTCAAAATTATGAAAGTCATGAAAAACAAGGAAATTCTGACAAACTGTTGTAGCCCAGAGGTGGCTAAGTAAACATGACCACTAAATGTCATGTATTTTGGGTTAGATCCTAGAACAGGGGAAAAACAAATTAGGTAAAATCTATTGACATCCAAACAAAGTTTAGAGTTCAAGTCACTGTGATTTACCAGTGTTAGCTCCTTGCTTGTAAGAAATGCACAAATATTGACAGTAGGAGAAATTGGGTGAGGAGTAGGCAGGGACTCTTATCTTGACAACCTTCCTATAAATCTAAAATTACTCTAAGTTAGGGGCGCCTGGGTGGCTCAGTGGGTTAAAGCCTCTGCCTTCTGCTCAGATCATGATCCCAGGGTCCTGGGATCCAGCCCCACGTTGGGCTCTCTGCTCAGCAGGGAGCCTGCTTCCTCCTCTCTCAATCTCTGCCTGCCTCTCCACCTACTTGAGATCTCTGTCTGTCAAATAAATAAAATCTTATTTTAAAAAAAAATACCCTAAGTTAGAAAACTTACTGAAAAGAACAAAACAATAAACTCAAATTTACTAAACAAAACAAAAAAAACAGGGAAAAGTTCTAAATCTAAAATCAAACACATGAAATACAGTTCTTAACATGCCAGCGTAATTGGCTCTGAAAGGAGTCTCCAGGGTTTGGATGCTCATGTCCTCCTAGAAAACTCATTTGAGGGGCACCTGACTCTGGATTTTGACTTAGGTCATGATCCTCGTGGTGAGATCGAGCCCCTCATCGGGCTTTGTGCTGGGCGTGGAGCCTGCTTAAGATTCTCTCTCTCCCTCTGCCTCTGCCCCTCCCCTCCCCCTCCCTGTCCCACTTGAGCTTTCTCTCTCTGAAAGAAAAAAACAAAAAAAAAAAAAAAAAAAAAAACCCTCATTTGTGGCCAGTATACTTGGTGATAGGAAATAGTGCCCTACACACTGTATGCCTGGCCAGCTCCCCAGGCATGAGCGTGCAGGAACTGTCTGGAATTCCCTGTACATGATAGCCAGGAGCCCATTGTAATGAGCCAGGTGAGTAGACTCACTGGGGAGGTGCTGTAAAGTCACGAACATTCATTCATTCATAGGGCTTCTGTAGAGATGCCAGTTTGGGGGTGAACCATCTTCAAGACCTACTCTATAGTAAGTGTAGGAGGGCTGTCTGTAACATCTCTGGCATTTCCTGCCATTCTTCTGGTATCAATGATGGCTTCCTGGAGCCTTTCTTGGACCTGAGAGAAAACTTAGAGAAAGACTTGGAAATAAGAGACACAGCCTCCCGGAACTTGAGGAAAAGACGGCAACGGGTTGTGAAGCCACGGGACTTATTAATACACCGCGTATTCAGACGAGGTTTTGGGTAAACTCAATTTCTGATGAGAAAAAAAATCAAGATGCACGTGAATGTAAATGAGATACTTCAGGTCCACTCTGATTGGATTGTCCTCCTAGTTGCATCGACCACTCAAAAAGCAGAAGATTGTCCCCCGGGGCCTCGGTTCATAAGCAGTTTGAAGAGAAGCCGCGAACGGCTGCTTTCTTTTGCAGGTTTCAGCCTCAGCCTCTTGGAGAGTCCAACTTCCTTATCCAAGGTCCAGATTCCCAGAGGAATGGAGTGGGCCCAGGTTGAGTTAGATGTCCGCTTGCTGTCCAGCAACATTAGAGGGAGGACAGCGATCTCGGCAAAGAGTGCATCTGGGTGGACACATCATTGTGTTGGGAGGACTGTCTACTTTCCAGTTTTTCCTGATGTGCTGTAGTAACCACTTCTCTTTATCTGTTTGAAATAACCCTGTCCTGTGGTCCGAAGTGCTCCCACTGTGCCACCCGAGCAAGTGAAGGTGACACTTTGCTGTTAGAATTATTAGCCTGAGTGAATTTCTGTTTTTTTAAATAGTGAGGTGAGGCATCATTTTGCGTTTGGTGGCTTTTTGTCCTACATCCTTTGAGAGTTGGGAACAAAATCCTAAGGTTTCTCTTTCCTGTTGTCTCTGCCCCAGTGACTGGCCTATATACTTTCTGGAGTCAGAGAGACAGCTAATGCAAGCAGTAACCCTGCTTGGGAGATGCCCGAAGCTTTACCCAGCTCACTAGTAGCTTGGTCTTCTCAAGGGCGGCTTGCTGCTCTCATCCCCACTCCCATCTGTGCCCCCCCCCCTTTTAAACCAAGTGGCATAAGGGACAGAGGCAGTGTGCCAACTGGGGAATAAAAGTCCTCCCAAACCTCCAAATCCCTATCAAAACTTGTGCCCCTTTTACATTCTTAGGGGTTGGGTAGATTTGCATTTTAATCCCAGCTTCTGGGACAATGTGCACTTCCCCTTACTCTTGACTCCCGGAAACTTTGCGGTGGTGCCTGGGACTTGAGTTTTCGGGGAGTTCTCTGCCCATCCTCTCCCTTGCTGATGTTGCAGCAAAGCCTGCAGGCGCCTATCTCGCCTGGTGCCGTGTGTATCTCGCCTGTAAAACTTTACATTTGGTGCCGAAACCCGGGAGGAGATCGAGCCCCCACCCTGGTGAGGAGGCTCTCTCCTCTCCCTACTGGGACCTGGTCCTGCCTCTCCAAAGCCGTGGTTTCCCCCGATTCCGCGTCTCTCCGGAAAGCCCTGTCCCAATCACGGCAGAGTCAGGGCGGACCCCGCTAGTCACCAGGTGACCTCTGCGACTCCAGGAATTGGGAGACGTCCTAATTTCGCGGCAGTCGACACTGTCTCTCCGTAACCCAGTGTTGGACGAGGGGACGCCTTCTCCAGCCCTGCAGTAGAGTAAGTCTTCACATTTGTCACCAGTGTAATGGGCCTATTTGTGGGGAGGGAAAACAGGGACAAGTCTCTGGCTACCTTCCCACTGATGTGGCGGACAGAGGCAAGAAGGAAATGTAGATAAAATTCAATGTCTTTACCTCTCATAGCCCATTGACAAATACTTGAGTTAGGCAGAGTGGGACATTCCTCCAGGAAACTCCCAACTGTCTTCAAGTTAATGCTTTGCTGGAGGGAAAAACAGCTCTGGCTTGACAACAGCTAGGCCTCCAGGATCCTGTGAGCCTTCTTTAGTATATGAAAGTCCTTTTGGAAAGGCTGAACTCCAGCATTTCCACATCACCTTGACCTGGCTGTGGCTGTTAAGGCAGCCTTGGGGAGGCACCGGAATGGCTCAGGTTGCCTCTCCCATGCAAAGGGGGACTTCGGCTAATGACTCTGCCCAGGGGTGTAGTGAAAAAAATATTTGCCGGGGGACCCTGGGTGGCTCAGTGGGTTAAAGCCTCTGCCTACAGCTCAGGTCATGATCTCAGGGTCCTGGGATCGAGCCCCGCATCGGGCTCTCTGCACAGCAGGGAGCCTGCTTCCCTCTCTCTCTCTGCCTGCCTCTCTGCCTACTTGTGATCTCTGTCTGTCAAATAAATAAATAAATAAAATCTTTTTTTTTTTTTTTTTTAAAAAGGTATTTGCCAAGTTCAGCGCAGCATGGCACACTACTAGGACCATGGTCAAGGTACCTAAGATGGCGGCCATGTTGGGCGCAGCAGCCTGGATGAGGGGGTGGGGCACCACCTTGTTCAATTCTTAGTACTCCCCCACTTGGCTCTTTTACTGGCTGCACTGGGCTGTTGACAGTACTGTGGGCAGGGAGTACAGTAGAGCTACTCAACACTGTTCTCAGGTAGTGTCTCCTAGTCCCTCAGGCCCCCCACCCCAGGCAGTTTATATCGTTGAAGAGTTAGCATTATTCTTGAAGGTGCCCGGCTTATGGGTACCTAGTCAGCATTTCCCTTTCGCACTGGTTCCTAACCCAGGCGGAGAATTCAAAGGTAGAGATTTTCTGTTTGACCTTGTAAGTTATCAATCCCCTATATGTTCTCTGGTATTGGAGAGTTAAAAACCTGGTATTCTCGTGGTGGGGGGAGCCTCCAATTTTCTATGTCCAAAGGACCCTCCTGAGCACAACTGTCTGCCCTTCAGTGGCACTGAGAGGCCAGGAAGCTTCTGAGGGTGTCCGAGGATTGGAGTGCATTCAGCTCCAGTATCCACCAAAGCCGTCCCCTTTTGTGTATTTCTGGGGACCAGTGAATAGTGAGTTCAACCTGGGAACTCTGATCACCCCCAACGGGCCCCCTCTGGAGACGATTTTGACTTGCGTCCTAAACCCAGGGCACGGGAACCATTCACCCTGAAGAGGACTGTATCCGTAAGGCCTCTGTTGGACCAGGCAGGGCACTAGGGGTAGCGGGGACAGACAGGGCAGGGCTGAACTACTGCTCAGGTTTTAAGGGTTCCGGGAGGCTGGCCAACACAGCAGTAGGTTGCAGGATTATCTTTTCAGGTGAGGTCTGGCAGTAATGAGGTCTAACTGATAAGGGAAAAACTGTACTCTAAGTGTTGCAGAAAATCTGAAGTGACCGAGGAAACTCAAGAGGCACACGGAAATCAGGGAGAACTTAGCTTTATTATCGCCGGCGGGCTTGGCGGGATGCTTTCCCAAAGGCTGAGCACCCGACAGGGTTAGGGGTGAGTTTTTATGGTTACGGGTGAGGGGGGATGGTAATGAGATGTTTTCCAGGTCTCTCAAGTCCAAATGGCCCCTTCCTGTGGCAGTATAATCCATGCAGAGGCTCTCAGGAGTGTGCTAAATCACCCTGGGGGACTGTTTCTTTTTCTTTTCTTAAACAGGGCGGCCATCTGGTCTTTTCTTCTGCCTCAGCAGGACAGGAAGGGGGTGGGGCGGGGGTGGGGGGGGGGTGTCTCTATCTGCCTCCTAAGCTGGCCGACCAAACCAGCAAGGGAATTTTAGCCCCTGTCTCAGAGCCCTTCTGGGTTCTTCTTTCCTACCCCATTTCCCGCATGCACCAAAAGTACCAAGTGTGCAGAAGTAGAAGGATATAAATCCCCCTCCCTGCTTGTGCTCAGGGCCCAGACCTTAGGAGAACCGTCTCCTCTGAGCCCACGAGTGTTAAATAAAACTCCGATCCTCCAGAGTCTCCGAGGGCCACTTGGTTCTTCCGTCAGGATCCAGTCCAGGTTCTGTAACAAAACTACAGTTACTTCCTGGTTATTTTTCTTTACCGGATCCTTTATAGCTAATTGGAGTAGCCTGTTGGCTTCTCAATTTCCTTCTCTGTCTCCAGTCTTTCCCACGGCCCATACTGATGTGAGAAACAAAGGCAGAAGAAAAATTATTCAATTTCCTTACTACCTACAGCCCACTGACAAGTCCTGGAATCAGGCAGAGTGACCTTCCTCTAGGGACTCAACTGTCTCAGTGTTAATACTTTGCTAAGAGCAAAGACAATCCTAACCCACCTCCAACCCCACCCCACCACCCCACCACCCCCTCCCCAGGATCCCGTAAGCCTACTTTAACAGATAAAAATTGCTTTAGAGGGGCATCTGGGTGGCTCAGTCACTTAAGCATCTGCCTTTGGCTCCGGTCATGGTCCAAGAGTCCTGGGATCAAGCCCCACACGGGGCTCCCTGCTGAACGGGGAGTCTCCTTCTCCCTCTGCCCCTTCCCTTCCCCATTCTCTCTCTTTCAAATAAATAAATAAAATCTTTAAAAAAAATTCCTTTAGAAATTTCCTTTATCTCTACCCCTCAGGATACATGTTGGCAATCATCCCCAAGCGTATGGCCCACCGATATACATCTGAAAGGTCTCATGACTCGGGTTTTGTTAAACAGTAATGAATGACATTTCCCGACAGGGGCTAGCCCCCTGGAGATCCTGGAAACCTTGCTTCCAAAATTCTTTAGAGACTCACACTATCCTTAATCCCCTCCCAACTTGAAAGCATATAATGGGTCACTCCTTGTGACCCTGGTACAGCTCTTTTTGCCCACTGGGTCCTATCCTTGCACTTTAATAAAATCACCTTTTTGCACCCAAGATGTCCCAAGAATTCTTTCTTAGCCATCAGCTTCAAACACTAATGTCTTCTCTTTATCACATACCTGTTCCCAGGATCTGCCCATGTCCCCCAGATTAACAGTGGATTGCCCAGCATCATACCTGTCTCGTCCCACAACTGGGCTCAGCGCAGATATCAGTATCCTGTACCAGGTGCCAGGGGCAGAATGGAGAATCTTGGTTTTCTTTCTTTGCAGTGAGTGTGGCCACATCACACCCTTCAAAGATGGGGGCCTAGATGGCCTGTCTCCCTGAGAATTTGCTGCCATTCCTCTATAGAGTTCCAGGTTCCCGCATGCCCCTCGTTGAGTCAAACCTCCCTGTAGGCAAGAATAGTTCAATCTATTTGGGAGTGAGTACTTTGACCCCCTGAGCCCCTCGTAGGCACTGCCAGAGGGCAGGGTGTGCGGCGACCTTCTCACCATCTCTGCCTCCAGCCTGGTCAGAGAAATGCTATGGCGCCCATACTCCATAGCGACACGCACCGTGTTTTCCGGGCCTTCTGCTGGAATTTGGCAACTATGTCGGTAAGCTCAGTGGGAAAAGAGGCGGGGGAGGGGGCACCTGGCTGGCTTAGTCCATAGAGCTTGCGATTCTTGAGCTCAGTCTTGAACTGAGATCAAGTTGGGCACGGAGTGTTCCGCATGGAGCCTACTTTAAAAAAAAAAAAAAAAAGCTCATTGCAAGGATATTCTCTCATCATGGCTGATGTGGAAATATTGGGGTTCAGAGCAGATGGCCAAGAAAGAATTCTTGAGATTTTCGGTACAAAAAGGTGTTTTTTTATTGCAGCATGGGGACAGTGTTATGCCCTCCCAAAAATGGGTCCGTGATTAAAGGAGCGAGACTGATATAAAGCGAAGGTCAAGCAAAGCTTTATTCCGCGCCAAGCATCAAGAATCAGACCGGACGTTCGGGGATACACCTCTTACAAGAGAGGGTGACCCTTCTCTGTTTCACATACTAGCTTTTAAGGGCAAAGGCCACGCGGTTGGGCCTGGCCACGCACAGGTGGCCAATGAAACTGTAACACACACAGGAAACTCCACAGTGATGCTGGGTGACCAATTGAATTACAATTTACCCTAGTAGACATTTGAACCAGCCTATCACACCTTGGTTAGGATTGGCGCCAAAAAGGCTCCCAAAGGGCGGGGCCATACTCCTCGGTAGCTAGGGAGCTAGTATGCAACCCCCCACTGATCGGATGTCTCCACCTGGCCTGACCCGCCCTTGTATTTGAGCTTTGTTACCTGGGGCTGGTTTCTGGGACTTGTTTTTAAGTAAATCCCCTGGGGGAAGGGGAGCAGGGACAGTTTAAGGGTTAAACAACAAGGTTATTGTTTAACCTTAATGGAAGCCTCTTGCTAAATAGGTCCTTACAGAGGGGACTCCTGGGTAGAAAGAAGGGGCCTGGGAGCCTCAGGGGTGACTGATTTGTATCTTTGGAGTTGGGAGAGGTAAGGAAAGAGGGAAGTTTCCAAAAGAACCTTCGTGTGCTCAAGAAGACTCCCAGGGTCCTGGAGGCCTTGCTGTTGTCAAGCTATGGTGGTTCTCGCCTCTAGACCCACATTCATTAACATGAAGACAGTTGGAAGTTTCCTGGAGGAATGTTCTGCTCTGCCCCCTTCAAGAATTTGTCGTTGGGCTGCAGGTTATAAGGACATTGAATTTTGTCTGTATTTCCTTCTTGCCTTTGTTCTCCACGGGAATAATTGTTTCCTGAACTGGAGGCTCTTGCTGTGCTTTTCTTTCCCTTTGTGTTGGGGTTCAAGGGCATGCCCTCAGTCACCACATCCCCTCCTTTTTGCTCTCCTCACCTTCCCAGGGGTTCCACCTCTTACCATCCCAACCAGGCTCTTCACAAGTGCTCTGACCCTTATCTGCAGCAGCTTGTAACCTCCTCATTTTGTACAAGGGCATGTCAAGGCCTCTGATACTATGCTGCTCTCCCACCGTGCCTGCCAGGCCCCAAAGCTAGAAGAGTAGGGGACCCCTGCACAGCCTTCTCCAACCTCAGCTCTCCCAACTTTCCAAGTCGAGCTACAGCCTGTAGTTGGGTATTGGTGGCCTTCGAACCGCCCACAGAGCAGGCCAGCCCACTGGGGCGGGCCTGCTTTCCCTTCTTGGCCACCATATGCAGTGCACACTTCCTCCACCAAACGCACTGGGCCAGCTGGCATTTTCAGGGCATCCCTGTACTCATGCAGCCGTCCCCAGGCATCTGACCTATGGGCCACCCCTCCCCACAGGGCCAACCTGGGATTCCCCATCTGATGCCTCTTTCCCAAGACCCATTTCTTTGGTCTTCTGGTTGGCTCGCCAATTGTTGGCTCACAAATTTGGGAGTTCCCTAAGTGAGAATCAATATCAGCCCTTGTACTCAGAGGGTAAGGAGAGATGGAAGGCAGAGGCCAGCCACTCCAGGTCGGTAGGCGGCAGCTTTAATAAGCAAAGAAACTTGCGTACAAGGTTGTCTTGGGCGCCAGTAAGAGGAGTAGATCTCCACACACGCCCACCAGAATCTTCAGAGTTTCTGTAGAGGCCATGCTTGGGTTCAGTCTTGTGTAAGTTTCAGATGGTCTCCACATGGTACTCTCTCAAGGCTATCTCTGCCCTCAAAGGGACTCCTACTACAGGAACAGTGGGTGGGATATACATTCTAAGGACAGGGTAGTGGGTAGGGTGCTGCCAATTGCCTGGGGTCCAGTTTAAGAGTCAACCTGCAGTCATGCCCTCTCATGACCTCCTCCAACAGTGTCTGTCAACGGCTCCCCCTGGCTTTCAGGGCAAAGCACAGATTGTTCAGCTCAGCTGTGAAATGTAGCCCCTGCCTACACCACTGGGCTCTTTTCTTACAACACTCTCCCATGTTGTGGCTTGATTCATATACTTCAGTTCCTGGGATCTGTTTTGCTTTAATTCACTTTTGTCTTTCTAATTATATTTCCTCCCTGGAATATTCTTCCTTCCCCTCCTCATTTAATTAGATTTCACAAATCTTTCAAGATTATTCTCATGCATTACATCATTTGTGAGGCTTTCCTTGACCATTCTCCATCGTGGGGCCAGTAGATGTTCCTCTTTGGTGACCTTGTTGAACCGTGAATGAATCTCAATTATAGCATTTAATATGCTCCAGTAGAAGTTGTTAATTTTTATGTCTCTCTCTTTTACTGAACTATAGATTTTTTTTTATGATGTCTTAATTTTTTGCCAGTGCCTGAAACATAAAAGACACCAATTAATGGCTGATTGAGTGCATTTATAAATAGATTTTTGTTCTGGGTTCCAGCTGCTTACAATTTAGTATTTTTTAAAATTTTTTTTATCTTTTAAAGATGTATCCATCCATGTGAGAGAGAGAGAGTGGGTGAGTGGGGAAGCGGCAAAGGGAGAGAGAATCCTCAAGCGGACTCCCTGCTGAGCACAGAGCCCGACCTAGGGCTCAATCCCAGGACCCTGAGATCATGACCTGAGCCAAAAGCAAGAGTCGGATGCTCAATAGAATGAACCCCGCAGGTGACCACTACTTAGTATTTTAATGACAAAAATAATAGCAACATAGAAAATTGAGGGGGAAAGGCATCCATGACTTCAATATTTTGACAAACTTATTTTTATTTTTGTATGTTTTCTACTAGCCTTCATTAATACAGAATAGCTTCTATTTCAATATTATGATTTAAAAAAAAATTACAAGATTTTTCCTAATTCTTATTTTCACTAGGTACATAATGGTCCATCAAAAGATATTTACTGAGGGGCTCCTGGGTGGCTCAGTCAGTTAAGCATCTGCCTTCGGCTCAGGTCTTGATCCCAGGGTCCTGGGATTGAGCTCCACATGGGGCTCCCTGCTCAGCGGGGAGTCTTCTTCTTTCCCTCCCTTTGCCTCTCCCCTGACTTGTGTGCATTCTCTCTGTCTCTCTCAAATAAATAAATGAAATCTTAAAAAAAAAAAAAAGACATTTATTGAGCATTTACTATGCATCACACACTCAGTGTTTTGTGTAGTTGGTATCGTTTACTTTCCCAAATAATCCCATAGTTGGGTACTATTATTATACTCATTGCACAGTAAAAGAGATTCGGTCTTTAAGATCACAGAGCTAGCCTTGGAGCCAGTATTTCAACCCAGACATTCTGACTCAAAAGCCCACCTTAACCACTGTTATACTGGGATGGATAATTTACCATAATTTACTTAAACATACCATTCTTCCATTGTTGGTTACTTAGGCCGCTCCCAACATTTTACTATTACAGTCAGTGCTATAATGAACATCTGCATGCTTTTTCCTCCTCCTGAAGCATTTGCTTAAACCATTCCTAGATATAGGATGAGTGGGTCAAAGAGTATGCAAGATTATTATGGCTTTTTCTGTGTATCGTTCAATTGTTTTTCCAGATGGCTGCGTGAAAAAGCCACCAGAAAAGCACAAGAGTATATCTGTTTTACTTTACACTCACAGAATTTGGTGTTGCGTAAAGAAAGATTTGCTTCGTTGGTAAGGCAGAGCCTTACCACGTTATTTTATTTTGCATTTCTTTTCATCAGAGTGAGACTGGACATTTCCATTCGTTCCTGTATACAGAAAGACACAGACAGAAGCATTGACGGGTGTATGTTTGTCTTGCCAATTTGTCCCATCTTGTGAAATGTCACTTTGGGTCCTTGCAAAAACTAAACAAGAAATTCAGATTTGTTGTTTTCTAACCTTCTAAAACTTAAGTTATGGTAGACCCTTCCCAGAATATTTGTAAAATCTGAATAAAACAACTTTACGGGGTGCCTGGGTGGCTCAGTGGGTTAAGCCTCTGCCTTTAGCTCAGGTCGTGATCCCAGGGTCCTGGGATCGAGCCCCGCATCGGGCTCTCTGCTCAGCGGGAAGCCTGTTTCTCTTCCTCTCTCTCTCTCTCTGCCTGCCTCTCTGCCTACTTGTGATCTCTGTCTGTCAAATAAATAAATAAAATCTTTAAAAAAAAACCAACTTTACAAGGTCATCGATAAGAGCCAGTTGGATTTCTGAAACGACCCCTTGAGGGAGAATATATTCCTCATTAGTGTGAGATGTGGTCACACATGAGTTCTTTTAAAGCCAAATATAATCTTAGCTGACACCAGAGGGAGCCCAGCAGACATTCCAGGGGAAAATAGATCCAATTTTAACATGTCTCTGAAATGGCACTTTTGAAAGCGTACAGTAAAATTTGAATACTGCAGTTAATATTTCTGGCGAGAAAAACAGAAATCAGCACTGAAAATATTCAGAACCCAGCCTTTCTGTGAACTAGGAACGGTATGGAATAAGAATGGTGATTACATGAACAATTGTAGGACACCCACAGATGGTTGTTCAGTCTTTTTCCAGTGGCTATTTCTGGCTCCATGATGGTGGGAAACAGACCCACCAGCTACGTCCAACTTGAACCAGTTCCCTAACCTCTCTGTTCCTCCTTCTCCTTCCTTGTACACTAATACCTACCTCTCAGGGGCCCAAATCCTAGATCACATCAAGAAACCATCCAATCAGTTAGTGCTTTTCTTCATCTAGTGCCGTGGTTCTCAACCAGGGGTGACTCTGCCCCCCACGGAACAGTTAGTAATGTCTGGGGGTGTTTGTGGCCTGTGGGAATGAAAAAAAGCCCTTGAGTCCCGTCTGGGTTTGAGTCCTGGGTCTGCCTCTTTCTGCCTGGGTGATGGGGAAGGTCTCGACATCTCCGCCCTCTGTTCACTGAGAGCGTGGAAGGAAGAACCCCCCATGAGCTTCTGTGTATTTTACAAGGTGTCAGTTGTGATCCCCTCTCCTTTGCTGGTCAGGCTATGCCTGTGTCCTGCCACCTAGCTCAGAATTTGTCAGTTACTTGGTCAGTTTCAAGGGACCAGCTGGAGGCAGGTAGATTCACGCTATTGGTCAGTGGGTGTGCAAAGCTCTGTGGTCAGCACTTTATGCCTGTCGTCGAAGATGCAAACGTGGAAAAGCATCCGAAAGGAGGCTTTGTGCCCAGGAGCCCACATCCTGCCTCCTCTCTTACCTGGGCTCCGTCTTCAGCCCGCTCAGGAGCTCGGCTCTCCACACACTTCTCAGCTTCACGACAGGCTACTTTGGGCCCACATTTGTCTATGCAGAGAACAGATGCCCACACCATGTATCTGAAATATGGGCATAGAATGTGTAGTTATGCGTCTCCCTTTAGATAAGAAAGTTACTGGAAACTTTGAGTGACATAGTGAGGAAGCCCCATCGTGACTAACTTTATGGGTGGCCTTCCATGCAGTTTCTGAAAGAAATCGTGCACAATGGAAAATCAGGTGTCATGGTTGGGGTCAAGGAAGCTTTTTGGGAGCTAGCTCCTCGTATGTAGGGTGGGGCACGTTGGGGTTCCTGTGTGCAGGTGGGGAGGACAGATCAAGCCCTTGGGGAAAGCAGGCCCTTAAATCTGGCCTGTTATTCCTACAGCAGGCCAGTCAGCGAAGGTTGCTACTCAGAGAGGAAATGTAGAAGCTTCTCAGGTAATCATGTGTCTTTAAAAGAGATTTGGTATAAAATCCTAATAAATTACATAAACTGAGTGGTTTAGACTACATGAATTTGCCATTTCACAGTTGTATAGATTCCGAAGTCTGACCTGGGTCTCACACAGCTATAGTCAAGGTTTGGGGGAGGTTTGCCCTCTTATAAATAATCTGAGAGTAAACATCTTTTTTTACAGACATCTGTCATGTTTTCTAGGGATCTAGGACAGATCCCTAGAAGTGAGAATTTTTCTTCCCCCAAGAAGTTAGTTTTCTTTCTTTGATAAAATGTCTCTTCTTATGGAACTAAGGTTGGGGCATTTGATCCTTGTCAAGAGGATTGACTTGCCACAGTGGCTACAGACTAATACTCTAAAATGGAATGGAGGCAGGAGACCAACCATATATCAATGACAGTGGATGAGATCACCAGGAAAGCCAGTGGGCAAAGAATGGACCCTACTAACATCAAGCTTTAAGGGGCAAGTGAAGAATATTGAGAGCTAAGAGGAGAACCAAGAATCAAAAGAATAGAGTTTCAAGAAGAGGTAGTGATGAGCATAGTTGGGTGGGTGCAGCAGAGGGCCCAGTGGGACAAAGGCTAAAATGTACCTGTGGGTCTGTCAGATATTGTTGACCTTAGACTGTCTCTTACAGAAGAGTATTGGGCATAGAAGACCACTTACAATGGGCTGAGGAATCCAGGGAGGTGAGGAAGGGCAGAAAGCAGCCCAGAGCATTCTTCTGAGATGTTAGAATGGGGCGGGGAGGAAGAGAGAGCACAAGCTGGGAGCCAGCCAGGAGGTGCATCTGGGTCATCTACCTCTTGGGCTTCATTTTTCTCTTAATGATAGTTATCCTGATTCTTTGGATCTGCAAACCATTTTCCTTGGGTAGAAGGATAAAGGTATGCCAGGAGATGGGAAGTTACCCCCTCTGGCCCCTGCTGGCAACTCCATCCACTCATTGCCCTTAGCTCCCTCTTCTCTGATCTGAACGCCACCTCTTCCCTCCATAAGAACTCAGGAAAACACAGAATGGGATTTTCCAGTCTCATCTTATCGGGGGCTTTAGTTTGTTTTTATGTACCTTTGTGTCTTCATAAAACCGATTTCCTACTACCTTTTATAAGATCCTTTTTAGGCATGAATTCTTCAGCGTTCCCTGTACCTCCACATTGATTGATTGATTGATTGATTGATTTAAGAAATCTTTCTTCCCTTTCTTCTTCTTCAGGATTATTTGTTCTTTTAATATAATCACATATTTTTGTGCCAAGCTCTCTAAGAGCTCTTGTAAGGTCTTTGGAGGCACTAAGCCCCAAAAAGGTTATGAGAGAGCCTTCATTCCTTAAACCATATGTAATTCTGAACAAAAATAAGTGTTTTAGTGATAAAATTATATATGTGTGCTGAGACTAAAATAACTTCTTTCAGTTTTTTTAACTGTAAAATTCTGGGCACGGATTTACCAAAGCTGATCTTTCCTCATCTGGGGATATGTCTGCTCTTCCTGCTTGCCAAGCAAGGGCTTTGTCTCTCTGCTGGGTCCTCGGGCACTGGGCTCCTCTGTAAGTTCTTTGCCTACAGTCTTGTGTCCTTGCCTTGATAGGTGCCTGACTGAAGGAAGCCATCTTGGTGTTCCCATTTCCCCAGGGAGGAGCCATTAGTTATGTTGTGTCTTGTCTGCCCTCCTCCTTCCTGTCCTCTCTGCTTCCACTCATATGCAGTTTTAAGAAGCTTAGTAAGACGGCAGAAAATAGAAATGGTAACAGAGGAAAAGCAACATATGCATCCACAGTGCTGGGTAATCACATGTGCTGATCCTTCCGGAAACTCTGTGAGCAGTTATTTCTGTCCTATCTCTGTTTTACAGGTGAGGGTACTGAGAAGGATTTGGCCAAGGCCCCTGTTATGGGTTGAATTGTGTCTTCCCAAAATTCCTATGTTGAAGTCCTAACCCCCAGTATCTCATAATGTGACCTTATTTGGAAACAAGATCATTGCAGGTGGAATTAGTTAAGGTGAGGTCACACTGGAGTAGATGGGCCCCTAATTCAACATCGCGGGTGTGCTTATGAAAAAGAAAAATTTGGACACAAAGATAGACGATGAAGGCAGGGATGGGGGTGATGCTGCCCCCAGCCAAGAGACACCAGATATTGCTAGCAAACCCCAGAAGCCCGGGGATAGGCGTGGAACAGACTTTCCCTCACAGCCCTCAGAAGGAACCAACCCGGTGGACATCTTGATTTCATACTTCTAGCCTCCAGGACTATCAGACAACACATCTCTGCTATTTACACACCCCTGGTTTATGGTACTTTCTTATGGCACTTCTGGAAAACTGAGTGAATTCTTAGCAAAGCTGGGATTTGGGTCCAGCCTTTCTGACTGTCAGCCTAATGCTCTTTCTCTGATAGGCCAGTTGTCTCACTTCCTGAAGGGAAGCAACCACTTCCTCTAGGATAGTCTAGGACTGCCCCCTGGAAGAGGGGAGTTCTGTGCTGTGCTTGAAGATCAAGAGAGTCCTGATGTGTAGAAGGGGGTGGTGGGGAATGATGGCAGCACAGAGAAAAGCCAGGAAGGCTCCCGGCCAGTGTGGCCTGGAACAGAGGACTCATATTAGGAAGCACCTGATTATAACTTTGCATATTCTGAGTACTACAAATATGATCTTGTAAGGGGTTGTAAATTTCCTGGAGATAAAAGTCATGGCCAATAGGGAGCCACTTAACATTTCTGTGAACCCGAGCATGCCATTAATCAAAGGTCAGGCTTCCCCGGAAGCAAGCTCTTTGGCTTGCTGGCAGGCAGGTCAGGAAATGGGGAGGGAGAGGATCATTGGAGTATATTAAACAGCCCAGTCACACTCCCCGGTATGTTACCTGCTCTTCAGAGATTAGGAGCGATCCTCTGTGTCTGGAAGACCATTCTGTGGGTCCTATTAAGGCAAACATTTGTTGGGGACACCATTTCTTTGTCAGGAACAGTTGATGGATATAATCTCATTTTGCTTGGGGGAGGGAGGTGTCAGGACTTTTGTTTTCTCTCCCCGAAAACAGTGAAAAGGAAACTATCAAGACAATGGTCAAGAGACTGGCAAAAGGGAATGGCTTGGGTTGAGTTGACCCCAGGGATCCCCAAGCAGGAGAGATCACAGGTGGGACTGCCTGGGACCTTTGTAAGCCCAGAAGATGTTGATCCAAGCAGAGATGGAAAGATGAAGGTGCCCACGTGCATTTATCTGCTCTGCACTCAAGGGTTGTTATATTGAGAATCTACAGCTGTTAAAGGTCATTGCCAGCCCTAGAGCACGTGAGCGGGAGCGCACCAGCCCCCCTGGTGACAGCATGTCTGATCTAATTGCAGGCTGCCCTCTCTGACAGCCTGTCTTGACTCAACACGTGCTGCCTTTTCCACCACTGGCTTCACGCAGGGTCACACAAGGCTGCGATCCTGGTGCAGCCGCTGAGGATGATTCCCAGATAATCACGCTGCAAAGCGGTATCATTAGTAGTATTAGCGCCTGCCTGCCGAGTGCTGTAATTGTGCACGTGGTAATCAGTGCTGACTCAGAATGGCACAGATTTATGAAGAAAACACAAAGAGTGTGTGCCCAGCCAGGATTTCCACACAGACCACCTTCCTGCTCCCCCAGCATACGTGCAACATTCTTACTTGGTTCTTCTACTGTCGGCACTCAGACACCTAGGGGAGTAGAATTTTGTCTTCGTGTCTGGGAGAAAATAGTTGCTAAGTTTTGAGAGATGAAGGAGGGCTGCCTCCTTATGGAAGCAGAAAGGGAGGATCCCAAGACAGGGCAACAGAGTAGGACCATGCAAGGATTTGAGGGTCTCAGGTCTCCCAGACGAGATTGGCCATGTCCTGAGGGAGAGGAGACCGCTGTCCACTTTGGAGGGCATGGGAAGGCCAGAATTCTCCAGAATGATTCTTTCAACTGATTCTACAAGTCTGAAATACCTTTAACCAGAGACAAAGCCTTCCCTATCAGCAATAAGAAACTGGGTGGTCTCTAGAATCATGATCTCACTACAACTTCCCAACCTCCTGTGAATTTGTTTTCACTATTTCCTCCCCTGCAAGAAGTTGAGAAGAGTTAAAGCACACAACTAATGAGGCGGTCGTAACCAGGAGAAAGGCACTACATTCTGACCCTGACCACATCAGACTCTTCTCTACCGCATTTTACACTCGTTCCTCAATGAGGAGCTCCAGATCTTTCCATGAGATCTGGGAATGAGGAGTGGAGAATATGAGGGGAAATGGGTTTGGAAGTCCATGGTACCTCAAAGGGAAGAGAAGGCGGTTGGGGTCCTAAAGACAAGCTCATTCACTTCCCGCCTGTGCTGAGGACTGACCCTGGACCGTGTTTCCCTCCTCTACTTTGAGAACGGTGGGAGCCCTAGAGACTCCAGTCTGGGAACAAAAGTCACAGAGGAGTCATGTGTCAGCCAGCATTTGAGGGCTGGGACTCTAACTCTGCTGTGGACAAAAACAGGCCAATCGAAATTTCACAGTCCCCAGGCTGGGGAAAGGGGAGGCCTCGGGATTTCTCTTTTTGTGGTTATTCACTTTACATTTTCCCCTTCCAGATTTCCTCTTTCTTTAGTCTTTAATTGACTGGAAACTGTTGCCAATAAGGAAGTGAGGGTATTTTGTGAACTATTTATCAGGATTCCATATTTGTGAAAAAATTGCTTTCTTGTTTCTCATTTTTCATGGAACATTTTTAGCTACCATTTTTAATGCCTGCCTGGTCCTCCCTAACAACATTTATGTGGTAAAAGATGAAGTGTGTGTGAGAGGGGTGTGAGGAAAAAATGACCTGAATCACGTTATGTTCTAGAAATTTCACCAGGTGTGACTTCACCCTTCGCAAGACTCCTGTGTAGAGGACACCTGCTGTGTCTCACCAGCAGGCATTCCTCTTCCTTATTCTGATGATCGAATTCTCTGTCCTGAAACATTCAGGGTCATTTAGGAAGTTCAAACTTTGCAACAGGGATAGTTGGACCATCTAGACCTGGGCTCAATAAACTTTTTCTGTAAAGAACCAGATAAAATATATTCTTGGCTTTGTAAGACATACCACCACCATCTTGACTACTCAACACTACTGTGGTAACATGGAAACAGCCACAGTTAATATAAATAAATGAGAGCGCCTGGGTGGCTCGGTGGGTTAAGCCTCTGCCTTAGGCTCAGGTCATGGTCTCAGGGTCCTGGGATCGAGTCCCGCATCGGGCTCTCTGCTCGGCAGGGAGCCTGCTTCTACCCGCCTCTCTCTGCCTGCCTCTCTGCCTACTCATGTTATCTCTCTCTCTCTCTCTCTCTCATCAAATAAATAAATAAAATCTTTAAAACATATATATATATATATAAAAGAATGTGACCAGAAGTGACTCACACTGGGCTTGGCCTGGGCCCAGCATTGTAGTTTGTCCACCCTTGATCTGAACCTTGCCAGTTGAAATGCCCTGTGCTTTGTTCAGAAAGAGGTATGGAATCCAAGCTGGGCCAATCAAAAATATTCCCTGGAACTTTTCTGTTGGAGCTCCAGAAAAAGTTGGCGCTGCAGTTGATTAGTTAAGAAGATGTGAATCTGGAGCAGCCAAGAGCCATCGTCTTTGCATGGTAGAAAGTTTCTGTTGGAGAAATGGAAGAGAGAGAGGGAGAGAGATGCTGGCATTTCTTGAGGTCCTACCCCCAGCCCAGGATCCAGATCTACCTTTATGACTTATAATTCTGTGTCCAAGATTGGTTTTGTGGAAGCTAGTTTGAGTCTGGTTTTGGTCTTACAACCCAAAAATATTCTGGCTAATACACTTTAAGAGATCAAGGTTATCCCTGTTTCACAAATGAATTTGTCTCCTGCTCTGTCACCTACCAGCTGGGAGACCTTGGGCAATTTAATTCCTTCTCCAAGCCCCAACTTCCTGCAAAATAGAAATAATAATTGTACTTTTATCTCAGCCATCTCCATTGTTTGGAAATCGGTTTCTACTTTGGCACTGTGGTTAGCTGTTTTTTATTACTTCCAGCCAAGGGTTAGACCAAGCCACCCCTAGACGCCATTGACCAAATGCACACCTCTTGGGGAAGCTGGAAAGATGTACTACTCTTTCAGGTTTAGAGATGAGAATGGTAGGGGCGGCAGCAGGGTGGTGCCTGGGTAGCTCAGTGGGTTAAGCCTCTGCCTTCAGCTCATGAGAGTCATGATCCCAGGGTCCTGGGTTCGAGCCCCACATCCAGCTCCCTGCTCAGTGGGAAGCCTGCTTCTCCCTCCCCCACTCTCCCTGCTTGCATTCCCTCTCTCACTCTGTCCTTCTCTGTCAAATAAATAAATAAAATCTTTAAAAAAAAAATGGGAATAGGGCTTGAAAGAGAAGTGAATTAAATGGAGGCAGAGTGAGTCCTAAGGGTCCTGCAGGGTTACAAATTCAAGACTCACGGTCAACATGAATGTGGGACACACGGATCCAGAGGGGCCGCTGGATGACCGTGTGGGAGCACATCCAAGGTGTTTCAGGAGCAGGGATGGGACAACGGAATGGCAAACTGTTTTAAGCTTTCTTAGGAGGGGGAAGAACCCGCACCACCCCGCGCCACCCACACTGCCGTCTTGCTACCTGACATGCTTTCGGGGCTGCAGTTCACAGCATGTCTTCAGGAGGGTGCACTTGCCCATCACACAGTGTCTTCACCGACCTGTTGCTACTGTTTCAATTTCCATTCAGTCGGTGACAACAGGGGCTCGAACAGGATGTGCATGAGTACACAGAGCTCATGAGCAGTAGCCTCAAGGTTTAATCATGTTTCCTGATTCCAAGTTCAGATACATTTGTTCTCATTTGTATAGGTTTTTCGTTTTTCCCATTACATGTTCTTTCTGCCCTGGAATTCACCAGCACATTTCGAACACGGGAGGCCCGTGTCTGGTCCAGATGTCCTGCGCATGCCTTCTCCCTGTAGATGACATATGACCGGCCCACAAAGCACTGTAGTTCAAAAATACCATCTTTTAGCTTTGAATCTTCTTTGGGGCAACAGTTGCTAACAAATCATCGTGAACAATAATATCTGGAATTAAAGTACAAAATGAAAATATTTGCTTATTTTTCCATCACGAGAGACATTTCTGCAATGTTGATGCTGGCAGCTCTTCTGACTTGCAAGCTATTGTTTTTATGACTAATGGAATTTTATCATTCTACAAGCAAACACAAGAGAGAGAGAGATCTAAACAATCTGTTTTCATATTCTCAAGTACGTTTTTTTCTCCCTTAAAAAATTTTTTTTGGCAAGTGAGGGAAACTCGAAAATTGTTTTCTAATTCTGTCTTAGCGGGAGTTAAAACTGGTGAGGATTTCTCCAGACATACTCTCATTTCTCCGTGTTCTTTAGGACTAAATGACTAGATTAAATCAGAATATTTACCAAGCTCTTTTTCTTTAGAATACTGGAACATTAGAAGCATGTCACAAAATTGTCTCCCTTAAAAATAGACCCATCTGATTAGTTTTGAGTGATAGTTCAACTCCTGTATCCTCTTGCCCAGATGTGAGTTGAGTCAAGCCAAGTAATACAGCAAAAGGGGAAGCTAGACCAGAGGGGAGTGGGGAAGGAGGAGAGAGCAGGGCCGCCTGGGGTCTGATCTCGAATCTCTACACATCCACCAGCCCCCTTCCCAACCAGCAACTTGCTATAGGCTCCTGACCAAGGCACTATCTCTCTTGACTTCAGGACTGTGTTAGTATAACAAGTAGAAAACAACCCGACTTACGTATTCACCAGGGTATCAGGAAGGAAATTGAGAAACCAATCCCTCCTTTTCATCCAGTGGGGAAGCTTAATATGTGTTCCTGATAAAGGCAAATGGGGGAATTAATAGTGTTAATTACATTAGATTTTTCAGTGTACTTGACTTTTTTTTCTTTACCTTTCCAAAATAGTAGATTAAATTTTCTACTTCTGTTTCTCTCAGGCTATGGTAAAAACCCTTGGTAAGAACTCTTGCTGTCTGCTGCGGTTGACAGTGGGCCAGGCCACAAGAGAGTGACAGGAACACCCTACAGATTAATGGGGCCTGGTTGGGTGAAAAGGGAGCCCCTGGGCCAAATGCCAGGTAAAGAGTTTGAGCCGCATCGGACCTGGGGGTTAAGGTAGGCAGATCACAGAAAAGCCACAGGTTCTCCCTGTCCATCCCTGCCCTTGCCATGTAAATTCGTGGTGGCCTCCTCCTCTTGGACTCTGAGATTTGCTTTGGTCCGTGGGATGTTAGCAAGTAGGGCTCCTGGAGACGCCTGAACAGGAACCGCCCACTCGGTTTCTGCAGCTGCTGTGCCGAGAACGCCCCAGACTAGCCTCGCAGAGGAGGAGTCCCAGAGCTGAGCTGAGCTATCCCTGCGGCTCGTGCTCGGCCACCCCTTCCACCCCCTCACCACCCCCCACCCCCTTCCATCCCCTTCCCCCACCAACCCGCATCTGCAGGTCACCTGGGGATCTCCAGATCCCCAGCTAGCCTGGCCAAGCTCAGCAGTGACCTATAGAACCGCACCCCGCCCCCTGCTAATCTCAGACTTGGGGGCAGTAAATTATAGAGTTGGCAGTTAGTTAGACGGGAGCCGGAGACAAAGGTGGTGATAAGTAGGTGACAGAAGCCTGAGGGCACACCACCCTGACTTGGTGGCTTTTAACATCCTGGGCTTCCAGCTCCCCAGGGTCTGACACGCCTGGAGCCACAGGTGCAGAGCAGGGACACTTCTTTTCAACCTCAGCCCCAGGGTAACCGAGAGCTTCATTATGATATATTTACACTACGGTTTGAGCCTACCCGGCTCCTGGGGGACAGTGGCCATGACAGTTCTGACAGGAACCTCAGGGGGCCAAAAACTCCTCCTCCCGACTGATGAGAAGAGTCTCTTAGATGATTGGAAACAACCTCAGTTGGAAGGTCACCTGGCACTCTGATCCACAACCTCTGCAAACACCCCCCTCCTCCCCCACCCCCCAGTCTCACCCCCGCCCCCGGCAGTTGCCACCTCCAGGCTTTGTGCCAGCGACCTTCCTTCTGGCTGGCTTTATCTGAGCGTGGATCCTCAAGCAAATCTTGCGTGGGGCGTCCAGGGACGGGGACCTCCTTTCACACAACGCAGACTCTCCCACCGGTAACACACACTTACCGTTACGATTTTGTGGCAGTTTATTATACAGGAAGTACCCACGGACCCAAGGCTCTACCCCTCAGTTTTTCTCCTTGGTTCCCAAACTTGGTGGCCCTATTGGTTGGGGCAACTGATTTGGAGCTTATCCAGAATACTGATTTGTTGTCCTGGGATTTATAATTTAGCCGGGATGGTTTATAATGGGACTCTTTCCCATGTGACCAATTAAGACTAGTCTCAGTTTCTTTCAGGTGACTGAGAAAGATTCTTTCTTTCATGGTTCCCCTCTCACCCCCGTAGGGTGACCTGTATTGTTTTTCTAAGGAGCTGAAACAGAGACACACAGGCAGAAGACCGGAGGCCGGCATTTATGTTGCTGGATATGAGGAAAACGAGATGCACCTGTGTCCCCAGATCTTTTCCACCAGCTTGTGTTTCGCAAAGCCTGTCATCTCCTTTAAGGGAAAGCTCTGTTCTCAAAAAAACTACAGAAAAGGACGACAGAGCTAGCATGCTCACCAGATTGTCACCTAGTCTGTGGGTAGGAGCGTAACCCCGGGGAAGGCAGGTGACTTTGTCTACTGGAGAACAGCCTGAAGGGGAACACACGTGGAAGATGTCCGACCCAGGCTCAACGCCTCTTCCACCATCTCGCTGGGTTTTTCAGGCGGAAACTTCCAGCCCCTCAGAAAAGAACCCATAACCTCCAGAGGGCCTCCCTCAGTTCTGCCAAGTGTTACCACGTGACACGGAGTACGGGGCCCACTCGTGCTGAGTCTAGTCAAGGAAACCACCATCTGACAAAGCAAAGCCCATGAAACTTGAAAACTTAAATCATTATTGAACTCTTTCAATAAGCGGCAAAGGAGGGTTCCATTAATAAAACCCCGTGAAAGTGCTCAAAATCCCATTTCCCCGTCTTCCCCCCCATCACATGTGATGACCCTCACATGTGACCGCCCCGTTCCCTCCCTGTTGTCTGACTCTCCCCTCCTCCCTGTCCATGCCCTTGCTTCATTCCTTCTCCCTTCTTCCCCCTTTGGGTATGTTTCCCTCCCAAGGGCTCCAGTCCTTGGGAGGATACTGGTGGCTTCTGCAGTTCTGTCTGTACCTCATCTCCTTCTTGTGCATGACAGAGTCCCGGGAATCCGGTGTGAGAAGTAGGTGGGTTGGGGGAGAGATGCTGTAGAGGTGGGCAGGATTTTGTCTTTGGTGGTGTTAACCTGCTCGTCACCCAGAGAGGGCTGGTGGGTGGTGTTTGTCAAATGGAGAAGTGTCGCACACGTAATGAAGCCGCCAGGAGGTGCAAAAGAACAAAGGCTGTCAGTTTGTCCTTCCAGTCACATGGGCATCATCTTGTGGTTCCTGACATCAAGGAGGCGTCAAAGAGGGAATCTCATCATCTAGCAAAGTACGTCGTGTCAGAGAGCAGACATCAATCCTGTTGATTCTGAGTAATGGAATAACATTAAGGGTGAAGGAGCGTATCTTCACCACCCTGAGGTTTTCCTGGACACAGATGAGCAAAGATGGCAGGCCAGCCACTGTGCCCTGGGCCTCTTTTTATGGTGGATGGGAGAAGAACAAGGTGTTCCCTTGACTGTAATCTAGGGTGTGAAAAAGGGAGTTGGGTGTTACATGCTCTAACAAATTAATGGACACAGTTATTAAAGGGAACGTGCCCGGTACAGACTAGAGATTTCTGGAAATGACTTCCCCATGAAAATGATTACCTCAGTTCTGTTGGCAGCGGCGTCTTCATTGTCACGTACAGGAAAAAAGTTGAGAAAGTGTTTAAAAAGAATTAGATTCCAGGAAAGCCAGGTAGGCAAACACTCATTCTACGGTCAGAGGAAGATAATGGACAGGTTTTTACGACAAGACAAAGTGGAGTATGGGGAACATCACATCAGAGGAAATGCCATGAATGTATTGGCTTTTTTCATTATTATTATTAATTTATTTATTTGAGATAGCGCGCCCGCAGGAGCGGATAGGGAGGGGCAGAGGGAGAGGAATAGAAGAATCCTGAGCAGACTCCCTGCTGAGGGTCGAACCTGCCCCCGTCTCAGGACTCTGAGGTCATGACCTGAGCGGAAATCAAGAGTGGAAGCTTAACTGACTGCCCCAGTTCGTTAGCTTTCTTGAAGGCCAGCCCCCAAGCCATGCTGCCCCCCGATTCTCTCATGTCTCCACAGAGAGGTGGGAGTTTTCGATGTAAAGTCAACATAGTGGAACAGAGTCATGACAGATTCATGTCCTTTGTCTAAAAATGTCTCTAAATTACTAAAATGCGGTCTCTAGAAGGTTGAGGAATCTGATGTCTGCTTTGGGTACTTTTCCTGATTTATTCCAGTCTTCTTCTAGCAATTCCCTGTGTACGCGCTCACTGATCTTAAAATGTCTTTGGCACATTTTTTAAAGTTGCATAATACTAATTGTTCCATCGTTTTCTGGGGGAAAAAATCGTTATCTTTCTTCCTTCTACTGACAGGAAAATATGGAGTATAAACATTGAACAAACTTTTCACCATAAAGGCATTTTCTGAGATGATCATGTAAGGCATGAAAGACTGAGCCATGTCTTTGAAGCGTCCAAGTTTTTAATAAAAATGAAGTGCTACAACACTTCGAACAGATGTCAGAGGTTTAGAAAACATATTATTAAATCAAATCTTATGTTTCCAATCAATCAATTACCATCATAGACTGATAGCATTAGGACGAGAATGGACTTAGAGATCATAAATAAAGCATCTCCTGTTTTCTTAGAACATTTTCCTCACTGTGTAATGGGAAAATATGCCACATTACAGATGCAGCATTAACTTAATCACATCCTAATCACCGACATTTCTAGATGTTCTCTATTATAATGAATACTACAGTGAATATCCTTTAATATTAATTTTGACCAAATCTCTCACCATTTCTAAGGTTTAGATTTTTAAAAATCAGTGTCTGTGTTATTTGTACGTTCCACAGTTTTCTTTTGGATTTACTTTTCTTTGGCTCAGATACATCCTTTATTGGCTCCTTCAACAAGAACCTATGGGGACAGTGGTAAAAGCCCTCTTAATATTTGCGTATCAGAAACGTTATCTCACCTCAGTTTTGAATGATAGCTTAGCTAGGTAATGTATTTTAGTTATAGCCCTTCCTTCCTTGGAAGTGCACCGTGGTCTTTTGGCATGTAGCATTGCTGATAAAAATCTACTGACAATCTAATTATCATCATTTAGTAGGTATTTCTCTCCTTTTTCCTTGGATGGCTTTTGAGATTTTTCCTTCTAAACCTTTATTTTTGACAGTGTCAATGTAAGTTGTCTGATATGAGGCTATTTTCATTATGTTTAGCCTTCAGTGTGTGTCCACATTCTGAGGACTCCCATCTTTATTTCGGGAAGCTCTCAACCATCATCTCTTCCAAGTTTTGTTTATCCACTCTTCCTTCTATTCCTTTTTTGGGGGAGGAGGGATTGCTATAGACAAATGCTATGGGCTTTTATTACAGGACTATGTTTCTGATTTTTTAAAGATTTTATTTATTTATTTGACAGACAGCACAGGCAGGGGGCGTGGGAGAGGGAGACTCAGGCTCCCCACTGAGCAGGGAGCCCCATGCGGAACTCGATCCCAGGACCCTGGGATCATGACCTGAGCTAAAGGCAGACACTTAATGACTGAACCACCCAAGCACCCGTCTGAACTTCTTTTTCACATTTGTTGTATCTCAGTATGTCTTCTTGCGGCTGTGTGAGTTTCTGCCTTATTTCTAATTACTTCCAACCGTGATCCGTCAAAAGTTATTTCTTGCCCTGATACTGTTCCAGTGATCACACATTTATTTTCAGGTTCCTAATGGGTTATTTCCACCCCACCAGTGTCTCTTTCGTTTCTGTTTTTTTAATAATTGATGGTTCGTTTTAAAAGGATGTTCTTATTTCTGTACCATATAAGTTTGTTT